>NC_056678.1:29546896-30152858 GCF_018350195.1 Panthera tigris
AGAATACTTTGAATAGCCTAGGTTTTTTGCATTTCCATATTAGTTTTAGATTCAGCTTGTCAATTTAAAAAAGCCTGCTGGAATTTGAATTGGATTGTGTTGAAACTATAGATCAATTTGGGGATAATTGGTATCTTAATATTTGATATAGGTTAAATTGTGTTGTCCCTTCTCCCCTGAGTTCATATGTTTAAGTTCTAACTCTCAGTATCTCAGAAAGTGACCTTGTTTGGAAATAGGGCCATTGCAGGTTTAATTAGCTAAGATGAGACCATACTGGAGTAGGGCAGGCCCCTAATTCAATATGACTGGTATCCTTCTAAAATGATGGAAATTTGGACAAAGAGACACAGATATAGGAAGAATGCCATGTAAAAATGAAGGCAGAAATTGGGGTGATGTTTCTAAAAGTCAAGGAATGCCAAAAATTACCAGAAAACTACCAGAATCTCTGTGAGAGGCATAGAGGCCTTCCTAATAGCCCTAGGAAGGAACCAACCCTACTGACACCTTGATTTCAGACTGCTAGCTCCCAGAACTGTGAGGCAACAAATTTCTGTTGTTTAAGCCACCCAGTTGGTGGCACTTTGTTATGGAAGCCCAAACAAACTACTACAATAATATTGGGCTTTCCAATACATGAATATGGTTTATCTTTTCGGTTATTTAGGGATTTAAAAAATTCCCTCAGCACTGCTTTCCAGTTTTTAGTGTACACATCTTGCACACATTTGTTAAATTTATCTCTGAGTGCTTCATGGTTTTGATGTTATTGTATGTAGCATTGATTTTAAATTTCAGGTTCTATTTGTTTGTTTTTAGTATACAGGAATAACTTGATTTTTGTGTATTGACCTTGTATTCTGCAGTCATACCAAACTGATTTATTGTTTTGAGCCACTTTTTTGTAGATTTCTTAGGATTTTCTACATACACCATTGTGTTGTCTGTGAATGATGAGAGCTTTACTTCACCTTTCTAATTTTTTTTCTTCTTAAGTGGGGCCCATGCCCAGCGTGGAGCTCAACACAGGGCTTGAACTCATGACTCTGAGATCAAGACTTGAGCTGAGATCAAGAGTCAGACTCTTAATTGACTGAGCCACCCAGGCGCCCCCACCTTTTCTAAGTGTTATGTATTAATTCTTGTTTAATTTTTCTGGCTAAAAATTCAGTACAATGTTGAGTATACATGAGAGTGAGCGTCCTTGTCTTGTTTGCAATCTATGCAGAAAGCATTCAGGTTTTCTGAAGACATCCTTTATCAAATTAAGGCAATTCCTTCTATTCCTCATTTCCTGAGATTTATTTTAAATTATGAATGGGTGTTGAATTTTGTCAAATATTTTTATTACATTTCTTGATAAGATTACATACTTTTTTCTTCTTAGTCTATTGATATGGTGAAGTTCATTGATTGATTTTTGAATCGTATGTCAACCTAGCAACCTTGGCATGAATCCAACTTGGTCACATATGTAATATACTCTATATATTGTTTGATTCCATTTGCTAATATTTTATTAAAGATTTTTGTATTTCTGGTGATGAGAGATATTGGTCTATAGACTTGTCTTGTTATGTGTTTGTTGTAAAAGGTTTCACAAAATGAGTTGGAAAATGTTTCTTCCTCCTTCATTTTCCTTAAGCACTTGCATAGAATTTATGTATGTTTCTTAAATGTTTTGTAGAATTCACCAGAAAAATATACTGGGCCTGGAGTTTTCTTTGGATGAAAGTTTTAATTATTAATTGATATAGAGCTATTTAGAATTCTAGTTCTTCTAGTGCAAGTTTTGGTAGTTCTTAACTTTCAAGTAGTTTGTGCTTTTCATTTAAGTTGTATAAATTTTGGGCATAGAATTGTTTATAATAATCTCTTATTGTCTATTTAATATCTGTATTACTTGTATCTTTTGTCGGTGAGTCTAGAGTTTTATAAATTATATTGAGTTTATTGATTTCCTCTATTCTTTGCCTGTTTTGTTTTACTGGTTTTCACATTTGTTTTTATTATTTCCTCTTTTTACTTATTTTGGGTTTGATTTGTTCTTCTTTTTCTAACTTCCTATAGTGGGTGGTTAGATAATTCATTTCTGACTATTCTTAATTTCCAATATATGCATGTGTCACTGTATGTTTCTCTCTATGCATTACTTTAGTCACATCCCACAAATTTGGCTAAGTTGTATTATCATTTTAATTTATTTCAAAATATTTTCTAGGTTTCTTTGTGTTGGTTTATTTATTTATTTATTTATTTTTTTGATGCATAGGCATTTAGAGGTATGCTATTTAAAAAAAAGAGTTTATTTATTTGTTTTGAGAGAGAGAGTGCACAGCAAGGGAGGGTCAGGGAGAGAGGGTGAGAGAGAATCCCAAGCACGCCCTACACTGTCAGCATGGAGCCTGATACAGGGCTCAATCCCATGAACCATAAGATCACTACTGAGCCAAAATTGATTCTGGATGCTTGACCTACATTCTCCTACAAATGGACCTTGAGCACTTGTTTGGAAGTTCTAGAGGGAAGCACAGCTACTCGTATACTCTTGAATAAAGAACAGTTCACCTCTGTCAGGGGAGATTGTCCTCTTTGACCAAGCTCGAAGCTTTGGGAAGGGGACACATGAAGTAGTGAGACAAAAAAGGAACACCCACCCAGCCAGTCAGATCAGCTGAATTAATCCTGCAATCAATAGGGTGTCAGATGTCATAGCCAGATTGCCTTCATATCTGTGATTTTTAAAATTCAGACATACAATTTCTGCATTTTATTTGGAATATGTAGATTATTTGCATTTAATGTAATTATTGATATAGTTGCGTTTTAATGTATCATCTTTCCATTTGTTTCTCATTTGTCAATTTAGCTCTATTCTTATATCCTCTTTTCTTGCTTTCTTTTCAAGGAATTGACTATTTTCAAGTAAGTGTTCTATTTTATCTCCATTATTTGCTCATTAGCTACAGCTCTTCATTTTATTTGCTTTTAGTGATTGTTTTAGGCATTGTTCAATATATTTGAACTTGTCATAGTCTACCTTCAAATATCTCCCCAATATCTTCCTACTTCATGCATAATGTAAGAACCTTACAACAATATACTTCCACATCATCCTTTTAAAATTTGTACTACTTTCAACATACATTTTATTTCCACATATGTTATAAATCCTACAATATATTTTTATTTTTGTTATAAGCAGCCAATTATGGTCTAAAGAAATTAGAATTAAAAAAAAAGTATTTTAGGGGCACCTGGGTAACTCAGTCAGTTAAGCATCCAACTTCAGCTCAGGTCATGATCTCATGATGTGTGGGTTTGAGCCCCGCGTTGGGCTCTGTGCTGACAGCTCAGAGCCTGGAGCCTGCTTCACATTCTGTGTCTCCATCTCTCCCTGCCCCTCCCTTGCTCACTCTCTCTCTCAAAAATAAACATTAAAAAAAAATTTATGTATTTTATATGTTCCACATACTTATCATTTTCAGTGCTCTTATTCCTCATTCTGAAATACTTCATGTTGAAAGTCTTTATTTCATTTTAATTTCTGATGGTTATTTTCACTGGATATAGAATTCTAGGTTGACAGTTTTTTTTCTTTCTGCACTTTAAGGATGTCATTATATTCTAGCTTTCATTGTTCTTGTTATAAATTATGCAGCCATTTTGTCTCTGGTCTTTTGTTTATCATGTATCTTCTTGTACTGAAATTTTTTTTACAAAGATTTCTTTTCCACCAGTTTTTAGCTATTTGATTGTATTATGTCTTGATATGATTTTCTTTTTTGTTTATCTTGCTTGAGGTTTGTTGAGATTCTTGGATCATTGAATTTATTGCTTTCATCACGTCTGAAAATTTCTGGTCATCCTTTCTTCAAATATTTTTCTGCCCTTCCTGGCCACTTCAGTTGCATATATATTACACTGCTTGATATAGTGTCACAGTCTCTGAACATCTATTTATTATTATTTTTTTGTCATTCTTTTCCTGTTTCAGTTTTGGATAGTGTATGTTGCTCTGTCCTCAAGTTCAGTGACTTTATGCTTTCTAATTTGAATAGAATGAGTGTGCAATTTATTAAGGGTTCTCTGGCTGAAGCAAATGAAAGAATTGAGTTTATAGACAAGCACTGAGAGGAAAGATAATAGTGGAAGGGAATGGAAACATATGTAATAGGCAGTTACCAGATTACCCTTCAATACTGTAAATTTAGAGCATCATACCTCAATTAATAGGCAACACATGTATATTAAGGTGACAAAAATAATGTGTGACTATTTAGAACAAAACATATGCATTCTGAGTTGCTTCTTCCCAAAGAGTTTAAGGCAATGATGCCTTTTTGATGGTCACTGACAATATGCAAATTGCATTAAGAATCATTCTTTTTATTTCTCTTTAGTTCCTTTTTCTTGTCTGCTTTAGACTGGCTTGACTAGAATAGTAATAACTGAAAAAAAAATCAAGGTCCCATAGTTAGAAAATTCTGGCAATAGCAAAAATGTCTGTGTTCAAGTTTACTTTTGTTCTATTTGTAAAGGATTTGTTGAGCAGGTAGACGTACCCATTCTTTCAGCTAATTTCAAATGATGTTTATCTATTCATTAAAGGCGTTACTTAAATGACTTCTACTTGACAATTTCCTTTACAGAAAACAAGCAAGATATAATTTATTAAAAATATTCTTACATGAAAACTTTTCACTAGTCATACTTGCCTCCCTTCCTTGTCAGACCACATACTGGTGCTTTGCTACGTTTAAGGTCTAGCAGAAGTGATTTGAATCTGAATTATAACATAGTTTGTCTCTGAGTGCTATCACCTCCCTGGCAAAACTCCATTCTTCTGAAGGAGAGAGCTGGATCCTGAAATCTTACCAAGGACTTTCAGAGTTTGGTTTTATTTGCTGTTTCTAGAAATTTCAGACAAGTAGGAGTCTCAGGGTCTCCTATATCAACAGAGGCTATTCTCTGTTCCCCATTTCTCCCCTGCCACAATCGTCTTTCTGAATGTCATGACCATCCAGCAGGACTCACCTGCTGTGTTGCTAATGGGCAAGTTTTTCAGAACTTTGCTGCTGAGAATTTCAAAGAGCTCAGGGAAAGAGAGATTTATCTAACTTTTCAAACTACTTAACAACTAAGATACTAAGTTTGCCAATAGATACCTGAGGTTCCAAGGGCGTTCTAGTTACCAGAAGCATTTGGTCAAGATATCGGAAAAGAAAAAAAGAGCAGAAAGAGAAGTCAATGAAAATATTAGCGCATTGGTCTTTCTTTTAAACTCCTAAGAAATCATTGAGGATCACTTTCTAAATGTAGCTGCTTGTGTTCAAGGTCACATGACTTCAATGTCTGGCAACAGAACCTATGTTTTCAGATCACTTGAATTTTCATTCTGTAAGGACTGTCTCATTGTGCTGAAATTGAATGTAGAGCTCTTTATGGGCTAGTACCATTTCAAACAGAATTGCATGTAGATGGTGAATTATATTACCTGTGAGGAGGGTGACCAGTTATTCCCTGCTACATAACAAACCATTCCAAAAGGTAATGTCTTAAGACATTAAGGCATCCTTTAGGGCCTGGACTTCTTTACAGCATGGCTACTGCTTATAAGAGAGCAAAAACAGCAGCTGCCAAGCTTAAACTAAGCCTGTCAGTGACATTACCTCCACTGGATTCCATTGGTTAAAGAAAGCAAGAGGCCAGCCTAGGATCCAAGGGGAGGGGAAATAGATTCACTTCTCGATCGAGGTAGCATATGCATAGACTATGAAGGGGAGACTTGGAGACTATCTAACATACACACATCTCAGGAACCATCCTGGTTTGCTTGGGTTTATGCCCACTGTTCTGAAGTAATTAATAGAATTCCTCTTTTACTCTCAAAATTATCTTGGTTTAGATGATAAATTATATGGTCACACTATCCACAAGATACCTTCAGAACTAAAATGTTATAATACGAATTCCAAGTAGTAAGACTGTCCAACCGTGGAGTGAATTGTAAGGGCTAGGTTTCACTTTTGGCTTAATATCTAGCAAAGATTTCCTCACATAAGGACAGTGATGGTTTAGCAAGTCAGTCGTTGTCTTTCTGGGTCAGCTGCTTATTATATGGCATTTGTGAAGAGCACTTTGAAGTGAGGGCCAGTCAGGGAATATAGTGATCATTGCTTCTCTATCTGTCTGACGTATTTTAGGTTATTTATATTGAAAATCTCCTAGAAGAGAAGGTGGAAACAGCAGACCTTGGATATAATGTACTTTGCGATTGTCTGTGTGTTTTTTTTTAAATTCTTTTAATGTTTATTTTTCACAGAGAGAGAGAGAGAGACAGAGAGAGAGGGAGACACAGAATCTGAAGCAGACTTCAGGCTCTGAGCTGTCAGCACAGAGCCTGACATGGGGATCGAACCCACAAACCATGAGGTCATGATGTGAGCCAGAGTTGGACGCTAAACTGAGCCACCCAGGTGCCCCATGTGATTATGTGTGTTTTAGCATTGCCTTGCTCTAATCACCTGCAACATAACTAAAGGATAAAGCCTTGTAGGACATTCCCTGGGCAAGGCACATGCAAAACTATGAGGTAGATCAAGCATGTTTTAACATCCTAGGCTCTCCATATCTGCTTTTAGTGCCTTCTGGGCCCTTTGGCTGTTCTCGTGTTCACAGTGCTCTCGGGTCGGCCTGCACCCATCATGGCCTTCAGAACAGAGAACACCCAGCCAGGGCCCTCTTCCCAGGCTTTTGATCTTGTTTTATCTTCTCCCAATAAATGGCAACATTTGCTTATCAAGTCTATCACCCTAATTTCAGAATTGATGAACAACTCAGTACTCAAGAAGGAAATGACTAGCAATATATTCGATCTCCTGGAAAAATTATTGACATGTGGACAATAGGCTTCTGCTGATGAGGCCTAATATTCTTCATTATTCTTTAACTCAATGCAAAATTTCTCAGTGTTTAGCAACACCTTCTTTTTCTTTTAATGTTTACTTATTTTTGAGAGAGAGCGAGAGAGAGGGAGAGAGCGCAGCAGGGAGGGACAGAGAGAGAGGGAGACACAGAATCTGAAGTGGGCTCCAGGCTCTGAGATGTCAGCACAGAGCCCGAAGCAGGGCTTGAACCCATGAACCGTGAGATCATGACCTGAGCTGAAGTCCAAGCTTAACCGACTGAGCCCCCCAGGCGCCCCCACCAACACCTTCTTAAAACTCTCTCCTCTAGAATTCTGTAGGCGCTCAGGTCCTCCTCTTATCTGTGAGTGTCCTATGTTTCTCTCTGGCATACCCACACACTCATTGTATGTCTGTTTGCCTCTCCTTCACTGTAGGCACCCCTATACTTTCCAGTCCTGCCTGAAAACCTTTAGTGGGATGTTGTATCCTACCTGTTGGAAGGGTCTATAATTAGCCTTTTTTGTGCTATTCCAGATAGCTGCTGTTAAGCCTATATATATATATATATATATATATATATATATATTTAATGTTTCTTTAATTTTGAGAGAGGGAGAGGGAGAGAGCATGAGTTGGGAAGGGGCAGAGAGAAAGGGAGACACAGAATCCAGAACAAGCTCCAGGCTCTGAGCTGTCAGCACAGAGCCTGATGCGGGGCTCGAACCCACAAACCATGAGATCATGACCTGAGCTGGAGTCGGATGCTTAAATGATGGAGCCGCCCAGATGTCCTGCCATATATTTAACATCCCCTCAGGTTTATGTCATAAAGAAGTGCCGTCTATAGAGAAGTACCGGGAAGCAGGATGTTAGTAGCTGGTGCGTGAAGAGAGGTATAGAAACTGAGAGGAAGTATGCCTGTGACTGGCACTTCCTCAGGCTCTGGAGTTTTCTGCTGGCACAGGCAGGCTTTCTGCCGCTAGCACTAAGAAACTTAATGCCAGCTATGATAGGTACATAAAAATCAATGAAACAAATGATCACTATCTGGAATGAAGAATTCAAAATGAGATTGTTAATTTAATGGGTGTGATAAACATATGATTTGTCCCTAATTATTTGGAGTATCTTATAGGCAGGACCTATTCTCTATACTACTGACTCTGAGTTTAGCCAAGTGACTCTGGCCTGCCGATATGATCTACGGTAGGTCGAGCTAAAGCTTTAAAGTGTGCTTATATGGTTTGGTTCTGTTTGATCTGCCTTTTGCCGTGAGGAAAACTTGCTCTAGACTCATCCCGGGTCCCAGAGAGAGAAGACTTTTAGAACAAGTCAGATCCCAGTGGAGCCCAGCAGAACTCAGCAGAATTCTGTCTAACTCACAGCCCTCAAGCAACATGAGCGAGACACTAATGTGTGTTGTCACAAGCAACTTGTGTTCTTGTTGCAGCAACGAAAGCTGATCAGTACAGGAACTGGTACCAAGAGTGGGATTCTGCCTTAACAAAACCTTAAAATCTATGGTATTGCTTCGGGAATTAAGGAAGATACAATACGAAGATGGAAAAATGGTAACCCATGCTATACGTGGGTGAAACATTTGGTGGAACTGCCATAGGTAGAAAATGTACCTGCTGAATTTGTGTGAAGGGCGTTGAGACAGAATGTTGGCAGCGTGGGTTGGTTGTTACTGGTTGCAGTTGGTAGGAGACTACAAGAAAGAGACGAGCTAAGAAAAAAAATTGGCCTGCTTGCAATAAGAAATGAAAGGCGAAAAATGAGGATTCATGAATTCTGTGGTGTGCTAATTCGATAGAGGCTACTGTTTTTCATTTCCTTCCAATAAGAAGTTCTCATTTTAACCCATAATCTGAGGACAAGGGCTAAATGAGGAGGGTTACCATTAAGACACAGCCTGGGAACAAGACCAAATTCAGAACACGGCTCACACACCTCTTGTTCAGGTATCTGTTGGATGAATAATGTATCGTCCAGTAGATTATTTTGGTTGGACAAAATAGCTGAGAGGAAAAAGAAGGACGTGATTGCACTGAAGCCTGGTACGCTGTAGGTACTTGTAATTAGGACAGAAAGATAGGTAGAGAGAGATACCTGAGTTGAAAACAATTGTGGCTGTGGTTATTATTAGCATATGAAGTTGACTGGAATCAAACAGATGAAAGGCACACAAACAAAACCCCTCAATATTTAAAATAACCCTGTTACCAAGAGTGCTTTAATATGGGTTAATGAAGACTGTGACTGAGATTAAAAATAACCTAAGTTTATAGGGATAAGAAGGAGGTTTAGGAAACTGCTTGACCACTGGGAGAGCATATTTTCTGATGTCCTATCCAAATATGGTCAAAGTTGATGATGGAAGAGGGCAGAACTCCTAGAAAGTTGAGGCAAGAGATGCAAAGAATAGTAAACCAGCAAAGTGGAAGTGGGGCATAATCAAAGAATAATTCCTACTACCTTGGATTGGGGAACCCACGATATTTGCCCAGTGGGATTTCAGAATGGTGTGGATTGGTGCCTCCCATTCCTTCCCTTTCTAAACAGAAATATTCATTGTGACTATCCTATTCCTGTTCAACCATAGTATGTTGAATGTGGTGAGGGAGACAATATATATATTTTTTAATATTTATTTATTTATTTTTAAATTTTTTTTTAACGTTTATTTATTTTTGAGACAGAGAGAGACAGAGCATGAACGGGGGAGGGTCAGAGAGAGAGGGAGACACAGAATCTGAAACAGGCTCCAGGCTCTGAGCTGTCAGCACAGAGCCCGACGTGGGGCTCGAACTCATGGACCGCGAGATCATGACCTGAGCTGAAGTCGGACGCTTAACCGACCGAGCCACCCAGGTGCCCCAATGTTTATTTTTTTTTGAGAGAGAGAGACAGAGACAGAGACAGAGCATGAGTGGGGGAGGGGCAGAGAGAGAGGGAGACACAGAATCTGAAACAGGCTCCAGGCTCTGAGCTGTCAGCACAGAGCCTGGTGAGGGGGACTATAGACATATATATATATAAATATATACATATATATTTTTTTTTAATGTTTATTTTTGAGAGAGAGACAGAGACAGAGCATGAGTGGGGGAGGGGCAGAGAGAGAGGGAGACACAGAATCTGAAACAGGCTCCAGGCTCTGAGCCATCAGCACAGAGCCTGGCGCAGGGCTCAAACCCACGAACCGTGAGATCATGATTTGAGCTGAAGTCAGTTGCTCAACTGACTGAACCACCCAGGCACCCCAGGACAATATGTTTTTTTAAGTTCATATGTCTCTAGATCAACAAGAACTGTGACTGGACTTAACAGAAATGATGAGATCCTAGTCTTTAAACCTGGAGACTTCATTGAATGATACTTTGGGTCTCAGGAAGAAAGCAGATATTTGTGATTAAGAGGTTGGTCTTTGTAGATGGTACTGTTTATATACTATTACTCTTTATATACTGTCCCTGCCCTTGCCATGCTGTCCTCTGGTTGGAATGTATGCTTCCACTCTATTGACTTCCGGCTTGGCATGTGATTTGCCTTGGCAGGAGAATGGGAATAATATATGCACGTGACATACACCACATCTGAGCGGAAGCTTTAAATGTGCTTGCGTGGATTGCCTCTGTCTCTACCAACCTTTGACGTTCTACTCTCCCCTATGAATACCTCATGTGCTGTATATTGGATGTTCCTCCCCCAGGTACTGGAATGGAAAGACATATGGAGCCAACTGAGCCCAGAGGAAGCCAGAACACCTTAGGGATGCCTCGCAAGTTCGCATCCCTACCTCAGACCTCTGTGAGCAAAATGTAAGTGTTTATTCTTGGACAGCACTGAGATTTGGGGGTTGTTTGTTGCCGCAGCAAAGGCTGACCAGTACAAAGAATTATGAAATGAGAGAAGAAATCATACATGAAACAGAAAAAGAAAATATTGTTCAAGAAACCAAACTCTTGTTGACATCTAACATTTATTACATGCAATTGGTGAACTACCAAAGGAAGAAAACAAGGAAATCAAAATAAATGAGAATTTCAGTGATTTTATATCTGAAACGCAGATTTAATTGAAGGACTGGAGAAAACATCTTGCAACATCAGGCACTGATTTAAAAGATTGTCAAGGGTAAGCCTGTTATAATGGAAGTAACATGGTTGGTTGGAAAAAAGCATACAAGCCAGAGTTTCTGAAAATCCAGACCTATTCTTTTTGTGTTATGTTGCATGCATACTTTGAATTTGTTACTAGGAGACATGACATCAACTGGTAACGATGACATTCTTCAAGATACTTCAAAGAGTATGTATTATATTTTCTAGATCTGTCTGAAGATGAACCATCCTGATAGAAAAAAATATAATTTGACCTTAGATCTACTCTCAGACTCACAAAAGGAATGCTAACTAAATGCTGTTAAAGTAATTAGATTTAATTTAGACAAGATATGAGATTCACTAGAAGAGTTAAGCAAAACAATAGACAGTCTTCGAATAAAAAACATATTGTAGACTTTGGTGGAAAATGAAATTAATTTTGGATTTGTACTGGGCATGGTTATTTGGTATAAATTATAAATTGCCTTCAATGTCAGAAAAGATTATAAAACATGCGTCTTGATCTAAGTTTGGCTATTTCATTTTTCAAATGGCTAAACATATTTTTTTTAATTATAGAGGAAATATCTTTTTCTAATTGAAAGAAGCTACCTGTGATAAATGCAACAAAAGTGACATTCTAATAAAACAAGAAGAAAATTGAAACAAGGGAAGGAAAAACTTGCATGGCTATGGAAAAGAAGAAAAATAAAGAGATGTAGTTGCAATTGAAAAAGATTTGAATAGAGTGAGCAACATATTGCAATATTTTTTTTCTTTCAATATCCAAACATTGAAAAATTTGGAAGAACTTAAGAAATACTTGAACACTCTAGATACCACTGTAAGAAATGATGGACGGCAGTGTGTGTGGTAACAATTAATACGATGAATTAAAAACATTTCATAACATTTTCTGCAATAGAGATAGTTTTCATATATGAAACCATCATAATGTTTATACGTGATTTGTAAAATTCACGGTCCAATCTAAGTATTATATTAAGCATTTTTTCTTAATTTATAAATTTTTAAAAAAATATTTATTTTGGGGAGAATGCAAGCAGGGGAGGGGCAGAGAGAGGGGGACAGAGGGCTGAAGTGGGCTCTCCACCACTGGGCTGATAGCGGCGAGCCCAGTGTGGAGCTCAAACCAACAAACTGCGAGATCATGACCTGAACCGAAGTCGGACACTCAACTGACTGAGCCCCCCAGCTGCCTGCCCTTTTACACAATTAATTTTTACTGGCAAGTCTATTTACTACCACAAAGCTTTTACATGTTGAAATTAATTTTAAAAAAATATTTAAGAATGATGATGGTTCGGGGCGCCTGGGTGGCTCAGTCAGTTGAGCGCCCGACTTTGGCTCAGGTCATGATCTCGCGGTTTGTGGGCTCGAGCCCCGCATTGGGCTCTGTGCCGACAGCTCGGCGCCTGGAACCTACTTGGGATTCTGTGTCTCCCTCTCTCTCTGCCCCTCCCCCACTCATGCTCTGTCTCTCTCTGTCTCAAAAATAAACATTAAAAAATAAACATTAAAACAGAATGATGATGGCTCGTGATAGGTTGTCTAGTTTGGTATTATTAAAAATAGAACATAGATTATATGACAATCTTTATTACAATCACATAATTAGTGATTTTGCTGAAATGAAGGTAAGAAAAATAAATTTTGTGGATGCATGTAAGTAATATGTGACATGTGTGTATCTTTATTACTAACCCAGCTATTTCTGGCCCATTTGTTATCTGATATCTAACTTAGTTGTGTGTGTATATAAATGTAAGTTTTACATGTATTTTTCCATTTTGTCATTGTAAAAAAATGCTTATCAAGAGAGGAGGCTGGAACACATTACATTTAAAAGTTTGTTGGCTTGGGGGCACCTGGGTGGCTCAGTCGGTTAAGCATCCGACTTCAGCTCAGGTCATGATCTTGCAGTCCGTGAGTTCGACCCCAGGTCCGGCTCTGTGCTGACAGCTCAGAGCCTGGATCCTGTTTCAGATTCTGTGTCTCCCTCTCTCTCTGATCCTCCCCCGTTCATGCTCTGTCTCTCTCTGTCTCAAAAATAAATAAACGTTAAAAAAAATTTTTTTAAAGTTTGTTGGCTTGATTTACAACTTTAATATATGTAACTTAAAGTATGTGTGCCTTCCCTTGTGCTCTTGTCCCAGACTCTACAGATGATAGAGGTGCCCTTGGTCTGAGGACCCTTTTAGAGACATTACTTTGCCTCTTACTAGCTGTGTCACCATGAGATCACTAAATTCCCTGAAGTTCATTTCTGTCGTACGTAGGTTTATAATAGCATCTTACTGGGTCAGCTAGAGTTCTTTTGAAAATCAGCTTAGACGATGAAGGTGATGGTGGTGGTGATAATGACGACGACAATGACAGCAGCAGCAACAGTAAATAACTAGCACCTACTACACGCTATTTATTAGCTCACTAATCATTGCAGCAACCCTATGAGGTAACATGATTATTGTCCCCATTTAATAGATGAGGGAACTGAGGCACAGAAAAGTTAAGGAACTTGCCCAAGGCCTCTGAGCTAGTAAACGGTAGAGATGTGATTTGAAGCCAGGCAGTGTGACTCATATTTTGTAAACCATAAGGTACATATAAGGTATTATCATTATCGCCTTGAGTCTGCGAATGTATTAACTTGGATAGTTGTAAGAGTTTACACAGCATCTGCATTATTGGCTTGATGGTAGAATTCATGCCTTTCAATTCCTTATGTAAGAGTTAAAGGTTTGGAAATTTATAGTGCCCGAACTTTCTGGCTGGACTTTCATGGGGTAAATACAAAATTGATCTTGAAAACTTTTGTTATTACCACTTTATAAAAACTGTTAAAAAGTTTGACTGGAGACTACTGTGTGTTGAAACAAATATCAGGGGTCATGTAGTTCAGGGAAGAAACCCCTTTTAACATGTTCCTGGTACTTCGAGTTATCTTAAGGTCTACTAATTCGCTTTGGTTTGTAGAAGAAATAGAAAAATGATAGGAGATGAACCAATGAAAAATCAGGTAAGTATCAATTACAGATCAGATAGAGCTAGGACATTGTGAAGGATGGGGATCTGTAGTCCTTTTAAGAAGCCCAAATTCACAGGGGCACCTGGGTGGCTCAGTTGGTTACGTGTCCAACTTTAGCTCAGGTCATGATCTCACAGTTTGTGAATTCGAGCCCCGTGTCGGGCTCTGTGCTGACAGCTCGGAGCCTGGAGCCTGCTTCGGATTCTGTGTCTCCTTCTGTCTCTGCCCCTCACCTGCTTGCTCGCTCACTCTTTCTCTCTCTCAAAAATAAATAAAACATTAAAAAAAAAACTTTTTAAAAAGCCCAACTTGACAAAATGTAGCATATAGTTTTTTAAATGATATGCAATAATGGATAACTGAAACTCATCCCCTCAATGATTTTAGAAATAGGTAAGTAATTTATTTGAAAAGTCTGTGCTGACAACTCTATATCACATTATGTTGTTACAGTAGTAAGGCTAAATATAAATTCATCTTAATCTGAAAAGTTCTATAACTTCCATAGAATACTTGCCTATAGAGCTTTGGATGCCGACGGTCATTTGGGCTCACTCCCTAGATAGGAAATACACTACCCAGTTATTAGTGGGTTTTGGCAGATTGGAAGAAATAATACATGGCAAGGACCTTTGGGGTCCCTTATGAATAAATGAATTTGCTAATATTAAAGTCGGGAAAGTTGGGGCCCTCTGTAACCATAACTACATATCAGCCATTGGATATGTAAGTAAAAAGATTGGTATAGGCTTTAAGGTAAATTAACTTGAATTTAGGCATTCAGATAAATCCACCGCCCCCCCCCCCCCAGCGAGTAATTGTCTTAGGATACCATACCTTAATTCCTATCTTAACTTTATTTGGATGATGTTTCCTTGGTGAAAATTATTCTGGGGTTCATCTGGTATTTGAAACCAGGGTTTTTGTTTGTTTTTTGCTTTGTTTCATTTTTGTCTTGTTTTGCTGGTGTTTGAGGAGCTCAATTGGTTACTATTTCAGCCACATTCGTCCTTTGATCTCAATTGTTTTGAACAATGTCACTGTCATCACACTAAATGTCTAGCATCCCAACATGTCTACGGGAGCCATTGGGCCATGTCAATGCTGGTGTACTCAAGGTAAATCAAGAACATTCCTTCACAGCAGGGCCCACAGACTGGGCTCTGATGAGAGGCTAATGGGTGTGACATATAGAAAGGGTTTATATCCAAACAAATTTGGAAAATTCTGCTTAAGACAACAAGATGTGTGTATTTTTCTGCGCCTGAGGACTTCTCAGAGCATTTACTATGTTAATGTGCACCGTGATCTTTGCAGAGGATTATTCAGTGTCTAGCTGATGAATGTCCCGTGGAATGCACTTTGAAGAATGATGGTTTGTAGTAACACTTCATGCTTCCTGGTTTATACCTCTCCAACAAATCTGGTTGTTTGCAAAAACATGGTGTGTAACTATTAAGGTGGCAGCTGAATGACAAAGAGGAGGAGTAAAAATCACTGAGCCCTGCTCTCTGGCCGTCCTTTCTGAAATGCTGGGGGCATGAATGGCCCCCCTGCCCTCACTGCTTTCTATTTTTCCTCCAAGAACAGGAAGCAGGGCACTTGGAACAAACAGAACTGCTTGTGTGGTGAATCAGGCACAGTGGTTCCGGGTTGTCCTAAGGCTCCTGTCTGAATTCAAGGCGAGGCCACATATGAGGAAATAAAACGGTCTGCCTCAGAGATCGAACGCAGTGTGTGTATGGAACGTTGTTCAAGATGGATACAAATGCATCAATTCTTCAGAATTAGAGGTGAATCAAAGGGAAATTACATCCAAGGAGATACAGCAGCAGCTCGCCGTTGAACCACGAGTATAGTGCAGGGATGCAGCTTTGAAGCTTCTGGGCCAGCACGCCAAAGAGCCAGATGTGACAGGTGGGATTACGGCAGCTTCAGCTCAGCATCTGGAGCGTATAAATCTGTCCCACGGAAAATTAAGAGATGCACAAGAAGGTGGTGAGAATGACCAGCTGAAAATGCCGTTTTGGAAGGAAAATCACTTTGAAGGGCATAGAACATTAAAAAAAAAATAAGAATGATATCTAGGCTCAAATGGCTCTATTTCGCGGTGGTGGTGTGAAAGGATCGTATATGAGGATTCTTCGAGCTCCAAAATAGCAAAACCCTTATGAGATCTCTCTCTTGTCTGGCAGACAGAGAAAGAGAAAGAGAGGGAGAGGGAGAGAGGGAGAGAGGGAGAGAGGGAGAGAGGGAGAGAGGGAGACAGAGAGAACAAGGTAAGACTGTGTCATTGCGTGGATATGAAGGAAGGATGATGCCCTGAGACGGAGCCAGTTATTTGCAATTAGGACCCTGACGCGGTAACTCTACGGGGGTGGAAATGTGGACATATTCCCCCAGGCTTCCTTCTACAGACCAGGGAACTGTGATTATTTGTAGTATCAAAAAGATATGAAATCTATAAAACAGGTGTCACAGATAAGAACCATTTCGTAAAGACGGTAGGCAGCATTGTGCTTACTGCGTCACTAACAAGCATTTATGTGGATCACAGAATCCTCTGACTTGAAGGGAACTCGGAGATTACCCAGTCAACCTGCTCACATAGAAGCTGCAACTGAGGAAAAGCAGAGAAAGTGATTCGTGTGAGGAAGGCTCGGTTGTGATAGAGGCTGGGGGCGCGTTGGTGTCCGGGGGCCCCGAGTCCCAGTTCCGTGTTCTCTTGTCTTCGTCATGCTTTTGGTCTTGCACGATGGTCTCAGATGCTTTCCTAGTAAGTTCCTCTTCAACTACACCACACGATGGGAAGTGATGTGCGTATGGGCCTTGGCATCTTCACCTCCAGGAAGTGTTCCTTTACAGGGGGTGGTGACTGTCTATGCCTTCCCTTTTGCCAAGGCGGGGTGGGGGGGGGGTTAGATAGGACCTCTAGCTTGTGAATGACCATCTCAGCCTACAGAATCTCATCTGATTCAGTTCTGCCATCAGAACCCACTGCTGATACCCTTCAAGTTTTCCTTCGGCCCTGATCTTTTGATCCTCAGCCCTGACCGGTGAGGTCAGACAAGTGTTACCACGCCCATCTGCAGACACAGAAGTGGAGATTCGAAGCAGTTAAATGCCTTGCCCAGAGGTGGCAGGCAAACCCAGGGCATCTGCCTCCCAGATGTGTGTGTTCCCTGTCCTGCAAGCTGCTCCTGGGGCCACTGTGTGATGAAGGGTGTCTGTGGAGCCGTAGGGTGGTGACGTCCCCCCAGGGGAACCCACTGTGAACAGGAGTGGGTTTGGAACCCGTGCCCTGCTTCCGGAGACACGTCTCAGGTTAGCGAGATGGTAGAAGAGGTGGGCGGCGACCGGGTGGCAGACGGGTGGAGGCTCTTGAAGACAGCCAAGATGGAGATGGGGTGTGACAGGTGATCGCGACTGCTAGAGGGGTCTTGACAGTGTGATGGACGCAGTGGCACTCGAGGAAGATGATTCCCTCAGATAACAGCACTAACAGCATCCGCAATAGCATCGACATCCTTCCCGCGCCTCATCTCTGGGGTTTCCAAATGCTGCCTGTCACCGTGAGAAAGATAAAAAGCCTTCTCAGTTGGAATCTGGCCAGCTAATCTCAGAGCTCCAGTTCAAGGAGCAGGCCAGATGTGTCCTAGCAAGGAAACACCGCATGTTTGGACAAAGGCTTGTTCAGGTATAAAATATAGCTCTGGGGTAGGTGACAATTCCTACCACATGTGTAGGAAGACAGGCTCGCAAGCTGGTTAATGCTGGTGCGGCCTTTTTTGCCTATGGGAACAATGTGCTTTCTCTTCTCTGCACATCGTGGGAAGCTTGGTGTGAGCTCAGTTCTCTAAGCATCCGGGGATTAGCGCATTTTTATTTGGGATCAGCGATCCATTTCTGAACTCCTAGTTAAACCTCATTAACTTAGAAGGTACATTTGGGCTTCCTTGGTGTTACCGTATGCAGCATGTGCTGCTAAGGACAAACACTGAGTCTGGAGCCCGAGAGTCCAAATTTGGTCTATGTGACCTTTGAAGATTCCCCATCCGTAAGATCACCTATGCAAGATGTTTGTAAGACAGCGAGTGTTCAGTCAATTCATGTTTTTGGCTGAGGGTGTGTGTAAGAACGAACCCACCTTCTTTACTTTCAAAATGTTACAAGCTCATCCTTTTCCTGCTGTTCCACAGGTGTCCCGATGGAGCGTATTTGGAAGGAGACTGGGCATCTTCTGTACTGTGAAGATACCCCAGGTAAGGTGATGAACAGCTATTGCTAAGAACCACTGCAAAAATATTGCTGCTGCTGCTGCTTTATGTTGTTTATGAAGAACTGAGCCTAAGGACTTAGTACATTAATTGTCTGCATGCAAACAATTACCATATAATACCATGTGGCCGTAGCAATTCATTCAAATAGATTCTCTCCTTGAAAATGATTTAATATTTAGTTTCCTGTAACCACCAGTACTTTTAAGAAATATTTTAGGGGCACCTGGGTGGCTCAGTCGGTTGAGAGTCCGACTTTGGCTCAGGTCATGATCTCGCAGTCCATGAGTTCGAGCCCCCTGTCGGACTCTGTGCTGAGAGCTCGGAGCCTGGAGCCTGCTTTGGATTCTGTGTCTCCCTCTCTCTCTGCCCCTCCCTGCGCATGCTCTGTCTCTCTCTCTCTCTGTCAAAGACAAATAAACATTTAAAAAAAGGAAATGTTTTATTTATATCCCACTTTGTTCCAAAAAGGATCTGAGATGGTTTTTATAAAGCAACTTCTCTACATAAAATGGACTTTCATTCAGACTGACCTTCGTGCCTCATAAGTTTGAATTAAGGAAGTTTTTCCATTTTTGAGTATTAATGTTTCTCCCAAAGTTCATTTCTCTGAATGTGCTTTCCATCTTCTTTTAATTTCTCTCCAAGGACAGATATGGCAGAAATGGTGAGTTGTAATGTGTCTGGGGATCACCTTAACAGAAAAACAGAAACTTCCAGATTTCAGAGACTGTGTCAGATTCTGTTAAAAGGATTTGGCTAAGCAGTCGGAGAGTAAGGCGGTAGAAGGCGCAAACGGGAATACAAATGAGCTCATTATCACGTCCATTTCCCATTCTTTTTCACAGGTGTCATAGACCCACCAAATGTTCACCTTTTCCTCCTCAGCAGTGGAATGCATTGCCAGGTAAAGCCAGTATCCCAGAATCCCATCTTCCCTTCCTTTCCTGAATTACCACTTTAGAAGGGAAGAAGAGAAGGACTTAACCATTTATCGAGCACCAGGCATTTGAGGGGCTATTTTAGTTTGAAACCTTGTAAAGAAGTTAAGGAGCTGTTTGAGAAGAAGCACTACAATGGAATGGACCAAATTAAGGTCACGGAAGTAACAAATGAACCAATAAAACCCTCTGAATGCATAAAATTCCAAACAACATTCAGGATTCAGTGGACTGTGGTCTTGCTTCTTCCCTCCCCCTCTTGGCCAGTACGCCCATGACCTTCCTCATCTGGCTAGGACATGCCTGTCTTGGACCCATCTGTTGTACTTGGTTCTGTTCCCGAGTCACCTAGCATTGGTTACTTTCTAAAATGTAGGCAAGAAGTCATTGCAAAGGGTGCACAGACCTGTTTACCAGCGTTGGAAGTGCTGTGGGCTCCTCATTGAACTTCGAATTCTCTAGCAGCTGCCATTGCTGCTTCCCCAAGAGCAAGTCCCTCCTAATCCCCAGCTCAGTGGGCTCGTTTGGGCTGCACAGGCATCCTGCAGTCAGGATTCTTCCAACGGCTCCGGTTCCACATTGAGGAATTTCATCAACATGGAGTAAAAAGCACAAAAATCAGCTGTTATTATTATTTGAGAGGTTTGTATACTCATTGTTTCTCCTGTTAGCGTGGGGAAACAGGTTCCCTTTTGAGCAACAGTTTTAAGAAGAATGGCTATGTTTTCCATATTTTAATTTGTTTGTATATCAACTAAAATTCTGTACGGGTCCATGACTTCTCCGTTGTCACTTGATCCTTTGTTTTTTTCCCATATGAATTATGAGATAGGTATTTATGAAGAGAGTGCGAGATTTATCCTGTATTTCTTTCCCAGCTCCTAAATGATTTATTTTTTGATTGATTCAATTTTCTTTTTTTTTTTTTTTACAAATGGCTTGTTGAATAAAGAGGGATTGTTGGAGAGAAGCATTTCTTTTACAGGGTTAAACTGATATGGTTATAGTCTCTATGTCCTTCTTACTTTAGCTTTCTTTCGTTATATAATTACACAGCAAATCTAATGGGCCTTCTATGTAATCTCTCTCTCATCAGTACTGTTTGAGAAGTAGGATTCAGTGTCTACACATGTCCACTATCCATCCAGCCTCACTGGGACCCCCGTTGCCACAGAGACAGTTTTATAGGTAGAGAAACAGCCAAACATTCAACTTCTTCCTTCCCACCTTATTCTTGACCAAGAGTTACTTCTGTTAAGATTTCGAAAGTTACAAATCAACAGTCACCTATCAATACTTGCTGCAGAGAACTACATTTGCAAGGAAGAAATTTAATATAATTTTTGGGACAATTTGTATCCATCTTTTCTCAATCGAGTGCAGACCAAATTTTTCAGCTGTGAGCTGTAACATATTCATTAAGGGGTTGAAATAGATTAAGTGGATCATGGTTGGCATTTCAAAAGGGGAATAGAATAAAATGAAATAGACTGCAAAATGTAAAACTGTCTTGTGGAACTTTGTTTCAGGTGTGCCTGTGTGTGTGTGTGTGTGTGTGTGTGTGTGTGTGTGTGGTGTACTAGGAAGAGGTGTGGTCCTGTGGATCATGGTGACAAATATTTGGAAAGCATTGATTTAAGTGACTTGTTTAAAAATTGTATTCCTCAAACTTTAGGGTTCCAGAAAAGGTACTTGAGAAGTTAAACGGTAGGAGGCCCCTATCACTAATTCAACCATTAAAAAACTATTTTTTGTTGTCTCATGAATTGGGGGTACTGCATAAGATTACATTTGGAGAAACTATGCTGCTTCTAAACTTAACAAAAAATTGGAAATCACTGGTTTATATCAATAGTAGGTTGATCATCTCTCTATTTTTAGAATTTCACTTCTCCTAAGGAATAATCATTCAGTGGCCCCCAGCCTTCTTCAAGCCTAAACGTTCCCACTTCTGTTGATGTTGATTAAATTTTTGCAACCTTTCTATAGTTCCTATCACACCTCTGGGGCCCCTTCTTATTTCTCCCTATTTCCTCAAATTTCAAGAATATCTGGGGCCCAACTGTCATTATGATGTTGTCTAATCTGGGTCCTCACAACCCTGCATAGGTTTCCACGTCCCACAATGTAGAGCAGACTTTCATTTTGCTGAGTCTCCCAAATCTGAGTAAGGGGATCTTTATTCAAATAGCAGCCACGTAGAAATGAGCCGTGCCCATCTAACTTTGTCTGTATCCCTCTCCTCCCCAGCTTGTGACATAAAGGGCCTATGGGCTTTCTGGCTGTTTGGATACTTAGCAAGGATAAAGAATGTGGAATTGAATCACAAGTCAACGGAATAACACAATTTTCGGCTTGAAAGGGATATAAACATCATCTACTTAAACTCTGTCGTTTTTGCATGTTAGGAACCGGAGTCCCCGCTCACTCACCCAACGCCACACAGCCTGTGAGTTCACATTCCCTTCTGCTCAAAGGCCTCATTTGAAAATACCCAACTTTGTTTAACTAACCAACATTTAGTGAGCATAAGAGATTTAGACCCTAAGCAGTGGCTGTAGAGCTTTTTAACTGCAATCCAGTATTTAAACTGCAATCCAGTATAGGTAAACACATACATGATTATGCACATAAACAGTAACACAAAAATGTCACAAAGCATTACATACCCTTACAACAAGCGGTGCACTTTTCTGTTTTCTGTTCTATTCACGTGCTAGGCACATGTTAGGGGCTGTAACACAGAAATCCAAAATACTCACTTTAAATAAGATAGAAGTTTATTGCTTTCTCATGAAATAATTCGGGAATAAATAATTTGGGACTGGCCGGATGATTTTGCCTGACAAGCTATTCAGGGACACGTTTTCTTCCATTTTGTTGGTTGGATTTGGTTCATCTACATGCCCACATTCTCGCCCACAGGGAAGAAAAAGGGAAAGTCTGGGCTGAATAGTTTTGTCTTTACGGCACGTCCTACAGTTTGCTTGCATTATGCGTCTTCCTATTGGCCCAAATTTAACTATGTGGTAGTACCTGCAAATTTATGTCAGCTTGTCTAGCTACAACTCAGCATATATTTCTAGAAAAAATAAAGAATGAATGCGTACGTGTGAAAAAGTGATGCCTGCTACGATTCCATTTCATTCACTTACAAACTTGCTGGTGACCATTTACAAAATCGATTTCATAATCCACTAATTGGCCACGACATACAGTTTACAAAGCATTGTCCTCTAGTATGGTAGGCTACATATTAGAAATAATTTTACCCAGCCAGCTTACCAGGAGAAGTTCAAAAATATCCATGTTCAAAATAGCATTAATATTTTAGCTAGTTTTAATTTTTACCAAAGTTTTACAGGCACAGAGTTGCAAGGGTCAAATAGTATTACAAGTACCCACAATTATCCCTTTACTTTCAGTTTCTTCTGGGATGTATTTTCAACACTCAAAACTGATTCTCTTGATACGTACCTGCATATATTCGTAGAATATGTTTAGACTTCTACTTCTTGGCTTTTGTAGTTTTGGGCGTTTTTTTATTGATTTCCTGTCGTAGTAATGAGGATTTACTCCTCTACCCATCTGCCCACCCTTCACGTACTTCTTATCCTTTCAAATGTCCAATGGATTCATCTCATAATCTTGGTTAGATCAGTATTCAGTGTTTATGTGATTATGACTACACAAATTAATTCACAGGTGCTTCATGTATTTTCCTAGGATTAATTTTCTTTCTGGCACAGTCTTTCATATCTTCTTATTATTCCCTTTTCTAGAAATTTATTTAGTACTCTGTGTCCTTATCACTAATTCCTCTCCTCAGTTTTCCTCCCAGGCTTGTAAATCTCCACCCAATGCTTTCAAACATATTAGGTATTGTATTGACTTCATCTTCTTGAAGGAGAATTTCCCAAAATCTGCTCTGCTCCCATCTGGACCAAATGGCTGCAGAGGTATGATTTCCGATTCTCTCTATACCATCATCTTGGGTATACCCTCCAACTCCCTCATGTACTGGATACACTATTTTTTTGGATCCAGTCTTCCCTTTTTTTTTTTTTTAATCCCTTCACAGGATTGGAGCATATCCTCCAGCAATAACCTGGACAAAGGTGTAGATAAAATAGATGCATTGAGATGTTGCATGTTTGAAAATGTCTTCATTTAACCTTGACAATTAATTCATAGTTTGGTTGGACATAAAATTCTGGGTTAGAGATAATTTTCCTTCAACACATTGAAGATATCGCTGCATTGCCTTCCAGCTTTTAGAGTGGTCATAGAGAAGTCTGATATTACTCTTCTGATGCTTGATCCTTTGTAGAAAACCTGGTTTTTCTCTCTGGAAGTTTGTAGGCATTTGATGTTTGGTGTGTTGAAATTTGGCATTTCTTGATGTGGATCTTTTTTTTTTTTTAATGTTTATTTTTGAGAGAGAGAGAGAGAGAGAGAGCAAGGGAAGGACGAAGAGAAAGGGAGACACAGAATTCGAAGCAGGCTCCAGACTCCAAGCTGTCAGCACAGAGCCCAACATGGGTATCGAACTCACAAACTGTGAAATCACGACCTGAGTCAAAGTGGGGATGCTTAACCGACTGAGACTTCCAGGCACCCTGGCGTGGATCTATTTTTATTCATTGTTGGGAACACTCAGTGGATCCTATAAATCTGGAAAACAACAATAATTTTATTAATTAGTTTTCTCCCATCACTTCTTTTCTTCCTGCTCTCCCTTTTTTGGGACTCTGATTATTGTGATATTTGACCTCTTGGACTGGTCTTTTAATTTTATAATTTTTTTATTTGCTATTTTTTTTTGTCTTTTTGTCTTTGTGTTCTTCCTAAGTTATTATCTTAGCTTTATCCTTCAACACTTCTGATAATTTTTTTCTGACATCAATTTTTAAAAAAAAAATTTCCAAGGTTTTTCTGTCTCTCTCTTTGTTCTTTGAATGTTCCTTTTTCAGAGCATCCTGTTCAGGTTTCCTTTATCTCTGTGAAGTTACTAATACTTTAGGGGGAGTTTGTTATTTCTTCTGGTATGGTCTCTGCTTCTTCCAGGTTGCTTTTACCCTAGTTATTTCTTCCCTGAATCCATTTGAGATGATTCTCTCCAATTCTGGAGACCCTTGGCTGTCTGTTTACATTCTAGAACAGGATTGTAAAACCCCAGTTGGAAGTTGTGTACCTGGAGGTATTCCCTGGAGGGTGAGCTGGTTGGGACTTTTCTTTGGGGAAATCCAGAAGTCAGTATCTTTAGGTCCTTCCCGTTAGGCTGATCAGAAGCCCAGGAGAAGAGTCTTCCAATTTTCTGCCTCCAGGATTCTGAAGGGCAAGTGGGGGAAGAAGGAGGGGTGAGGAGGCAGGGCAGGAGGGTCTCAACGTTCACTGCATGAACCTTCTCCCATTCCTTCTGCTTTCTCAACAGCGCCCCCAACTTCAAATCTGCTTGTTGTCTTCAGTCCAGAGGTCTTCTGTAGGGAACAAGCCTGCTGTCTTCTGCTGCTGGTCCGTGTGGGAAGGGGCAGTTGCTGAGCTCAGCAGAAGGATGGTAGAGATTTGTGTTCCTGGAATAGACTTTCAACCAATCCTCTCCTTTAGCCCTACCATCAGTGCTGCTTCCAAAGTGACTCGGTTCCACCAAATGGTGGATCTGTATTGGTTCTGAGTTCAAATCGGGTTCCTTCTGTGGCTTCCTCTAGGGTAAGGGTGCCATGTTTGTGAACCTGCTGTCAGTGTTTACCTGAACATCTGCTTTCCAGGTTCCAGAATATTATTGGGTCTTTTTTCACCATTTTATATCTCCTTGTGGGTTTATTTTCCTTAAAAATAAGCAAACAACAACCTGCCCCAACCCTCCCTCCCCCCCCCCCCCACATTTCTATTACATTAGTGGAGATTCTGAAGGAAGCAGAGGTTTAATGCATGTGTTCAATTGCTAGGTATAATTTCTATGCTTAGGCCTCTCAGTTTATTTTAAACAAATAGCTTTAACCCTTTGTTTACTTTTCCTCCTTGCAGTCCTTCAAAAAGTATTAAGAAGTAGTAAAGAAATAGGGAAAGGGGATTAAGAGTACACTTACCTTGATGGACTCTGAGAAATGTATAGAATTGTTGAATCACTCTATTGTGCACCTGAAACTAATAAAAAAGAAGTGATGTGGTTGTCTAATTTATATGTCATTTCTGTGCTTTCTTCCTCTCGTAGAAATGCATTTGAATTTTAACAGCCAATGTGTGGATATTAGAGGCGGAGGAAGAAAAACGGATGGAAGCTAGTTAACCGTCAGACTCAATTTCCATCTCTTGAATTATTGAATGTGATTGTATCTAACATTTTATTTTTTAATTAAAAAAATTTTTTTTAAAGTAGGCTCCACACCCCATGTGGGGCTTGAACTCAGGGCCCTGAGATTATGAGTTGCATGCTCTAGTGACTGAGCCAGCAGGTGCCCCTGTGTCTAATATTTTAGAAGATTAAGAAGTAAAAAAAAAAAAAAAATAGATCTGGATGTTGAAATGTGTATAGTTTGCACAGATTTTTTTTTTTTTTTTTTGCTGGCATTATGAAATATTTGGGGGAATAAACTTGAAAACTCTGCTTTTTAAGGTATTTGACCTTGGTTATTGGCCTTGAAACTAAGTAAATAGAGGTTGCCCTGTTGTTCCTGGGCCTCTGACAAGAAACTTGCATGTGACTGTGTGGCTTTTCTCTTTCATCAGCAGAAGAGATAAGGAACTTCAGGCTGGGACAATAATAACAAAACCGTGAGCTCAAGTGGCACCCAAATTTCCAGCATTCATGTGCTCACGGAAGTGTTTCAAGGAAAATGACGTTGGCCCTCCACATGTCCATCGTCATTCTTTCTAGCCCAAAGCAGCAGCGGGGAGATGGGGTGGTTTGGAAAAGGTTTGTGAGGTTTGGCATCCACCAGACCTAGAGGGCCATGACTCAACTTCTGGCTTCATCATTTAAGAGCTGTGTGAATTTGCACAGCTACTCAGAGGCTCCGAGCACAACTCCTCATAGGTAAATTAAGGGCAAGGGCAGTAACATCTTCTTTGTAGGGTTAGATATCATGCTTGTAAATCTCCCAACCCGATGGCTGACACTTAACGAGTGGCAAAGGGCGAAAACGTGGTGATGTCTCACACGATATGAGATGTCCCCCTGGCAGCCTAGAGAAGCGTACAAACTAGCTTGGGGACTGAAGAACTGGAAAGGAAAAAAAAAAAAAAGATGAAGAAGAAGGAAAACAAGAAAAGGAAAAAAGAAAAAGAGAGTGAGAGAGTCCTCAGTTGGGAATGATATCTTCTCCCTTCTGGATAAATGGTTCCGTGTGAACTATCCCAGATTAGTGAAGCAGGGAGGTGGTGAAGTAGGGCATATAATTCATGTTGCAGTTCATTAGGATGGATCAAGTCTCCTCTGCTTCACAGAAGCTCATCTCTTGAGCTCCATTTAAATAGTGTGCTGAGCCCTAGTGCATGCGAACAATAATGTCCCTAGTCACTGCCAGCAAATAACCTTTTTTTCCAGCAATAAACTCCAAAGCCTCCAGAAATTAACGTGGAGTTAATTTTAGCAGAGACATAACAAATGAGGCTGCCCTGAAAGGGAGAAGAAGAGTAAATTCGACCACATTAAGTAGGGCAGAAGCAGCAATCAGATATGCCAAGAGACTTGAAACCTCTCAGCGGTACCTCAACTTGGGGTGTGTGTGTGCATCTATATGTAAACTCTGCAGGCTTGTGTGTTAAACACATATAGGTGTGGACATCTCTACCGCAGGCAGCTTACCAGGACCATCACAGGAGAGGCTGAGGAGGGAGGGGGAGGTTGGAGGGGTGGGGGGAGACCGTGGACCTGAATTGTAGGCTCGGGTCTGGGTTAGAGACTTCCAGCCTTCTCTCCTGTCTCTTGCTCCTGCCCTTGACTTTATATGGCTCTAGATACAGAAAACTCATGTCTCCCACGCTGTTTCAAACCACGAGAAGTAGCAAGATTGCCTTGATCTTTTGTTCAGAAAGCCTTGAAAAATAATCCACTTGTGAAACTGAAAACCAGAAATTAAAAAGGAAAAGAAGAAAAGAAAAGAAAAGAAAAGAAAAGGGGGAGGGAAAAACAACATCAGAAAACAACCCTTGGTCTTTCATTTGCCTAAACCGAAGTAGTCACTCTTATTTTTCTTCTCTCTAATAGTTGTAAAATAAGCTTTCTCTGGATGGAAGTCCCTTGGCTCAGAAGCCACTGGTTTTAACAAGAGACAACTGCCTTATAAAGCAAGCAGCACTGTTAAATAGCTTCACTTGCATTTGTTTCTTATTTAATTGACCACCATAAGCAGGTTGCCTTATTTTACTGCCTATAATCCAAGGCTTTTGTATGGCACAGAAGTTAATGTTGAGGGCCTGTGGCTGTCCCTAGAGTGGCATAGAACACGGCCACCGCGTGTGACTTCAGGTGTGAGTGCAAACTTTGGTCCTTTGCTTTCGAGCCATACTTGAAGTTCTTTTTAAAGACGAAGGCGTTTATTAGAAGAAATGCCACCCATGTCTGATGACGGCTCTATCAAGGACACAAGCCTCACAGCTTTAATTGCTCTGATAGTTAAAGCTCAGAAGAGAGTAGAACATTATTTATAGTGATCGCTGCTAAGTAAATCATTTAAAAAATGGCTTTCTAAATGTAATATTTCCCTTTTAAGAAGCCCTCCAGAATTACAGGGGCTTTACAATGGAACATGAAACATATTGCAGGGAGAGAGACAGAAGCCGTCTTGATTAATGCCCACGATTATCAGCGATGCAAATCACTTTCACTTATTAAGTCTTGTTTAATATCCTAATGAAGGCTTCTGAGCAGATTTGGTAATTCCAGAGAAAGTGACTGTGAACTAATGCCCTTTCAGCATGTTGAGAATGAGCAGCACTATAAAGAAAACCTCATTTACCGTAATTCCTCCCCTGCACAGGACCCTTTTCTCAGCGTCTCCTTCGCAGCAGGAGACAATTAACCTTTTCAGTGCCAGAAGTGATTCCCAGCACATTCCAGCTGCGAAGGCCGGCGGGGTCAGAGGAAGATGGAAGTTCTCTTTAGTTTTCACTTCCATAGAACAGTTCTAAGAAACTGGACTACAGAGTAAGGGTTTAAAATGCCGCAGCTGGTTATGTTACTTGACTTGGGCACATGTGGCATCTTGTACCCTACCAGAGCCGTTGGAAGGGCCAACCCCGGCCAATCTGGCATTGCTTATTCAGCTCAAATCAAAGACCGCCAGAAATGAAAGCAGATTCGCCGAAGAAAAGCCTGTTCCACCCCGAAATGCTGGGCTTCCTTTGTGATCTGTCGGGAAGTAGGTTTTATTGAGGTTGAAAGTCTGGGAGGTCGCGCTGGGGGTGGTGATTTAGGGATCTGCCTTTGGCTTTCTTGTACAGCTGTGCTCCCATTCGATGGCTCTGCTCTACTTGGGGACACTGAGACAGCCCAGGGCTGGGGACTGTGCTCAGCCCTTCTCTGTCCGCATGGCTGCCCCCACCTGTGGACGCAATGTGATTTCCTAACATCACCACTTCTTCTTTCCAGAAGAAGGAGGTGGAAATGAGGGGGAGAAGGATCCCACTGGGGCAATGGCTGGTTGGTTGGTTGGTTGGTTGGGGAGTTTCCTGTAGTCATGTCTCTTTCAGGGCCCAACGTGGGGGGAGCACCTCCATTGAAGCATCCCCTCTGATTTTAGGAATGCCCTTTCATACCTCTTCCTACCTCAGTCTGGCTGCGTTACCCCGTGTCCTGGTATAAAAGATGGCGGCCTTGCCTTTGGGTTAAGACAGAGAAAGAACAAGGCAATTTTCTGGTTTGCTTGGAATATAAAACAGCTCCAAGCTGGACACTTAGGAGCTGATGTGAACTTCTCCTTGTCCTAACAGGGTCAAGATCAAAGCCAGACAGCCCCCAGTGCAGGGACTCCAGTGGGCCAAACAATGAAACCATAGCATGAGCACATGAAGACTTGCTCATGGCAGATAAAAGAAAACCATCGCTCATTTTGTTTTTCCTAAAGGCTTTCGGGGCAGAGAGCGGTGGGTTTAGGTGAGAGAGGAGGAGAGTGAGGGTATGGAGAATGAAACGCTGATTCGTGGTCAAAGAGGAGGACAAAACGTTGGGAGGAGATCTGGATCACTTTGCTCCCCCGGATCCCAGGTGGGAAGAGATGCTGCCCGTTGAGTCCGTGCCCTTGGGGGTGGGGGTGGGATCCAGCGACGGGCTACAGCAAGGCAACACAACTGTGAGTGAGAACAAGGATTGCAGAGCTCAGTGGAGCCATCTGGATGGTTTATCATCTCACCTTCTCTCTCTGGCTTCCTAATTCATGCTTCCAGCTGCCCCGCCCCTCCCTGCAAGCCTCTGGGATTGTTTTTTCTTCACTTTGTGCTTCTCAGCTTTTAGCATGCTGGGGACTCCATTCATTTGTCTTGTTTACTGCTTAATCTTTGTTTCCCCTGCGAGAACGTTAGCTCCACGATGGTTGTCTGCGCACTGACACGCTTTGAACAGCGCACCTGGCAGGTGCTTGGTAAAGACTGGCTGAGCAGATGGATGAGTCCAGGGGTTACAAGGCCTGAGTTTCTCTGGGGCACAAAGGATGGGTTTTAGGCTGGAAGGTGAAAGGTTAGGCTCATGCTGGCTCGACCACGGTTAAGCCACTGCACATTTAAGACTTAAGACCTTTGACAGACTGTTTACACTTGAGCCAATAGATCGTCTTCCCTAGAATGCGGATGGGTGTGACCTCTCTCAGCCTACCCCAAGGGCCTGTGTTTTCTCCGTAGCACAGCAGAAAGGTGGCTATGGTAATGCTGTGAAAACCAGAAGGTATTATATGCATTTTGGGTATTGTAATCAGTGCAGACAGGCCTGCCGCTGTTTCATTTAATTTCAGGCTCACTTTCTCGTTGCCCTTTTCTGCACTCAGAGCTCACATGCCTTCCCCTCTGCAAAACTCTCCCTGATCTTCCCAGGCAGAATTACCCCTTCACCTCTGCTCCCCTATCCAGCCCGACTCGTTATCACATCCACGTTTTGTGTGTCTCTGCATCCAGAGCAACTACCTGCCAGACGCCATGTTACATCAACTCACTTCAGGCACAAACAACCCATTTCACAGATAAGGGAGCTGAGGCAGAGAATTAAGTTAACATGCCCAAAATTCATACAGCTGGGAAGTGGGTGGTCAGGATTTGAACCCGGGCAACAGGTTCCAGCCTTCCCATTCTGTGCCCACGACCCTCGGGCTGCAGAGTGCTTTGCACACAAAGCGGAAGGGTAGTTGTCAGAGAGGTGGGGCAAATCAATAGCATCAGGCAATATTTTCTGTCTGCCTGCCTGCAAAGGGTTGTTCCGAAAAGCAAGGGGAGAATGGATGTGAGTGTGCTTTGTAAATGAAAAAGCACTAAGCACTGAGAGGTTATTGTTATAATTAAATAGTTTTAATGACAACGGAAGTAGAAGTGTCTAGAACATTATCAAGAAGCATCTATGAAAGTACTCACCATCTGTTCTGGGGCAGTTCTGTAAAAGCCCAATGACATGGCTCACAGATTTCTAGACTTCTTTTTTGACCCCCTGCCAAGCTTTCAGGCTAATGAGATCTGATCAACTTTGCTTCAACCTCACTCTGATTTTTTTTTTTAACCTTGTATTTCTTTTATTTTGATTTTTAAAGATTGTGGTAAAATACATCTGCCATGAAGGTTTTACCATTTTCACTGTAAGGCTCATGAAGTAACACTGTGCCATCCATCACCACCATCCATCTCTGGCAATTCTGTCCTCCTCAGCGGAAACTTTGTATCGATTAAACCATAACTGCCACAGCCTCTGGGAACCTCTCTTTGACTTTCTGTTGTATGAATTTGACCACTCCAGGTACCTCGGGATCATCCAGTGAAATCATCGGATGGAATCATATCTGTCTGTGACTGGCTTATTTCACTCAGCATAATTTGGCTTCAAGATTTATTCATGTTGGGGCATGGGGCAGAATTTCCTTTCTTTTTAAGAATTTCCTTTCTTCCTTTTTTTTTTTTTTTGTTCACCTATTCATCTGTCGGTGGACACTTGGGTTGCTTCCATTTTTGACTATGATAAATAATGCTGTTATGAACATGGGTGTACAAATATCTGTTCGAGTCCCTATTGAAATTCTTCTGGGTAGATACCTAGCAGTGGAATTGCTGGATCGTGTGGCAATTCTATTTTTAATTTTTTGATGAACCACCAAACTGTTCTCCACAGCAGCTGCACCATTTTGCATTCCTACCAACAGTGCGCAAACGTTCCAATTTCCCCACATCCTCGCCAACAGTTGTTATTTTCTGGTTTTTGTGTTTTTGATAATAGCCATCGTCATGGATGGGAAGTAGGTCATTCTGAATCTTTGAACGATTGTTTTGCTTGTTTGCCTTCCATATCTCTGAATTATTTTCCATCTTCAAGAAACAATCTTGGCCACATTAAATAGACTTGATTCTTTCATCTTGAATGTCTTCATTCTTTTATGTAACTGGCCTTCAAATAGATGGCCCAACATGTGCCAGCTACTTACTGTTTGAGGTGCTGGAAAACTCTGGTGAGTAGGACCATGGCAGCTCTTTGCTCTCTGGGAGTTCCGGGTTGAGTTTGGTCACATAACACATAATTATGGTGGTTTGTTACCCTAAGGTATGAATTATCTCATTTATAGCTACCTTTGCAATATCATCATTTCAATTGTACATGACACAAGCTTACTTACACAGAACCCTGAAATTCTTACTTCTAAAGACTAAGGTTTTAGGGATGCATGTGGCCTTGGCTCTATAGACCCTTGGGTTTTTTTGTTTTTTCTTTTTGAAAAATCAGCTTTATGTTTTAAAATAGTTTCAGATTTACTACAAAGTCTGTATAGAGAGTTCCTATAAATCCCAGAGCCCATTATTAACATCTTACATTAGTATGGGATATTTATCACAATTAATGAACCCATACTGACACATTATTACTAACAAAAGTTCATAGTTTATTTGGATTCTCTTAATTTTTGCCTAATGTCTTTTTCTATTCCAAGATTCCCATCTAGGAAACCACATTGTATTAAGGTGTCATGTCTCCTTAGGCTCTTCTTGACTGTGACATTTCTCAGGTGTCCCTTGTTTTTGATTACCTTGACAATTTTGAGAAGTACTGGTGAGGTATTTTGTAAATCCCTTTCTTTTTTTCTTTTTTTTAACATTTATTTATTATTGAGAGACAGAGAGACACAGAGAGCGAGTAGGGGAGGGGTAGAGAGAGGGGGAGACACAGAATCCGAAGTAGGTTCCAGGCTCTGAGCTGTCAGCACAGAGCCTGATGTGGGGCTCAAACTCACAAACTGTGAGATCATGACCTGAGTCGAAGTCGGTCGCCTAACCAGCTGAGCCACCCAGGTGCCCCTATAAATTCCTTTTTTATTGGGATTTGTCTGATGATTTTCTCATGCTTATATTGAGGCCGTGGGTTTTGGAAAGGAGATCAGAGAGGTAAGGTACATTTTCATCCCATCATATCAAGGGTACAAATCAACATAATTTATCACTCTTGATGTTGACCTTGACCACGTAGCTGAGGTCATGTTTGTCATGTTTCTCTACGGCAAAATTATTCTTTCTTTTCCCCTTTGTATACCGTACCTCCTGGGAAGGAAGAGTGTCACTATATGGGCGTATAACTATGTGAGAGGCGTATCACGCTTATGCAATGAGGAGTTATACTCTTTGAGAGCGGTATGTGTACATAAATTATGTGGACTTCTTCTGCATGGAACGCTTGTCTCTTTTCTCACGTTTATTTATTTATTCAATGGCTTATTTATATCAGCATGACTCGGGGATATTTATTTCGTACTTTGGGTCACAATCCAGTACAATTTTGTTTATTTTCTTGATGAAATTGCTTCAGTTTTGACCACTGTGAAGCAATTTTAGTTGGTACCTCGGTCCCTTTGACATACTTCCACACCGTCGTGGGTTCTATGGTTTGTTCCTTTTTGAGCTCTTTCTTACTTTCTGGCACTACAAAGTGCGCAAGGCCCATCTTGTGTATTCCCTGCCCGAGTCCTAGAATCAGCCATTTTCTCAAGGATCCCTGCTCCTTTTATCGGAGAGCGATGTGAGAAACGAAGATCTAAGTGCTAGGTTGGCCCTCACTGCTACTGGGATGCCATTGCCTTCAGGTTGTCTCAGTTGATAAATGTGTGCAAATAGGCCCTCAATGGTGATGACTATTGTTAGCACTTTGGATGAAAATATCGATAAAATGTATTATATGCTTCTCCGCATTCGCGGAATACGGTCAGTATAATTTAACCTGTTCTTGGGAAGCGGGGCACTTGTCTTGAATGCCAGTTATTTGGCCATGGTACAGTGACTGCCCCCAACTCCTAACCAGCTTTGAACGAGTGTTCATGTTTACACCGTGATGCCACGCGGTTGCGCTAATCGAATTCTGTCCCAGCTTTTCGTAACCTTTCGAATTCATTTTCCTCTTGGCGTCTTTAACATCCACCTCTGTTTCCCTTCAATTTACTGTCTGTGATGTGCTGTCTTTCTGTAACCAGATAACCGAGTTTGGTCAACTCGTCCATAAAGTGAAAGCGCAGAGGCACTGACTATGGGTCCTGAGGTCCACGCGCATAAATAAAATGAAAATTGTAATATCCATTGTAGACTGTGCGGAAAAAGATCTTTTCCCCCTTTCCCTTACTCCTTGTTTCTCTGCTATGCTCTAGTTGCCAAGAGCACTGGATAGGGGAAGGTCAAATAAATGCTTTAAATTTCAACACCAAACTCATATGGGGTGCTGGTTTTTCCAGGTGGTTCTGTGTCCAGGCCCAGAGGGCATCGAGAAAGCTCTAAGTGCAGGAAGGGAGCAGGAGCCTTGCAATGCATTTGAGCTCTGGCCCTTTTGCTCTGCTCCAGGCAAATCACTCAACCCCCCCTGGGTCCAAGGTGTCCGACAGTAAATGAAAGAGTTGGCCTAGAATGTCCAAGTCCCTTTCCAGCTTTTTTTTTTTTTTTTTTAGAAAGCGAGAGAGACTGAGCCAGCATGGGGGAGGGACAGAAAGAGGAGAGAGAATCCCAAGCAGGCTCCCCACTGTTAGCACAGAGCCCATCGTGGGGCTTGAACTCACAAACTGTGAGCTGAAATTAAGAGTCAGACGCTCAACTGATGGAGTCACCCAAGCACCCCCTCCCCCTTTCCATCTTTAACATCCTGCGACTTCTGAGGGAGTTTATTAATCTTAGGAGAACAATATGATACAATGGGCTTCAGAGCACCTTAATCTCAGTTAAGCTGCCTTCAGACTGAGTGACCTTGGGAAAGTCGCTCTAAAAATACCTACATCAGAGACCCACATGTGTACATGTAGGCACTTATTATATAATAAAGGAGGCACTGAAAATTGAGAGGGATGAGTGGGTTGTATATGGACAGTATCAGGAAAACTGGATCTCTATATGAAGGAAAACTAAACTGGATTTCCAATAAGGTCACTAGGTGGATTAAATTCCTAAATGAGAAAGATTAAATTATAAATTTATAGAAGAAAACGTAGGAGAATATCTCTGTGATTAGGTGTAGGAAAGGTCTTAAACAAATGCCCGAACACAAACCTTAAGACCAACAAATAGATGAAATAGATTCCATCAAAGTTAGTCAGGGTTCTGTAATGATCATGTGTCACATACATATACCCATATGTATATATCTGAACGTATATGTATTTATTTTTATTTTTAATGTTTATCTTTGAGAGAGAGAGACAGAGTGTGAGTGGGGGAGGGGCAGAGAGAGAGGGAGACACAGAATCCAAAGCAGGCTCCAGGCTCCAAGGTGTCAGCACAGAGCCCGCCGCAGGGCTCGAACCTACGAACCACGAGATCATGACCTGAGCTGAAGTCAGACTCTCAACCGACTGAGCCACCCAGGCGCCCCTGAACATATATATTTTTTTAATGTATGTTTGCATAAACATCACAGTCCCTGGACCATGGACCATAACCTAACCCTCCCCTACCCCCACCCCCACTCCCGCCCCAAGGGTAGGGATTAGCACTTAGCACACAGTAGGTGTTTATACTGGTGGGATAAATGAATGGGGGTACAGGGACCAGGTCCGCACTGGCTACTTCGCGGGGATCTTTTGGGGATAATGTGAGAGAACAGGCATGAATACTCAGACTTTAAAAGCTGTTGGCCTGGAATAATCCTCAGAATTCCTCTGGCCCAAGGGTTAGCATACCTCTGGATTTTATAGCTGGGTTAAGAATAGGTACCTGGACTAAAAAAAGTTGCAGACTCTGGACCAGCCCACTCACCTTTCCCTAGATCCATGTGTGGGCTCAAAAATCTGTCATTATTTTTTTACAAGAGAAAGGGCTTTTTTTAAAACATCATTGGGTTGGATAATATCAAGTACTGTGAGAATTAAAGGAGCCCTGGAGATGCATTTGGAATGTCAGAACCGGCTTCTGAGTGAAGCTAGCAGTTGAACTAGGCCTTAAATGATGACACTTTTTTTTTTTAATTTTTTAAAGTTTATTCATTATTGAGAGACAGAGGGAGACAGAGCATGAGCAGGGGAGGGACAGAAAGACGGGGAGACACAGAATCCGAAGCAGGCTCCAGGCTCAGACCAGTCAGCACAGAGCCCGACATGGGGCTCGAACTCACAGACCGCGAGATCATGACCTGAGCCGAAGTGGGATGCTCAACTGACTGAGCCACCGAGGCGCCCCAGGATGACAACACTTTTGATGAAAGAATTTAGTTTAATGCAACTTTGCTCCACACTCCCCGTTTTTCTCACTTCTTCGTGGCAACTTCACTGCCACCTGGATCACGAACCACCTAGACTTCAGAGTGTGACTCTGAAGTGAACCACCTGACTTCAGAGTGTGAGTGTTTTAGCTCATTCTGGGAGATCTGAGCTGTGATCCCAGCCTCTGACTCCTAACAAAGCTTTCCCACCTGAACACACAAAGTTCTGAAAGAAGCTCTCAAGATCCAGTAAGTCCTGGTGGAAAATTCCTTCCTGTTTTGGCCAGCTCTGGGTCAGCTGGCAGATATTTAAAAAGAGAGTTTCTTCTGATCCATTGAAGGGCAAGAGGTGCTTTGAACTCGGTCTGGCGAGGAACTTCATCATGTGTGCATCCCAGACCTGTTGCTATAGCACCTGAAATAAATGAGTCACAGGGGAAACACAGCAGGGGCTGGTGACAGCTATATGTGCAAATCAACGGTTGGTCACCCAGCCAGCCGACGATGATAAGCTTCCCTTCGGCCATAAACCCGACCCAGCTGTGGGGCGTGAGCAAACCTGTGTGAAGGCGGAGAGAAGGTTTATTTCCTATTGGCAATGAGTCCTTTTGAACCTTGACCTTCCTCAAACTGTCCTTCTCTGATAAATGCAGGGTACCAGAAACTGAAAAGAATAAGTAACAAAATGCAGCGCACCCCCCCCCCCCTTCTAAAACGACAGACCTCAGAGTGAGATAGGACAAGTAAAGCAGTAAAGACAGATGTGCAGTTTAGAAAATGCACCAATTCTGGGCCCTCTGAAAGCATTTGCTGTGAGTAAATGAATAGTGGAGGTGATTCCTTCCTCTCCTTTGATTCACTTTTGAATGCGCCAATTCATCCATAATTAACAAGAGTAAAACGCACCAGATAGACATTCAAGTTGTGTTCGTGCTTCTGACACATCCTGATGGGACCTAAGGAAGAGGAAACCCTGGCAGTCGAGTGAGGGGCATTACAGCTGTTTTGCAACCGTGTTAACAGCTCCCCAAGTTATGGCTGTGAAAGTAAGGAGGCCAACGGTTTTGAGCTCCTGGAAACTCTTGTAGGACCAAACCAAACTTTTAGCAAGAAGCACCAAGAATTCCGAGAGAGACACAGGTAGGCACAGGGCCACGTGCACACGCTTCCCGCCACGCCTCCACACGCACTCACGAGCAACCTCCCGCCCTCAGCAACTGTGTGGATAGAGGCAAAGGGAAGGAGAAAGTTCAACTCAGAAGCAGATAGAAAAACAGTAAGATTTGGGTATTGCAATATTCAAATTGACTGATTATATTTGTAACTTCCCTCCATCAATTTACGGATATATATATATTTTTTCTTTTTTTGAGGGAAGAATATGTTTCTCACATTAAAAGCTTTTATAGTACTCGAAGAATAAATACTGGAAAGATACACCAGTGGAGGTAAACGACAACATTGGTAAGGGATTGATTTCAAGAGGGACAGAGAGGAGGTGATGGAAGGAAGCGATCCACGCCAATATGGACAGAGAACCTTGAGTTTCCGAGAGCCTTCAGAGAGCCACCTCTCCCTCCCCCGACCTCGGCATTCTGAAGGCCAAGGATAATCTGCATGACTTAACGGCCTTCGTGTCTCATGCTCTCTTCCCTTCGATTCAGGAGATTACTGCCAATTTAATTCTTCTAAATACAGTTCAAATATATGTTTTCTTGCTCGCAGCACTTCTATGGTTCTCCTTTATCCATTAAATAAAATACTTTTCTGGCTCTATACATTCTTCCCTATGCTTTCATTAAACTACCTGCTTCCATTGACTAAAGCGGTCCTTCCTGGATTCTTTGTGCTCCCGACCTTCCTTCCTGATCAATGCCCACCTCCTAGGGGCTCCAGCGCTGCTGTTGAATTGTTGCCCATCTTTCAAGGCCTATTTCAACTACTGCCTTCTCTATGATGCCTTATCTGATAACCTTGATCTCTCCGGATGGACCTTTTAATTCCTACAGTCATTTATACTTTTCTGAAATTATTTATGTAGATAAATGATTCTCTTTATACAATATGGATAAATGATTGTATTTATGATTATATGTCTATATCTATCTGTGATTGTTATCTCTCTATATAAATTATGGCATTGAACATACCTCCCTGTGCATTATTAACAAGATAGCTTTATGAAGTATCTTTCCTACTCGATTGAAAACTCCCTATCTGGGTCTTTCATGTTTGCCTCTTCTTTTTTCTTTCTTTCACATTTTTTCATGTTTTTATTTTTTTTATTTTTTTTTTATTTTTTTTTATTTTATTATTATTATTTTTTTATTTATTTTTGGGACAGAGAGAGACAGAGCATGAACGGCGGAGGGGCAGAGAGAGAGGGAGACACAGAATCGGAAACAGGCTCCAGGCTCCGAGCCATCAGCCCAGAGCCTGACGCGGGGCTCGAACTCACGGACCGCGAGATCGTGACCTGGCTGAAGTCGGACGCTTAACCGACTGCGCCACCCAGGCGCCCCTATTTTTTAATGTTTATTCATTTTTCAAAGAGAGAGAGAGAGAGAGACAGAGCATGAGCAGGGGAGGGGCAGAGAGAGAGGGAGACACAGAATCTGAAGCAGGCTCTAGGCTCTAGGCTGTCAGGACAGAGCTTGACGGGGGGGCTCGAACCCACAAACCGTGAGATCGTGACCTGAGCCGAAGTCAGATGCTTAACAGACTGAGCCACCCAGGTGCCCTACTTTCACTTTTTTTTAATTTGTGAAAGTAGCATATGACTATGTAAGTGCACACAACCTAACTGTACTGCTTAATATGTTATTAAAAGAAAACAGCAAGTAAACCAGCACTCGGGTCAAGAAAGAAAGCATCGCCAGCATCTCAGGAGCCGCCATTGTTGCCTCCATATGCTCCTTCCCTACCCTCTTCACCATAGTCACTCCCTTCCCTTTAGCACCTGCCATAGAAGCCTGGGCTTAGCTAGCGGTCAGAAAACGCTTTAAGGATAAATGAGTAGACAATGAAAATGTCAGCATCACCGGAAAAAGGGCCCAAGCTTCATTCCCCTACTCAATGGTGGGTCAGAATTCCCTCCATACACGAAAGATACATACTCTGCAATCGTAGTTGTTTTTTAGAAAGCACCTACACAGTGAAGGATTCTCAGCAGTGTGGGATCCGAGTCCTAGCAAGGAAGGACACTGCTTGGTTAAGTTGTATTTTGAGCTGTTAGGAAGTTAGAAATCGTGGCTCCCTTTGGGGGTCCTAACGGAGGTCTAACAAGAGCCACACAGGCACCGGATGCTTGGGAACTGTGGCAGGGACGGGTTCAGGACGCAGTTGTGCTCCCAGTACAATCAAAATCCTGGGGTTGAATATGATTTTCAGGATCTCTCGGAAGCCCCAGATGGGAGAGCATCGAAGAGTGGTCCGAGGGTAATAGAACCGGGGAGGATCGCAGTGTCTCATGTCATCTTGTTGCTGTGACCAGTAACCTTTTCAATATTTATGTTTTATTTTTATCTCTGCATTAGAGAGGCATGATTTGTGCACAGGCTGTTAAAAACAGTTCTGAGGGAAACACACTTCCAGCTGCTTCCTCCTGCTTTCCATCTGCTGTATTTATGCGTCTTTGTATGCATTTAACTGTTACTTGTTGGTGTAATTGGGGTTTTACCGAGGACAGGGAAAAACATTCCCTAAGGGTGCGTTGTCAGTGCAATTGATCTGAAAAAGATGATCTCAGTTAGCCACTAATAAACCTTAAACTTCCACGCGGAACAATAAAAGAAAGACCAAGTAACTTTAAGTTTTAAGAGTTAACTTGCTCCAGAAATATTTTTATATTCCCATATTTGTGCATCAGCTACTCTTTCCCCCATTTAATCTTAAATATGTAAATCCTCAATTTATCTGGAATTACTTAGTGAAAGGCTGATGTGTGAGTGTGGCAGATTATAATATTCCATCGCCACCCCTGATCCTCTTTACCTCTTATTCTTTTCATAGCAGATCAAAAAAGCTGCGTGCGTGCCACAAGAATATATTATTTTAAGAGACTTGGACTTTAGAAATTGATTTCCTTGATGAGAAAAAGAAAAGTCTCCTTCTGACCCAGAGGGTCACTTCATAATCCCGTCACTCTACATCAAAAAAGCTTTTTCTTTTTTTCTTTTAGGAGAAGATGAGAATATTTCTAAAAAGGAATTAATTTTTCAGCTGTAGTAAAAACAGTGACTTGCGGACTTAGCCATCCCAGAAGAGGGGCCCTTTACAGAATACATCTCCTGTGATTAGAAGAAGCTCTTGATATATTTTAGGGTCGGGCAGTTTTCATGGAAATTGGAATTTGTGCCATGGGATGAAATTGATATTATATTTTATTGATGATTTGAAGGCTTAAGTTAGTTTTAAGGCTTTTTTATTTATTTATTTTTTTTTTGTAGAGGGATTTCACTGCTTCCAAATACATCATAATGACGGGGGACATGAGCAGCTCTCCTCCTCGTGTGTGGATTTAAATTAAGAGGCTATTAAACAGCACGTGATTTTCATCACCTTTTGACTGAGGTTCAATCGACGACGCTAATTTGCATGCCGGGAATGCCCGTGCCTGTTCCAGAACCTGTCCAAGCCAGGACAGTGCCTCTTTATCCAGCTGTACATGAGAACCACCTGGAGAGCTTTATCATCTACTGGTGCCCTGGCCAGACTTTGGGAAATTTTGATTCAGTTGATCGGGAACCCAGGCCTCACCGTGCTTTGGAAGCTTTCCCCAAAGTGATTCTAATAAGCAGACAGGGTTGAGAACCACTGAAATGTCGTATTTTCTTTTTTTTTTTTCTTTTTTTTTTTTTTTATGTGTTCACTGAGGTTTTCCTTCTTTATTTATTTATTTTTCTTTCTTTTTTTTATTTTTTATTTTTTTTTATGAAATGTCGTATTTTCTGAAACCACATGGCATTCTATTATCACGAAGTATCTGTCACAAAAGTCTAACAGTTGCGTTTCTAGAGTCCATTGCTTCACTTGTGGACACGTGGTTGTTCTGATGGAAGATTTCTAAGCTCTTCACTAACACGAAGCCTCAGGACATCTCTCTGAAGCCCCCAAACTAATACGTCAGTGTTCATTTTGCGGATGGATATAATGAGGTTAGAAAAAAACATTCTCAGCTCAGGATGTATGTGTATGCTATCTACACACGCATATACACTAAACCAGAAGACGAACGTGTGAGGAAGTATTAGCAAAATAATGGGATGTAAGGTTCTTGTCGGCCTCTTTAAGCCCCGTGCAAAATTATCTCGGCCACTGGGGACAGAAATTACATCACTAATTCCTTTCTTAGCTTTAAGCTTGGTGCCCCGGTTGGCAATCCTTAAAGGTCATTTGATTCCTGAGGAGATAGCATTAGATACCATTACTGGTTCCTAGTGCCCTGGTGGGAAAGAATGTGTCTTCTGGACCCAGGGTCGTGGAGAAGGGCAGGCCCTGGGCGTGTGACATCACGGGTGTGGGACCTGTGCCGTGGCACAGCATGCCATGCTTAGGAGGGCCCCACACTTGGTTTAATGCTCTCCTGTTACCATCTTGAAATTCTTTATAATAATTTTTTAACAAGGGTCCTGCTGGTCTTGGGTATGGCCTCCAACGATACACTGTCCATTGCTCTCTGGTGTGGGACTGAGTGGACTCAGAGAGAGGGTTTGAAGAGTTGTAGACCCACAGAAGGACTAGGGTCCCTGAGGCTGGAAGTCACCGGGCTGAGGGGCTTAGGCAAACACCCACTATTACCACAGGCACATTTGGTGTCAAGTCTGTTCCACAATGACCTCAACTATATGCCAGGCACTAACTAGACTGCTGGGGCTATCACACTAAGCCTGCATGGACCACGTACTCCGGCAAAGAAACAACTGCAATCACGTGTGCAAAGTGCTACGGAATGGGATGTACGAGGTGCCATGGGAACGCCATACCCTTAAGGACACCCGACTCAATTTGCTGGGGTCAGAAAAGGCAGGATGTCTACACTAAGGTAGAAGGATAACTAGTAATTAGCCATGGGAAGAGGGGGAATCGGAATATCCTAAACAGAAAGAATAGCATATGCAAAGGCCCAGGGTAAAAGAGAAAACTGCCTTAGAAGAAATGAAATGAAGTTCAGTGTGGCTGGAAATGCTAAGGAGACGGGAGCGTTAAAAGATTACTTTGGAAAAGCAGGTAGCGGTAAGATGACCGATGGGGCTAGTAAGTCATAAGAGGTGAACGTATTGACCATCCCACTAGACCACAGAACTAATGGCTGCATGGATTGCATCACTTTGTCTTCACAAGGACCTTATAAATAGGTTTAGTTTGTTAACCCATTTTATGGAGGAGGAAACTGAGATTAAGCAACTTGCCCCAAGTAACACAGCTAGTAAATTGTAGGATTAAGATTCAGATGCAGCTGTGTCTCCTCACAAAGCCTGAGTCCCAAATCACTGTATCATGTAGCTAAGAAATGTGGCTTTTAACCTCAAAGAAATGGAAAATTATTAAAGGGTTTTAAACAGGCAAGTAACACAAAGAGCTTTGCGTTTTAGGAAGGGAATTCTGACTCCGAGTTTCATTGAGTGATTCAGGGGTGCATTTTGTGAGCTCGTAAACTACGCCTTTGCCCTTCTTTGCTCCTCTCGCTTATCTTTTGGACAAAGAAGCCCAAACTGATCACCTTCATTTCCAATGGGCAACTTTGGACAGAATTCGGTGGGGCAGACTATTCCAAGGCTCGAAATGAAGTTCTCAGTTTGTATGTGGTAGCTTGGCCTCATTGTGGAGAATTGTCTGTATAATCTGGACGCATATACAGAAGATAAGAAGTAAAAGGATTCCAAATGGTAATTTTGGAAATTAAATTAACTTAAATTTGGCAAATTTGAAAATTAAATTTTCAAAATTAAGTCCTTATAGAGCCTCACAAGATTCTGTACAAATAAACACATACTCAGAAACAAGACAAAAATCAACCAAAAAACTATCATCTTGCCCCTCTTTGCCTTCTCTTCCTTACACAGGGTGTTTTCTAGCTGGCACTTTCCTCTCTGAGAGATTCTCCACCCACCATGCCCAATCTCCTCCCCTATAGCTTTTTCCCCGGAGGCTGTTGTCTTTTCATCGGGGAAACCTTATATTTCTGATACTCTCAAGTTCTATGCTTCCAGAGAAACAGCAAGATCGAGTGGGAAATGAGTAGGGGTCTGCCATAACTGGGTTCAAGTCTCAGGAGTTTTTGACCTCCCGGCTATTAGTTTCCATTTTCTCATTATAAAAAATGGTAAGTTAGTATCAACCCAGAGCATTCTGGGGGTACTAAATGAGACAAGGTGTTTGAGAAGACTCTGTCTCTTGTAGGTTACCCGTTGGTTTCTTTTCCTTCTTTTCCACTTAGACACTTCCACTTAGGCAAATGAGTTGCCTATCTGCTCTCAAATCCTACTGTCCTCTTGAACTTTCCTGGCCCTGCCAGACCCCTCTTCACTCTCTGCCCCTTTGGCAATCAGAGGCCCTATGGTAACACTTGGCTTTGCAAACAGTTTCCTCCTTCTGATGGGTGTACTAGGAGCTTCCCCAATCAGGCTCCTTGAGGGCAGAAGCCAAGTCTGATAAATTTTTTGAACAGTCCTATAGTGTCCTCTCCAAAGGTCTATACTTGGAAGGAAGTCACGAATGTAGCATTCGTCGGCCATCAGCTGGAAAGGCTATGCACAACGTGGAGGGGACAGGTTTTCGCCCATTAATGTTAGTGAAACAATAATTTTCCAGAATTCCTTAAGCTTTTAATTTTATGCTTATTCAGGGATAGTGACTGTGCCCGTCGCTTCTTACTTATCACTTAATGTATCAGCACTATCAAGTTCCTCGAAAGCTTGTTGAAATACAAGCTTAATGTTCTTCGTTCCAGAAGAGGCAGATATGGTTACACTGGGTATTTATAGAAGAGTCCTCAGTGAATCTCTCAGATGTGGGACTCTCTTTAACTCCAAACAGAGAAATGCATTTTGGTTTTTTGTTTTTTGTTTTTTTTGGTTTCCTTTCTTTTTCTTTTCACTTGCACGTAATTCTGTTAGGAAAAACCAAAAGAGAGGGTGTAGAGGGAGGGCGGCAGGTCCTCAACAGCACCAATGGTCACACACAGTGCTACTTATTAGAAGCCAGGCACCATGAGAATTCTTTTACTAGTCCTAACAATCCATTACGTAGGTATTCTCTCCCACTTCACAGTTTAGAAAACTGCGGCACAGAGAGGTTAGGTAATTCACCTAATTTTACTCAGCTACGCAAGGCAGAGCCAGTGTATAGCCCAGACGATGGGTTCCAGAACCCGAGCTTCTCATCTCTGTGCTGTGCTGCCCATATAGCACAAGCACTTAGGGTAGTGGAGAGTTTTGAATTACAGGTATCCTCATGTAAACATGCTGAGTTAGCCCGGCCCCTTATGTCACTTGAACATCGATAAGAAGGAAAGGCCAGGGTTGAGGAAGACATGGGCTGTCCCAGGGCTTCACCAACCATGTCTAATCATGCCCAGCTTTCCATTTGTGTGCTTTGTGAGGACTGCAGGAGAGCATTTAAAAGCCCTTCGGGCAGTGTTCGTTCTCCCTGGGTGTACAACAAATGACCTGGGGGGGTGGGTGGGTGTCCCCCTCTTCAGGATGCCCCACCTTCCTGCCCTCTTGATGGATGCCAATTATCCGGTAAAGCTGTCCTTTCTCTTGAACCAGGAAATGGTCTCCGAATGCTCTAGAAAACCTTCTCCGGTGGATTACAGTTGGCGTGGAAGGTGAAACCTGTTTGTTGTGCTTGCCCTAGCCCACGGGGGTAGGGATCATGTCATATTTGTATTTGGTGCTAGGCATATAAGGGCCTCCACGAATGAGTGAGTGAGTGAATGGATACTTACAAGCATATTTGCATTTACTATGGACTCTGCTGTGACTCCGATTAAAGCCAATGGTTTTAATCAAGGCAGAATATCTTCTTTAAACACAAGGATTAGCCTCTATGAAAAGAGAAATGTAAACAGGACTCTAATTAGAGAATTTACTAATTATTCTTCCCTGCTGAGGACATTAGCTGGGGTTTAGTCTTTAGCTGTGACTGCCATACGACTTTCTCTTTATCTCCAGAAAGGGAAAAATTGACTGGAAAGATTCATTTCAATACCCTGATTCCTTTCCTGCTCTCTTTCACCCTCAAAAAAAAAAAAAAAAAAAAAAAAAAAAGATATTCCAGCATGAAAGATCACAGACTCAGCCCAAAACAGTGGACCCAGGTTGACGGCATTCAGGAAGCCTGCACACTCCTGGAGCCCCAACTGCTGAGGTAAAGATAAATCGGCAGGAAGATTTCTTTGGAATGATGTGAATTTAATGAATCATGAAAAATATCCCCAGCTGTTCTTAAATTTAAGGGAGATTGAGTGATAACAAAAGATAGTTTCCCTCCCTCTTAGATGTAGGTTGGAGCGGGAAAGAGCAGTGGTTAAAAAAAAAAAAAAAAAAAACCCCGAGGCCAAAAGCTTGCCTTTTCTTTCCCATCTCTTCTATTGTTGAAGGGGAAAAAAGCTGTCTGCAGTCAGCAGCCACTGAAGGGCATGATGAAGAGTGTTTGCTATTACCAGACTTGAAGAATTCTCCACTCTGGTTTCAAAGATGTGGCTGCCCTAGCAGCAAACATTTAGGAAGTGATGGGCTTTGCTCTCGCCCCCTCCCAACCCCCAGCCACCACCGTCCTCACATCTCATCCAACCTCTTTATTAACACATGGACTTGCTGAAATTAAAAATAATGATTCTCCCATTCCTCATCCCAGCTGCTGCAGCCCTCACTTCCCCGGCCCTGGAAATCCTTATTAACCCATTGAGCGGTGTGGCCTCCCAAGCCTGTCCTCAGCTGGGAGAGCAAAGCCAGGCCTTGGTGGGTTTGGCTAAGGTTCAGGGATTCCCAATCTAGGTCCTCGAGATCCGTGCTGGAGGGCTGAGAGGGCTCTGAGGAGGGCTTGAAAAACATGAGTGACTTCTTTCCCTGCAGCCCTCAGCCTGGGCTGCTGTGGGTCCCCTTGAACAAGCCCCACATCGACCCAGGAGGCCAGGTCCTGGGCACGGCGTCCGGGTGCACAGCTCGCTCTCCCGACCTGAAGAAGCACAAGGCAGGTGGGTAGCTGTGAGGGTCGAGAGGGAACGCCTGCTCAGCCCTTCCATCTTGGGGTCTATTACCTGTCTAGATAAATTTCCTTTTTCTTCAAGGTGGGTGAGGAAGGCTAATAGATGCTAAGCAAGATTTTTTTGTTTCCTTAAGGCAATTTTTAACTTCTAAGCATAGTTGAGAGATGTGTTTGAGGAATGGAAATGCTAGCTTCTCTGTGTAACCCCTAGAAAGGGGTCAGAGAAAAGCATGGATGGTGAAGGTAATAATGATAATATTGAATATTAATGGCAAACAACAAAATTGAGGACTTAACCCAGACACAATATTAAATGCTTCTCATGCATGATGCATTAAATAAATACACACACACACACACACACACACACAAACACACACACACACAATCTTCCAAGAGGTAGATAATTGTAATTGCCTATCAAACAAGCTGGACTTGGTGAGATTTTAACAGGAAGAAAATTTACTTTTTTATGCCACTCTTTCCAAACCCTGTTGGATCACTTTCCTTCCTACTGGATGATAAATTAGGCAGATCCATAGCCTGGGATAGCCATTTTGGCTTATTAACAAAATAATATCAATCAAGACTGTGCAATCCTGGCAGAAGGATAGGCACCTAGATCAATGGAACAAAATTGTCATCTCGGAAATAGCCCCACACAAGCACAACCGATAGATTCTTGACAAGGGTGCAAAAGTAATTCACTGGAAGGAGACCATTTTCCACAAATGGGGCTGGAGGATTTGGACATCCCCAAGCAAGACCTGAACTGACCTACATGTCACAACTTGTACAAAAATGATTGCACGATGGCTCATATACTTTAATTTTTTTGATGTTTATTTATTTCTGAGACAGAGAGAGACAGAGCATGAGTGGGGGAGGGGCAGAGAGAGAGGGAGACACAGAATCCGAAGCAGGCTCCAGGCTCTGAGCTGTCAGCACAGAGCCCGATGCGGGGCTTGAACTCACAAACCGTGAGATGGTGACCTGAGCTGAAGTTGGTAGCTCAACCAACTGAGCCACCCAGGTGCCCCTGGCTCATTTACTTTAGTATAAGATGTAAAATTATACAACTTTTGGAAGAAAACATAGGAGGCAATCCTTGAGACATAGGGGTTGGGGAAGAGTTTTTAGACATGACATCAAAACATGATCTATAAAAGGAAAAACACTGGTAAATTAGACGGAAGACAGACTAAAGACTGGGAGAATGTATTTGCAAACCACATATCTGAAAATGGACTCACATTTAGAATACATAAAGAACTCTCAAAACTCAACACTTAAAAAAAAGCAGACAATTCAATGATAAATTGGACAAACAGTGTGAAGGAATATTTTACCAAAGATGATACACAAGGACAAAAGAGACCATGAGAAGACGGGACGTTCATCATCGCCAGCCACCAGGGAAGTGAAAATTAAGATCATAATGAGATCTCACTACATTCTTACTGGAACAACTAAAACTAAACACAGTGAGGCCACAAAATGCCGGCAAAGCTGTGGGGAATCTATATCCCTCCTAAATGGTGGGAATTTAAAATGTTACAGCCACTCTGGAAAGTAGTTTGGCAGTTTCTTTAAACACACATACACACACACACACATACACACACACACACCAAGAACAACAAACAAAGAAAAAAACTGGACATACTTAACCGTACAACTCAGCCATCATGCTCCCGGCCATTGATCCTGGAAAAAATGAAGCAGGCACATAAAACCTGGGCATGGGCAGCTTTATTGATTTATCTACCTTTGTGGAAATGACCAAAATGTCTTGCAACAAGTGGATGGTTAAACAAGAGGTGGTGCATCCACACCATGGTGTGTTATCTGCAAGAAAAGGGAACAGGCTTTTCACACGCTGAACGTGGATGGGTCTCAAGGGCGTCATGCCGATTTTTCAAAAAGCTCATCTCAATAGGTCACAAGATGTATGAATCTATTTCTGTAACAGTCTCCAAATGACGCAGGTATAGAAACAGAGAGCAAGTTGGTGGTTGTCAGGTGTTAGGGATGGTGGGAGAGGGGTGGTGGTGAGGGCGGTGACGTGACTCCAAAGGGGTGACCCCGGGGAAATCTCTAAGCTCAAGGAATGATGGTTCTGTGTCTTGATTTTCCTGGTAGCTGCCATTAGTGTGGATTTGCGTGTGTGATGAAATGATCCAGGACTGTACAAACACAATGCACCGATGTCAATTTCCTGGTTTTGAGAGGATGGCTATCTCGGGTGGCTCAGTTGGTTAAGTGTCTGACTCTTGATCTCTGCTCAGGTCATGATCTCACGGTTTGTGAGATCGAGCCCCACGTGGGGCTCTGTGCTGACATCGCGGAGCCTGCTTGGGAGTCTCTCTCCCTCTCCCTCTCTCTCTCTCTCCCCCTCCCCCACTCGCACTTGCTCTCTCTCTCTCCCTTTCTCTCTCAAAATAAACAATTTTTTTAAAACGACAACAACGATAAAACCCTTTTATATCTCATCTTATTTAAAGCTTCTCCCCTCACTAGCACTGCCAGATCAGGCCTTCTCTGGGCCTAGAAGTCTGCTGCATTGTTAGGGCAGGCCAAGCCAGGCTCTGGTAATAAAAACAAAACAAATCAAAACAAGGTCCCTGAAATTTTGGTTCCTGAGCATAAGAAAGCTTTGGCACCTGTGTCCACTGGGGGGGAGAGCAGTTCACTTCTGAACACTGACTCAGAGTTGCGAGGTCCTTCCAAATTCTGACTCTGCCGTCTTCAACCTGTGCCTTCCCTGACCACCCGGGGAGGAGAAGGAAAACAGCAGAGGATCACGCGGGGGACTTTATGGAGAGGCCTGGAAGTGTCCCTTATCTTTCTCACCTACATCCTGTGGCCCAGAAGTCAGGCATCGGAGCCCAGCTTGACCGAAAGTAATGCTGGGAACTACGGTCCAGCCTCATGTCCGGGACTAGCACTGATGGTGGGAGTGAGGAGGATCTTGTGGTGGGGTGGGTGGCGGGTGAGAAGACTCTGTATTCCCTGCAGAGGAAAGAGTGACATGACTCCTTTCTTTTCTTTCTCCTCCCTTGTCGCTCACGTCGGCTGAGTCCGGTCTCCCCAGGGAGGCAAGGAACGAGTAGAAGAGAAGGGCAACACCTTCCACCGGTGGCGAATGTGGGGTCGCCTCCATGCGGGACCCACCCACTGGCTGTTCTCCTCGGGCACCTTAGTGGGGTGTCTGGAGACACCACTCCCTTCAGCAGTGAGTCTGCCTTTGATGGGACACTCACGCATCTGCATATAAGGGCACGTGTCAGCTTCCTTCCGTGGGAGCCACCTCATCCTGCCATTCCGGACAAGCACGGGGACACGGTGAGTCACCCTGGGCATGTTCCTTTGAGGTGACTCAAGCCTGATCCTGGGAAAGCCAGCATCCTGGCACCACTGAAGCTGGAGGTACAGACAGCTCCTTCCATGGCCTTCTTTACTTGCTTCGCCAAGAGAGGAAGCTTTAGGTGTTTCTCAGGCAAGAGTCAGACGACACAGGCCGTTTGCTCCCACAAACTCTTCACTAGCGCCCACAGCGTCTCCTTACTTGGTTTGAGAGGGGAACCCCCTTTCCTTCTCTGTGCAGGTGAGCAGGAAGGGAAAAACAGCCATCCTCTCTGGTTTCATTCAAATCAGTTTTCTAGTCTCGGGTTACCTAGAGGCAAGCGGGGGATGCTGTACTGCAGGACCCATACCCAGTTTTCCCCTCGGTTAGCAACTCCCTACATGCGTGGTTGGACGCCTCTCTCTAGAATATGTTGCTGCTTAATACCTATTGTCCCCAGCTCTGGGGTCTCAGCCAAAATGCAGAGTGAACTGGGAAAGTTGCATTTAACACCTTGCGAAATAACAGTATTTGCATTTTATAGTTGTCGATCCTGAGGTTCAAAATGGTTCAGGAATTTGTGCAAAGCCCCACAGCCCTACGGAGGTATGTAGATTTCAGGAGCCGTGGACTGTGGTGGATGAGACACAGGAGCCGCGAGGAAGAAAACGGATGGAATTTGATTTAATTATGGTAAGTCGACGCGTTCACTGAGAGTAGAGAAGAATCAGTTCAATGTGTTTACTTGGGGACCAGAAAGTCAGTAAGAAGTAAGTTCTCTGTGTAGTATTTTACTGAGTCTTTTTTTTTTTTTTTTTTTTTTAATGAGTCTTCTCACCTCTCCTCCAACCTTTCCGGTTTCTGGCGCTCATTCATACCACCAGCCCAGGACTGCCCACATCTCCTGAGAAAAGTCTAGCCTCACCACCACAGCCTAATACCCTTGGCAAAATTATCATTTGAGCAGCCGTAACTAGGGAGCTTTGTAGGGAAGGAACTTCGTTCAAGAAAACAATCTGGAAACTTGAGGGTCTGGGTTAGCAAGTGTCTCCAAAACGCAAATTTTTTTCGAATTGCCAAGCTGTCACGGATCAGAAATGGAACAGGAATTTGGGGGGAGGGAAGAGCACAGTTGAGGGGAGGGAGGTAGAGAGGAAAGAGGGTGAACAGGGCAGCAAGGTGGGAACCGGACCTACAGAGTGGAGCCCTGGCCAAGGACCGTAAGCAAAAGTGTCCAATGGCCATTTTATAGGACTTGGTGTGAGTCACCCATTTCCTAACCTTCAGTTCAGGCCCCTGAACATCAGAGCCTTATATGCCCACTGATGGGGAATGGAGAGATCAAGGACACAGCAGGCTTTCTATGTCCAACTCGGGGGTTGGGGGAGGACAGAAAGATGCAGGTGATGAGAGAAGAGGGAGCTCACGAGCTTAGAGATACAAGCTCCGAGGCCAGAGTGGCCCCGAGAAGGACAACCCCAGGAATGCGTGACGGTCTTGAGGAGCACATCCACTTCCGGTGGGACATTACAGAGTCAGTGTGAGCTAATGTCACCCAAACCTCATGTGACAGGGTGACTGCAGCTAACATCTGGGTCGCACTCATAATCAAAAACCCTCCTAAGAATGTGCTTTGTAACTCCTTCCTCACTGAACTTTTTACCCAACTTGCTAAAAAGAATAGCCTTGAAACAACTCCCACTCAATTCGCCATTCCCAGCCCTCCTGAGGAGGTGCTGAAGAGGAACAGAATAAACAAACGCCAGAAAGAGATTCAGGACGAGAGAAGCAAAAGGTGCCATAAGATCACCTGATGATCCGCTCACAGTGATTGTTTGGCCAGTCGCTTGGCGAAAGCCTGGTTCTATGTGCATATGTGCGGGAGCCTGCATTTTAGAGCAGCGTTTCCCAAATGTCATCGTGCACACGAACCACTTAGGATCCAGGTGGGACGGATGGCAGTTGATGAAATTCTGTATTGCCAACAGTTTGCCGGTGATTCATGGCCCCTGGCCTGAGCAATACAGTTATAGAGCAGGGGGTTGTAACTTTCTAACCCAGGAGGCCATTTGTGGGGCCAAAGGAAAGAGGGGGAGATGGGAAAGACGAGTGTAGAGGAGGGGAGAAGAATAAAGGGGAAATAGAGGGAGAGAAGATCAAAGAAGAACCACACCACCATAGAACCAGGAATCTCCAGTAAGGGAAATAGGATGTCACCAGTAGCTGTTCTGGAACCCCTTGAGGTTTAATTTCAATTACATACGTTGCTTTGCCCTCTATTAAATAGCATACATACTTTGTGCCCTAACAGTCCTTAAGTTTCAAGGGTGAAAAGGTAGATATCTGATTTTCTAGTCCTTATAACATCAGTACTAGTATGAATATATATCCCCACCAGAATGGGCAAAGCCAGTGCTGTTGTGATACAGCTGCTTCATATAAGAATGGAATTTATAATCTGGCAGAGAATATCATACACAGCATACATGGAGAAGTAAATTATAAGTCCAGTAAATTATGCACGGAGCCTAATACTACACATATTATATTTAAAAAAGAGACTTCCTCATCTATTTTATCGTTTTTCTACCACCTGTCGATGTGGGGAAGGCAGACTTATTATCACGATTTTATGAAGGATGAAAGAGTTGCTCAGAGAGGTCGGGTGACATGTCCAAGGTCACACTGCTAGTAAGGAGCAGAGACTGCATATGGCGCCTTCTGGTTTTGTTCTGGCTCCCTTTCTATTAACCTCCTCAGTGGAGGGCAGCGAACTTTATTGCATTCCCCTTCACCCACTTTTCTGACTTTCTCTAGCTTTGCAAGCCAGGGCTTCTCAACAGCTCAGCATTTAATTGGTTTTGAGTTTACAGTTTCCTCCCTCATTCAGAATCTAAGCTAGTTAAACAAATTTCCTGGAAAACCAAAATAATCTTTAAGCAAAGTCCACTGCCGGGTCACATTTGTCTAAATAGAAGGTATTTTCAGAATACAAGTCATGGAAAACAGTGGGGAATAATGAACTTCATTTCTCTTTGCAAACGTAATTTCTCCATTGCCTGTTGCTTGGTTCCCAAATTCACACGTACAGCCCAGCCTGTCTTACAGGTAAGCGTGTCCATGTGAACTGTGTATTTATACACATGCATACATACTTGGGACATTATTTTGCTAATTGAAAACAAGTTCTCCCATTAATGCCAGCACGTATAACTTGACCCTATTGTTATCGTCACTTAATAATGTAGTTCAGCCCTAACTAGGTGTGTAGACTGCCAGACGATTTAATAAGTGTAATGCAGCTGAATTTCCACCTAAATTGCTCACGCACGTATTCACTGATGCCTGCTTACAGGAACTTACTATGCATATGCAAGTTAACAAGTCAAGTGGAATTTGCTTTGAAGGACGAGTCTAATGGTGATGGGGGAGGAGGCAGGAAGGATGACAGTGAGCCAAGTTGCCCATTTAGTGGAGCTGTGTTGTGCTCCCCCGGCCCTCACCGAGAGAATACACCAGGGGCTCATTGTACCCCCAGTGCCTCCTGACTTTGTGAGTAGCGCAGAGGAGGGTTGCTGAAGGCCGCTCACATTAAGTGCTGGAGATTCCGCTTCTCTATCCTTAATCCTGCCCCCAGGCCTGAAATACATTTCCATTTTCTCCTTTGTAAGTCTTTTTTTGTCTCCCCATTTTACCCTTTCCTAGTCTTTTCATCATCATTTACACCTTTACATTTTAGACAATATCGAGAATATAGATTTGGACTATATCCAGACATTGATGTGGTTTCGCTTCCATTCCCCCATTTGATGCAATCATTCCTGGAAGGATGAGCCAGTTTGCCTGGTCTCCTCAGGGCTCTGAAAGGCACAGTTGCGAAAGGGGCAAGTGTGGAGGGTCTCAAGACCTGAATTCTTGAGAGTCGCTTGATGTTAGAGGTTTGGGGGTGTTCATCGGTCTCCAGCGCTTCCCCTTTGTTTAGTTCTAACCAACTGGTAATTATGCGTAAGGAGGCAGATGGGGATCAAAATATCATTTCTGGCTGTATTGATGGCAAAGTTGGATTGGAGAACAAAACAGGAAGTGTGTGCTCTGTTAAAAACAGGAAGATCCGACACAGAGAGAGAGAGACAGAGACAGAGACAGAGACAGAGAGGGAGGGAGGGAGGGAGAGAGAGGATGCTAAGAGACTAAGAGATTCTAGAGATGGTCTACAAAAATGTCCTTCTAATTCCTTTCCCAACTCTAATCCCCTTCCCAAGCATGGTGTGGCCACGAGTATAGAACATCCGATGAGGGAGTAAAGTTATTCCAGAAGCCCTTGCACACTTCCTCCTCTCATGCTGCTCTGTAAAGATGCCAGAGTGGGTATGTCTTTTACAGCCTCCTGTGTTCTAAGAAGCAGTCGAGGGAAGGCCCTGCTGTTTTAGACCCCTGCCCTACGACCTATGCTCTAGAGGGCCTCGCTCTGGCCCTCCTCTGGCAGTGTTCTTCCCCCCACAGGACAAGGGAGGGGGGTCTCCCATCCCAAGACCATACTCTTCTTGGGAATTTCCTGCCCAAATGGCCATGAGCCCACCACAGGGCAGGTGTGGACTTCTACCTTGGTAGAAGTAGGCTTGTAGGCATCTACCAACCTGCTTGTGCCCCCCTGCCCTGAGATTGGGCCATATACTTGTATATATATAGTCCTCTAGAACTGAGGGACAGCCGAGGGGTGGATACATGGAGGAGTGGAGAGGTCAGGGGTGCGATGCCCTCCCAAGAGCACTACTGCTTTATTATGCTTACTACGTCTATGGATCATGAATTCACGAGGGGCCCATAGTGGGGACAGAGATATGATGCACGGGAACGGCACTAGGAAGAACTGAAAGCTAGTGGTGACTCAGTGGCTGGAGCTAGAATCACAGACATCCTCATTCACACTGGCCATCACTGTTGGTGGTTGGCGGGGCGCCCTGCTGGAGATGTCAGGTGCAGCATTTACACAAGGTATCTCCTTGCGGCTGGAGCTTCCTCACAGCCTCATGGTTGGGTCCAAGGGTAAGCATCTTAAAGAGACCCAGGCAGGACCTGTCATGCGTTTTATGACCTGGCCTTGGAAGCCACATGGTGTCACTTCTGCCATAGATACCAACCCACCAGATTCAAGTGGAGGAAATACAGACCTCACTTATCGATGAGAAAAGTGTCAAAAATACATTGTTTCGAAGGGGCTGGAGGATAGAAGACTGGGTTGAGGCTACTTTTTTTTTTAAATGTTTATTTTTGAGAGAAAGAGAGAGAGAGAGACAGACAGACAGACTCCGAAGCAGGCTCCAGGCTCTGAGCTGTCAGCACAGAGCCCGACGCAGGGCTTGAACTCGTGAACTGCAAAATCATGACCTGTGCTGAAGTCGGACGCTTAACCGACTGTGCCACCCAGGTGTCCCTGGTTGAGGCTACTTTTTGAAAACTCAGTCTACCACAGTGTCTTTTGTTCAAGAGTGCACAATGGACAGGAGTTTGGGGAAAGATCCTTGGTCCAGCATTCCAGGAAGATATTGTGAGTTAATGTAAGTCAAAGGCTTCAAAGAGTGTTTGGCATATGATAAGACTCACTAGACAGCAGGGGCTACCTCTGTCACGGCCATCACTGCCACCACATTATCATCATCACCATCTCTGAAGAACCTACGGAGATGGTTCCCTCATCTACAGGAGGGAGGAGACTGAGGCCTGGATAAGTTAAGGGGTGTTTTGGCTCTCCTCAAGCAATCCAGTGGTAGTTCTATATTTGAACTTGGGCTTCTGACTCCTCTCGGAGAACTACATAGTAGTGGTTTGGGGGCATTGTAAGGAATGGGCATGTATTACAACAGCATCAATGACTCTGAACCTCAGTCGCTGCTTTTGTTTGTTTCATGCTAATGACTCCAGAGAAGATTTAGTTGGTATCTTTGTTGAGTATCCTTTAAAAAGAAGACCCAGCAAACATTTTTCTTTTCTTTTCTTTTCTTTTTTTCTTTTTTCTTTTTTTTTTAGCTAATAACCACAGAACTTCAGTAGTAAGATGTCCACTAATTTGGATAATTTAGATTAAAAAAATCAGACTTTCATTTTTTATTTTGAAACGGTATCTCCTGAGGCGATTAGCAAAACAAATTTGTAGGGAATGATGTTTAATTATTTGAGGAGCCAAACTTTATCTATGCAAATATTATATGTATGGAATGGGATAATTACTAGATTTTATCACTTGTTCATTAAATCTTGTCTCCAGAACCCCATTTGGCAATGTTCTCTTATTTGATAGTGTTTAAGTATTTGAAAATTAAGCAATTTCTTCAAAGAACTCTTCTGTAGTTATAGCCACTTTTTGCAAACTTATTTTTTCTCCCACAAAAATCAGAAATTATAAGCTTTTGTGTTGCTATGTGTTTCGTTTTGTTTCATTTGGGGTTGTGTTTAAAGAGCCAGTCTTCCCTTGAGGGAACAAGGGTGGTAAAGCCAAACCAGTCAATATCCACTGATTTGAGGCCAAGTTGGGCTAATGGTAGGGGGTGGGGGTGGGGGGTAAAAGTGAATCGGACATCAGTTTGTGCTTCTTTCTTGGTGAACCTCGGTGTTTGCTCTGGGGACCCAGAAGCAACCTGACCAAGAATGTAGGTCAGCATTACTTTATGTAACCGTCCCCCTTTCGGGAGGCCAGGGCAAGGGTAAATGTTCATGGAGGTCAGCCATCCAGAGTGAGCCTGGGGCCTGTCCAAGGAGACAGAGTTCAGTTGATGTTGGATGTTCAGTGCCTGGTGTCAGCAGATGAGGAGGGTAGTAATGAAATCTTCCCACTCAGGTGTTTTAAACAGAAATGGAAGCAACAACCACACCTCCCTTTGTGAGGAAGTCTCCGGAACCAGACAACTTGGGTTCGCCGCTTAGTAATTGTGTGATCACGGGCCAGTGTGCCTCAGTTTCCTCACATCTATAAAATGAGAATAAGAATAGTTCTTACCACATAGGATTCCTATGCGGTGAAATGAGTAATATGTGTCAAGAACTGAAAGCTGTCTTGCACACAGCTGGTCCTCCCCAGATGCTGTTGGGTCTCTGCCCAACCCCAACGGCAGCCATTTACCGAGAATTTGCCTCGTGGCAGGTTCCCATGGGACTCCATTCTAGCCTTACAACAACTCTGCGTGGTCACTGTGCTCATCCCCATTTCATAGAGGAGGAAAGAGGCACAGGGAAGTCGTAGCGTTTGCTCAGGGTCACACATTCATGGGTCAAAGCACCAGGGTTCTAACCTGGTTTTGTCCCACACAGAAAACTTGTGAACTTCACCACCACGTGGCCCCACGATACACATAAAATTAAACAAAGCAAAAATAACCTGTCATTAGCATACCGTTGCTCCCTGAGAAGGCTGTTAGGTTTTTCTCGGACTAGAAGCTCTGTTGTGGCTGTGAGTTTTTCCGACACCGTCTAGCATGGTGCTGTGGGCACAGGACACTTACCAGAGGCTTTCTGTTCCACCGTGACTGTCGCTGCTGATAACACTCTAAGCCCGGGTCTCGGATGTGGCCTCTAGTGCTGTCGGCAGGGACCCCGTGCACCAGCCTGTGTGGTACCGGAAGCCCGATGAAGGTAGGGGTGGTGTTTTGGGTGGAGGGAGAGTCAAAAGAGTCCCCATGGGAGTCCTTGATTTTCTCAAATTTCCATCCATTTTCAAGAAAAGCCAGACCAAGTTCGTTCTGTTCCGCTCTGCTAACATAGAGCCAAAGTCCCTTTCTGATTATGTCCCCCACTTCCCATGCTTCTCTTTTTTTCTCTCAAAGCTCAAACAAGGGAAGATTGATAGCTGGGTTGGGTGGAAAAACCCATGGTGTGGTCTCACAAATATAGGTCTAGGCTGGGGTGGGAGAGATCCTCCTTCCTCATATGTTTGTTTAAAGATAAAGAGGCCCTTTCAGTCCACATGGGGTCCAGCAATTTAACCATAAACCATATTAATGGCTGTCAGAAAGGACCTGCTCGGCTGAGCTGAGGGGGAGGGACAGAACCCTGGCTTCCCATGGTTCTGGGCCAAGCTTTCCCAAACCCCTCAGCGTAAAAGTGTTATCTCTTAAGTGCTTATTCCAGTGTCTCATACTCCATGTTTTTAAAGTAAAAAAATAAATTTTTTTCAAGTGCTTTGTGTTTCTAATACAAAGAGATCCTGGGATTTCAGATCTGCCAATAACTCTCCCTATTCCAAAGGGGGAAAAAAAAAGTCATTTTTTTTTCCTTACTGGAATTTTTTCATTCCTTCCCACCCACCCCACCTCCATTTCTCATTTCCTCAGGAAACCATTTAGTTGGAGACACAGGGAAAGTTTTCCAACACGCTTCCCGCAGCCCCCACAGACTCATGCACACCCAGAGAGCAATTTAGCACCAAGAACGTATGTTGCAGTATACTCAACCTTGCCCGTGAAGATTTCTGTCTCTGGAGCACTCAGAAGGCCTTATGGTGACGGCCACCTTCATCCCTCCTCACACCAGTCACCCTTTGGGGACCCTTGGAGGTGTTTTGGCCTGAGCATGACCTTCCTGTGGGCTTTCTAGGGGAAAAGGTGAAGTAGGGACTCCCTTTTGACTTTAGGAGGAAGCATAGGAGCGTTTGCCTTTTTGTTTCTACTTGAACAAATATCTGAGGACTTCACCACGTACCCAACAATGTTTCAGGGGCTGGGGAGACAGATGGCGGAGGGGAGAGCCACATTCCCTGCTTTCAAATTTGACTTTCCAGTTTGGGGACCAGGAGGGTTGAGTGGAGAAGGCCAAACAAGAAGAGGCAGGCAAAACCCAAGAAAACGAAGAAGCGAGATGCACGTGGTCAGTCCTAAGAGCTGTGAAGAGATCAAATGGCAGTTTAGAAGAGTGACGAATCTCCTTTCCGCCTGCAGCTTTGGGGAAGCCTTCTGCCCCGGTCTCGAGTTTTGGAGTTGGCTGACATAACCGTAGGCTCTGAGACCCTTAGTGGCGGGTGCCTTTGTCCCGTGCGGAGCAAACGTTCCACCTCGTCCTCTGGAGACGGCGTCCAAAAAACTTACGCGAGCAAAGCTCTGAGGTCCATTCATCGCACTTCCATCAGCTCCTAGATGCACTTAACGAGTGGAGAGACAGAAGACTAGAAGAATTGGGGCGCCTGGGTGGCGCAGTCGGTTAAGCGTCCGACTTCAGCCAGGTCACGATCTCGCGGTCCGTGAGTTCGAGCCCCGCGTCAGGCTCTGGGCTGATGGCTCGGAGCCTGGAGCCTGTTTCCGATTCTGTGTCTCCCTCTCTCTCTGCCCCTCCCCCGTTCATGCTCTGTCTCTCTCTGTCCCAAAAATAAATAAAAAACGTTGAAAAAAAAATTAAAAAAAAAAAAAAAAAAGAAGACTAGAAGAATTCAGCATGCTTCAGAAATCGCTTTCCACTCTCTGCCCCCAAACAAACGAGAGCTTTTTAGAATACTTGAGCAGCAAGGGGAGTAGGAAAATTTCCAGCAGCGGCAAAACCATTACCGGTCCCCAAAAGGGACTCCCCCTGTGCTGTTCACCTTCCCTGGCTCATCAAGTGTGTTGGGACAAAGCCGAACCCTGTGGAAGATCCAAGGAGTCTTGGATGCTCCGGGAAGCCGAGACTTCGTTCTGGCCGCCAACACCCATCTTTTCAGCGCTGGGGGGATTGTTTCTGTCGCGTCTTAGTCTGTGTTCTCGCTTCCCCTGTGGACACAAAAATGTTCTTAGAGCAAGAAGCGGCCTCCAAGAATCGGAGGCTGGGGAATTTGTTGTAACCGGAGGTAGAAGACCTTCTGAGACTGAGCTTACACTCTGCTTAGTAACCACCAGATGTCAGCAACTCATCTGATTTCAGCTCTGCAGCGAAGGGAAAGACACCCAGAAGGAGGAAACGACTTGCCTTGGGCTGACCTCGGTTCTTTCTAAGTTTCAGGTATGACTTCAGGAAGGCATCTACCGTGAAGAAAAGTGTGAATGGCTTGAGCGGGGATCCAAGTCGGAGGATGAGAAAAGAAAGCCACTCAAACACATTCACGTGATGGGAATTCTTGGGCTAACATTTTCATTGGCCTGTTGGTTGTTAGCACCGCGTCCAGATAGCAAAGAAGTTCGCCAGGAAATTAAAGAAGGTTCATCGGGAAGACTTTTAAGGCCAAAGGCAACTGAATGGATGCCTTTGCTTTCCAGGGTTGGTTGTTTGTTTTGCTCTGTTTTAAATAATCCTGCCAGACTCTTAAGAAAATCTCTGGAAGAAGGGAAAGAGAAGTCTGAAAGTGCAAGCATTATTTACAGGGGGCAGAAAAAAGGTACCCAAAGGGCAGGAGGTAATTAGAATCAGCTCCCATGATGGTTGTTTATTTTGTAAGCCTAGGTTAAGCAGCTATCCATATACATAAAATGTGAGACAAAATGCCTTCGGGAAATTAAAAGTCTAATATAAATAAAATTGCCCCCAGTTTCATGGAGGGCACCTCCCTGTCAGTTCACGGGTTTCACAGACCTATCACTACGTGTTCTTCCGCAAGCCAAGCCCAGGGTGCAAAGCGGTAAAATGACATTTATTAGAAGTTCTCAGAGGCACCTGGGTGGCTCAGTAGGTTGAGCGTCTGCCTTCGGCTCAGGTCATGATCTCACGGTTCGTGAATTCAAGACCCACATCAGGTTTTGTGCTGATAGCTGGGAGCCTGCTTTGGATTCTCTGTCTCCCTCTCTCTGCCCTTCACCCACTAGTGTATGCCCTCTCTCTCTCTCCAACTCTCTCTCTCTCTCAAAAATAAACATTAAAGATAATGTTCTCAGGGGTGCCTGGGTGGTTCAGTCGGTTGAGCACCAAGTTTGGCTCAGGGCATGATCTCACGGTTTGTGAGTTCAGGCCCCGCATCGGGCTCTGCGCTGACAGCGTTGTGTCTCCCTCTCTCTCTGCCCCTCCCCCACTCATGCTCTGTCTCTCTCTCTCTCCCTCAAAAATAAAACAAAAAACATTAAAAAAAAAGTTATCAAACTCCCAAGAACCCTAATGGCAGTGATTCCCCATACATTCTTTTCTCCGTCTCTTTCCAGTGTCTCTTCTCCCACTTTTCACTTTTACTCTCCTTCCTGCTCTTGATTCTGTACTTCATGGTCAAACGGGCATCTCTCACACCGTTGTTGGAAAAAAAAAAAAAAGAAAACAACCTGTGGTTAGACGTGCAAGGGGAAGGGGAAGGTATTCTCTGCAGCAAGGATCTCAGCCTGAAGGTTCATTACCATAAAATTCAAATCTGTGACCAAATTCCCAAGCCTGGCGTTGAGGCTGGGGCAGGGGCCTTGTGGGGGCTTTGCAAACATCTCCCTCTTCGAGGCCCAGGGTAGGGCTGGGCACGGACAGGGGGCTAAAGCCGACCGCCCGTGGAGAAAGTAGAGCACAGCCTACCTCGCCAACCTGATTCCCTGTTCCCACCTCTCCTGTACCTCGTCCCGCCCTTCAGTCCCCCAGACGGGCCTCCACTTTCCTTCTTTTAAGTCTGGCGTCCTGCCACCTCTCCGCACTCTCTCCCCTGGAATTTCCTTCGATCTCATTGCACTTCAATTGCTGTTTCAACCCTGGCCACCTCCCTCAAGCCTTTTACCTGTCAGTCCAGCCTGATGTCAGTTCACACCTCTTCACCCCTAAGCACACCAGTAGCTCTGTCTGTAGTTCTTGAAATTAACCACCTTATATCCTATTAATATGGATACAGCTGTAATTATATATCAATAATTAATGTGATGATTTAGATCATATTGCTATCTCTATCAGTATTATGTGAACCTGCTTCTTCCGCATTTTCTTTCAAGCAGATTTGAAATTCCTCCAAACGTAAAAAAAAAAAAATTTTAGCCACCCGTTTTACAAATGGTAGGATGCCCAATGGGCCCTCGTCCAGTGAAAGTGGAAGTGTTCTATTTGCTGATCTCAGTTTATGCACCAACTTTCAGAGTACACATCCCTGGAAATAAACTTCTAAGGCAAATGAGAAGTAGAGCCTGGACCCCTGGGTTCCTTCCTCTTTCGCTGCCCCATTTAAGATCCTCAAATGAAGAAAGGCCCAGAGAAGTGTAGGTGGTTCAGTCCCCACCCCCTGTCTCTGAGGCTGTGGTTCCTCTCGACAAAGAAGAATGTCAAGCCTCAATTCCCTGAGGGTAATTTGATCTGCTAATTATATGCAAAGACTAGGATCCCTAAAAGAGGGCTTGACTTTGTTGTCACCTGGGAAATGTCAACAAATGACATTATCTCCCTTTGAGCCAGTACCTCGGCTTCTGGCTGGGCCAGGAGGGTCAACAGGGGAAGCAGGTGAATCAGGAGCCCTCAGGGTCATGAGGGCCTGGGATAGGAGGGGCATTCAATGACTCTTCTTTCTGTAACTTTTTCTTCTTGCTGAAATTTTTAGAATGCATCACGGTTCCTTTAATGAAGAGAATCTTGAAAGGAAAATCAACTTCCTGCTTGTGCCAAAGCTTTGATGGGTGTGTGCGGCATCATAACATCGCTCATGCTGGCTAGACTAAGGCCACATCCAAAGCCAGTGGTGTGCGCTGGGAGGCTATCTCCTCTGTACTTCCTGCTAGAGTAAGACGAGGTGGGATGAACGAGGGTGTGATTGGTGAAGCTGATGATAATAACTTCCTACTCCCGTTAGCCAGTGCTTGCTGTGGGCTGAGCGCTTAACATCCATTCCCTTCTTCAATCCTTAGCACAACTCTTGATAACCAATCACTACTTCCATTTTATAGAAGAGGAAATTGAAGCTCAGAGAGGTAAGAAAATTTGCCTTGAGTCACACAGCTAATAAAGAGGAAGTTTCATCACCATTACTGGTTTTAAACCCGGGTATCAGGTGCCTTGGATTCCAATCCTGATTTTGCCACTGTCTAGTTTCATGACTTAGGAAGGACAATCTTTTAAGCCTCTGGGTCTTCTTCTTAAGATGAAGGGTCTGGGCTGGACGATCCGGAAGTGCTCCGTTCAATACGGTGGTCACTCGCCAGGCGTGGCTATTAAGCAACTTGATGCGGTGAACCTGAATTGAGAAGGGTAAGTGTATGATACCTCCCGGCTTTCAAAGACCGGGAAAAAGAATATGCAATATTTTGATAGTATTTTAAATATTGATTACATTTTGGAATGATAATGTTACATATATATCTCACATATACTACATATATTATATTCATGGTTAAATGAACGATATTATTAAAATTCATTTTACCTGCTTTATTTTTCGTTTGTAAAATGTGGCTAGTAGCACATTTAAAATTACGCGTGTGGCCCAAACGATTGTTCTTTCAGACCGCGCTTTCTCGACTTTTCTGAGACATCGTCGCTAGAGGTCACGTGTCTCAAGAATGGCCATTTCTACGCGACTCTTCAGGTCTGGAGGTGGGTGGTCTCAGGAGGAGCCAAAGCTGAGGGAGGAAGCACAGACACAGCAAGCCCGACCCTTGAGCGGCACAAGCTTGGACTATTGGGACCCAAACTGGCCATCCAACTTGGTGACGAACGGACTTGTCCCGGACGGCATGTTGACTAAACACGCGGCAACATGTCGACTCACACTTTTCGGCCAGCACAACCACCTTTGCAGGTGCCAGTTGAAGCGCCTCACGTACACGGAGTCCTTTACCAGGTGTACAATTTCATGTATTCTTCGTGGCAGCCCTATGGGAGCAAAATCTGCTATTACGCGGATTTCACCCATCTGTGTGAAAACTGAGGCACAACACAGGTTGAGTAGCTTGCCCAAGGTCCTAGAGCTGGTTTGCGAGAAGTGGGTCTGATTCAAAAGCTTGTATTTGTAATCATTAGGTAATTCTACTGAGTCTAAGCAGCCTCAGTTTATCCAGTTGAAACCAGGTGACAAGTGGAAAAAAGCTTCTGCTTTGTGGGAAGGATATGGGTACCGGAGGAACCTTCCAGAAGATCCTTGATTCTGCTCAGGGATTATTTCTGTATATCGGAGGGCTGGTCCGTCATTCTCCACCTGCCGGGCAGAAGTGCTCCGTGAGGCTCTGCACCCCAGCGGTTTGGAGAGACTGTGCTTTCTAGGTTCTTTGGTTGAAGACAGACAGCAGTGAGGCAGAAGGAAATAATTATTTATCGTGCATAAAGCTCTGCCAAGCAATTGGATAAAAACTGGGAGGTTTGTCTCCATTATCCAACCATTTCCAAACATTTAGGTGTGCAATTTAGAGGTTGGACTTTTAAATTTCCCTCCAGGTATGTAACGCTGTGTGAGTCAGTCAGGGTCTAATCAAAAGAGAGAATCGGCACAGTAATTTGAACACAAAAATGTTCATATAAAGAATTGTTAACTGTAACAGGTGATTAGAATAATGAGGGATAAGTAAAGAGAAGTCTAAAAATATAGGAAAAGCAGTCAAAAGAGGCAATTATTACACTCAGGGCTGAGATAGGAGCCTAAGGAAGAATTCTCTGCCTTTTGCCCACGCCCGGCTCCAGCCCACTCCCCAGGCTGGGATTCAGACGTTGTTGGGGGAGAGCGCGGTTGTGGCCCCCTGGATAGAAAAGGAGTAGCTGTGTCCATGGAATTTGCTGGAAATTTGCCTCATCATAGATGAGCATAGACCTCATCATAAATGAGCTCCCTAGGGTGCAGAGAAAGTTGTTCAGGAGGCGGTGTCTCCCCGAAGGCATTTACTATAGAATTTGAGCTCCTGGGGGAAGCTGATAGAGGAGGGGGCCTCTGGCCGCCACGCACTGAAGGACCCGGATGTTCGGGAAGCCACGGCGCTTCCGCACCCGGCTGCGGGAAAGGTTTCCTGGACCGCGGGAGCCTGGCCCTGAAGAAGCCACACGCTCTGCAGAAGCTGGGCAAGCCACGTGCGCTACAGGGACTGGTGCTAAAGAAGGCGTCTGCCCTGCAGGCTTTGGATGCTGAAGAATCTGGGCGTGTGCGGGAGTGGAGCAGCGGAGACATCGCCCTCGATGCAGGATCCTGCCGAACGGGAGCAGCAGTCGGGGATGCAGATCCCCCTCCTCCCGCCATGTCTCTCCATGCTTTCTACTCGCAAAGCTTTGCGTTATGCTAGCGGGCAAAGCAAAAATACTTAAAGGGTCCATACATATTTTTTCCGAGCAGGCAGTGAAGGATGAATTTGTAGCTAAGAGGCAATAGATCGATAACTGGCATACCGGAGAAGAGAAGAATGGTTCTTGAAGTCTAGCAATACCTACGCAGTACTGGGTACTTGTGAAAACTTCAGAGTCTTAGGACCCCACATGCTGATTCAGGGGATCTAAGATTGGCTCTGGAATTTGCAGTTGCACGGACACTCCATGTCACCTTGGTGGGTGATTTGCTACCGTCAATATTCACTTGGATTATCGCAATTGTCTCTTCACTGATGTCCCTGATTGCCTTCTTGTTCCCGTATCCTATATAGTGCACAAAGCAGCCAAGTGATCCTATTAAAATACAAGTTAGAATATGTCACTCAGTCATTCAGAATCCTTCAGTGGGTCCTCTTCTCACTAGAGAAAAAGCTCAAGTCCCTACAGGGACGTGTGTGATTTGAGCCCCCTGCTACCTCTCCCCTAATACTCTCTCTCTGGTCATTCTACGTGGGCCACACTGGACTTCTTGCTGTGCCTTGAACATTCCAGGCACACCCCAGCCTCCAGACCTATACCATTGCAATTCCTTCTTCCTGGCTGGTTCTCCTCCCAGATTTCTGCAAAGCTCAAAACCTCACTGCCTTCTAGCTTTTGTTCAGATGACGCTTTTTCAACAAACTCTCCCCGGATCACCCTGTTTAAAATTACAACTCTCGGGCGCCTGGGTGGCTCAGTCGGCTAAGCGTCAGACTCTTGGTTTCAGCTCAGGACATGATCTCACGGTTCGTGAGTTTGAGCCCTGCATTGGGCTCTGTGCTCACAGTGTGGGGCCCACTCGGGATTCTGTCTGTCTGTCTCTCTCTCTGCCCCTTCCCTGTTCATGCTCTGTTTCACTCAAAAATAAATAAATAAATAATAAAATAAAATAAAATAACAACTCTCTTCCTACCCCTTTCACCCAGGTAACTCCGAATTCACCTGCCCTGGTTGTTTTTCTCCCTAGCACTTACCGTCATTTAATTACATGTTCTACTTATTTTATTGTTTCTTTTCGGTCTTGTCCCAGGGGAAGGTAAACTCCATAAGAAAAAGAATTTGTATCCGTTTTGTTCAGTGCTGTGCTCTCTGGGGCCTTGAATGGAGCTTTGGATAACAGACGCTGGATGAATATTCCTTAAATGAATGAATGAATGCAGCCTGCACTTAGAAAAACGTCTCTATGGAGTATATGGGTTGTGAAGTCATTGTACTCATGGAGAGACAAGTTCCTTAACGGTTCTCAAACGTGTCAAGAGCTTCATACACACGAACGCTAACATGGACTTTTTCAATGAAGCCACCCTTCGTGAAAACAGAGGCTTCTAGAGCAGTGTGGATGCAGGGGGCGGGTCAAGAGCACGCCTATTCGGAGAGGCGCAAAAGCAGCCCAGTTCAATGAAAGAGCATGTGGAGTTTTAGAGAGAAAACAATGTAATTCCTCAAAATGGCTATTTTTGAGAAAAGTGTGTACTCTTCATCACGTTGCTTCTGGAAAGTTTCTAGAGGCTTCTGGATTTAGAAGGCTGGGCTCCAGATACAAATAAAACAGGTCTGTCTGTCTTCTTCCCAGAGCCACCTTTTCTTGTTTTAAGAGGAAGGAAGCATGCATGTGACTGGTACTTCCTTCAGGCCCTGGAGATTGTCCTCCATCACTATCCGGATCAAAACTCTCCTGCCTGCTCTTAACACTGAAGGACTGAGTGAATTCCAAGAGTGGCCTTGCCGAGTGAGTCATATCCCCATTTCGCGTGATTTGGACCTTATTTAGCCAAGGGCATTTAAGCGTTTCTGGATGAATTATTTAAGGAGGGGGCAAAGGAAGACTGAGAGGTAGATCCTGAGATTCAAGTTGGACTCTGTGGAATTGATTAGCAGCAACAAACCAGGCTTGGCACATCCTGTACACGTGCTATGGTAGGGCCAGCAGTCCGTAAGTCTTTAGACATATTTTAAAAATGGAGTTGGACAGAAAAAGTCAAATCTTGTTACTGTCAAAAGACAGAGGGGGAAAAAAATGAGACGATTCGAGTTGATTTGCAATTATTGGGACTATTAGGTCTATTTATGGAGTCGAGGCAATTCAATCCTAGTATGACTACTTCACCTGATTTTAAGACTTGCTAACAAGGTATCCTGTCCTGAGTACAGGCACAATAGTCTGAAAAGATCCTGCTTTGTAAATTCACAAAGGTCTGGAAAATGTATGCCCTCTTCCGAAGGTTGTCAACTCACCAAAGCTTTGGAAGGTGCAATGGGAACTCACCACCAATCATCGTTAACTTTTTAAAAATCTATCTCCTGATCATCATTTTATTATCAATATTTCTATTGCGTAGGAAACCAGATTAGACTAGCAAGAACAGTTTAAAGAGGCTAACTGACCCTTGGGTGTCCCTAAGAACCATGAAGGAAGACAAGAAGGATGAAAGGGAGGGTCATTGCCTCCCTTGACCTGGTGTCTTTCTGCAATGATTTCTTGGTTTGTCTTACTTGCTTATATTGGTAATGTATATGCTCTCCAGATTGTCAGAGCCCACGGCCAGTCCTCCATATCATACTCCATCCGTAGCATGTGAGTGACAGCATTCAGCTTGTAAAGCTACCTTCGTCAGACCCGGATACCCCTTTCTTCTGGTTATTCATTTACCTCGCTAGCTGTTGCCTCCAATCTCCTTTGCTGTTTCCTTGTCACTTCTGTAAGATCCACCAGATAGAAGGTCCAAGGAATTAGTCTAAATATGTCATCTATGTTGTAACTAATCACTGCCAAGATAACCTCACTCATGGTTTGAAATATCATCTATCTTCCAACAACTTCCAAATTCACATCTCAAGCCTAGACTAGTCCCTGAATTCAGGTAATACGCAATTTTTTATTTGACACTTCTGCTTTGAGGTCGGATAGGTATCTCAAACTTAACATACCCCCAAACAAGCTCCTGATTTCCATACTCCCTGAAAACAAAATCTCTTTCTTGTAGTTTTCCCCACTTAGTTAATGGGGATCTCATCTTTTTAGTTGTTTGGGGCTGAAAAACTTGGATCCTTCCTTGATGTTTTCTCCCATAACCCACATCTGACCCATCAGCAAATCATGTTGGTTCTACCTGTAAAATAGACCTAGAATCTGACTCCCTCTACTATCTATTTTTTAAAGTTTATTTATGTATTTTGAGAGAGAGAAAGAGACCAAGCAGGGGAGAAGCAGAGAAAGAGGGAGAGAGGGAGAATCCCGAGCAGGCTCTGTGTCATCAGCAAGGAGCCTGACGTGGGGCTCCATCCCATGAACTGTGAGATCATGACCTGAGCTGAAATCAAGTCAGACGCTTAACCAACTGAGCCACCCAGATGCCACCTCCCCGCCGCCACTATTTTGAGACTAACCAGTGTAATCTCTCCTTTAGGCTATTGGGTAGTTCTCAAGTGGTAATTCTGCTTCAACAGTTGCCCCCCAATTATATTCTCAAGACAGTAGCTGGAGTAATCCTTTGAACAGGTAAGTCACATCTCCTCTGCTAAAAACCTTCCAGTGGCTTTCCATCTTACTCTGAGTGAAAGCTAGAGTTTTGCAGTGGCCTGAGAGGTCCTGTGTGACTGTCCTCACTCCAGACACCTGCTTAACCTAATCTGCTACCACTGTCACCAGCTTCGCTAGGACCACACTGGTCTCTTGACTTTCCTCAGACACACCAGCCAAATTCCTACCTCGGGGCCTCTGCTTTTGCTGCACGTTCAGCCCTGGAAAACTCTCCTCCCAGGTAACTTAGTGACTTCATTCCTCACTTCTTCCAAGGTCTCTGCTCAAATGTCACCTTCCCTGCGAGGTCTTCCCTGGACAGCCTTAAAAAAATTAGCAATCAGGGGCGCCTGGGTGGCCCAGTCGGTTGAGCATCCGACTTCAGCTCAGGTCACGACCTCGAGGTCCGTGAGTTCGAGCCCCGCGTCGGGCTCTGGGCTGATGGCTCGGAGCCTGGAGCCTGCTTCCGATTCTGTGTCTCCCTCTCTCTCTGCCCCTCCCCCGTTCATGCTCTGTCTCTCTCTGTCTCAAAAATAAAAATAAACGTCAAAAAAAATTAAAAACAATTAGCGATCTGTCTCGGCCAGGTTTTTCTAGGTAAGGTGTGAAGAACTACAAGTAATAATGCAACCTACCACGTGATCCTTACCGCTGCTCCCCTTCCCGTCCCTTTGTGTCCCCCTCGGCCCCTCAGTCTTCTGCCCCTAGTGGTTTGTCACACTTAATATCTGACATAGTATGTATTTGCTTGTCTGTATTGTCTGTCTCCTGAAACCGAAACATAGAAGTTCCCTAAGAGCAAAGGAACTTTGTATTCCAGTTGCCTTAAATATCACCTGGCACAAAGTAAGTGTCTGATGCCTACCTGTTGAGCGGATGGTAAAGAAGAAGCATTTTCTGGTAGACTAGAACAGGTGTACCAAATGGCATTGCAGTGGACTGAATATTTGTGTCCCTCCCAAATTCATACGTTGAAGCCAACCACGTGATGCTATTTGGATACGGGGTCTTTGGGAGGTGATCAGGTCATGAGGACAGAGCTCTATAGGATAGGATTAGTCCTTTTTTTTTTTTTTTTTTTTAATTTTTTAGGTGAGCTTCACGCCCAGTATGGAGACCAACGTGGAGCTTGGACTTACGACCCTGAGATCAAGACCTGAGCTGAGATCAAGAGTTGGGATGAGTCACCCAGGAGCTGTGGGCTTAGTCCATTATTAAAGGGACCCCAGAGCACTCCCTCATTCCTTTGGCCATGTGAGGACACAGGGAGAAGATGGCCATCCATGAACCAGGAAGCCAGACCTCACCAGACGCCGAATCTGCAGACGTCTTGATCTAGGACTTTCCAGCCTCTGGAACTATAACAAGTAAGTGCTGTTATGTATAATCTGTCTTGTCTATGTTAGTGTGTTACAGTGGTCTGAATAGAGGGAGGCAGGAACTGTGAATCTAGGAGGGTTCAATGGAGCTGGATGCCTTTATGAGAACAAGCTGATGAGGGAAGTGATAATGTCTTTCTACTTCGAGAACTTCCAGCCAGAGGCAGGAGCCTGAGTGCTTCCTGTCCAGAGCCCGTTTGAACCCGTGTTTAACTGGTTGGGCCACTTACTAGCGGTTTGTCTTTGGACATTGAACCCTGCTAAATCTTCGTTTTTCTCAACTGTAATAGGAGGATAATAATAGAATCTACTTTAAGATTATTATGAAGAAAAATATGCTCAAAATGTCTAGCCCACTGCCTATATATATATAAGGGTTCAGTCGATGTTACAATTATTATTTTTGTTGTACGAAATACAATTTTGGCAGGATATACCCTAAAACATCAACAATGGCTAGCCTGAGGTTTGAGATTGTGGGTGACTTTTATTTTCTTCTTTCGGCTTCTATTTTCCCATTTTCCTACAATGAATAAGTATTATTTACTATATGAAAACAAACGAGCATTATTGCTTTTCTACAAAGAATTGACCGACACAGTGTTTGGCTGGGACTGGGTCAAGTGGACCAATTCGAATGTGCTTGATGGGCTCCCCAGGTTCTGATCAGTCTTTGTATTGTGCTATTTCTAAAGCAAAGGCTAGCACACTTAAGAGCCCGCGTCCTCAGGGCAAGAGTGGGAGGAGGCAAGAGTAAGAAAAGACAGGAAAGGCAGAGAGCTTTGAAGACTAAAGACGGACAGAGGCTAAAGTGAGGAACTTCTGAATCTGGCTTTCTATTTCATGGCTTAGGATGAGTTTAACTTTAGGGCCCTATGCTGGGAAAAAAGAAAACACAAATCAATTCCGCTTTGGTTCGAGCACGAAAAGGTTTCATAATGAGGCAAAGCCTGAAAGTGGGTTCTTGAGGAAACCTGGATTCCAATGTGTTGAAGCTAAAGCTTCTCCAGAGGTGTGCTGTGTGATGGAAATAGAATACGCACCCTGGGAATTTCCAGGTTTCTAGTGGCCACATTTAAAAAGGGGGGGGGGGAAAGAAAAGAAAAGAAAAAGAAAAGAACAGGTGACGTTTATTTCAGTAATGTATTTTATTTACCCTGACACACCCCAAATCGCATTTCAACATGTGATCAGTATATAAAGGTTTTTAATGAGGTAGGTCACTTTTGTGGTTGTTCTCAGCCTTCAAAATTCAGTGCACATTTTACATTTACAGCGCGTGTCAATTCAGGCTAGCTGTCTTCCAAGTGTTCAACGGCCACCTGTGGCTAGTGGCCACAGCTCTAGAACATGTCACCGCCACCGCAGGAATGGGGATTCCCAAGAGTCAGCTGGAGCCTTCTCTTTCTTCTCTTCTGTCTTATCATTATCTCTTCTCAGAGGTCCTCAGATGTAGCCGGCTGTTTCCTGTCGGGGTTCATTCTCTGCCAACCTTTCCCAGAAAAGGAGCATTTCCTGGAAAAGATAGGGCCTGTTGAGAAATACAGAGGGGCAGGCAGTGAGCCATTTTGAGGGCGCCCTGTGTCACCCTGTGCCTTCGGAGTCTCCAAGGATACTGTGAGTGGGTAGACAATACCTAATGGCCAGTGCCACTGGGTTGAGAAACCCTCAAGGTTAGCAGAAGGCCTGAGTGGGGAGAGATGGCATGGCTTGGCCACCTGGCTGAGAAAGTGACCTTCGGGAGCTCCTCCTACCATATGCTGTTGCCTCCCCCCGACCCTGCTCCCCACACCCAGCCTCCATCCCCCCCCCCAACACATGTGGGGTAGCCTCTGTGTTCCTTTTCTCCCAACTAAAGGCAATTCAGGATAAAGAAATATGTTTATCTTGCCTGGGGGGTTCAACTAGTACATTTGTCAGCGTTGGAGCTGGGGTTTAAACGTGACTAGCTAGTTCATCTGTCACAGGGGTGTATTTATCTGTGTTCGGAAGATTTAATTTTTCCCAATGAAGAACTGTATAAATAGGTCTAATGAGCCTTGAGGGCTCTCATTTGCTTTCAGAGTTTGCAGCAAGCTGGGACATCTCAGAGCACACGCGCCTCTCAGGGTTCCGTGCAGCTCATCAGGAGGAGAACGGGCAAAGGCCAGCGCCGTTCTCCTTCCGGAGGGTGCCTGTGGCCTTGGGAGGCCCAGCGTTCCCCATTCAGGGGCTCACATTTTGGGATATTTAGTGAAGATGATTTTTTTTTCTTTATGCTTATGATAATCTGCATAATCTTTTGTTTGTGTAGCTGGCGAAGTGCTCTCCAGATAAAAGAGAAGGGGCACAGTTAATATATATGAATAGAAGAACACCACCGGGGCACTCGCTTCTCTGCAGATCTGCTCTCCATTGAGGCGATGACTGCTCCTGGCTCTCCTATGCTCTTCCTTTGTTTTATGAGCAGGGTTTCTGTCCAACTGTGGTAGCTCCAGCGGTATGTGTGTGTAGGGGGAGCAAGGGTAGAGAGAGTGAGAAGGAGAGACAGAGAAGCAAGGCTGCGTATGGCAGGCAGTAGAGAGAGAGCCAGAAGGAACAGCGTGAGGGAAGGGAAAGAAGGTTTGAAGACACTGAAGAAAACAGGAAGACCAGAAGGAAGGGAGGAGAAAGTGAGAAGATAGTGGGAAAAGGGGGGGTGGGGGATGGAGGGAGAAAATCACACCTGTTATTGCTGAAAGAGGCCCCAGAAATCATCGTTTTGTTTTCGAGCTGGGGAAACATGGGAGACAGGGCGATGGGGACGTGCCCGCAGCCACATGTGGTTACCGGCAGAGTCCGGGTTCTGTCCACTGGTTTTCCCCTGTGGAACCTCTGAGCCTGACGCGAGGCTCGAACTCACGAGCTGTGGGATCGTGACCGGAGCCGAGGTCGGACGCTTAACCGACTGAGCCACCCTGGTGCCCCGAGACTAGACAATTTTTAAACAAAATTGCTCTCTGCCCTGGTTTCCCCATTTGTGTTTCAAAGTAACGGGACTAATAATTTCTACCTCGTGGAATGTGTTTGAGGGAGTGGCCAGCAGAGTCTGGCTGTGGTGTAGTGGAGGGGAGTTATTTCTGCTTCCTTGCCCTGGGTAGCTTGTTGTCTCTTTCTTCAGTCCTGTGACTTTTAGGAGTCTGAGCTGAAGCTGGCTTGTGCTGCTTTGCCAAAGCTGATCTGGCTCATCTCTTTCCAACTCTGCACTCTGTGTTTCCTTGGTAGGCCGAAATCAGCCTTGCTGGGGGTATTTACGCCATGAAATTGTCAAATGTTGTAAATCAAGGATTTTTTCTTTTTTTTTTCTCTCCTGGAAGAGTCATTAGTTAAACATTAGCAACACGCTATTGGGCTTGACCTTCTTATTTTACTTAGATGTCCTCTGATTTCTCTGGATTTTGAGCACGTTGTCCATTTGGGCAGCGATGACTTATTTTGTGGCCTACTCCGGATCAGCGGTGTGGCTAAGGTTGCCGGATAAAATACAGCACAGCCCGATAAACTTTAATTTTAGATAAACGATGAATAATGTTTTAGTATAAGTATATCCCGTGCAACACTGGGGTTGTACTTATACTAAAAAAGAAAATTAAGTGTAACTGAACGTCCAGGGTTTTTACTTGCTATATCTATCAACCTTAGCTGTGGAGAAACCATTTATACAAGATATAGTGTCTTCATGCGTGTTGCTTAGGATCTGGTAGGAGTACTGACCTTGTGAAATATGAAATCAAGGGATTATTAACCCAGCGCTTTTTACACTCTGATCCTCGTCTTCCTCATCATCTAGCCTTTATTTAATGTTTATTGAGCAACTGTTGTGCGCTGAGCACTATTCTAGGTTCTGGGGATTCAGCGGCAGACAGAATGCACACACCTCTGTTCTCATAGCGCTCCCCTCTTGTTTGGCAGAGACAGACAAAAAATAAGATATAAATGTAAGAGACATGGTCTATTAGATAGTGGTAAACACTGTGGAGAAAAATAAACTAGAGAAGGGACCGGTGGGAGGCCAGGGAACAAGTCTTTCTAAGAGAGAGTGCTCTAGGTAGAAGAAACAGTAAGTGCAAAGCCCTTTATTGGGTGCTGGCCAGAGGCCAGGCCTGTGCTAAATGCTTCACTTCCATTATCCTATTTAATGCCTGCAGTGGCCTTAGTGGTAGGTATTATTATCATTCCCTTTTTGCATGTGAGCAGACTGAAGATGTTTCTGAGAGGTTAAGTCTCTTGCACAAGGTCACCCAGCGACCACCCGGATGTTCATTCCCACTGAGAACAGGGTTTAGAAGAGGCGCTTCTGTGTTCTCTCTACTCTCAACATACTCTGGCTGTGGGGAGAATCCAGGAGGAGACGGGAGCAGCTCTGAGTCTTCCTGGCTCTGCCTGTGCCCTGCAGCGAAGGAGGGAGCCGTGTGCTGGGGTCGGCAGGGTCCCCCCTTACTCCACACAGGCCCCAACCCAGGGGCACCATCACTCCTCGGGCGGGCACAGGCTGCCGCCGCTCGCGGGCCTGCACCGGGAGGGGGGTGCGGGGGCTGTGCGCATCAGGGCCTCCAGCAGGATGGGCAGGATACCATCTTGCCCCCACGGTGGCCGGCCGGCTACGTGCTCTTCACTCCGCCCAGGAAACGCCTGGGCAGGCCTTTGGAGCCTTCGCCCCTGCGGCAGGGGGCTGGCCGTCACCCCGAGGTCCAACAGACGCTGACCTTGCACCTAAAAAGAATACATTGTTTTCAAACACTGCTTCCTATTCCTGCCAGATAAACCAACACATTAACAATGCGTCCAGGTTGTAAAATGTTGGCTGGGGATTCGTTTTTAGCAGCAAACTTTTTGTCAAGAGATTGGCATTTTCCTCTCCATTCACGGGGCCGGCTCTGGTTTCAGGGCTGGGCGCTGGCCCCTGGGGACCCACAGACACACACACACACACACACACACACACACACACACATTCTGCCCGCTCAGCCTCGCAGCGTTGATAACATTGTTATTATTAGACGTGGCCTCTGGAATCCTGAAGTTCATTCCCAAACAACGGCCCTTGTGGGTGAAATGAAAGAGCAGCTCAGGCTACAGCGGTGGCGGCGGATCCATTACCTCCGGCCCTGCGAGAAGCCCCGCCTGCAGTGTCCCCGTGCGGGGCTGGAACCCCGGCCGCCACCAGCGCTCCCGCACCGCCCCCCCCCCCCGCGCCCAGCCCCCTCCTGCCGGAGGCGGACCTGACCTCTGTTAATTCGCCCCGCAGCCTGCTGGCCCCCCCGGTCCGCCCTTCTCCCCCGCGGAACCGGCTGTGCCCCAGGGCCCCCTGTCTCCTGGGCCGGCCCGGGGTGCACGTGCCCAGCGCATTCCCCCTGAGCACTGACTGTAAAATGTTACTGCTGCTTTGTCGCTTTCTTCCTAAGGACGCTTTAAGACGTGTGTGTGTTTTTTCGCACAACATTAGTACCTTGAAGTACTTGTATGTGCCTTCCCAGCCAGATGGGAAGCTGGGAGCCTCCTGATGTCTATGTGGCTTCTCATGTGCCTAAGAATACCAGACTGTGAGGTCCTTGCGGGCAGAAAAAGTGTCTCTTTTTTCCCCATCATCTATAAAATATAAGTTGACTCTTGAACAACAGGGGGTTCAAACCGCGCGGGTCCACTCCTATGTGGATTTTTTTTTTTTTTCAGTAAATACAGGATAGTACTATACATGGAGTTTCACTTCCTCATGATTTTCTTAATAACATTTTCTTCTCTCTAGCTCACATTACTGTAAAAATACAGCACCTGTATTTTTGTAAGGGCACCTGGGTGGCTCAGTGGGTTAAGCGTCCCACTCGGCTCAGGTCATGATCTCACAGTTTGTAAGTTCCAGCCCTGCCTGGGGCTCTTTACTGTCAGCACAGAGCCCAGCTTCAGATCCTCTGTCCCCTTCTCTCTCTGCCCCTCCCCTGCTCACACTCTCTCTCTCTCTCTCTCAAAAATAAATAAACATTAAAAAAACCCAGTGTATAATTTAACATCCCAAACGATGTGTTAACTGTTTGTGATCAGTAAGGCCAATAGTAGGCTATCAGTAGTGGGAGTGAAAACTTACACCCAGATTTTCAACTGGAGGGATATCAGTACTTCTCACCCCCACGTTGTTGGAGGGTTGACTGCATTTGGAGTCAAGTGTATACACTGCACTAACCTTAAGTGTATGTGTATATACACACACACATACACACACACACACAAACACTGAGCTGTACTCATATGTATGTAAATAAATACAAAAAATATGTATGTATATATGTGCATGTGTGTATATATGTGTGTGTATATATATAATGTACATATATATGAATATATATATATTCATATATATATTCATATATATATATATATATATATGACTGTTAACCAACATCCAGATCAAGATACAGAGAGAGTGTTTCTAGATTCCTCTGCGCCTTCCTGGTCAATGCCATCCCATCCCCTGAGATGACCAGGTTTTGACATCTAGGAAATGTCTTAAATGTCTTTTCATCCCACATAGGAAATGCTTGATTAAAATATTTTTTTTAAGTAAATAGTATTATGCTTTGTACCCAGCGAAAGGGGCAGAGCGCTATACTCAGTTGACCGCCTAAGGTTGGCTCTTGGTTCTTAATGAGTTAATTGTGTAAGCCTGGGGTTGTATTTCAGCAGCTCTGCTCGGTGCTGAATTTAAACACAGTGGAAACCAAGTTAAGGGCAGTGCTGTTCTGTATATCAGTATGCCCACTGAGCCAAGGAGACCCATTTATTTTTAATTGAATTAAATTGCTCACAAAATGAAAGTAGCATACTTTCATTAATATTTAATTACATACAGTGTTAAACAATGATCACAAAGAAAACTTTGCAGCTTTTTTGGTCTCTGCTTTTTTTTTAATTATTACTTTGTTAAACAAGATACTTTTATTAGCTGTTTTATGCTTGGAATTTTAAGGGCCCTGTTATTATACCACTCAAGAAGTATTTAATTGGCAGGACTCAGCTGAGTGAGGTGGTAGGTTGGCTGTGACGCTGGCCACTGGTAATTGTGTGTGTGTGTGTGTGTGTGTGTGTGCACGTGATGCATATATATGCTCTCACTTCGGTCCCTGAGCCACAGAAAGATATTTGAGGGAGCATTTAGGGCCTCCAACAAAGATAGAAAAGTCCACATTCTGGATCTCTTGAGGTCAAGTGGCCATGCCTACTCCTCCAAAAAAATTCTGTATATACTGAGGAAAGACATTACTTTTTGTAAGAGACCATCTGCAAAGAAAAAGAGTTCTACTTTGACAGCTTATTTCTGTACCCTAGCAGATTGTTCTCACATCAGAGGGCAGTGATTCTCCAACTTTCCAGTACCTAAGAAGCCCCTGGGGTGCTTGTTGAAACATGAATTCTCTGTTCCCATGGCCAGAATTCGGTAGGGCCACAGAATCTGCATTTTTCACGGGCTTCCAAGGTATTGATTCTGATGCAGGGGGTGAAGAGGCCACACTGAGAAATATCACCATGAAGACACAGAACAGAGTCAAAGAGACCATCGAATCATATTTTTAGCAATGACATTGTTTTCAAATTAAGTCTGATACGGAATTCCAATAGTTAGAACAAATAAAAGGATTGTTGCTATCATTAAAATGATGACCAGTTCCTTTCCTTTCCTTTCCTTTTTCCCCTTTTCTCCCCTTGGCCCTTTCCTGGGGACTGGAGCCATGGCGTTGTGGCACTTGGAGGTACAGTTTGAAAACCCTGAGTTAGTCTTGAGAGATAATAATTGATGTTTTAATTAGTTAAGTATTTGCTTTAAAAAAATTTTTTTTGACATTTATTCATTTTTTTGAGACAGGATGCAAGTGGGTGTGGGGCAGAGAGAGAGGGAGACACAGAATTGGAAGCAGGCTCCAGGCTCTGAGCTGTCAGCACAGAGCCTGACGCGGGGCTCGAACTCACAAACTGTGAGATCATGACCTGAGCCCAAGTCCGTCGCTTAACCGAGGGAGCCAGCCAGGCGCCCCTAATTAGGTAACTCTGTAACATCATGCGTGAATTGAGTAAGATGTGTCCAAAGATACAACAGTTTCCTGCAGAAGTAGCATCGAATTCTCTGTCATAACAGGAATTTAAGCAGTCTTTGGCTGCCCACTTGGTAGGGATTTTCATTTGTTCCTTCATGCATTTAACAGAAATGGACTCAGAAGGGGCACACGAGTGGCTCAGTCGATCTGACTCTTGATTTCAACTCAGGTCACGATCCCAGGGTTGTGGGATCAAGCCCTGCATCAGGCTCCACACTGAGTGTGGAGCCTGCTTAAGAGTCTCTCCTCTCTCTCTCTCTCTCTCTCTCTTTCTCTCTCTCTCCCTCTCCCTCTCCTTCTCCCTCTCCCCCTCTGCCCCACTTGTGCTCTCTCTCTCTCTCAAATTAAAAATTTTTTTTAGTTGACTGAATGCCCACCATGCAGGGGACACTAGTGTTGGCACCGGGAAACAGCAGTGGACAAGACAGACCAGGTCACGGCCATCTTGGAGCTTGTGTTGTACTTGCAGGATAGATGGTGCACAGGAAAGCGAACACCCAGGGGCTATGGAGGGCACAAACACAGTCGCATGTTATTCAGGGAAGGCGTCCCAGAAGAGGTGATCTTTGAGCCGAGACCTCTATGATATGGGGGAGGCTCCAATGGGAAGAATTGAAGGAAGGGGCATTTTGTGCATAAGAATGCCGAAAGTCTGAGGTAGGAATAAAGAAAAGATGGAAGATAATATAGTTGCAGCATAGTAAGCAATGGTATGAGATGGCGGTGAAGAGTCTGGAAGGGGCTGGATCAAACTCCAAGGCCAGAGGTTTGACTGATGTAGAAGCCAATCTCACTTTGGATATTTCACTGGACTAGTGACTGTGGCTGGTTGCATTTTCCCAAGATATGTACGACAACGTCTCCCATCCCCACTCTCTTCTGCAATGTGACTGTGTCTCTTTCTCATCAAAATGTGGAGTTCACTTTTCTACTCTCTCGAATCTGAACGGGGTCTGTGATTGCTTCGACCAATAGAATACGGCAGGAGCAATGCCATGCCAGTTCTAGGCATAGCTCTTAACTGGCCCAGCAGCTTTCGCCTCCTACTTCTTAGAACATTCACTCTTGGGACACTCCCTCTTGGGATCCAGAGACCATACTGTGGGAAGCCCGAGCCACATGGAAAGACCATATGTGCCCTCTTTGCTCTAACTGAACTCCCAGTTTGGTCAACATTAAGTGCCAGCCAGGAGGGGGAGCTATTTTGGATGTCTAGACCCACTGAACCTTCAGATGGACGTAGCCCAGCCCAAATCGGGTTATAAGTGCAGGGAGAAATCCTAAGCATGAACCGCCCAGCAGAACCCAGTCAACTCTCAGAACAAAAGATACCACGTTGTTTCAAGCCATTATGTTTTGAGGTGGCTTCTCACGAAGAGATATCCAACCAGTAACCTTTCAACACTGAGATCCCCTGATGACCTGAGTCTGGGATGTTAATCCAGTTCTATTTGTCCCTCTATTGTGTGGCCGTGGACCTCTTAATGGACCAGTTGTGAACAAATGAAAAACTAAGAGAGGCTTTTAAGACAACCCACTTTCAAAATCTAAGTTGCTTTCACTTTGGTGTGAATAACTCCTTACATCGATGATTTTACTAATTTTACTACCCTAAATGATTCTTTTCTTTGATTACATGCTCCTCTTATTCTAAGCTTAATCGTCACAGAGAAAATAAGAGCTTGAGTACGGAAAATTCTCTGAAAAGCGAATTTTTCTCCGATGTAGAAGGGAGGTTTCGGTTAACTGTAAACTCCAGAGTCCATTAGGAGGACTGTGGGCTTTGGTTTTAGAAAGAGAATAGGTTGGTTCCATATCCCACAACTTTTTGATTGTATAGTTGGGTCACATAACTTAAACTTTCTAGTCTGTTTCCTCATCTTTAATACTCAGTTGTAGGGAGGATAATATCAAAGAGCAATGGAGAGGGAGCTAAATGGGATTTTTGCAAAATGCCCGGTGAATGTACCTTTGGCACTCAGGAAATGTCATTTCATCCCATTCTCTTCGACTCTCTGATTTCCTCCCTTCATTTTCTCCCCAATCTGTTCTTCTCCGATAGGACACAGAGCTCGGAGCATAAAAACGAGACTGGTAAGTGAGAAAACTCCAAACAGAGCCTGGGGTCCAACAAGCATGTCACTTGGCTTAGTCATAGAGGTTGGAAGGGGCGCAAAGGTCCCCCTGAAAAGTCCTTGGAGGCTTGTGTTTCTCCTTTTGCTGGGTGATTCATGATCTTGTGGCTATTTCGGGTTATTGTTAATTGGCCTTTTAGTTTACAAAGCACTTTCACATACCTTATTGCATTTGATCTGCACAATCACTGCAGGGCAGTTATTATTTTCCTCATTTTACAGATGAGCCAACTGAAACTCACAATGGTTAAGAAACGAGCCCACAAACTGAGAGTTAAGAGGCAAAGTCTGAACTTGAACCCATACGATCTGGCTCCCCTATTAGAGCAGTTCTGCTATTCGCATGCTGTCTCTTGAAAATAATTGTCAAATTGGTAACACAATAATGGTTCTCTCTCTAGAGATGTCTATTATATGAACTTTTAAAAAAGCACTTCTGGGAATAGAAAAGTAAGTACAAATCATAGCCCCTCCTTCTTGAATAGAGTTGCCATTTAATATAGAGTTGAGAAAAGAGCTTTCTGACCATCTCTTTCTCTCTTTCCAGCTCTCTCTTTTTAGTACTGTGACTCCAAAGATTCCAGTCACCCCACCAGAGTGGATACCCCGTGACCCTACCACCATTTTACCATCACTCTCTTGACTCGTATCCTTGTTTCTCTTCTTCCCTCATTGAGATTCTAAGGTGCGTCATTAGAGCAACTCCTTATGTAACGTTCGAACTCTTTTCTCATTGTCGGACTTGTCTGGCAAAGCACCAGCCCTGATTACATTGAATTCTCAGCCTACAAGGCGTCGCACATTTCTGGCTGGTCGTGGCTGAAGGAAAACAAACAACTGTAACGAGTGGTCTGGCTTTAGCTTCAGGATGACCACCTTCGACTTGGCTCTCATTGTCGGCTGCCAATTCTACTAGGACTCCCTAGTCCATTCACTTTCCTTCTTACCTGCACAACTTCTTCTCTTTCCTGAGTATTCAGTATCTCCACTCCCACCCATGCTCAGAAGGGAAATTCCATAACCTTTACAACCACATCCACTCACCTCCCTCCCTGCCTTTGTACTATGTGCTCTACCTTCAACACTCAGCTTCCGAGACAAGGAAAACCCCTTCACTTTTGCTACCTGATACTATAAGTAGCCTTGCGTCTTGCTATTCAAGGGCATCACTCCAGCAATTCTCCTGTTTCATCCATTTCTTCTCTTGTGATGCATCATTCCCCTCAGCATACAACCTCTGCTGTTTTTCCCATCTTAAAAAAAAAATTCCCTACCTTGACCTCTTACCACCCTTTAGCTTTAGCTCTATTTCTGTGCTGTTCCTCTTAGCAAAACTCAAAAGAATTGGTGATACTCAATGCCACAGTTTCCCTTCGATTCTCATTCTACTCCGGTCCGAGTCCGTGCTTCTCCTCCCTCCCCCAAACCACCAAAGCCTCTCTCATCAAGGCCACCGATGATGTCTGTGGTTCCAAATCCAATGGCGACTTCTCAGTTCTCACCTCTTTTGTCTCTTAAGAAAAATTTAACAACGTAGATGACTTCCCCTTCCTTGAGGATCTCCTTCACCAGGCTCTTAGGATACCATATGTTTCTGGATTTCTTCTAGTTTGCTGGCCACTCCCTTCTCATTCTCCTGGTTCCTACTCATTTCTCTGATTTCTAAACATTGAAGAACTCCACCTCCACCTTCAGACATCTCATCTCCTTTCTTTACATTTACTGTCTTAATGATCTCATCTAATCTCTGTCAATAAAGGGATGACTCCCTATTATGGGCTGAATTGTATCCTCCAAAATTCATATGCTAAATTCCTAACCCCCAGTACCTCAGAATGTGATTATATTTGGTGAAAAAGTCTTTAAGGAGGCAATTAAGGTTAAATGTGGCCATTGGGGTAGGCCCTAATCCATTGTGACTGTAGTCCTTATAAGAAGAGGAAATTCTGATGCACACAGAGACACTAGGGATACGCATGCAATAGAGAAAGACCATGAAGGTTTTTCACCAAGAAGGCAAGGTGAGAGGACTCAGGAGAAACCCAACCTGCTGACACCTTGATCTTGTACTTCCAGACTCCAGAACCGTAGGAAAACAAATTTTTGTTTTAGCCATTCAGCCTGTGGCATTATGTTATGGCAGCCTAACCCAACTCTTATATTCCCGCAGTTATTTTTCTAGCTCAGAACTCAGCCTGGAACTGCCCCACTCAACACCTCCACTTGGGTATCTAGCAGGCATCTCAGGCTTCACGTGACCTTCCCTCCAAAAGTATTTCTCCATCTTAGTAAATTCTAACTCCGAGCTTATTGGTTAGGCCAAAACCCTTGGAGTCTCCTGTGCCTCCTTTCTCTCTCTCTCTTTCACTCCCCACCCTCCCTTCTCATGTTCCATATTGAGGTCCGAAGCAAATATGTCCCGCTCTACCTTCAAATGATATCCAAAACATGTTACTTTATACCTCCATCATGCCACCACCTTGGTCCAGTCTCCATTGTCTGTTGCCTGGGGAAGGCCAGTAGACTCCAACCCATTCTTCTTCTTTCTGCCTGCATCTCCTCCTCGGTCTGTTTACAGCCCTGCAGCCAGAATGATGCTATGAAAACATACTGGGTCACATCACTCCTCTGCTCAAAACCCTGTGATAGTTCCCACCTCGCTCAGAATAAAACCGAGTCCTTACTGTGTCTCACATCTCTCATCTCATTTCCTACTCTTTTCTCTCTCACCCACTTAGTTCCAGCTCAGCTGGCCCCAATTTTTCTTCAGACACATCCCGACACTTCTGTCTCATAACCTTTGTCCTCACTCCTTCCTTGGCCTCGAGTGGTCTCCTCCCAGACACTTTTGTGTCCTTCAGGTCTTTGTTTCTATGTCATCTTCTCAGAGAGGGCCTCCTTGATCACCCCTCCACCCTTACCAGGCATTTCTTGACACCCCCCTTCCCTTCTTTACTTTTCTCCACAGCACGTATTTCGTTTTCTACATATTTTACTTACTAGTTCGCTGACTGTCTCCTTTAAGAGCAGGTAAGCTCCATGGAGGCACAGGTTGAGAGTAAGTTTGAGGTTCAGGCTTTCTACTTTGTTTCCTACTGTATTTTTAGTGTCTAGAACAGTGCCCAGCTCATAGTGGGCGTTTAATAAATATTTCTTGAATGCATCAGTAAATGAAACTATTGGAAGTCTTAATGGTGAGGCTGAATAGTTTGGAGTAAACGTGACAGTAGGAAGAGAACCCATGGAAGATCTTGAGTAGAAGAGTTTATTAACTATTGTATCTACACTACATAAAAAGATCTACACTGATCACTTCGATAATTGCTGTTCCTTCTGTCTTTTCTCCACTTAAATTTTTATGTGGCATATTTCTAGTCATCCTTTTGGACCCAGCATAGTAGGCTTTAACCATAACTAACTTCCCCTAACTGCTCAGGCTAGAATTAACCCTGCATCTTCTTGGGGCCCTCTTTTGTGCCCACTGATTTTGTTACTACCTTGACCACACTGATTACTACTGCGTTTTTATATGTCTGTCTCTTGCCCTAGACTGTGGGCTCCCTGCGATCAAGTATTGCCATGTCTGGTTTCTATGCCTTCCTCACCTAGCACTACATGTAGGATAGGCAACCAACAGTATATGATTTCAGTAACTTGAAAGTAGGAATTACAGATTCTCTCTCTCTCTTTTTAAAATGTTTATTTATTTAGAGAGAGACAGAGAAAGCATGAACCAGAAAGGGCAGAGAGAGAGGGAGAGAGAGAGAATCCCAAGCAGGCTCCGTGCTGTCAGCACAGAGCCTGACGCGGGGTTCTAACTCACGAACTGTGAGATCATGACCTGAGCCAAAGTCGGACACTTAACCGACGGAGACACCCAGGAGCCCCAAGAATGACAGATTCTCTTATGGTATATAAATAGAGAAAGAATTTATCACCAAGGAAAATTAGATTCCAGGTTGTGAAAGAATTTGTAAATTTGGTCACTTTCACACTCTCTGGGATCTTTGAGGAATTGGAGAGAATAAGAGGTAAGAGATACCACATTTGAACGAGTTTTATCCTTGCTTGTAAAAGAAATGTGGATTAAGGAAACTATAAACCAGTGAGTTTAACAACATGGTGTTATAATAGTTTCTCTTTGGGAAGTTCATACAAATCAAAGTCATATTCACCAAAAATCCAGGGTGCATTTCCAGAGAGCAAGTCATACTGGAATAATCCCATGCTTGTTTGGGGCAGAGAAACTAGAATGACAGATTAATTTAAAGAGTAGATTTTTTTCTGGGTCTTTGATTTATTGTTTACCTCCCTTCTTGAATTTAATTCTTGAGGAATACTACTTGGCAATGAGAAAGAATGAAATCTGGCCTTTTGTAGCAACGGGGATGGAACTGGAGAGTGTTATGCTAAGTGAAATAAGTCAGTCAGAGAAAGACAGATACCATATGTTTTCACTCATATGTGGATCCTGAGAAACTCAACAGAAGACCAGGGGGGAGGAGAAGGGGAAAAAAAAAAACGTTACAGAGAGGGAAGGAGGCAAACCATAAGAGACTATTAAGTACTGAGAACAAACTGAGGGTTGATGGGGGTGGGAGGGAGGGGAAAGTGGGTGATGGGCATGGAGGAGGGGACCTGTTGGGATGAGCACTGGGTGTTGTATGGAAACCAATTTGACAATAAATTTCATATTAAAAAAAAAAGAATTTAATTCTTGAAAAATACATTTCCCCAGAGTCTGTCTCTGTCAGGCCCTGGTCAAGATGCTGAGGATATATCGTGGAAGGTCTGATGACGGGAGACAGGAAATGATGAAGTAGGACGCACAGCATGTCACATGCACACAGTGTGGGGAAGCAGGTGCAAAGCGGGGAGATGGGTGGTCAGGAAGATTCCACAAGAAGATCATCTGAGGCATGCTTGAAGCAGAGGGAGCAAGGCTTCACGGTAGCTGGCAAAGAGTGCTCAGAGCCAAAAGAGACAGATGTCCCTTGAGACTTCTGGCAGGACGATGTCTGCAGCAAGGCCAGTGACGGCAGGGCCACAGATGTCATCAGGCAGGAGAAAGGCCTCAGCGCTGGGGCAAGAACTCAAAGGGGATTGTATCAACTTTATGTTTTCCAGTGAGCTATGGAAAACCATCAGCCAGCTGGAGCAGAGGAGTGAAATGATCTGATGTACAACTTAAAAAGTCCCTTGAGGACATGCGGAGGCCAGTGTGAGTCCATTGCAGTTGGAGAGGCCTGGGTGGCCAGCATCAGGGTGATAGCACCTGAGGCTGTAAGAAGAAGTCCTTGATTTCTGATATATTTAAAGACAAAGCAAAGGGGCCTCACTACTTGATACTTGGGCAAAGATGGAGAAAGAAGGCCTGAGTGGAGGGAGGGAGAATAATGTGACAGGTAAAAGGGCAGACTGAGCCACAGTTCTGTCGATTTCTCATTATACGACCTTAAACAAGTTATGTAAACTCTTGGAATTTTAGTGTCCTTATCTAGAAAATGAAGACGGTAATATCTGCCTCTACTTAAGAATTGTTGTGAGGATCGGGGCGCCTGGGTGGCGCAGTCGGTTAAGCGTCCGACTTCAGCCAGGTCACGATCTCGCGGTCCGTGAGTTCGAGCCCCGCGTCAGGCTCTGGGCTGATGGCTCGGAGCCTGGAGCCTGTTTCTGATTCTGTGTCTCCCTCTCTCTCTGCCCCTCCCCCGTTCATGCTCTGTCTCTCTCTGTCCCAAAAATAAATTAAAAAAAATAAAAAAAAAAAGAATTGTTGTGAGGATTGAAATAAGGTAATACAGGTAACATTTTTTATGGTGACACACACAGAAAAGAATCCATAGGTAGTAGTTGTGTGTGTGTGTGTGTGTGTGTGTGTGTGTGTGAATAGTAGGGATCACAGGTTGAGGGTAAGTTTGAGGTTCAAGCTTGTGCTGTCTGACCGATGCTAGAAGAAGACTAAAGTAGTCTTTGAGAAAGAATTCATTCAAAGGGAAGAAAGAACCAGGTATGAAAATGACAAAAAAAAAATCATAGGAAGGGGAAGAATAAATCTGACTCACTTCCTGGACCAGCTGCAGGAGCTCACGTCTGGGCCCTAGGGAAAGAGATTACACTTGTGAAAGGAGGAAAAAGAACAACTGAAAATAAAAATCAAACTAAAATGCATTAATATATCAGGGACCCAAGCATTGTGTGCCCTTTCAACACTTTCAACAGAGTATAGCTCAGGGGCACCTGGCTGGCTCAGTGGGGAGAGCACGTGACTCTTGATCTCAGGGTGGTGAGTTTGAGCCCCACATTGGATGCAGAGATTACAGAAATAATAAACAAATAGAGTGTAGCTCCAAAGCATAAGAAAGTTGGTCTGCCGTAAGCCACAGTCCATCTTTGGCAAACTGAGGACTCCAGTGTAGCAACAGCGGTGTGAACAAAAGTCGGCAAAAGCCAGAACAGTGCTTTAGGGGAGACCATCTTGCCACATGAAGATGGCAGTGGTTCCTGGCAGAGGCAGCTGGTGTTAGACCCAGTGGTGATGGGAGCTGTGCTCACCAAAAGCAATGGTACCCAGTGAAATTGGCAATGGTGCTGGTGGATGGCTCAAAGTGGCTGAAAGGGCATCTACATTAGCAAATACTCCCCTGGGGACATCCAGAAGAACTGTACCTGGACGACAAGGTGAAGGTGGAAGGAGAAACAGAGGAGGAGGCCCAGTTCTGCAGGACTGGGGGCATCTATAGAGGTAGGGAGAGGCAAAACCAAAAGTGATATTTGCATTCCCTGGGACCTCATCGTATCCAGAGCTGAGGGAAACTGGGGAAAGTTTCCCTAAAGTTAATAGGGTATACTGTGAACTCCATCTTCAACCGTACTCTGTTTTATGTTTTAAAGTTTACACCAATGTTTAGATAAACTTGTAGAGAACAGATTTATCAGATTTACTGTCCCCAAAGGATAACTGCTAATCATGATAGCTAATATTTATCAAATTTTATTATATGGCAAGTGCATATGGCTTAGCCACAGCACATGTGCAAAAAGAGATTTTAACTAGCATACATCTCAATGCATAAAAAATAGTTTGAATGATGCCCTCTCCCCACAAAGCCCAAAAGAAATCTGCTTTTAAGAGGCATTATAAAAGCTTATGTTTAAAATTAGGTAGGTAATTGTCTTAGTCAATAGTATTTAGAACACACATGAAATGTGTTGTCCAGATGCCATACTTGAAGAAAGAAAGAAATGAAGTATACATTTCCAAAGAAGGTGTGAAAGCTAGAAAAAGGACTCAAAACTCAGTCCAGTGAAGTGTTGTTGACGCCACAGGAGATTTTTAGCCTGGAGAAGAGAAGGCTCAATGGGGGAGTATCTTCATTGCCTTCAAATACAGTACTCGTCACTGGAAGAGGGATTTGTTTTTTTCTGGATGACCCCGATGGGGCGGGACTGGGACCGGTGGATGAAGATGCTGGGAGACAGTTTTTCATACAATGTAAGGGAAGACATTTCTTTTTTTAATGTTTAGTGTTTATTTTTGAGAGAGAGAGAGAGAGAGAGAGAGAGAGAGAGTGTGTGTGTGTGTGTGTGTGTGTGTGTGTGTGTGAGTGGGGGAGGGGCAGAGAAAGAAGGGGACAGGGGATCTGAAGCAGGCTCTGTGCTGACAGTAGAGAGCACGATGCGGGGCTCAAACTCATGAACTGTGAGATCACGACCTGAGCCAAAGTTGGACACATAACCAACTGAGCCACCCAGGCGCCCCTAAGGGAAGACATCGCTAAGAGAGATGTGTGATATTAGAAGGGCAGCTTGAAGAGGAAGCAAGGTCTTTTTTTACTACAGTTATCCACTTAGGGATGCGCAGTCACTGGGCAGGGGCAACAGGGGCAATTTCAGTGTTTGAGTGGGAGTCATTTAAATGGCCCCTTCCCGGGGTGCCTGGGTGGCTCTGTCAGTTGAACATCTGACTTCGGCTCAGGTCATGATTTCTCAGTCCGTGGGTTCGAGCCCCGCGTCGGGCTCTGTGCTGACTGTTCAGAGCCTGGAGCCTGCTTCCGATTCTGTCTCCCTCTCTCTCTGCCCCTCCCCTGCTCATGCTTTGTCTCTCTCTGTCTCTCTCTCTGTCGCTGTCTCTCTCTGTCTCTGTCAAAAATAAATAACATTAAAAAATATGTTTTTTTAAATGGCCCCTTCTCACTCGGAAGTGGTTAGGTTAGACTAGTTGATTGAGGTCATAAGGCTAGTGGCCCACGAGGGGCCGTGGTGCACCTGACTATATTCCAGAGCCGCTGCTGATCCCTTCAGTGGCCATACGTAGAGTATCACTTGTGTTGACAGAAAAAGAAAGAACGTTCATAAAAGCCATGGAAGTGCAAAATCTTATGTCAAGATTCTGTTTTCTCTATGAAGATGTTTAAAATTGGGAGCTTTTCAGGACACCTGGCTGGCTCAGTCAGTGGAGCTTTCAATTCCCGATCTCAGGGTTGTGAGCTTGAGTCCCATATGGATGCAGAGATTACTTAAAAATAAATCTTAAAAAGCTGCAAGCTTTTCAAGAGAAAATGTGAAAATAAAGCAAAATTATGAAGATGGCACAAGCCCTGTTTTGACAATGCGTCAATGTCAACACGACCCCAACAGCCCGTATCTCCCTGGAGGTTTGAGCCACACCTTTCCGACCCTGTGCACACTGTATGTTTACCTCATAATGATATGAATCTACATCCTTGTCACCCCTATAATTGCAGGCATCCCGAGTTAGTCCCATGTGTGATTTAGCTTTGGATTTGACAGAGCTCCTCGCATAGGCCTTTATATGCAGAGGGTGCCTTTTACTGAATGAATAAATCCAAATGTCCTACTAGAGTGTCCAAGGAAGTGATTATTTTTATCAAAAATCAGTCCAACAGATGATTTGGTATCATATATATTATATATAATTTTAACCTTTTCAAGTGACCTACCTGCTGCAATGAGTTTCACGGTATTAGGCATTTGCATGGAAAGGTAAATGAGAGTGAAAAAATTCCATTTCCAAAGAAAAGTAACCCAGTCCAAATTAAATTTATTAGCCATTTATCAAGAGCCTACTGCGGGTCAGTCATCAGGTTGGACTCTATAGGGATTATAGAAACAACTCAGATGTGAAACCCACTTTTAAAAACCTCATAGTCTTATGAGACAAAGTGATAAACTATTGCCAGAGTTGTCAACAGTTGCCTCCCCCCCCCCTTTACCTGTATAAGGAGTAAATAGAATTTAAGGGTTGAGACTGAGTCAACAGAGAAGACAGGAGATTGAGGGAGAGGAGATCCAACGTGGAAACATGATGAGTGCTGGAGCCCCAGTAGAAGGCATGGTCGGTGAATACTCCCTGGTGGTCCAGAGGAATATTTGACCCTTACAGAGAAGTTGAATATTTAGTTTTATTATCTGCCCTGAGGGCAATCACAGGGGCCCCTTGTCATTACTACTGAAAGCTTCAGTGATGTTTACTCTATAGGGCGTGGCTGGGTGAGTGAGAGGTGTTTGGGATAACATAAAACAAAGGGGTCACATCCCATTCTGGGGCCCCCTTGGGGTATGCAGTGGAAAAGTCACAAAGCTGGGCTATGAGGGAGACTGAAAATTCATCAGAAGCAGCAAATAGGGACCAGAATGACTAGCTTCACTGTGAGATTGCCAGAAAGCTCTGGAAACTTTGGGACAGACTCTGAGGTTTCTTTTAAATGGAGAAAAGGGAATGTGAGCCAAGCTTAAAGGGCCACGCAACCTTATCAAGCTAAGGGCTTGGGATCACACAGGTAGCTGATACATTGTTTTGCGAAGAAAAGAAAAGTATAATTTGCTAAAGCCGTTAAATGTGGGTAGAGGAATAAAAAAGAAAAACTCAAAGACATCACCAAAGTTTCCTTTGCAGGAGAGAAAGACGATGGTAGTGTCTTTGATAAGTGATAGCAAGAGAATGCTCTGGACCAAACTGAATTTGCAATGACGGCAGAATAGTTGAGAGGCAACATCCTGGAGGACGTTGGAATTACAGGATCAGAGCTAAGTAAGATTTGGGGATATACTATAGGAGCATGGGTTAAAGGTGATAATGGAAGCCACGAAATGGAAGGCTTCGGAAAGATTGATGTGTGATATTCAAAATTAAGAGGTGATAGAAAGCCAAAGATAGTTGGGGAGAAAGAGGAAAGTGGGGAGCTAGGAGGAGAGCCAAGAAATTAATGTAATGGGAGGCCAAGAAGTAGCCTCCTCCAGTAAGTGATTGATCAACAGGGTCAGATGTAGCAAAGATACAGTGGAGGAAATAAATAATGGGGAACCTACCGAATTTGTATTCATATGTGTATAAAATAATTTACTTCTTTATATAAATATAAAATATAGACTTCCAGAATTCAAGCATCATGATCATAATCAAATAGTAATGTTGTTGTGACAAATGCAGAGGCAACAGAAGATATTTATATTCCTAAAGATATTTTTAAAGAGTTTACAATCTAAAAGGTAAGGCAAAGACTTGTCCAGTACAAACACATACACATGTTGAACAATTATGACAGTATTTGCACAGCATATTTCCAAGCTCTGGCTTATGAGCTCTTAAAAGCTTATTTGATAAAAATAAATTTGAATTTAAGCAAAAAATTTGCATTGTTCCTTAGAGTTCAACATAGCAAAATGCCCCTGGAAACTAAGCAAGAAGAACTCAGTATCTAAGACATATATTTTAGAGAGACACTGGTATTTAACCTCTCCTTCCAAAATCTAACACTTAAAAAACCTCATAGGCAATTGGTAATTTGTGTATCTGATGCTGATGCTGTGCATGAAAATAACCTTTATTCTGATGACTGGATATTCTTATTCTTCAATATCTGTCACCCAGCCTTTTGCTGGGAGTTTCTTCTGGGTACTTGCCTCTGAGATGTCTAGGTTTCCTCTGACTTCCCCTCATTTTTCTTCTTCGCTTTTCTTCAGCCCTCAATTCCTGTCCATTTCTTTGTTTCTTGCACACAGAATTCCAGCTATTTCTCTGTTCTTCATCTTTTACCTGTGGCAATTAGGAAAGTTATGCAATCATCAACCAGATAGAAATGATTTCTTTCATTATTTGAAAGTAAGGTAAGCAGTTGCATAGAACTTACGGAAGCAAGAAACCAAAAATTCCCTCTCTATTTTATGTTTCTATAATTGCCAAAGCTCTGCTTAAAATTAGCTCATTGATAATGTGTGGTGGTGATCTTGACAACGAGCCTAGTAGGCCTCCAACCAACCCTAGGGCGTGCAGTTGACCGTGGCCTCCAGCTGTTGTGCTGTGAAATCTCATGGCTACGTTCACACCAAGGTCTGGCTTCCCATGGGCTTTCTCCAGCCAGTGACTGAGTATGGCATGAATACTAAGGCAATTTCAATTCTAGGAGACACCAGGCTCCTCTGATGGCTGACTTGGGCTCCAGGATTCTCCGAGGACTTGCCGAACTTTCCTTAGACTGCTTCTACCCAACCTACCAGCCTTCTCTCCTTTCCTTGGGGGTCAAACTGGCATAACTGCCTGGAAGCAATTCCAGCCTTTCCTGGTTCTCTCACCATTTTCCATCACAGACCTTTCCCATAATAAAATTCTTACACATCTCATCCTGACTTGGTGTCTGCTTCTCAGGGGACTTGGGTGGGTACACACATACCTAGTGGAAGAGTGAGGCTTACAACGCCATGGGCCTTAAACCTTGGTTTTCTCGCTAGCATTTGGCTTTGGTTATACAACCTACATCAAAATAGTTGAATCAAAGTGATCTGACTTACAAAGGGGGTGACGGTGGCTAAACAAGCAAGTCTGGTGAGGAGTCAACAAGGTTTTTATTGAGAATTACAATCAGAAGGTCAAATGCTGGGAGATCTTTGCTAAAACCATACACTCGCTTGGCATTGCAGTTCTCCCCTTGTATTCACATATCACACAAGAGATAGGACTGAGTGAATGGATATACTGCTTGGGTGGGGTCTGATTCTCTGGTCTCTAACAGATGTATTCAACATTGCCTACATTTTTGACGGAAAAGAACAACTTAGTATGAAATTGTTCTGACTCAGAGAACAGAAAGTTGGAATTGTTTGATTTTCTACAAATGATCTGTTAGACTGAGATAAAATTTTTTACTTATCAGATTAGCAAATATTTAAAAGATTGATCTTATCCAGTGTCGGTGAGGGGATAAGGAAATAAGCAACTTCTTTATATGTGTTAGGAGTATAAAGAGGTAAAGACCTTTAGTAAAGTTAATTTGTCAGGATCTATCAAAATTAAAGACAGACATAATCTATGGTCAAGGAATCCTGTTTTAGAATCTTTCATACAGGGGCATCTGGGTAGCTAAGTCGGTTAAGCGTCTGACTCTTGATTTTTGGCTCAGGTCATGATCTCATGGTTCGTGAGTTCGAGCCCTGGACTGGGGCCCTGTGCTGACAGCAGGGGGCCTGCTTGGGATTCTCTCTCTCCTCCCTCTCTCTCTCTTTCTCCCTCCTCCTGCTTGTGCTTTCTCTCTCTCAAAATAAATAAATAAATGTTTACAGAAAAAAAGAATCTTTCATACAGAAATGTTTGTCCAAGAATACAAAAATCTATATACATGCATGTTCACTGTAGCTGAGTATAGCGCTGTTTGCAATAACAACACAGGAAGCAATCTAAAGGGCCAGCAAGATGAGGTTGGTTATGCAAATTATAGTACATCTACACCATGGAATATTACGCAGCTGCTAACAGGGCTACCATTAGCCCAGAAGGCGCCTGTGTGTAAATCGGAAAAAGATAACCCCTTCTCTGGGTGAACAAAGCCAAATCTCAGGAAGCACAATCTGATGAATGAAGCACCTGCTAGATTTTAGCTTCCATTATCCCCCTCTGCCAGGTGCTCCGTTACAATGCACAATTTGAACAAAGTACCCTGGCTGTTACAAACAATGAAATAATGTTTCATATTATGACAGGGAAGGCTATCCACGATACCATCAGCCTTCCCCACAAGAAAAGAAAAAAATACATAAAGGAAGAGAAGAAAGTTGGAGAACGCATTGTTTACTTCTTCATAATAAATCTCCCTGAAACTCAGTATCTCAAAACGACAAATATTTATTATCTCACGGCTTCTGTGGGTCACAATTCCTGGTATAGCTTGACTGGGTCTCCTAGCTCAGGGCCTCTCGAAAGACTGCCTTTAAGGTGTTGATTAGGGCTACAGTGTCTCAAGGCTCAATCGGGGAAGGATCGGCTTCCATTCTTATATGTGTGTGTATTTATAAGGAGTATATGTGGTTGTTGGCAGGATCCAGTTCCTTCTCTGCTGTTGCACTGAGGGCCTCTGCTCCTCGATGGCTATTGGCTGGAGGCCACCCTCAGTTCCTTGCTAACGTGAACTTCTCCATAAGGCAACTTAAAACATGGCAGCTGGCCTCCCACAGTCAGAGAAAGAGGGTAGCAAGATGGGCATCACAGTCCTTCATAACTTAATTTCAGAACTGACATCCATCACTTTCTCAGTATGCTATTTGTTACAAACAAGTTACTAGCTTCCGCCCACACACAAGAGCTTCTCCGAGGATCACACAAGGGCTTGAATAGAGGACGCTGGGGTCATTCGGAACCATTTTAGAATCTGCTTACTGCAGAGGATATGCATTGTAACTGCAAATACATAAATAGTTATATCTGAGGCAGAGGCTTGGAGAAGTTTTGCTTTTTAAAAACAGTATTATTCCAAACTTAAAGAAAAGTTGCAAGAATAGCACAGGGACCTCTTACATACACATTTAGCTAGTTTAACCAATTGTTGCCATTTTGCCCCATCGCTTTTTCATTGTCTCTCTATGTATGTGTTGATGTAGGTATGCGTATGATCTTTTCTTTCTGAACTACAGTAAAACCTTGGTTTGTGAGCATAATTTGTTTTAGAAATGTGCTTGTAGTCCAAAGCACTTGTGTATCAAGGCAAATTTCGAAAACCTTTGGCTCAGTTGCAATCAGATGACATTTAGTGTCACATATTACCTGTATAACAAGGCATCACTCATTTATCAAGTTAAAATTCATTAGAAATGTTTGCTTGTCTTGCGGAACACGCACAGAACAAGTTACTCGCAATCCAAGGTATTGTATTTGAGAGGTATTGTATTTACTGTATTTGAGAGTAAGTTGGAAATACAGTGTCCTTTTATGTCTTACTATCTCAATCTTTATTTTTTAGAGTTAAAGACATTTCTTTACTACGGTAAAATATTAAAATTAGTCAGGAAATTAAACATTGAAACTCTACGGTTACAGAGTCAATATTCAAATTTTACCAAATTTCTCAAGAATCCTGTTATAGCTATCGTTTTATTCTCAGGGCAGAATCCAATCTAGGATCATGCATTTCATCTAATGGTCACAGCTCTTCAGTTTCATTTAATCTGGAATAAGTCCTCAGCCTTTCTGTATCTTTCTTGACTTTGGCATTTTTAAATTTTTTTTTTAACATTTATTTATTTTTGAGACAGAGAGAGACAGAGCATGAACAGGGGAGGGTCAGAGAGAGGGAGACACAGAATCTGAAACAAGCTCCAGGCTCTGAGCTGTCAGCACAGAGCCCGACGCGGGGCTAGAACTCACAGCCCTCACGGACCGTGAGATTATGACCTGAGCCGAAGTCGGCTGCTTAACCGACTGAGCCACCCAGGCGCCCCGACTTTGGCATTTTTAAAAGAGCACGGTCCAGTTATTTTGTAGAAAATCCCTTAATTTGGATTTGTTTGGTGTTAGCTCGTAATTAGATTTAGGTGGTACACTTTTGGCCAGAATACTTCCAAAGCATGGTTGCCGTTAAAAGCATTGTGCCTTTAATAAATGTATACTAATAAACCTATACTTAATAAACAACAAAATTTGTCATAATGCAGATTTACTTTTGTATATAAGATGGAACATTTTCATACCCCCCAAGAAAGAAACCCCTTTTGCCATCGTTACCAATTGTCACAATCAATCCTTCCTATGACGAATGACAGGATATTGCTTTTGGTGTTTACCGTGGACACTGACCACGAGCTTCCTTATTCTCACCATCCTTCATAGCATTTCTTTTGGATGCTCTAAAGAAAAAGCCAGACAGGGGGTGGCAATCATCAGTGAACTGAATAAATACTTTGAAAATGAAGTTTTAACACAGGGAATGACCTACTAATCTTCAGTGGCTCTCAACTGTGATGACGAGTTCAGCTGGGGATGCCAGCAAAAATTCAATCCTGGTGCATGCCGACATTACCTGGCCAATGATAACATTAGCTAGAGATTCAGCTAATCTTCAAAGGACAAGGAGAACTTTCTAATTTTAGAACGGGCATTTATTAGTGCTTCAAATGAATGGGTGATTACTTTTAAAGACTGCCACTAGGGGAATGATAACTAAGCTTAGGCAGCTTCATTTCCGGTGAGTGGAAGAAAGAAAAAGGAAAAACGACAGAAGAGATGGAATCTAAGACCGCATCTCATTCGAAGGTGTGTTGGTTTTCGGGATCCCTGAATGTCTTCTTCATCAACGTTGTTCACACCCCTTTTATGAAGCCTGACTATGGGACCTTGGCCTTCTGAACAAAAACCTTCCAGGTAGACCACACGTGACAGACAGGCAGTGCAGCTGGGGAGTGAGTAACCTCTAGTCGTCTTTTGATTTTGCCATTAGAAAAGGCGAGGGGCTCCTTTCTGAAATGTTCCTGTGGGCACCCAGCATTTGAACTCAGGACGCCCTCCTTATGCCATTTGCCACACTGGCCCAGACATCCGCCTTGGTGCTGCAAAGCACTGCCCATCGGGAAAGCTGAATTGTGAGGGCAGCTTGTCTGCCTTGGTCGCGTATAGTTGTTGTTCCTTCTGTCTCAAGAACACAGCGCTGAATTTTTGACCTCCATTGGCACACTTTCCCGATCTTCTCTTCCCCAACTGGCTGAGTGCTTGGTCCAGAGCCACCCCACTTACTTTCCACCCCCTTGATTCTCATCTTATTATCAGATTTTCTCCCCTTCTCCTTAATGGGAGACTCGGGGGAAGGGATTGTTTTGGCTGGAATTTGACAAGGCACAGGTGGTTTTACCAGCTGCAAGTTCTTTAGTTCTTGTTGGCTGCCCACCAACTCTTGGTCTTTTCACAGTTCTTTCTGCGGTGGTGGAGGAGGGGGAGGGGCAGGAAGGGACAGTAGGCCCTTGATGTGTTGTTCAACATCAGCAGCTGTCTCAGGTTGGCATGGAGTCCAGAGCGGTCCTTCAGGAAGGGTTCCCCCCGCCCCCTGAATGTTTTCACCTCTGGAGACTGGAGAGAGCTGAGGGGAACAGCCACAAAAATGGCAGCTCGGCCTGTATCACGGTCAGCGGGCCCAGGGGCAGGAGGGCCACACGCCGTCCTTGCACACGTGCTGGCTGCCGTTGTGCGTGGCTCCCACACTCACGTGGCCGCCGCTTGCAGCCTCAGAAATTCAGGCTCGGCCAAGGCTGCTTGCCTCTCTACTCCCTGGCTGGTTGGAGTCCAATGACACGAGCATCGTCTCCCAAAATAGACAAAAATAATCCTCAGCCCGATCTCTCAAATGCCTCTTTTTGAGGAAAGAAAAAAGGAACTCAAAACTTAAAAGAATTTTTCCTTCTTCCTTTTCCTTTCCAAGCATCTTTTTGATAGCAACAATAAAACACTTGAATGTGCCAGTTGACCTCTGGTGGCGCCCCGTTCACTGTTCTCTTCTCGGCCTTTTTTATTTTGAAAACATTCATCCGACCCCTTTCCTTAGTACGGTTTCAAGCCCCTGCTCACGCTTCCTCAGACTTTTCCTTCCTGCGAGGCTCTGCTTGAAAAGCTCGGTTCTGTGCTCTGCTCGTGTGTGGGTGCTCGCCTCCCCCATTAATCTGAGCACACGTGAAAGGGAAGGCCAAAACGGCCCTTTATTGATTAATTCCTCTCCCTCTTCTTTCCTCTGATGCTTCGCCTTCATGTCTCCTTGCCCTCCTCCTCCCTAATCGCCTCATCCCTCGGCACCAGACAACTACTGGGATCTTCATGCGGCCCTTTGCTGATGAGAACCAAGGGCTGCCTGGCAAAATCCCCTCTAGTGTGACGGCAAAGCCCAGTGCGGCCCGTAGGTGTTTCCGGCGGCTCTGACATCTTCTTGTTTCCTCTGCCCCTTCACAGCCGCACAAAGTGCTGATTCCTTTTCCTGACTGAATTCCCTGATTGTCTCCTGGGACGTCCACACCACAGCTCCTACCTCCCCTCGTCGTCAATCCTATGACGCCTTCATCTGTTAAGAGATCGCTCTAAGGTTGGGGCGCCTGGGTGGCTCAGTCCGGTGAGTGCCTGACTTCGGCTCAGGTCATGATCTCACTGCTCGTGGGTTTGAGCCCCGCGTCGGGCTCTGTGCTGACAGCTCAGAGCCTGGAGCCTGCTTCGGATTCTGTGTCTCCCTCTCTCTCTGTCCCTCCCCCAACCCCGCTCATGCTCTGTCTCTCTCTCTCTCAAAAATAAATACACATTAAAAAGAGAGAGAGAGAGAGAGAGAGAGAGAGAGCTCATTCTATGGCTTTCCCAGTTCCAACTTGCACCAGAAAGCTACGGGAGGCATATCTCCATAACTTGGTGTGAGCTGAGTTGGGTTCTCCCAGCCCAGAACTGGCTCTTCCAGAGAGTATAAGCCCATTAGCTGTTTAATAATGCTTTGTTGATATTCCACCGCTTTCTGTTTGCTTTGCACACAGAGCATTTCTTTGAAACCCAAACAGCCTGGAGTGAGGCACAGAAACGAAGGTGGAAGAGTGAGGGGTGTTGTTTGAGGATGGTGGGGCGCAGGGGGGAAAGCAGAGATAGCAAAAGCGGGCAAGGAGAGGAGAAGAGGAAAGAAAAGAGGAAAAGTTTTCTGCTTCCCAGATTTTCCTGAGGGAGGACACAGTGGGGCTGCTATGTGACTACGTCTGGATTCCCAGGACCTCAGAGACACCCACTATCAAAGATAAGCAGAAGCACATATTCTAACGCTCAGTATAAATGAATCTTGGAATACTCCCTGCTTTGGAGTCTCCATACTTAAAAAAAAAAAAAAAAAATCTTCTTCAGCCAGAACAACCAGGAATGAACCTGGTTTGATTTGGCCAACGCCAGCATTTTTTTAAAAAATCATAGTTCATAGTTCTGTTGTGTATGTCACTGCAAAGTATTCATCATACTTAAGGGATGCCGCATACACCTGTCAATTCAGTCGAGCAAATGTGCATCTTCCCTATCTGTCTCTCTTTGCTTCAAGGGCCCGGCAATGCTAATCTTTAGCGATATTCTTTCCCCAGTAAGAGCTCACATCCAATCTGAATGCTAAATAATGTTGTCACGAGGTTGCATGGGCACTGGTTAAGATCTATGCCCAAACTATAATGAATCTCTCTTCTACATAACTGTTATTGTGGCCAAAATTGGTGAACAGCCCCTTCTCAAGGGAGCAGTGGGAGGAGACCGGAATATTGTGTTGGATTCTGTCCTGGACATATCTTCGGCTAGACTCCTGGAGCAGTTTAAATCAAGGGCTGGGCTGAGCAGGCCTGAATGGCTTTCAAATGACAGATTTATGGAGGGAGGCCTAATTAGATCATGGTAATTTGTAGTACGACAGTATCTTTTGCTCAAGATCTCAAAGCAAATTTCTGCCTCCATAGGTGGGCAAAACAAAGACCTATGAATGTCGAGGGACAGTCTCAATTTCACAAAATAAATCCTTGGGCAGCCCAGGATAAGAGTCATACCTTGCATTTGGAAAAACGTTCTGCAGTTCTGCTACCTGTTTATATAATGTTGTCTTATTTGAGCCTCCTAGAATCCAATGGCGGTATTAGGAAAGGCAGCCAGTGTCTCCCCCCATTTTAGAGAAGAGAAAACGGAGGCACTGGTTTGTGGTTAAGTGACCTGCCCAAGACCATAGCATCAGTAGCTGGGTTGATCTTTATATGCCCTATGTGGGTTGACAAGGTTTTTTGGAGAAATCAAGCGGTGTGATTCTTAGCTGTAAGGGCAGGAGGAAACCTCGAGATACTGCGGTTTTGCTCCTAATGACTTGGCAGAAAGGAGCGCGGCTGAGGAATACGAGCTGCAGAGAAGCCAGACTGGGAAATGGTAGCAGGAGACCTGGGATTCATGTAGGTCAAGGGCTTAAAATGAATTGCAAACCCCAGTGTTAGGAGTATGCAAAAGCCTCGAATTTGCATATCAAGGTATTGCCTTGGCAAAAAATACTATCGTGTGTATGTGGCCACGTGGTCACCGTGGTGGCCTGTCAGTCATTATACAGCTGCCAACAGAGGTGGCGATCCCCTGAGAGAGCAGGAACAGTAGTGGGCAGGATTACTGAGTGCTCTCCCCAGGGCCTCTAAAGTCACACACAGTTGTCTTACCTGCCTGTTGGGACTGTCCATTCCGGGTAACGTTCATTTGTTTCATTCGTTGGGTAGCCAATGATACCCAGTTGGTCCCTATTCCAGTTGGTCCCTATTAAGGTGATGCGTGGATTTTGCCTTCGAGCAGCTTACGTTCTAGTATAAGGGCCCAAACATGTGCCTATATGATAATGAACAAGGGGAAGGTGATACCTGTGATTAAAAAAAAAACAAAAACAAAAACAAAAACTTGGTTTCTTGTTGCTGTGCTAAACTTGTACATCGTCCAGGTCTTTTGAAAGAAATAGATGGAACCTTATATTTTTGGTTTCCCCAGTAGGATTCTGCACATGGCTGATGCTCATAAAAATGTGCTTATGTCCAGAGGATGGTTTTCTTTTCCCTTTTGGTTTCTTGAGGACTCTTACTGAAAAAGATCTTAATAAACAACTAACCTACATGTGTAGCTTGTGTTTTCCATCTGTCTCTCTCTCTCTTTTTGTCTCTGTCTCTGTCTCCCTCCCTCTGAACATGAATACTCTGTCATTTTGGAGATGAAGCCAATACCTACTAGTAAATGACCCATCACTGTTAAATGCAGATGGCAGAGAAACTTCATTTTCTAATCCTTAATTGTCCCCAGCATGTTAGGGGCAATTTTAAATCTAGTTATCCACATTTTAGCAAATCCAAATACATTTATTCCTAGGAAATAAATAAGGAGGTATCGATAAGTGTCTCATTCTCAAAAGGGTCACATCACATGGTCCTCAGCTCAGGCTTGCCCTGCCTCCTCTTTAGAACGAACCCCAAGTGGGTAGACAATGGGTGGGAGGCAACTTTGGGGACCCACAGAATCTTGAGACCGTCTCCCCTCTCTGTTTAAGCACATGGATTATGGCAAAAATCACAAACTGCAGACTTGGCGGATTCTCCCAGAGCAGGAGGGGAAGGTGATAGCCTTCTCCAAAGTCAGAGGAGGGATGGGTATTGAATAAATCACAACAAATATGTGATATGTCCTGCAAATGATATGAAAAATTAAATACAAAGAAAAGTGAAGACAGGGCTTCTCAAATGACGGAGCTGTGGGGAGGGTGAAGGGGGAGCTGGCGCGGGAAGGGGGGGCGAGGCAGCAGGGGGGGAGGGGGCAGAGTGCTAAATTTGTGAAAAGAAAAACACTGATGCTATGCATACTCTGAAAGATGACATGGTTCCCTAGTCCAGATGGCAGTTTTTTAGAGTTTTACTTGCATTTTCTGATTGAACAGACTTTGCTCGGGTCCCGTTATTAATGTTAGAACTCGGGGCTTGGGCTCCTGTGTTCTTGCCAAGGCAGATGACAGTGCTGTTCCGATGAAGGGGAGTTCAGAGTCTCAGGGAGCAGCAGCAGCAGCTTGGACTTCTGGGGAAACGAAAGGAGGACTCCCAGGCGGCCGGTCCTGCCACCCCATAAAATGGAAGAACCTTGGCTCTCCATATGCGTTCTCTTTGTGATTTGGAAGACAAACAACTCTGCTTAGTTGTCTATGAACAGGTACCGCAGATGGCTGGATCCTGATCCTTATAGGCTGCTGTGGAAGCCAGGGGGCCTCTTGTACTCTTGCCCGGCCCCCTGAAGTTGTTAGCTAAGGGTGGGTTCTTGGAAGATAATGGGCTATGATTACTATATACTATAAGTAACTCCAAGGGCAGTAGTGAGGATGTGGGCTACCGTGTGAGGTTTCACCGTAAATAGATAATGTATATAAAGTTGCTCCTGGGGCGCCTGGGTGACTCGGTCGGTTGAGTGCCCGACTTTGGCTCACGTCATGATCTCATAGTTTCAGGAGTTCAAGCCCCGCATCGGGCTCTCTGCTACTGGCACAGAGCCCGCTTTGGATCCTCTGCCCCCCACCCCCCCGCTCCCGCCCCTCCTCTCTCTCTCTCTCTCTCTCTCTCTCTCTCTCTCTCTCTCTCAAAAATAAATAAAACATTAAAAAAAAAAAAGGTGCTCCTGTGATAAAGTCACTAGGCAGCTTGGAGATGTAAGGAAATTTTTAGGTATTTTTAGATATTTCTCTTAGAGAATCCCAGGCAATATTTCTGAAATATTTTAAAAATATTTTTAGATATTTAGACATTTTTAGATATTTCTCTTAGGGAATCCCAGGCAACAGGGAATTCTTCAGAATCTTTTCTCCTCTTGATATTGGAACCCAAGGGATACGTTTCTAAGATCAAAGAACTTTAAGGGAAGCAATAAAGGGAAGACAGTATTTTGCTTTTCTTGAGATTTCTTGATAATGATGGATGCCCAATTTCTTTGTTCAAAGATGTCAGCCTGTGAATCAGAGGCAGAATCCCTTTTGGTTTTAGTTGTCACTGGTGTCTATTTATAGTCATGGCCAAATGTGACCTCATCCTCTAGGTTTTGCAAGCTCAGCAAAGTGAGGCCAGGTTAGCCTGGCCACAGGTCTCCGAGGAGCACCCCAGATGCTGCAGCGTGTCTTGTCAGCAATGCCAAGGTTTTTCTCTTTCTGCAACTCCTCACATGCCTTTCAGTTCAGAGAACAAGGTGATTGGAGACGCCATCTTTGAAGTCAGAAATAAAATGGAAGACTCAAGAATCACCGATTTTCCTTCTTTTCCTTCCTTCCTTCCTTCCTTCCTTCCTTCCTTCCTTCCTTCCTTCCTTTTTTCCTTCCTTCTCTCCCTTACTCTCTCTTTTCCTTCTTTCTTTCTTTCTTTCTTTCTTTCTTTCTTTCTTCTTTTTTCTTCTTTTCTTTTCCTGTTTTGAAGACGAGAATGGAGAAAGGAGATGATGGTAGACAAGGAAGAATGGGACAAATCACTGGTGGAAGAGTCCCCATGGGGGCAGACCACTAAGAGTTTCTAGGGATTCAAGCAGGAACCTGGTCCTTTCTCATAAGTATTTAAATATTGAGACCCAGGCAGACAAACACATCTGTGAAAATTACAGCTCTCATCTTGGGAGGATCCATGGTGTTAGCGAGCTCTACCTAATTTCACAGTCCATTTCTTGGGGCCCTTTGTTCATCCAACCAATTTTCACTATGTGCTGCCTATGTGCCAGGCTCCCTCTGAAGGCACCTTCTCTCCGTTTTTCTGGTTTCTCATCCTTTGTTTGGAAAAAACGAACTGAGCAATAAAGGTGGAGATTGCTCTATCAGTAAAGTACAGCTCCATTTCTGTGACATGGCCAACTTCGTTGAAGTCAAGGAAAAGTTCTCCTTTTCCTAACCCAAGAATCTTTACTAAGCTGTGGATGGCTTTAGTGACCCCTTCCTTCCTATTTCATTCAATGCATATTTATTCAGCATGACTGAATCGTGTGTCTTCAAGTCTACAAAGTCATAGGAATCAGTTGCTTGGTTAATTGAATTGACAAGTCTGTTGAGCCAATTGTTAAAGAAATATGACTATTCAGTCAAGAGCTGTTGTTGTGGCTTCACATCGATGTGGCCAGGGTGGGTGACATTGTCTGAGACACAACAGTTTGCAGAGATGTAGTCCCTGACCACTAATTACCCAATGCATACTAAAATGTAGGGCACTTAGAGAACCCCAAGAAACGTAAGGGAAAACAGCACAGTGATCAGGAGAGATCAGTAGAAGCTGAAGGAAAACCAAAGATCTTATACCTGGGAAAAGGATACATGTTCTGCCTTCAACTTCTACCAATCAAAACCATATTTAAGCCACATCGGTACCACAGCAAACATGTATTCGATAACGAAACCTACCTCGATTTTTTTGGTGAGTGTTTAAGCTTCAGTTTTTCTAAGGTGAAAATAACCTGAAATAAAGATGAATAAAATCAAGGAGTGAAATGCGCAGCAAGAAAAAAATCAATGCAAATATTCTCCTTTCACTAATGTCCCCGTAAACTAAAATCCCAAGCAGCTTCTTTGATTTCATTTGTGGTAATTGCAACAGAAAATTGCATCTGGACCGACAATGTGTATACCAAGCTTCAGCCCAGTGTGCTTACAAATTGCCAAGTTATAGCAAACCCCCAGCAGAAAGGATGGAGATTTCTCACAGAAATACTGGCAACCCTTTAAGAGCAATGGCATTTACTGACACTACATCCTAGGAAAAAGAAATGAACTGGAAACTGTACATCAGGGTGATCATCAATGTCAGCTGAGTCCTGGTTTTTCTTCTCACTCCCCTCCAAATAATTTGGCTTTCAAAATTACATCTGCTGTTCTCTCTTTAGTAGATACAGCAATGATGCAGTACCTAACTGGAATTCTCCTTCTTTCTCTTCCCTCTTTACTCCTGGAAATCTGGATATTTAACAGAAGCAGTTAGGAAAAGTATTATAGACAAATCTCAATCAGCTACGTGGGAGAAAGAATCCATTTTTTGAAAGTTTATTGTGGCGGGGGGGAGGGCAGAGAGAGAGGGAGAGAGAGAGAATCTCAAGCAGGTTCTGCACTGTCAGCACAGAGCCACATGGGGGGCTCGAATCCACAAACCTCGAGATCATGACCTGAGCTGAAATCAAGAGTTGGACACTTAACGGACTGAGCCACTCAGGGAGCCCTGAAAGAATCCAATTTTGATTCCTAGACTACAAATATTTTAGGAAATATTTAATCCCACTCTGGTTTTCCTGTCCCATCCAGAACTCTCTTGGTTGTTTCCCCTAGGCTGTCAGTACATCCGTTTGGTAAAAAATCCAAATTTATTTTCAATATTTGCCTGAATGGAACATGAACATTTCTTCACCAAATACAATTGAATTTTGCCTTTTTCAATTCACTTTTGCATATATCTCTGTATTTATGAAAGCTCTGCAGTTAATTGGAGCTAAAAGTGGATGTTAGAACTCTTATAAGCCTGGAGCAGTGGTTGCCAACTTTGGATCAGCGATTCCCTGCTCATCCGTGTAAAGAACTAATGTGACAGGGTTCTGGGAGGAATGGAGGAGTCCTCATCGCTGAAAGCTTGGGAATATGTTCTGGAACATGGAACTCTTAGGGTTCAATCCTGTGTTCGCTTGAAGAATGAGGAGTCTGGTCCTCCCCCTGACAAAAATCACGCACCATATAGGTATGCACATCCCAAATACTAAACAGGAATAATATGGTCTGGTGCGTACGTGTTTTTATTTGTTTGTTTTGTACTTAGGCCACGTCTATACATCCGCGTCAGCTTGAAAAATAATACACCAACATCACTTAATCTCAGCCACTGCAAACAACGATTCACTAATTCCTTTGGTGTTTTTCAAAATAAAAGTTGTCTGATGAAAAGCCACTGCTGTTTCATGCTGTTCCTTACAAGATGAACAGGACAGAATCTCTATTTCTTACAATACCCGGCCAACAATAGATGTTTACTGAATGCAGCCTCACTTATTTATATGCTGCAAATAATTGTACCTTCCCAATGATAGTCACTCTCACGAAAATACAGTATTGTTTGTATCTTTTTTAAGCGTTCACGACGACGAAAGGATTACGCGGTCACGTGGCAAAGATTCCCACCAAAATAGGAGAACAGTGGGAAAATAGGCGCAGACTCCAGTGTTCTCTAATATATTCATCACCGTGCAAGAAGCCAATGTCCAGGCTCCTAAATAATTATCAGTGAGCGCCATCACACTAAAGTGGGTTTCCATCAATACTGAGGTTATCTTTGCTTTGCCTCCGCTGACCCCGAGTGGGACGGGAAGAATGGCCCGGGCACACCTAATGGCTCCTTGCCGTCAAGCAGCCGTGGGAAGGGCAAGTGTACTGAAGCAGCGGAATCAATCACCAGACTCATTAACCCGGCAGCCTCCCACCCCCCTCCCACGGGCTCCCCAGCCGTACCACTTGCCACTACCCTCCCTCCTCCGGGATCCGAGGTCACCCAAACCACCTTCAAGGGGCCATGCACCTGCTCCCTACACCACACTTCCCTCCCGGCCCCTTGCAAACGTGCAGCCGCAACTTCAAGGAGAACATTTCCGAAACGAAACCTTCGCTCGGCCCGACGCGCACGCGTGCGCGCACACCCCCCCCCCCCACGCACGTGTGCGCACGCGCACCCACGTGCGCGCGCGCCGCTAAGATCCTATCGGTGCCGGTGTCGTGGACAGACGCCCCTCAGCTCAGGGCGGGGGGTGGGGGGGGGTGTCCCCGCCCTCCTTCCTCTCTGCCCCCACCACCCGGAGCCCTTTCTCTCCGTCCAAGGGCGCCGTGCTGCCTGCGCTCCGAGGCCTCAAGGCCACTGCCTTCCCTCTCTCGTGCTTGGAAGCCGCAGCCTCCGATCAGGGCTCTGTTTGCCAGCCCTGTACTGTACTTCATTAGGCAGCTCTATTTAATGGTTTCAACAAAAGCCATCATTTTAGCCCAACTGCCTTGACTAAATTAAAATTTCCAATCTCTGTTTTAGTGTTCTGCAACTGATGTATACATAAGCAAAACTGGTCAACATCTGCCAGGGGGTTGGCAAAAAGTTCTGTAAAGATGTACTTCACATTTCTGAAGCATGTGCAAAGTAACAGCGTCCTTATCCTCCCGAGAGCCCTCATGGTTTTACTTCACCATTTGTTCAAACACACTTTAGCCGCGTATAAGCCATACAGTTCATTCCCCCCTTGGTTGCCGTTTTATCTGTAGTGTCATTTTGAGTAATTGGGGTATGGTAGCTGATCAACTTACAGGTTTCTCATTGGCAGAAAGGGACCATATTGGCACCAAGAAAGAATATGATGGGTCCTCTCGGTGCATAAGCAAGTGTCCCTCTCTTGCACTTGGCTACCCAAGGCCATTAGGAAATAAGCTGAATAAAGCCTCCAAGTGTATACGTCTTCCCTCTTCCCGGGCAGAGGGAGGCACCTATAGAAGAAGCATAGCAAACCCAATGTGGAAAGATGGTCAATGTACATATTTAGTCAGTGATCTGTGAAAGTTTTTGAATTAGTTTTTAAAGCTTTGTTAAGACCAGAACGCACAGATGTTGAAAACAAGTTCAGATGTAGCGACAGATGGTATTTGATTATGAAGCAGACTGTTCATATAATACAAAGATGCTGCTTCTGCCATACCCAAGTAACTGCAGACAGTGCGGTAGAAATTTTGGAAGGCAGGCGGTTCGAGAGGGTCTTTGTGCAGCAATAACTTTCCCATTTTCCAGCAGTGCTAGAATTGGGATAATTTCCCCCTTTTCTTTTCAATCAGCGTCTCTCTCTGCTCTTCTGTGCCCTGCCTCCCTCTCCAGCCTCAAAACCTCCTCTCTCCCTTCAGTGAGCCGTCTTCCCTCGCCCACGTCGTTCACAACAACTGTGCCGATCGGAGGGTGCGTGGCCTCACCCGAAGCAGTCCCGGGCCCGAAGTTAGAGGGAAAGAGGAAGCGCTTGCTAATGCTTTCGTGGTCTGAGAGAAAAAGACTCCTCACCGTTCTTGCTTTGCGGTGAGAACTCCCTCTTTAAACAGCAGCCGGGATGATGGCTTCGAACGTGCTGCCACACGTGTGCCGAGGTTGCTGCTGACACGGCGCGGGCATCGAGACTCAGCTGCCCCATCTGTAAAGTGGGGATGCCTCTTGCCCCATTCGTCTCTCAGGCGTGCCCGGAAGATCATATGGGATGCCGAGTCAGAAAGTGCCTTGAAGAATGGACAGCACTGTTCACGTGCATGTGACTGTCATTGTTGGGGTCTCAGGATGGGAGAGTGTGGGTGCCTTCATGCCGAAAAGAGAAACCTCCCTGTACTTTGGGAGACCTCAGTCGGAAAGCCACTGTCCTTCTTCCGTGTAAGCCCTAGAAAAATGCCGTGGTATCAGAAGTGTGCTTATTAAACGAGTGAAGACAGCAGAACCCCTGGCTGCAGATGTGTGCCTTCCGAATGGTTATTTCCCCTTTTCAGACTAGAAACTTTGAGGATCAGTGACTTAGACATCATGGGACCCTCAGCGCCTGGCCATGATAGAGTGCCCTGGTGAAGGTCCTGGGTGTAGAAGCAGACACGCTTAGAAAAGGGCAGTGTGGATTCGACAACCTCCTTTCTGGCCTCCTTCAGAATCCAAGCTTTCAGGTCTGGGTGAGTTATCAGGCCTCGTCTCCAAAGCTTTTTGTGGCTCTGTTACTTTCCTTTATCAACACAGTTGTGGCCTGGCCTGGGCTGCGGTGCGGGTGGGGGTGGGGGAGGGCACAGGAGGGAGGTGGGGGCAGTGCCGGTACAGCCCCTTTCATGTAGACCCGACTCAAAAGCCCACCGTCTGTCCCCTGCCCTCCAAGTCTCTGGTTTTGAAGAGCTTACTATGTGCCAAATAATGTTTAACAAACACAGATGAGCCACAGGAGACGAGGGAGAGAACTGGCGTGCCAATACGTATAGGAGGAGATTTTGAGAGAGCTGCCGGGGCAAAGGGGGGGGGGGAGGGGGGAGGGGAGGGGGAGGGGGGGGTGTGGGTAGAGAGTAGTTGTAGGTGGGCTCAGGATGGAGGTGGATGAGGAGACAGAGGAATTCTCGGGTCCTCCTGCGGTGGGGGGCCATCCCGGGATGTTTTACGTGCTGAGTCTATGCAAACCTTCCTCTTTTTTGGTTACCTTTATGGGTTTACTGGTGAAGCTGATGTGGCACTAACGTATATTAAATGCCCAGGGTTTGATTAGCCAATGAGAAGAGGGATTTGTATTCTCTCTCCAATTTGCAAATGTATATTAAAGCCCACTGCATCTTTATTGCAGACGGAACTGGTGATATAATCCGTGGGGCTCTGTCCAAAATGAAAATGTGGGGTCCTTTGTTTAAAAATTATAAAGAATTTCAAGAGGGTAGCGGCAGAGCGGGGAAGAAATGTGGGGCTCTCCTAAGTGTGGGACTCTGTGTGACTGCATAGGACTCACGCCTACGAAGCCGGCCCTGACTGCAGAGGGATAGAAAAGCAAACTCCTCCGATCGCCTCCCATCCAGAATCTCTGCAGCACGCAGAAGACACCTGCGGTTTTTGAGTATCAATTTGCTGAACTGTGAGACATTAAGAGATTGCCGTGAATGAGGAGGAAAGCGGAAGACGGGGACCACGGATTCATAAAAGAAAACAGAGTGGGCCAGAAGGCAGGCTGGACAAGATTCAGAAGTCCTGGGTTCCCACTCAAATCTTATCACTAGTCAGATTTCGGAGCTCATCCATGAGAGAGGAATAGTCAAGAGTTCCCGTTAGAGTCAAGAGTCTCCCAGGGTTGACGTGAGCTCCCAGGATGACGATGTGAATGTCAACGTGCAGGGTGCTGGCCAGCCAGTGTTCTTGGTTCAGGCAATGTGCACTACACGTTAGGAGGTGAGTTGATGAACCAGCCAGTCAGGCGGGATTGATGAGGCAAACTTTGTGCTCGGCCCTGTGACGAGTGCCATAGTTACTGCCGAGATAACTGGGGAGACACTGGTGCTTGGAACCAGGCTGATGGATCCTCTCTCTGGGTATTCCACTGAGTACTACCCATTCCCCAGGCCCTGGAAGAGGAACCGTAAAGCAAAGACATGCGAGTCCTTGCAAGGTACATAGGCCACTCACGAACGTTCACGTGGGTCGGGAAACCAGCTCCAGAAGAGGCTATTTTAGCCCAGGAGAAATACGCATAACAGTGAATTTGATGACCACGGATAATATCTGTCTGCCGATGCGTCGGTGCCATTGGAGAGCTGCACTAAATAGCAAGACAGCTTTAAGTGGAGAGCTGAGGAGTGGAAGAGGTACCTGGCCCCCACTCAGGCTCTCTTCCCTATTCTTGGTCCTTTCTCTGACAGCTGTTCTTGATGAGGACTGACCGTGGCTTCATTCCCCACGCCCACAACCACCATCACTCCTCCGCTGAGGACCCGAGTCTCCACAGGAAGTATTTCCATCACCTTGGTTAGGACTGTCTCTGAGGAAAGGAGATGTAAATAGCTTAATGTTTCCAGAAGGGCCTCGTTTTGTGTGTCCTGCTTTTGGGTAAATTGCCCTGTTAAAGCAAAAGCACCCAGACAGCCCACGCCCAAACTCATGTCCATAGAAACGATGAGATAATGCATATGTATTGCTTTAAGCCACTAAATGTGTGGCAATTTGTTACCCGGCTGTAGAAAACTAATACGTATTGCACTAGTTTATTATCATATAGTAATAACTCTCACTCATTGAGTGTCTGCTGTGTACTTAGCTTTGTACGAAAGCATTTATACATGTTCTCTTAATTCTCGCCACTCGGCGATAGAGGTACCGTAAGGACTATTTTAGAGATGAAGAAACTGAGGGGCAGGTAATTTGTTCGAGAGCGCAGAATAAGAGGTGGGAGGAGGGATTTGAACCCAGGTCCGCCTTATCTAGAGTTCATGCCAATGAAGTATGAGGGCAATTTTCTTTCATTGTGGTGTCTTTCTTCTTTTCCCAGCCTCCATCCCAATCCATTATCTTCCGAGTTTGGTAATGTATCAAGATCCTGCTACGTGCCTGGATCTCCTCCCCTCCACTCTCAGTTCTGCAAAGTGCTCAGGAAACCTAGCCTACCTCCTGGCCAAGTGCCTGGATGCCAGGGCCTCCTCAGAGACACATAGCACCCCTAGCATGTCTCACGGGGCTCCCCTAGCAGTTATCCTTGCTGCCTCCTGGGTCAAGGTTCCGGGAGCTATAACACTTTCGGCTTCAGGGTTCTTCACAAGAACAGCTGGCTGTAGTGCCCACAACCTCCTCCTGGACACTGCCATTGACACTGCAGTAGGTGTTCCTTTTCTGTGGCTAAATAGCAAATTACCACAAATTCAGTGGTGAAATGTGCACCAACAGGGCATAGTGCAGGCAGAAGGAGGGCTTTTGAATCAGATCTATTCGGATTTAAGTTTTGGACTCCTTGAGCCTCCCACTTACCAGCACTCAGCTGAGAGCTAGCCTGTAGAGGACACTTACTTGAGTTTGTTGAACAAATCGATGAAGTCAAGCAATACCGATGATGATTGATGATGCTGATGGTGATGGTGATGACGGTGACGGTGATGATGATGGTGATGATGATGGCAGCAAGATGGTGGAACAGAGAGAATTCCTGAAACCAGCTAAGAAGCCACGGTACTTCAAGCAAGCTCAAAGCCAGTAACAGCTATTGAAACAGCTTCATCCACTTGAAATCAAATAGTGTTAAAGGCCTGGAGACTGTGTAACAGAGACAGCCAGCAGAATGATCCTCCTCGTTGATTCATCGTCTTTGGAAGACACTCTGAGAAATGTCACTGCTCAGACAAAACCATCAATACTTAACCATAGTAAAGGAAGAGGAGGTCAGAGAAACATTGTTGGAGCCTTTGGATATTTCTTGCCATTTGAGACAGAAGCAGAGTCAAGTGTATCTGGCAGCCTTAATGACATGTATATCTACTAATTGATATATTTTGTGGTTGAAATTGTTTTATGATTTGGGATCTGATTTATGTATAATGCCTTGTAAAGTTATAGGTAACAAATCACTTTGAGCTACACCTTGAATAAGTCATTTTCGTTGAAAAAAATTTAGCAGCGCAAATTTATTATCTCAAGTTTCTTTGTGGCAGGTCTTGGTGGGGTTAGTCCGGTCTTCTGCTCAGTGTCTCGCCGGGCTGAAATCAAGGTGAGGGCTTGTGATCTTATGTAAGGCTTGAGGGTCTCCTCCAAGCGCTCCAGTTAGTGGCAGAATTTGGGGAATGAAGTATAAAAGGTCCTATTTTCTTGCTAGCTGGTGACTCGGGACAACTTTCAGCTTTTCAAGGCTGCCATCAGATCCTTGCCATGTGGCCCCCTCCATAGACAGTTCACAATGTGACAATTCAAGGCCAGTAGGAGAATCTTTTTAAGATCTCACTTAATCAGTCCAGGAACACCCAGGGTAATTTCAGCTTTGATCAGCTGCTTAAGGACCTTAATTACCTTCATCTTTGTCATATAATGTAACCTAACTATAGGAGTGATAGCTCATCATATTCGTAGGTTCTGTCCACACTCAGAGTGAAGGCACTGCACGAGACATGTACACCAGGGATGGGAGTCTTAGGGGCTGCCCAAATATTGCCAACCACACAGAACTTGAAGAGTGCGGCCATCTCGGAAGACTAAAGAACCTTGAGAGGTTAGAATAGTGGGCGCCATTCTTTTTTTTTTTTTTTTAATGTGTATTTCTTTTGGAGAGAGAGAGAGAGAGAGAGAGCAAGCACACACACAAATGGGGGAGGGGCCGAGAGAGACAGAGTGAAAAAGACAGAGAGAGAATCCCAAGCAGGCTCCGCACCACCAGTGCAGACCCCGGTGCAGGACTCGAACTCACAAACAGTGAAATCGTGACCTGAGTTGAAACCGAGTCGTATGCTTAACCGACTGAGCCACCCAGGCACCCCAGTGGGCGTCAGTCTTAATGGTGCTTGAGGGAACCCGCAGGTGGATGACGGCCGCTGTATGTTATGGTCCTCCAAAGCAGAATACAATGCTGATGGCTTGGAGTCCCCTAGTCCAGAGAAATATAGGACTTATCTTTCAGTTTCCATATTCCCATAGTTTTCAGAAATGCATTTCCTTCCATGAATTTTGTTCTTGTTTACGGTGTGGCAAAAATTATTACTATTGTTTCAAGGAAAAAAATGTATTATGGGTGTTTGTGATTTTCCCCTTACCCCTGGTTTTAAACAGGGAACAGTTAGTGTTTGTAGAGGCAGCTCTAAGGCTTTCCTTTGTGGTGGAAAGTCTAGGCAATGGGGATATGATAGGGAATATTTATTTTCTTGATTTTCCTTTCTTATTGGTATAAGAAGAAGAACCTAATTTCATCATATTTTCACAAATATGTTCTCACCGTATTTTCCCATTCTGCCCATTCATAGAATGTTTTACATTCTTCTAAAGACATCTTTCTTGGAACTATTGAGTTCTTGTTTCAGTGTGAATGAATTATAGTCTAAGGCTGCTACACATCTGTGAATCTATTTTCTATATACTTCCTGGTTTGTTTCACTGTTTCTTTATTCCACATCCTTTCCCCCGCCCCCCCTTTTTTTTTTGGTTGGGTTTTCACCTTCATTCCGTTGGAATACATCTCAGGAAAATTTTTCAGAAAGAGTACATGGAAGATAAGCTTTGAATCAGTGCCTACTGGAGTTTTTTACTCATGATTGATAGTTTGGATTAATATTATATTCTAGGTTTTCATATTCCACCTCTGGATAGCGCTTTAGGGAGTAACAAAGAGCTCAAGCAGCAAATAAGAAAAGCATTCAGGCAAAGGAAACATCTATGCAAATGTACTGAGGCATAAACTAAGAGGGTATGTATTGGGAACCAGAAGCAATTCAATACTGTAGGGCAAGAATTAGAGGGAAGGGAGAAAGTATTAGGAAATACAGCAGAAGGAACAGGTACAAATAATATCCTAGGGATCGGGTCTGCCATGCTAAGGGGATTAGGTATAATGCTGGAGTGAAAGGGAATTGCAGATTAGTCTTAATCCGGGAAATACCAGAGTTGTGACACAGAAAGATCAATTACTTATTGATAGCAGTTGTATGAAGAATGGCCATGAAAATGGAAGAAAGGAACCAGCACAAAAGAGGTAGTTCATTATAGCTGGGTGGAGGATAGTAGAGCAGTAACCAGGGAGAGATCATAAGGGGTCTTAAAAAATTATGTTAAGGACTTTGGACTTTATTCTGGAGCAGTGACAAAACTCTCAATTTGAATAGAGGGACAGATTAATGCTTTAGAAAAATCACCCGATACAGTGCAGGAGAATGGATTAGTGCTGGGGTAGAAAGACGGAAGGAAGGAAGGCCTATCATAATGTTGTTCACTTCCTGCCTTTGTAGAACCTGGGATGAGAGTTGACGGGGCCTGAATTAGGGTACTGTGGCTAGAAGGTGATCGATGGGTTTGAGTGATATAAGGAACATGAACTGAACATCAATCATGGTTGATTAGATGTGGGAATTGAGAGAAGAAAGACAGAATGACTCTTGGGTTCCTGGTTTGGTCCAGTGGATGGATGAATGACTCCATCCACTTAGGCAAAGACATTTTGGGGAAAAGATGTCATAATCTGGGATAAAGCAGATTAGCCATATGTATATCTCTTTCCTTCTCTCCTGAAATATAAATCACTTTTATCTGTCTGGAGAAGCAAAGAAAAGAGCTTCATATCTTTCCTCCTCCAGAGCAGTGGAACAGTCTCCCCATCACACCATCCTCTCTTGGGAACACCCCACCATCGGCATCCTGGCTTTAGAGGAATAGTCTTCTTTCAAGCTTTCAAATGCTCTCCATTTATCCCAAACACAGGTCCTTTACACTTGCCTGTTTTCCCTCCTCTTTGGCCACGTGATACTTACTCACTTTTTAGATGTCAGTGCTAAGTCACTTCCTCAGAGATGCCTGCCTTCTCCTGTCCCAGGCCCGGGGATATTCGTTCCAGCATGACCCTTGCCTTCACCTTTCTAAACTTCTGCACCAATAAAGAACTTTGTAGTCTACGTGGTTCCTTTGTTTTTGTGAATAACTGTCTCCCCCACTGGAGTATAGCCTCCACCAGGGTAAGAACTATGTCTTACTCATCACTGTTTTCACGAAGCCTAGAACAAATGTCTGTTGAAGGAATGAAAGAGAAGAATGCCCTGTAGCTTAGTTTGGCTGTGACCACAGAGGCTTTCTGCCCCCAGAGTGAAATGACTCTTCTCAGACAACTCTCAGCAGCTGTTTGAGAAGCTGCGTGGCTAATTCCCAGACAGCAGTTTATCACAGGCCACGTTGAGGCCACTGCACACAGTTCCGGCAAAACTATAACTTTAGGCCTCTGAGGCACACCGCTTCAAGTTCTGAACTGGGGACACCGCACTTGCTGTCAGGCCACTCTGGGCAACGACCAACAGGGTGGTTGCAATTTTACCTACAGACATGGGGGTACGTGCGGCCGAAGCGCACCCCCCCCACCCCCTTCTGGCACCTTTGCTCTCTGGAGACCATGAACTCCTCAAGGTAAATGTCCATGTGCATTTCTCCCTGGACCCAGATGAGTGCTGGGCGTTAAATGAGCAAATGTGTTAAATAAGCAAATGGATGTAGTAAGACGGAGCTACCAATCTGCCATCATATAATTTTTTTAAATTCTTTAATATTTATTTATTTTTGAGAGAGACAGACAGACAGAATGGGAGCGGGGGAGGGGCAGAGAGAGGGAGACACAGAATCTGGAGCAGGCTCCAGGCTCTGAGCTGTCAGCACAGAGCCCGACGTGGGGCTCGGACTCACGAACCCTGAGATCATGACCTGAGCTGAGGTCAGAAGCTTAACCGATTGAGCCACCCAGGCACCCCCATCTCATTTTTTTACAGTAAAATTTCTTTTAAAAATTGTTTTAAAATTGCAAGAGCAATAGAGCTTGCAAAAATTCAAATAATAAAAAGTTTACACGGTAAAAAGTAAAAGGTGCCATTCATATCTCCTCTCCAATCCCAGGTATTTATTATCTATCTGTCTACCTATTTAGCTATGTTTGCCTATCTCTCTCTATCTATCTATCGTCTATCTATCATCTATCTATCTATCTATCATCTATCTATCATCTCTGGTACAAATTGGTCCAGACCATTTAGAATCAAGCAGTTGGACATTTCCTTTTATAAAGTGCCCCAGCCCTCACCCATCAGAGCTGGCTGGACATCTCGTCTGAGTCATGGGAAGACTCTCTTTCCCTTGAGGTTGATTGAGAACTCCAGGGTTTGTGGGATTTAGGAAGACTATGGATGGGCCTTTGCTCTCTAGTCAATTACGCTTCTGTACTCAGGGGTCCCTGTTTATAACACTAAAGTTTACTCAAAGCAGAGAGCTCTTGTGGGGCACCTATGCCACTGTGATAAGCTTGGTCTCAGACATCTTTGCTAGTGCCTTCAACACGGTGAGCCTCGCACTCAGTCCTCCCCAGGCACCTGTGTAGCAATTCCACCCATCCCTCCATTTCAGGGAAGCAGCTTTCTGGCCTCCTAGCCTAAACCCTAAATTCCCACCTCCTTGTAGTCACCAGGGCATGGAGTTGGACTATGCCCCTCTCTTGCCCTTGAGACAAAGATGCCTCCATCCTCTCTCTTTCAGAGACCGCTATCACCGACAGATCTGATGGTCAGAACTTGTAAAGGCCCCTGGAGTGAATGAGCCAAATTCAATAATATAAAGCCCAGGCTTCCCTTAAAGGGAAAGAAAGAAGATTCTCCTTCTGCGTCTTCTCCTGCCCCTCCCTCTTCTTTATTCCCCTTTAAGACCGGTACACAAGAGAGGTACCAATTAAGTTCTCAATTACTCATTTTGTTAGACGTATAAATAAATATAATTTTAAGTATAAATGAGGTGATGTGGTTTACTATATTTCATAAAATCTAAGAGGCATCAACTGTAAGCCATGCTATTATCTTATGTTTAAGTAAGAAGACAAAAATGCTATCTATTATAATTATTAGATGCTGTGGACTGTATGATGCATCACAATTTCAGAAGTATTGATATGTGGGAAAAATGATTTTTAGAAGCAACAAAATATAGTACTACATTATTCTGCTCCTAGACTTTTCTAGTTAGTAATTTACCCTGGAGATCTCTCTGTGTTGTTACATAAAGATCGATCTCATTTTAACAATTAGTCTAGGGCACCTGGGTGGCTCAGTTAAGTGTCCAACTCTTAATTTCGGCTCAGGTCATGATCTCCCAGTCATGAGATCGAGTCCCACATTGGGCTGTGTGCTGGCCGTGGAGCCTGCTTGGGATTCTCTCTCTCCTCCCTCTTTGCTCCTTCCCTGTTTGCACACTCTCTCTCTTTCTCAAAATAAATACACTTAAAAAATATATCACATAAAAAAATTGTTCTGTAGTTTTCCAAATATATATATGAAATAATTTGCTTAATCATTCACTCACCAAAAATTATAATTTTTGCATTTGAAAACAGTGTTTTAAATAAAATTTCTTATACTGGGGCACCTGGGTGGCTCAGTCAGTTAAGCGTCCGACTTTGGCTCAGGTCATGATCTCACGGTTCCTGAGTTCGAGCCCCGCATCAGGCTCTGTGCTGACAGCTCAGAGCTTGGAGCCTGGTTCGGATTCTGTGTCTCCCTCTCTCTCTTCCTCTCCCCCTTTCACACTCTGTGTCTCTCTCTCAAAAATAAACAAATAAATAAATAAATAAACTTTCTTGTATATTTTTGTGAATATACCCAGTTCCTAGAGGTAGAATTACTAGACCATATTAAATTTTGACCGTTACCACCAATTTGTCCTCTAAAAAATGTCTATTTATAATCTTGCAATAATGTCTGAGTGCGTATTCCCCCAGACCCTTGTCAAAACTGGGTAACATCAATATTTTCTATTTTTCCAACGTAACTGGCAAAAACACGGTATTATGTTTTAATTTGCACTTCTCTGGTTGCCAGTAAAGTTATGCATATTTTCACAGATTCACTAACCATATTTATTTTTTCCTTCTTATCTTGACTATTCATGTCCTTTGACCATTTTACTATTGAATGGTACATATTTTAACTGATTTATGGATGTGTTTTGTGCACTAAGGCTAATTAGTCTAAATGTAACTAATATGTATTTTCTTTTTGTTTATTTTCCCCCAATTTTTCTGTTTTTGTCATTGTTGCTGAGATATAACTTTTTATGTAGCCATATCTTTAATTTTACTTTTTTATGGTTTCTGGGCTTTGTGTGGTTTAAAATATTTTACAAAGTGCAAGATGGTAGAATCAGTTTTCCAGAATGTTCATGTGTGTGTTTCATGTAGGAGTACGTGTGCACGTGTGTGCACACATGCATTTGTGTGTGAATACATACTTTCAACCTTTTGTCCATCAATAATCTATTTTTGTGTATGTTGTGTGATGGGGATCTGACTTTTTTCCATATCATTAGCAAATCATCCCCATGCTCTTTGTTGAATAGTGTTGAATACCTTTTGTGGTTGAATATCTTTTCATCCTGATTTGAAAGTTAACTTTATTATAGACTAAATTCCTACGTTTACCTGTATCTGTTTCTGGGTTTTCTAATCTGCTTTCTTGAACTATTTTTCTCAGTCTTTATTACTGTGATTTCATATTTTGTTTTTATATCTGTTGGGGTAAATCAGAGAAGAAATAGAGAGAAATATAATATTAATTCTCCTAATATTGATTGAGTGTCCCCCATGTGCTAGGCTTCATTGTAAACCCCTGAGTGGTGTATCTAATAATCTTACTGGACTTTAATGTAATTGTTTTTTAAAGTTTATTTATTTATTTGTTTGTCATTTATTGTTTATTTAGAGAGAGAGAGAGAGAGAGAAAGAGACAGAATCCCAAGATCTGCGCAGAACCCAATGCGGGACGGGGCTCCAACTCAGGAACAGGGTGATCATGACCTGAGCCAAAATTGAGGGTCGGCCACCTAACCGACTGAGCCACCCAGGTGCCCCTGTAGTTGTTACCAGATTTAAAAATTAATTCTCTTTTTACTTTTCAATACTTTCTTGGCTTTATTTTTAGAATTTTCTCTCCTAGGTGAACTTAAAAATTGTTAAAAAGAATAAAAATCGTTATGTTCTGTAAGCAGTTCTCTAAATTTGATTGGGGTCACATTAATTTATAGAGCTAATTGATTGCATTAATTTACAGAATAGAGTTATTGAGCAAATTAGGCAAATTAAACTATTTATCATTTGGGGTCTTCCTATGCAAAAAAGGTATACTTTTATGTGCCCTACTTCCCTTTTTTAAAAAAAAACATGAGGATAATCATATTAGTAACTCATAGGATTTCTGAGAATAATGAAATCATCTAGATAATTCCTGGCACATCATAAGAACATAATAAATATTAGTTCTTATTATCATTATTATTTTTATCATTGTTGTCTGGCTCTCACATTTTTCAGGTCTTCTTTATGTCTTTACAGTATAGTTTTATAGCTTTATTCCTGATAGTTTATAGGTTAGGTTGTTATTTTATTTCCATTGTATGCTCTAGTTGTTTATTGCTAACATATAAAAAATGTAAATTGAAATATACATGAATTCTCCAAATATTTATTGGGTGTCCTCTATTGGCTCTTTCCATTCCTTCCTCCAGTATAGCTCTGGTGCCACTGGGAAGTACCAGGTGTGGAGAAACAGAGGCCAGATTCAGGAGTTACTATGTGAGCGTCCCTCAAGGTGGATGTGTTATCACTCCAATGTCAAACATAAATATGCTTTAAAAATTTTTTTAACATGTATTTATTTTTGAGAGACAGAGATAGAGCAGGAGAAGGGGAGGGGCAGAGAGAGAGGGAGACGCAGAATCTGAAGCGGGCTCCAGGCTCGGAGTTGTCAGCACAAAACCTGACGTGGGCCTTGAACTCATGAACCGCGAGATCATGACCTGAGCTGAAGGTGGCCGCTTAGCCAACTGGACCACCCAGGCGCCCCCATAAATACATTTTCAGTGCTCAATTGTTCATATTAATCTTCCCCCTGACCGAGTTGGATGCATTGGAGAATTGACTACATTGCACATGGAAGTAATTATTGCCCTCAGAATCTCTAAATACTGACTTCTACAAAATACAGATTTGACCATCTATGTTGCAGATAGCCATTTGATCCAAAGGTTGGGAAGTCAGTTTGTTTTGAGACCTCAGAGCTAACTCAGGGTGCCCAACATGAGGATATGACTTGGTGGATTCCGGCCATTCCTATGATGCCAAGAGAGGAAGTGGTTAAGGGTCACCCAATCTGCCAGAGTGTTTAGATACGATACTTCCAAATGAGACATCATGCATAGCATCTCACTATGCTATGCGAGGTAGAATATAGTGGCTGAGGCTGCTATGAGTCTAAAAGGACATCATCTCTCCCTTGAACAAACTATCCAGGCGATTTATGGATACACTGGGCAACTCAGTCACATCATTAAGATCAAAGGAAGTCTACGATGGCCTCTACGGTGTTAGATTTTTAGGAAAAAACTCCCCAGGCAACGGTCTTCACATGCAGATTTTGCTGGCTGTGTTCAGGTCTAGGAAGCAGTCACACAACCACACGTTTATCTATTTGGAGGCTTTCAAAGGTCGGTGGAGCCCACTCAGTTTATATTCCCATCATTTAAAAGTGCATATTGCTGTTCTGGACATTGTTTAACTTGGTCTTAACTCTCTCTATTCATTCTTGCTACGATGGGATCCCCTCAAGTGTACTGGCCCGATTCCACTACGTCAGACGTATGCAGCAGGGAGAGGAGCTACACCAGCAGCTGGGGGAGCTGAGCGGAAGGAAGGAGGCTAAAACATATTAATCCCATTTCAAGTAACAGGCACTGTGTTAAATGCTTTCAGACACAATACCGCATTTAATCCTCACGGCAGTCTTGCAAGGAGAGCATTGTTACGATTACTTTCACACAGGAAGAAACTGAGGCTTAGAGAAATTAAGATCTGAACCAGGGTCTATTGGACTCCAAACCCCATGGGTCACAATTCTGAGCTCCAGCTAGAACTGCCAGTGATCTTAGGCCAGGTCTCCAGGATTCCTTGAGACAAGACTTAGCAATACTGGGTCCGAAGATGAGGCTAAGTGGGTTGGACGTGTCCACTTAGCCCTGGGTTTCTTTACTGGGAAAGCGTTCCGTCAAGCTCTCCCCTGATGCGCGGGTCAAAATTCTTTCCAACCGAATGTAGACCTGTAGTCATCATGGGAATGTTGCTATGTTGTTCTTTCAGCTCCAAACTCTACTTCTTGGAAACCAGGTCACAGACTTGTAGGAGTTTCCATCCACGGTTCTGCTTAGTCTGTTAAGATCAGATGAACAGGGCTGAGGAAGCTGTAGGCAGACAGAATTAGCGGTAATTCTTTCCCACAATACTGCGCTCCATTCTTCTAACATACCTCAAGTGCATGCCCTCGGCCAAAACAGATCTGGCAAGAGGGAGATTAACAATGATGACAAAAATAGTCCCTGACTTGATAAAACAAATATCAACTGGGTCAGGGGACAAGAACTGCCCATAGCCAACCTTGGGATCTAATATGTTCTTCATTAGGACAGGATTGCACCAATCTTAAGTATTTCACCTCATGCTAACTCTGAAGTTAGACCTTATACCCCTGCCCTTGAACTTAGTCAATATTTGCAAAGTGCAGGGGGAAAAAAAAAGTATACAAATCAGCAAGTGGGGCAAATGTAAGATATTTGGGAATAATGTTTTTGGTTTTCTGGAAGCTCCTAATTCCCTATCCGTTAATCTTTCAGAACGGACCTTCAGAGACCAGGTGATTCGGGCAGGTGTTTTACGTGGTCGTGCGTGCATCGTCGCGGGGTGGGGGGCGGAGGGGGCGGTGCTAAGTTTTCATTGAATAAAATGTGGCTTTGTCTAGGTCTGGTCTCCCGAATTTCCTCTCAAGATAAAGATGAGCTCATTTGCACCTATCCGCCTCTAGATCAGTAAACACTCTGCATGGGTCAAATTCCAATCCCAGACCTGAGGCCCCGGTACTTCAGGAGTCCATTGATTTTCCCTTTTCTGAGGCTTCAGGGTGAGAGGTCAGGGCAGGTGGGGGTGCGGGCGGCCTGGATTTCCTCTGCCTCCCACCTTTGCCACCATACGTGGTCTGCCCGAGTCTCCAGCTCCCAGAAGTGTGAGCATCAAATCCCACTCCGCCCAGGGCGAGTTTCTGTACCTGACCGTGCCTTCCTCACCGTCTCCTTCTGTAGCCCATTCTGCCCTCTACCCAGACTTCCAGTGTGGTTTTTGTGCCATCTGTTTCAGAAGTTAATTTTTTTTTTTTTTTTCCTGCTCACTCACCCTGAACTCTGGTCTTCCTAAATAAGGTTCTCCTGCCTCTTTCCCCACTTCTTCCTTACCTGCGGTAGGGAACTACGAACCCATTATCACATGGACCCACGCGAAACACAGCATATCCCTTCTGCACATTTGACGCCCCCCCTCCCATGTGTCACAGACACATCTACATCCCACTTGGCGCGTACCTGTTTGAGGAAAACAAGTGCCCCCTGCTTGCTTCCCCTACCAGATGCTTGGCGAGAGTCGATACGGGCTATCGAATTGGCAAGGGAAAAGACAAAGGAAGCAAGCAGCCGTGGTGGCATTTAGAATGTCAGTGACCACCCTGTGGGGGCAGCCGTGTTTCCCAGACCTCAAGGTTAACGAGAATTCTTCCTACCTGACCGCCTCTTCCGCCTACCATTTATTGAGCACGTTGTATACCATGCACTGTGCCCAGCAGAGCTCATTTACTCCTTAGTGTGAGAGGTGGGTGTTCTTTTTATAAAAGATCTTGATTTTATAAAGCGATGATTCAAAAAGATGAAAAACCTGACATGTCACGGACTAGGCTTCAGATGTAGGTGTGTTTGGCCCCGTGCCCCCACCTTCTTCAGGAGTCACTGACCGCTGAGGTGAGCCCTGCAGTCCAGACTCCCCCGCCCCCGCCCCCGCCCCGGCCCCCGAGGACACAGACCAGACCAGGGGATCCATTGATCCAGGTCAGGACCTCACTTCCTCTCTGTGGTGAAGGCTGCACTCTTCCCTCAGTGCTTTCGTATTTTAATACCTATGCCTCTTACAAACAAAAGTTGTGCTTGTTTGCTGAGAAAAAAAAAAAAAATTAAATGCATACATTTAGGCAGAAATGTATAAAGTCAATGTTTAAACTCCCCCTCGCCGAAATGCTTCCTTGCCTATTTTCACTCCTCGGGAGTAGCATTTACTATGAAGGTGCGTGTTCTCACAAATAGTGTGTGTGCACATGCCTGTGGATATAGATAAAGGTATAGCAACTTAAAAAAAAAACCCAAGGGTGCCTGGGTGGCTCAGGCGGTTAAGCATCTGACTTCAGCTCAGGTCAGGATCTCAAGGTTCCTGACTCCTGCATCAGGTGAGCCCTGCTTCCCTCTCCCTCTCTCTCTCCACCCTCACTCCTTTGCGCCCCCCCCCTTAAAAAAAACAAAAACGGAAACAAAAAGCCCTAGTGGAGTCATGTTACAGAAATATATTGCTCTATTACTTTAAAAAAATCAACAACATATTATGGATAACCTTCCATTTCACTACATAGCTATAGCTCAACCTCAAACTTTAATTGGATACATAATATTCCATAGGCCATGGACTTAAAATACAAATCTTACTACTAAAGGCACGAATAAAACTTAAAAAAAGCACGGATAAATTTTTTTTTTTGCGTGGCTGTGGTAACATAACAGGGAAACTTATTCTTGAGCTCATTTGTACCCACGTTAAAGATACCTCAAAGAGGAGTAAAGGAACGTATTTTAACAATTTACCAAGTGATGGATATTTAATTTGTCTCCAATTTCCCCTTATTACTCCATAATCTTGCAGTGACTATCCTCGAACATTCCCCATGAAATTTACATGTAGTAACTGAGATCTTTCCATCTTTAAACCAGTATCTGTGACTCTTCCTTGTTCAGCCAGGGGCAAGCACTGCTTCTAGAAGGGATTCATGGCGCAAATGCAGAGAATTAAGAATCGAGGTTTTGACTTTAGAATTTCTAAATAGGGTCCTAAAATTTAGTATTGAGCTAATAGTCTTGAAAGTCAAGGCTTTTAATTTGCCAGTCAGGCTTTTTTTTTTTTTTTTTGGTGATAAGAGAGACTGTTTCATGTTCTTTGCGGCATTATTTACAGTAGCCAAGATATGGGAACAACCTAAATGTCCATGTATGTATGGATGAATGGCTAAAGAAAAGGTGGTATATACAAACAATGGAATATTATTCAGCCATAAAAAAGAATGAAATCTTGCCATTTATGACAACATGGATGGACCTTAAGGGTAGTATGCTAAGTGAAATAAGTCAGATAATGAAAGACAAACACTGGATGACCTAACTTATGTGTGGAATCTGAAAAACAAACAAATAAACAAACAAACCAAGCTTAGAGATACAGAAACGAGATTGCTGGTTGTCAGAGGTGGGAGGTGGAGGATAGAAGAAACGGGTGAAGGGGGTCAAAGAGACAAACATCCAGTTATAAAATAAATTAAGTCATGGGGGAAAAAACCCACAACCAGTTATTGCTATTTTACTACATATTGGATGTGGGAAGGGGGTAGAGTAGAATAAATCTTGAAATTTGCCTGAAAACTGATTTTGACAGGGTAAGAGAAAAAGTGTATTTTAAAATGCTAAAAGAAAAGACTGTTTTTAGTTTCAAAAGCAAAGCACCAAAGGAATCAAGGCAAAGAACCTAGAGCAATAACAAATGAAAAGGACTTTTAGGTGACCCTCACTGGCTGGAAGCTTTCCTGGACAGAGAGACAAAATGGCCGAGAGACTTGCTTGCAAAGGCACTTTGCCCCTCTTGTCCTGGGCTGAGACTGAGGCTTGGGTAGAGGTGACAGAGCAGCCAAGGATGTCTGGGGTTCAGAAGAAGGAATGTGTATCTCTGCTTTACCTGGCACCTAGAATGTAGAAGGCATGCAGACGTGCCCTGGGCCACACGGTGTGGCTGTGGTAGGGTACAGACGTTATGAGCACCAAGTCCAAAGTGGCTTGAGAGGAGTCAAATGTTCCTGTGACCAGACCACTGGACACGGGATGGTGAAGAAATGAGCCACTGCCCCAGAGGAAAATGGTATGAACCCTGCGTGTCAGACGCCCGATGCAGAAATGACCATTTTAGCAAAGCGTGGTGCCTTGATGACAACTGGGAATCCAATGCCTCATGTCTTCCTGCTCTAAGACTAGAGAGGACATCCTCCGGGAACCAGAAGCGTCCTGGCTAGCCCATCTTTTCTCATCCTCAGGGAAAGGCGCAGAAAGGGATAAAACCTAGTCTGGGACAGTGGTGATGCCTGAAGTGACCGGATTGTTTCTCCCAGCAGACAAAAGGGGAGTTTGATGAAAGAATTTAAGTTGAGTTGTAAAAAAAAAAAGAAAAAAAAATCACAGATTTTAATGTGACCAGATACATGCCTTTATAATTCCTGTTTGTCCGTGGATACAAATATTCTTAAAAGCTGACTGCTGCTTTTGTTGAGTTCGGTGGGTTGGTGAGGCAAAGGCATGCACATTTTAAATAAAAAAACTATGCCAAGTTCCTCTCCAGTGTCCTGTTGCTCACAATGCAAGCTCTCGTAAGCATCACCAAATGGTCTGCGGTCCGTGCTGCCCAACTCACTTCTTTAGAGCCTGGTATCTGATTCTTTCCTCTTAGAATATGAACAAATGGGTTTTTATTTTCAGTTGATATTCCAGAAAATGAAAATCTCAGGATTCCTTTTATGTAGAACGAACAGCCTGTTTTTAATTAGCGTTATTTTTCTGGATTTCTTATCTTCTTCGTCTTTTTTTAAAGTGTTGAGGGAAATCGTTAGAGCTCCTCTATGTGAACCTGTCTTTATTCAAAGACTTGGAATTTCCAAAAGGTATATTAAACTGAGACATGACCTCTGAGTTAGGCGGCCAGGCAAACTAAAATGGCTGAAAGAGCAAAGGCTACTTGGCCCTTGTTGGAGAAAAAATTAGGAGACGGTCCCACATAGTGGTTGGGTTAGCTAACAGTGCCAACAAGAAATATTTGTTTCCGTTATCATTAGAAGGTAGGAAAAATAAAACAAATCAACACACCAAGAAACTTTCCTGCTTTTCACTAAGAAGTAAATCCAGATCTTCTTACATACATCCCAGTTTGTTCTAAAAAATGAGCCTTTCTTGTTGGTAGTATAGCATTTATTATTATTTTTTACTACACTGCTCAACTAAACTTACTTACATTTTTATTTGGACTTTTTGCCCTTGTATTACTAGATGTAGGCTTTATAAAACAAATTGGGATGAACCATGTATCCAATATGATCTCTTTTTGAACAGTTGGTATATTTCACCCATAAAACTATAAAGGCCAGATGCCTTTGGAGAAGAGATTTTTGTTTGTTTTAGTTTTGTTTTTTGGACAACTTTTACAATTTCTTCTGTGGCCTTGATTCTTTAAAAAAAAATTTTTTTTTTACCTATAGAGTAATATGTGATACCTACTTTTTGCTTAGAAATGTGCGCATCTCATTGAGATTTCTCACATATCTAACCAAAGTGTTGATTCGACAAATTCTTGAATATCAAATAGAGAAAAGGCATTAATAATATTCAATTTGGTAATGTGTAATTATTCATGAGTTTTTCTAGAATGCACATACCTACACTCAGATGCACACGCACCTACCTCAAGACTCGTTTGCTCAACCTTACTATCAGTCACTGGGCTGGGATTTAGTGAGAACATTTCTTCCGGTTACCAAAGATTTTCCACTTGTGAATAATTGGAAATAGGACCATGGACTTTTGGAATTATTTCCCAATAGGCCAAGGGTAACAACAATAACAAGAAATCCATAGCTCCAATTTTGATGGTCTAGAACTACCCACACCAAGGAATTTCCAATACCAGCAAAGCACAGGGTACTATTTGCACAAGCAATGGGGAAAACCCAGTGCTTTCTCTACTGGCAGATTTATTTGCAGAGACACAGGCATTTTTTCCAGGGCGGCTGCCAAACTATCCCCTGAGCCTGTCTAGCTAGCACCTGGACAACTCAGCAGGGGGCTTTGCAAATAATACCCTCCCCTTGGCCAGGGTAGAGGCAGCCTGAGTGATTCTGTTTCAGGCTGCTGTGGCACCTTAATCTTTCTAAGCTGCTTCACCCCTATTCTGGGGCCTACCCAAGCACGGCTGGCTGGAGGTGTGCCACAACAGCTCTATAGGCTGAGGGCAAGGGCCTGAGGAAATGGTAGGTGTGGGAGAGAAGCTCTCAGTTCCTGGAGAACTTCTGTGTTCTTCAAAATTTGAATGTTCTGGGAAGTTGCAATGAGTCTGGGCATAATTCTGCCATCACAACTTAAAACAACATGGCAAGAGGAGAGAAGCTGTCAACTGTGGGAGAAGAAAGGAAACTAACAGTGATTCAGCACAAACCTATGTGCCAGGCTCTGTGTGCTTTCTTTTTTGAAGGTTTGATAGAAATCACTGCTTCTTAATTTTTTACACTCATCCACGAAGATCCCTCCCTCTACCCAATGAGTGCCGTGTTGCTGAGCAGAAAACTGCTTTCTTTAAATGAAGGTTTGACAGAACCTGTTATTTCATACCCATATTGATACTTAGAGATCTGCTCCATCACACCTGACAAGATCATTGTTATGTTACGCAGAGAACTTCTTGTTTTTTTCAACGAACACTTTTTTTTAACGTTTTATTTTTTATTTTTGAGACAGAGAGAGACAGAGCATGAACGGGGGAGGGGCAGAGAGAGAGGGAGACACGGAATCGGAAACAGGCTCCAGGCTCCGAGCCATCAGCCCAGAGCCCGACCCGGGGCTCGAACTCACGGACCGCGAGATCGTGACCTGAGCTGAAGTCGGACGCTTAACCAACTGAGCCACCCAGGCGCCCCTCAACAAACATTTTATTGTACCTTAGAATAAAGATGAAGCTCCTTTGGTTAAAAGAGGTCTCAATCTGGTGGCCCCTGAGATAATATCAAATTGCCGTTGAGATCTGGGTCATAAAAGCCACTGATGTTGATTCTCTCTAAAATGTCTTGAGTGCTAATCATTTTCCTTTACCACGAAGATCTCCAAGAACCAAGGGTGAAGGGTCTCTCCTTCTGTGCCTTCTTATGATCGATTTTGGGCATGTTTGGAAGGACTCTAGGACAGTGGGCAGGAAACAAGTACTGGAGAGGGAGGGAAAGAGGGCTGAGAGGAGGAAATGCCTTGACAGACTCCTGCATTCGGGCAAGGTGTAGCCACGAGTGATACCACCCAAAAGACCCGGCTTTATGTTTTCTGGGGGAGCCCTCCAGCCCTTAATCACTTGCATTTAGGTGACCTTGGACCTAATATGAAAATGTGAAAGGTATTCCTGTGCGCCATCTATCTTTTTATGCATATACCACTGGAAGAGAAACATAACCAAGTCAGCGATGGCTTGTTAACTTTACCAGATGGCTCATCCCTGTGAACAGAAGGAGGCTGGGGCAACATGAGAGCACTATGTGCTTGACAAGGGGTTGAAACACTGAAGGAAGAATGGATCATGAACACGGAGAAAAAGATCCAAACTCACACCTGGTCAACTTCAGAACTTTGTCCTTGCCTTGTCCTGCATCTTAAATTGCCTTTCTTATGAGAAGCAAAAATATTTTACTAAACTTTTTTTTCCCCACAAAGGACTCTGCCAGAGAAAGTCAACAGGGTGGCTACACTGATCATAAGACTCCATTATAGCCTTTTGTAATTCTTTGGAGTCTTCTGGGCGCTCAGGGGTTAAGGGTCTTGCTTAGGTTTCCCAGGATAGTAAAGGTTTTTAGAAATGAACCAATTAAGGGGCACGTGGGTGGCTCAGTTGGTTGAGCTGGTTGAGCATCTGACTTCAGGTCAGGTCATGATCTCACATTCGTGAGTTCGAGCCCTGCATTGGACTCTGTGCTGTAGGTGTGGAGCCTACTCAGAATTCTGTCTCCTTCTCTCTGCCCCTCCACTGCTTACTCTCTCTCTCTCTTTCAAAATAAATAAAAATAAAAACTAAAAAGAAAAAATAAAAAGAAATGAACTGGTTAAAGGCAAGTCTTCTGACATCCAAAGCAGTGCTCTCTTGATTACTTTTCTCTTAAAGAAGTTACCTTTTTTTTTTTTATTTTTTTTTAACGTTTATTTATTTTTGAGACAGAGAGAGACAGAGCATGAACGGGGGAGGGGCAGAGAGAGAGGGAGACACGGAATCGGAAACAGGCTCCAGGCTGTGAGCCATCAGCCCAGAGCCCGACGCGGGGCTCGAACCCACAGACCGCGAGATCGTGACCTGAGCCGAAGTCATATGCTTAACCGACTGAGCCACCCAGGCGCCCCAAAGAAGTTACCTTTTAGGTTTTTACCCCAGTGTCTCGACCCTCCCTCCAAAGCGTTATATTATTGGTTGAGAGGAATGTAGCATTTATATAAATGTAGATTTAGTAATCTTTCACAATTTTTAGACATCGTATCAGAAGGTTTTTTTTCCCTTCCTTTAAACAGTATTAGCTCTTTTCCTTTATATATACTCCCCTTGTATTTTATGCCTTTTAAAATACTGGAGCATTCATGGATTCTAGAATTTGGCAACATGTGGCAAATATCTGAAGTTTTCCTATGACTTTCATTCAGGGGCATTTATTCCTTATCTTTGCGCGTGCTCGTAAATTAATTGTCGAATTGTGGTGCTTTTTAGCTGTTAGTCTTTAAGAAAAACTTGTAAATTACTTATGATGGTAAATGGAGATAGCAATGAATAAGCCCAGCATTTTCTTTATTATTAGTTTGTAGAGTTTATAGTTTCAAGTAGAACATGAGTCATGGCAGACGTGGAGACATCTGTGGAGCAAGTTTTGGTCATCAAGGGTTGGGTCGCTGTTGAGGATGGCAGTACATATTATTCTAGACCAACGCCATCAGATAATCGAGAGTCACAAAAGTAATGATTTGGCGTTATATTTTTAACAAACCTGTCAGAAAACATTACCACTTACTGTAACTTTTCAGTAATTTAGTTGCTACCTGGGTTACCCAATCTAGTTTAAAGTGGATCGATTTCAAATAAATACAAGGAGATGAAAGGGTCATTATATTACTTCAAATGCCTTCTTCCTTCCTTCTGAGTGCAGGTGGAAAAGGGGGCAAATCTTTTTTTTTTTTTTTTTCCCCTCCAATCAGGGAATAAATATTTTGGCATAGAGGGACATAAGCATGCTCTTTGGCCCAATTTAGTTAGGAAGACTGGAATTTAAATCTGTGCCACAGATAGAAACATAACTTTAAGTGAAAAAAATACTGTCGTTATTTACTAGTTTTGATATCGCATTGATTCTAAGCATCTTCGTGTGAATAGGGTCAAAATAGAATTTCATCATTCAGGTGAAAGTAAATGAAATCAGAGATTAAGAAGACTCAGTCTACGGTAATCTGGAAGCCAGAAAGGGAGGTGCAGCTGTGAATGATGTATAATAGAGTCAGTTTCGAGGAGGTAAAGGATTTTTGCTAATTCTCCATGCTCCTGATTCAAGGATAAAAGAGACAGGATTTTAAACCAAAGCGAAAGAGATGAAGGACATTTTCAAAAGCCACAGACCAGTGTTCTTAGTATGAAATATGCTGCCAGTCATCATGTCTAAAGGAACATTCTAGAAAGGTTTTGGAAAATTTACATTAGTACTTAGTTCTGAGTCCAACCAGAGTAGAAACAATACGAGCTCTCGTTCCACTTATTTCAGTGACATATTTGCCATTCTTTGACTTTAGGGAACATGTCCCCTTGTTCTGAGAATCGTCAGACATTTGCAGTTGGTGAATTAAATTGAGCTCCCAACATTGTTTTGAGCCAAAGCTTTTATCATTTAAAAATTTTGAGGGCTAAGTAAAGTTAAATCTGTGAGAATAGATAGATTTAAAAAGAGATCTAATCAATTACTACAATAGTCTCAAGTCAAAAAATCATTGCTAGGAGTCGTGTGCATTCATGTGAGGCTTGTGTAATTAAGCATTTTAATAAAAGCAAAGCTCCATAATTGATATTAGTCACAACTTGCCTGTTGTCCTCCAATGAGACGCAGGTCCAAAAGTTAAATGTCACATGTTTAAAAACCAAATCAGGGGTGCCTGGGTGGCTCAGTTGGTTGAGCATCCGACTTCGGCTCAGGTCGTGATCTTGTGGTTTGTGGGTTCGAGCCCCGCATCAGGTTCTGTGCTGACAGCTCAGAGCCTGGAGCCTGGTTCGGATTCTGCGTCTTCCTCTCTCTCTGCCCCTCCCCTGCTCACACTCTGTCAATCTCTCTCTCTCAAAAAAAAAAAAAACAAAAAAAAAACAAACATTAAAAAATTAAAAAAAAAATCAAACGGCACTGAGCTTGTAATGTATATTTTATTTTGCACAAGCTTGCATATATACTGCACATACATTCAGTTTAAGAGAAGATGAAAGGCACACAAGGCAATTGGACTACTGTATCCTTTAAGTGGTACAAAGCAAAAGGTAAAAGTTTGGAGAGTATACAAAAGCTTAAAACACACAAAGTAAAACCCCCTACCCACCCACCCCCCAACAACTTTTTTCTGTTTTAAAATTTAGTAGCTGCCAAACTAAATTTTTGTACTTTTACTTTAAAATCAATTGTCTACTGCACCTTTTTATTTTCTTTTTAATATGGACAGGGAGTCTCATTTTTTTTATCATATCAATTAATATTACAGTACATCCTTGGTAATACAAAATTGTACACCTTCATCAAATAAATTAGGATAAATTAAACCAATAAATTATGCAAAGTCTTCAGAACAATAGACAACAACAAAAATCCACAATTGAAATTGCCTCTAGCTAAAAAAAAAAAAATCAAAAATTGACTTTATCAGTTCAGTTATTGTACTATATTCAAATCAAAGGGTCTTTATTACAAAAAAAAAAAGAGCTTAATAATGCTATTTACAACATATTGCTAAATAATAGAAAGGCAGTGTTTTGTCACGGTTTATACTATATACATATGAAAAATGGCTGGGACGACATTGGGAGAAACTATGACCTTGGATTTTTCTAGGTAGCTCTGAGACCAACCCCAAATACGTTGTTCTAATTCTAATTTTGAAGTGGTAATATGCAATTTCAAAATGCCTTTTCCTCCCACGTAGAGGATTCAAATATTTTTAAAATACAGAATGAATGCATTTTCACAAAAGAGGGCCAGTCTGTTTGCCTTTTCCGCTCACGTTTGTGCATTTTAGGGGGTATCCGATTTGAGAGAGGGCTCAGTTGAATGACTCAAAGTCCAGAGGCTTCCAGATCCTGTTATATTCTTAGAAGGATAATTATAAGAAGATGCAAAGGTTAAATGCCAGTTTTGATCCCAGCTCTGAATATGAACATTTTAGCTTTAGTTTTTTAAGATGGTTTACAACCAACAGATCGACAGAAAACAAAACTGCATTTCCTTCAACATAACATTTAAGTGCAATACAGTAACTGCTTACTCATATAAATCAGTTACATTCTTTTAAGGGGAGCTTTTTGAAAACAATGCTTCTTGTAATTTGCAAACACAGAGTTTTGTACCAGAAGGAAACATTTGTACTATTCACACCAATGAATATTCTATAATATACATGGCAAAGAGATTTTGCTCTGTCCTCACATGTACAGCTTTCAGGGAGTCTGTAAACCACTTTTTCTTTGATGAATTTATGATTGCTTCTGAGGGACAGCCTATTTTTAAAGCCCCCACATCTTTAGCTTTCTGACTTAGTATTAACCTGTGTGTGTGTGTGTGTGTGTGTGTGTGTGTGTGTGTGTGTTGGGGGTTACTTACTGTTTTCATGTACATAAAAAGAAATTTCATAAATTTACAGAAACTGCATTACCCTTGCCCTTGACATCTGATGAAAGAGACTGTTATCTTTTAAAAGTAGAGAGCAGGATTTTCAAGAATGCTTTCAACTGTCTATACAGTCACTGTAGTGTTCCTAATAAATTCAACAGATGTTGTGAGAATGTAGTTATTTATTAAAATCTCATGTCTTACGTAACCACAGCCATGAGGTTAAATATTTACATTGCTTTATAAAAGTTCCCCTCTTGCTTTAGTGTTTTTGTTTTGCTTTTTTTGTTGTTTTTTACAATTTTTAAAAATGATATTCACCCACATCCCTAGCACAGCAACAAAGATTCTGCAAACATAAAACACTTTAATTAAATAATACTCGGAGGCACAAAGCAAACTTCAGGAATATGTGGGTGAACGTTTCCTTAAATAATTACTACATCCTACCATCTTCCAAGTGGTTTTACCATTTAATGTGAAACGTCCTCCTTAAACAGCCAGAGATACAGTAAGAATTAAATGTTTTGTTGTTGCAAATAGAACATTCTTTTCACAAAACGTAACAAATGTCTAAAATAGGTCCTTAAATCTAGATAGGAAAAGGTAAGCTTTCCACCTCACACGCATATATATATGTATATTTTTACATGTGTGTATATGTGTGCATGTGTTTATGTTTACCCACCCGCACACACATATATAGCACATGGTATGAAATATTGCTTCTATACTACTTTTCATTAGGCTAAGAAAACACAAGATTTGCACCACAGTTACAAAAAATTGGCTTCTACAAGAATTTTCAAAACTCGGATGCTGCTCAAACAATTGAAGAAAAAATAATTTGCGGTATCAAACTGTTCTAAAAATTCTCTTCTTCAAAAACGTATTCTCCCGCTTTGTTTTAAAAAGACACAAAATATGCATAGCTATCAACGTTATGTCAAACAGCCAGAAAAAAAATCTAGTGTTTATTGCAGCTGTAGTAATTGGAAATAAAGTCAAAAAAGATGAAATCGAAAGCCACAGAAGGCACAAGAACAATTGTACTTGTGGGAAAAAACTGGTATTTTTGAAGGATTTTTAAAAATCCCCCCGCTGGTGCATTTTAGGTCTAGGCACAGACTATAACCTCAAGTGTATATGCAAAAATAATTTCAGGTTAGCAGAAAATAACTGGAAATGTGGTATTTCAACATGCACTTTAGACTTTTTTTCCTATGTAAACTGTCCCTCATCCTTCACCCTCCCACCTTCGTAGAAAGTTAACTTTCTCCCAAGTAGCCAATTTTTTTCACTTGGTGAGAGTTGAGCTGAGATTTGAAAGATGGTGATTTAAAACAAACAAACAAACAAAAACAAAAACAGAAAAGAAAAACCCCAAAATTGTTAAATAGGAGTTGTGAGAGACAGGCTTTTGTCACTTTCCAATGCACTGGGAGGCACAAGATTTTATGATCGTAAAAGAGGAAAAACCACCTAAAAACAAAAGTGATCGAGTTCTGTTTTCAGAACAAAGAGATGAGTTTATCCTCAAGCAATTTCTACTCTGAAATAATTTCTACGCCTCAGTGAACATTGAGCGGATGTTATCATAGATAAGCACAATCAACATTGGTTGTGAACACACACTTTTGCTTAATTTGTCGATTTAAATTAGAAAGGCAGGGGAAAATAATACTAAAGATCCAAATGAGTCTGGAATCAATACTGAATTTGCCCCAGATCAGAAGATACTTGCAGTCTGTCTACATAGGTGAATACACTACGGTTTTGCCTTCTACCTTGCAAATGGCAACACACAATGTTGATACGAATTATATGGAACAGCAAAGACCCGGGTGTGTAATGACGTGAACAATGAATTCATACTCTTTCACATGAAGGAAGGCAAAAGAGTGTGACCACAAGTTGAGATTGCTTCCCTACTTTGTGCCGATTCGATTTGCTTTTCTTTCTTTTTTTTTTTTTTTTTTTGGTTTGCATTTTATTCCAATGTAATGATTATCCGAACACGTTTTTTTTTTCCACCCCCAGGCAAAGCCGGAACAAGAACAAATTGGATCTGATGGCTCTGTGTGCGTCATGTAGGGGGACACGAGTCGGATGATGCATTTGGCTGTGGGGTGCAGAGTGAAGCCAGGGGCACTCCTGCCTGTGTTGCTGCACTCCGTCCACACTGTGTGAGCCTGTTAGCCTCCTGAATGATGCAGGGGCATCATACGACTGTGCCGTTTAATTTAAAGTCAGCAGGTTTTAAGGCTTTGTGCTGACAATAATTGCCTCCATACATTCCTGTCCATCAGCAGAATTTATAAATGATGTTAAATTGCGGCGATTGGGTCAGCTAGTTAGTCACATGGGCCAACCTGCGTTTCTCCAAAGTCAAAGGTGGTTTTTATAAAAATTAAGGAAAAATGGTATTTGTGTTCTCTATAATCTAAATACCAGGTTTGTTCCTGTGTCATTTTAAGTGCGTATCAAATGACTTACGGAGGGGGGGCGGGGAGGGGGGCTTAGAAAAGCCTGTTAGGATGAACAAGGAATTCTTACTGCATCTGTACACAAAACCCATCTGAAAAAACAAGCGTGAATGCCATACGACTTTTTAAAAGCAAGCATGGGACACTGTACACCTTTGAAAAACTGGAAAAAAATAGAAAAAGGAAAAAGAGGAGAACCATTGAAGAAAGCATGAAATAGCAGCTAGCTTTCTTATGTATGCTGAAATTGTGTCTTTTGGGTTAACCCCAAACCTTCCTATGCCATCCATACACTGTTCGCACATTTTGGTCAGTACTAGCTTCTGAATTAGAAGAGACTTTATCAGTTGCTTTAAAATGTTGTACCTAAAATGAAGAAACACTTAATTAGACTGTCACCGCTCTGAATATCCATCAGGGTACTGTGGAATTGTATATGAAAATGGGTCATTCTCACACGTGCTCCTCTCCAGAGGTGAAGATCAAGTCAGCCAACAAGGTTCTAATGCAGGCAGGAATTGTACGGGTCAACTTGGGATGTCCTTTATTCCTTACTACAGAAAGGTATTCGGAAAATAGTGTTTTCTTGAAAAGCGTGTTAAATATTCAGCAGAAATTATAATCCTTCGAAGCACATCAACAAAGTTGAGCAAAGAGTACATTTGAAACGTATGTACCTCTTAATATCTGAAGTAAGACAATAGAAAATGATGCTCTAGAGTTTTTTTCTCTATGAAGAATGATATATACTCGCTGATGATGAAGAGCCTGTTGTAAAATTTAGAGAGGTAATTTGAACACCATGTACAAATTCCTAGTCTCATCATGAAAGAGTCAGTTTTTGTGTAAAATTGCTTTGCCTCCGTAAGAAACTGGCCCTAGCTTGGGCTCTTTGCCACTTTTCCTTGGAAAAGCTTGATAGTGATTATTTTTCTTTTTGAAATTTGGCCTTTCGGGGTAACTTTTGAAAAGTGAGCTGTTTACCTGCCGCTGGCATTGTTTTTCAACGTGTGATAAAAAGCTACGTACGGAGTTCCAACCAAACAAAATATTTAAGTTTATGTAGTGGTCTCGTTGAGTTTTCTGGCCTTCTTAGCAGTAAAAACAAGAGACACCCCACCGTTTGGAGAGCGGTCCTGTGTCACGGGTCTCCCTCTACCAACTGCCATTTGCGATAAACCATCAATCAAGCAGAGGCACCTTTGAAATGCCTTTCCTTGCTAATATAGATTTTACACACATCAACATTCTTTTTCCCTGAAAATTAACCCTATTTTTAAGTCTCCAAATGTTAAGGGCTTTGGGCAAAAGTAAACTAAAGACAGAAGGAAAAATAACCATCCCCTTGCGATGGAAAACGAAAGGAAATGAGCGAAAGATGATAAGGGGGAATTACCAGCTGATTTCATAACACATCCATGCCTCCCATACACATATATATGAAATCAAAATCTAGAGACGTACAACGTGGACATCCAAAGGGGACTGCTACTATTCATACATTCGAAAAGAGTTGTTGAAATTTCTACTCATGAAGCAGCTCTTGTAGGCAGTTCGGGGATTTGAAAATCTCGGGGACTTCACTATCCAGCTTGCAGATGACCTTGTATATGGCCTTCTTCCAGGAAGGATCAACATCTTTGCCTGCGATAATGGCATTGAAAAACTCTCGTAATGTGATCTGCGCAACTTCCAGGAATCTCTCTGGAACCTGCTGATACAAGGAGACAATGGCATTAATAAAGTTTTCAGTTTCAAGTCTCCAGTTCTTCAAAGGAAACTGAGCTAAGTTCTTTCTTTCAGGAAGGGGCTTACACGGCACCTGCATTTGCTAAAAATGGCCGGCCTCTATTCTCTTATGTAAATTTGTTATATATAGTAGCATTGTAATGTGGGGTTGACAGCTTTGCGAAGTTTTAGAAAGGGACTCGTGCAAAGGATCCACGCAGACATACTGACAAACTAGGGTCCCCTTCTGAATATCTGGGTGAGAAAAGGGGACACGCACTGTTGGGATTCCTGTTTACGCACTTCGTAAACAGGTGTATTCCAGGTGCAAGTTTCCAGCTGATCTTTCAGAACTTCAATCCTATTTCTCTTTGATTCCCATTATGAAAACAAAACGTGTTCCCAAAAGCAGGGTAAGAAATAATTGGCCTTTGATAGAAACGAACCCCCCTGGAAAGGAAGAAAACCTAGAATTTGTTTCCTGCATAAGTGGAGGGTTATTGACTCACCTGCTAAATTGGATACGAGAGTAACATGCATCACAAAGTACTCTGCATACAGAAAGGAATGAGATAATGACACTAACACTGAATCTCCAAATACAAAGTTTTAGTGACTCCTAAAATTCTACATCAGAAAGTACTTTCCTTTAAGATTAGAATTGTCCCACAACAGTGATTTATGCAGCTGATAATAGTAACGAAAGCTAACATTTTTGGGGTGCTCGTTACGTGTCAGGCGCTGTGTTGTGTACTGACTGTGAATGATGCCATTCAATTCTCCCAACATCTCTATAAGGTGTCATTATCCTCTTTTTACAGTGGAGAAAACTGAGGCTCAGAGAGATCAAGGTAATTTTTCAAAGCCCTTATACTCTAAGATAAACATTCTCCAAATGTTCTTTTCAGAACCCCTATTTGTTTATCCTTTTCTTCCAGAGTAACTTAATAGAAATGTGCATGGGTGTGTGTGCCCGTGTTCTTAATTGTTTATTTAATAGTCTGACCTCTTGTCCAAGAAAACGGTAGCTATTGATGTACTTAGTATTCTTTGTCAGTTACTCAAGGTAAAGCATCCACACCAAGATAAAGGATTTGCAGAACCATTCGGTGAACTCATAATTTTCCAAGTACACACTGACACTCAGTAGATTTCTTTTAGTGGGGGTACTTATACATTAGCAATGTTTTATCTAATAGCAAGAGCAGATATATGAGGAAGTAAATGCACTGTAGTTGTATGTGTGGACAAGTCTGTCCACACATACATAAGAAGTGAAAGATTTTCATCTCAGTTCACGTATGCCTCTTAACCAAAGTCCAAGGGAGGTAGTGTCATGTTGAACATATATGATCTCTTCCTCCCCACCTTTTCCCAATTTGTACAATAGACCATTTTAAAATGAGAGTAACTATTAAAGATAACTAAAATGATCACCAGGCATCCCCGTTTGATACATTTAAAATTGGGCAAAGAAGTTCCAGTGGTCAGTCACTCGTCTTCTGTAAAGAAAACGAGTAATTCCCCAGAAAAAGAAGGGACCCCATCTGGGGTCTATCAGAGTCTAGAAAAAGTGAAAATTTTGAGTATCCCCTTCCAAAGACATATACACTGGCCAGTTTCTCAGGACATAGCTCCCCCAGATCATCCAAATACCGCCCTATCCTCCATGGATGTACAAACTCATACACCCAATGGCCATTCCCCGATGAGAATTCATCTGGATTTTCTACAGAACGTTGGCGATTTCTCCCCAAAACCCCCAAAGATACATTTGTATTTGTGGAACAGGAAGAGCCTGGAGGAGAGATTAGCTCTCCAACTCACCTCGCACTAAATAAAAAGTCATTAAGCAGCCTTTTGGAGTACTCTCCTCTCTTCCCTCAAAGATAATCCTTTACATTTTATCAGATGGGCATTTCTGAGGGAGGGAATCTGGCTGGAGAACAGCGAGGCAGTACAACTACACACTCTAACTACTTGGTTTGGGAGCTGTTAGCCAAATGCTACAGAAACATAATCATAGGCATTTATTAAAATAAACATTTCAAGAAGTGTGGTTTTCCCGGCCATTGGCAACAGAGGCATGACAAAGATCTATGTTCCTCCAACACTTGGGAGACTCAGCATAGCATGAGAGCTGTAAAGGACAGTGGGTATGTCCTTTACAGATGAAGTCAGAGAAGGCCAGAAGCCCCTCCACACCAAGAGCCCCACAGGAGGGCTGGGGCACCGGGGGCCAAGGGAGCAGAGGTATTGCTGGAGATCGTCAGAGGACAGAGATCCATTTAGAACAGCATCAGCACTACAGGAGGGAGGGAAGCGTAGTTCTAGAGTTTGCCTGAGAACAAATCAAAGGAACTTCTCTGGGGGGGCATGTGGATTCCACTCTATCGTTATCATCCGCCATGCGTGTTAATGGTTTTTAGTGGGTTTTATCTTGTTTGAAACATTCATTTCTTTTGGTAGCCATCTTGGGCTGTCCTCTCCCATCTTTTGTATTTACGCCTTGTGGTGTTTAAGTAATGAATTTATCACAAGATGTCTTTAGGTAAAGAGCCATGGTTTCTATTCTTTGTCTCCCCCATAATGCTTAGTCTTTCATATTGAGAACTTGCCTTCTACTTTAATCCACATTACTCTAGAGTCACACCTTCTCCCTCAATATTAAAAAAAAAAAAGAATTTTTAAAATAACGATGAAGAAAGATAGCATTTAAAGAGTTGGACTAGATCTCAAAACTCATTTTCTAGACAAAGAAACGAGACTCTACAAGATGACTAAATTATGAGAGGAGACTCATGTGAAATAACATGTCCAGGTGTCTTATCATTAAACCATGCTGGCTCCTTCTTAATGCCTTTTCAGTAACTTCTATTTAGATGAGGCATCAAAACCTTGACAAGCTGTGGATCTGTGACTGAGAAAAATCACGAAGAGCTGGTAACTTCAAAATAAATGTGAATGGTACAAAGGATTTCCAGGGGGAGACTTGGGTTATTAGTTTATGTTTGAGAAGGGATGAATACTTTTGGAACAAATGGAATGGTTTGCTAATTTAGCGCTTACTTTGAAGCATTAACTCCTACAACGGATTGGGCTGGTTTAAAACAGTTGATAATGAGAAATCCTCTAATACTAGAGCAATGAATCTTTTTTCGTGGCTCCAGAGAGGTAAACTGATGAGTAACAACTGATCTTTTGAGAGAGTGGTCAAGGAGTTCCATCCACAGGTAGAAATACCACCCATGAGAGAAGAGACCTTTACCTTTCTGCTTCAAAACTTTCCCCAGCTCCATTTAACAGATAAGAGGGGGGTCCTTTCTGACTTGGGGGGGACTATCTTAGAATTCAGGCTTAGGAGAATGATGTTGCCATATTTTTCTGTACCTCTTCACACCTAATGGATTTCCAATCACTAACAAACATCTGCAGAAAATCCCTTAGTGACAAGTAATCCCTTATCTAGGTTTCTTTTAATAGAACCCAACAATCTGCAGAATGAACCCCAGAGTCTCTCCTCAGCATCAGGTGGTAACAGTCAATCAAGCCCCTGGAATGCAAGACAATGCAGGCTGCTGGGAGGGGGGAGGGAAGGCCATGCCTTTGGACATGCCACAGGGGAAAAACAAAAGGCTTCCAAAGACTCTGGCTGCAACTCCGAGGCTATTGTGAGAGCTGCTGGTGCCGAGTGTTCTTCAGGAGAGGAGAATGGAAAGTTTGCCTGATACAAAGGCATCCCAATATAGGAACCTCACCCCAAATGGTCTTGCCTCTCCTTGCCTTGATATTTGGAGGAGAATATAATTGCGAGGAGGTACTTGAAGGCACTTATAAATTTGAAGGGGGCTGGCTACCAGCATCTACCAATTTCATCACAATTGTTTGTACTTGAGTCTCCTCAGAGCAAACAAGGGCCTTATGGGCTTTGATGAAATGGGGAAATCGGGAGGATGTTTTCCAACCTGCTCCAGCTGTGCCCGGGTTGCGCGTGCGCGCACACGCGCACACAGGCGCACGCACTCACGCGCACGCACGGTATGTTGGGTGAACGGCTGTTTTGCTGGGTGGTGGTTGTTTTTTTTTTTTTTTTTTTTCCTTTCTCGGAGTGAGTGGCAAAGACACATTTTCCCCCTGTCTTCCTCCTCCTCTTCCCAGTTGCTTTACCTTCAAGGATGATTTGTTTTATTAAACTGACTGTCCCTAGCCTCTGCAGTACATAATAAAAGCCTGACAGAGCAGGCTGCCTGCCTTCTGTGTCCTGCAGACACTCATCATAAGTGTCAGGACATACCAAGGTTAGTGGTCACTGCAAGTGTGCTCGCTGGCCCAAACCTTGCCAAACGCTCTTGGCAGCTGAATGAATGTCACAGAGAATAGAAAGGGAATTACAAAGGTTAAAAAGAAGACAGCCTCTCCTATTTTCTGGAGACAAGAGAAGCTGATTTTTCACACCTCTGAAATATCCCCAAGCTCATCCCTTGGCCTTTTGCAGGGGACCTGAGCCTGGTCCCTCGCACAGCTCCCCACGGATGCCTCTCCATCCTTGATCCCCTTTAAAAATCGGTCCACTGGCCTAATTTCAGCAGTGAGATGATCTGCGCTGAAACGGACAGAAAACAAACCAGGCATGGTGCTCTCTCCCCAGCCCCTCCCCCATGACCAAAGGCTCAAATGGCTTATCAAGGTTATCAATAGATCACAATCTTATCAAGGGAGATCATCTTTTCAACTAGTTTTTTTTTTTTTTTTTTTTTTTTTTTTTCCCAAACTTACTCTGACTGGGAAATGTAAAAGGAAACCTATGCATGGGCAGGAGTATTTAAGGGATGGAAAAGTAAAATCCTGGCTAGTATTTTGGTGAATTAGTTTGTGTGTGGGTTTTCTTTCTTCTTCCTCCTCCATTTTTTTTTTTTTTAATACTATAAAAGGGCAATAAAATGCTGACTGTAAGAAGACAATGTCAAGGAGAAAAGGGTACTGGTATTTTGGATACTCTTCACTGCTCGCCTTGGAGAGAGAGTTATTCTTGTCACAAACCCTTTTGTCTGCATCTGCTGACTGCTTGCCTGTAGCCAGCAGCATACTTTAACTGTTTTGTCACCTCCTAACATCACATGCATCAGCTGTTGGGCTTTTGTTACGGGTATTGTAGAACTAATCCACTGTGGCTGTTCTACTGTGCAGTAAATAAAACAGAAACGGGCTTCTCAGACAATTCTGCATGAATATTTCAGATGGCTTTACAACTCCAATTCACAAAATCAAATAAATAAATAACTCCCCCAGCCTCTACCCGCACAGAAACAAAACCCCTCAAACTAGACCCAGATGCCTCCAAGTCAACCGCATTGAAGACACTGACTTGAGCCTTCAAGCAATTGTTTCAGTGAAGTTGAAAGAATAGTGCTCTCTACACTTGAACACCGCGGTATTCATACTTGTTATTAGCGTTAGACACATCTAATTCCAAAAGCTGGGTAAGCAGCTTTGGAAATCTGGAGAGCCACTTCTCTCCTTGGGCTTTGTATAAAACTTAAAAAAAAAAAAAAAAAGTAATGCCATCAGAAATACATAGTTAGAGTTGCCTTGTCAAACCCCTTTCATTGTTTCCAACTGCATTTTCTTCCCTCCCACTTATCAAAGGGGTCAAAGGAAGATGCTTGTGTATCTAGTTCATCCCAAGAGCCTTTCCAAAATGTTTAACCTGGGTAGGAGCACAAAAGGAAAATCGAACTTCAGGCTGGGATTTACATCATGAGTTCTCTTATAGTATAAACAATACACTAATCATACACAGCGAGGCATTTTCTAGATGACTTCTAAGTGTCTTTGGAGAAGCTACAAAGAGAAAGGGTCTCTGCACACACACGCACATGTGCACACACACACAGACCCTAGGAAAGAAGACAAAGTTGAAGTACTTTCCCGAGCATTCATTCACCCTGGTGTGCACATGATTCCTCTAAACAAACTCTCCCATCTCTGCTGTTTGTTAAGTAAATATTGATCAAGGAGAGACATAGCTCCTGACGGCAGTGGCACAAGCTGGGGACTTAAACTGCAGACAGAGTGGACTTAAATGGATAAACTCAGATGCTTTAGTTACTCCTCACAGAGATTATCAGATGAAAAGGCAAGAACAGATACGTTATGGCTGCTCCTCTCCGCTGTCTTGTTCGTACTGAATTTTTCTGTCAGAGGCAGAGGAGGAAACCCGGTGCTTTGAAATGTGGTTACAGGACACTGTTACTAAGGGTCTCCCCTGCAGTCGTGCACGCGTTTATCCTGTGTGTATGACCGGGGACTAACTGGGCCCGAAGGAAGACAGGGTGCAGGATGCTGCCCAGGGTGCATTGTGGGATTGTGTCCCAAAGCCCTGTCATGGTGGGGAAGCATTAGGTAGGAAAGCAAACACGAATGTGCTTTGGAGAGCATAAAGTACCACCCAGATGTAAGGTGGTGCTTCAAACCTTTAAGGAAGAATCCAATAACTGGGAAGAGTTCCACTGTGATTAATAAATGTGCTCAAAGCAGTGTTTTGAAAGATGCCTTGAGGATGTTTGCTTCAGTAATTTTACTGGCTGAGTCAACAAGTTGACAAAGTTGCTCTGCATTTCCTAAGTTTTATTCCAGTCATGTCACGATTGTGACCTGAGTCCCTATCAGGAGCTGCGGGGCCCTGGGTGCTTCCCTGGGAAGGCCAGGTTTTAAATCGTCTCTAGAGATTAGGTTTTCTACCTTAATTAATCACTGAGCACCATGGTCAAAGAACAAGGTGTCGTATTTAGAGTTCCCACCAAATGGCTACGCGGTGTTTAAATTTTACGAGGTTGCTCACACCTAGGTTTGGAAGGCCTGGCATTATCTGGGGAGCACTGGTCGAGAAGCCACTTGCTTACGTCTGCTGGGTTATACCTGATGAGGCAAAGGAAGGTTCTATGGCAGCAACCAGGCTTCAGACTAAAGTCTCTTTCACTCTGATGTTCCAAGTGGCGTTCATCTTTCAGGGAACTTACAGGATTGGATCAGCGTGATCATGCAGTTTTAGGCCTATGAGTGGGATCACTTCCTAGTAACATGTTTTGCTACTTAAATATGTGAAGAGTAAATGCTTATAGGAAGTGGCTATAGTTCAAGGCTGTCCTTAAAAAAAAAACCCAAAAAACAATAAAACAAAAACACCCCCCCATGTTTCCTCTAAGCAAAGGAACACATAGCAATAACAGTCTGTATCATATTTTTTTTTTTTACAAACCTTCAAAAGAACAATGTTCTGTTGAGCAAAATTCAGTAGCATTCTGTAAACATTAATTTAAGGAAATCAATAGACTCAGTGAGCTAAAGCCATATTGCAAGATAAACTGGCCAGAGTGCCACTTTGTCAAATAGATTTTCGTTTTCTCGGCTAGATAAAGACAGTTTCAAAACGGGGCAAACGTGTTGCAACCAAGGTTTGAAAAGTATGTGGCCTTCAAACAGTCTGCTTGTTCCTACTGCAAAGCTGGACAAACATACTTTAAAAATGATAAGATGGCTTAGAATTGATGTGGCTTTCAGATTTTATGGACAGTAGATTTCTTGGTTGTCTCCCAGGCAAAAAGTAAAACAAAATCCCATGCGTTCTGAACACAAAAAATTGTACTTGGGAGAAAGGGTTAAACTGTCTTGAGAAAGGGAGCTTTGGGGGCAGTGTCAGTTGGTGCTTGACTTTAAAAAAGAAAGGAAGAAAGAAATCTTTATTCATGCTGACCTGATGGGCAACAGGCCTTCTTGCCAAAATCCAAAAGCCAAACTCTCTGGTGGGTTTGGGATCAGAGGTTTCAGCTGGTGGGAGCCACTCCAGTTCTGTGCTCGCCATGCAATGTCATGTTAATGCGCGAGGGGTGGGGGTGGGGATGGACACCAGGGCCCCCAGGTTTCTCCAGGCCAGCCTGAAAGAGCGGCAGGGATCGTCGGAAAAAGTGGCAAAAGGAAAGCATGTCACTCCGTCTGTCACTGCGGCAGGGACGGACACTGAGCCTGTGGCAGGACACTTCTAAGTTAAACCGCCTGCCATCCTCCAGTGCCATACCAGTCCGTACACCTGCCAGCGGAGGGGCAAAAAAGATGGCACGTGGTAGAAATGGCCCACTGGAGGGAATGCAATAAAAAGAAGGAACAGTCACGTGGAAACTGCGAGGAGGGAGGTTAAGGGCCCGCCTTGAGTGGACAAGGGAACTCCACGAAAAAGCATCACGCGTGGGCTTTGGTCTGTAGCGCGGGCAGTGGGGGGCGACTCCAGGCTATCACCCTCACGCGGACCTCTCTGACAGCAGCCTGAAGGAAGCACAGAGGCATGCCCTGAGTCTTTTCTTGGTTTCCTCACCTGACTTGAGTCTTTCTCTTTTCAAAGTGCTCTTTACAATATACAGAATGCACCATAAAATGTCTACACCCTTAAGATGTTGATGACATCTGTACGGATACAAACAGCGTACGATTATCAACGCATGTGCTAGGATGGAGCCTTTTGAGCAGTTGTGACTTCCGGTGATAAAAAAAAAAGAATGTCTTAACATCTAGTCTACCTGTTAACGATTTGTGTGTACTTCTTAAACGGTGTAAGCATTCCATCGGTAATGCGTAGAGATGTCAAGATAAATACAACCATCTCTCCCCTATCCCAAGGAAAGGAAGTACTATATAATAAGCTCTTATGGTAGAGTTTAGAAGAAACTCTTTGACACTGGCAACAATTGTTCTGAGGGGCCGAAATGTGGTTCACCGAATATGATTAAAATGGCCTGGAAGTCTTGGTGATGTACATGTCAGGTAACACAATGATTGTCACGTCATTTCTGGCGACGGAGTCAATTCTCCTTCCTTCCCAAACTCTGCACATGTTTCAAAGAGTGATTCCACGTTTTAACAAACAAAACAAACAAATGAATAAAACTCGCCAAAAAGAAAATCAGGGGCAAAGTATTAAAAACTAAAGTCTAATACTTTCCCCAGTCTCCGCACCCCCCAGACACTATGAAAAGACTCTTAGACCTTAAAAACAATTGGAAGCCTTCTGCTGGAATAATGCGTCTGGCAGGCTCTTCAGGTAAGAGCTCGAGCAAGACTATTTCGTCAAAGAATCAGAGGGTTTGGGGACCCCAGGACTAGGAGAGAGTCCATATTCCCCAAAAGAGTGAAACAACCTGAGCCAGCCGTTGGCCATCTTTCTCTGAAAAGGGCTAGAGAGTAAACACATAAGCTTTGTGGGCCACATTCTGTCTCCGTTGCACGTTCTTCTTCTTGTTTACAACTTTTTAAAAATATAAAAACCATTCTGAGCTTGGAGTCATAAAAGACAGGCCGCGGGCCAGATCTGGCCCATCCGCCACTAGTCTGCCAACCTCTGCTCTTAGCCAAACTTGAGGGCTAACCCTTCTCCTGAATGCGCCTTCATTCTTCACTAATCCTGTGTGCCTCACTGGATCAGCACACTCCTTGTTCTCGCTGGGTAGCTGGGATTGATTCACCCAAATTCAACCTGCAAAGTCACGCCATTCCGCAGATGCGCTGAAGGCTGCCCGTGTCTATGGGATCAGAGCTAAACCACGCCCAGAGATGGTCAAGGACCGGGAAGACTTGAGTCTTGCTCTGCCTTGATGGGGAGCTTCTCGTGAGGAACTTTCCTGCCAGTAAATATTCAATCGTACAAGACGGAGGGATCTGTACCTCCTTCACAACACATCAAATGAATCAGCTCGATACTTAGATTAAACAAAACAAAACAAAACAAAACAAAAAAAACAAAAATAAGCAGTGTACCAGTCACCGTGCAGTGTTAACTAACTTCCCTTCAAGGCAGCCCCACGAATTATGTGCCACTGGCGTCTGAGTTCAAGACGGGCTGATAGTGCTTAAAGTTTAACTTTTGCTACAATTACTGGGTGAGGTGGTAAGATAAATAGGGCCAAGCTTGGTGCCATTCTTGGACGGGAGATTATCCAAAAACAACAAGACATAAACTCTCCAATATTGCACAAAAGGAAGCTGGGGCACAGATAATCCACAGTTACTCCTGTTTCGTTCGAGAATGCATTACGTGATTGTTTTCTACGGCAGGTTTATCTTCGTAATTAAGCTTTGCCGAGGCTGACATGGAAACTGGTCTGCGTTGCCCTGTATTCCTGCTGATGGAGCATGTGAGGGAGGAGCCCAAGGAGAAACTGTTAGGAAGCAGAGTTCAGGCAGGACGATGAGAACAGCACCACTCACCGCGAGCACCAGGAAAGGCACTGTGAGATGTGGGTGATCATCAAGAGTGCTTCCAAGAACACCGGATCCTGGGAGAGCCTCTCAGTCTGCTAACAATAGAGGATGCGTCCCAAATCATATCCGGGCTGTTCTGAGAAAGGACTGGGATTAAACACCCCAGTCCCATCTTTTGGTTTTGCCCAAAACATCCTTGTTCTGTCAGACAAATTCTATTTTGTGCTTCTAGAGTATCCTGTTGGTCTCTCCTCCACAATTACCCTTTGCAAAACTAAGGATGAGCTGTATTTCAAAGCAACCTGAGGGCTTGTGAATGGCTTTGAAATTCCCTTTTCAAGAAAGGTAAATAGTTTGGAGAAGGGGAGAAACAGATTCCGGAATGGCCCCTGGGGCCCCTGGGAGCCCCCTCCACCCATGTCAACGGCTCACTGGGCTTGAGGTGACATTCACGGTGGGGAGTTTTAGGGTGGTGTCGGGGATTGGCCCTTGCCTTGGCCCTGCTGAAAGGCACTTCCAGGAGTCTACATAAAAATGATCTTGTGTACCTTCAGGTCACATTCAATGATACGTCTTGGAAAATCGTCTGTATATTAAAGGAAATGCAGTGGCCTTGAAACCAAAGCCTCTCATCTTCTTCTACCTACTTCTGGTTATTTCTCGACCGTTAGAACCACTCAAACCCCCACACTTGTTCTCAGTCAACGTTATTGTCACCTTTTATGAAAAGTCACTTGTACAACCAGATTTCACTTTAAAATGTTATGGTAGCCCTCCCCCCCCCCCAAAAAAAAAGAGAAGTTGGGGACTACGACCAGAGGAAGATAAAAAAAACACTTATCCAAATGACTTGTGTGAAGATTTGCCACCTGTCAACCACACACATGAGCACACACAAAACCCCAGTGGAAAAGACTTTCCTGATGGAGACTGTCACCATGTTGGGCGTCCCTAAAAGAAAAGGTGGTAGTGCCTTTGCAAAAATTACCAGCCGAGCCTAGGAAGGAAGGTAGTTGTCTGAGGGGAGGTGTTGTAGATTAAACAGAGGTTGATGCATATCACAAGTGCCAGCGGTCTGGGTCGATGTCGGGCATACAGGAAGACGTACGGGAACAGGTACACAGACAATCCCTTAGTTGTCCTGTTCTATACCATCTCCCAGAAAACCCACTTGCACGAGGGCCTCAAGGACGAATGTCCTCATTGCTTGGCTGCCCTAGCCGACACAACGAATAAAGTGAGCAGCAAGTCTCACGACTAGTGCCAACTCAGTCAACAAATGTTTATGAATTTAAAAAATTAGTCCCTACAATCTCAGCGAGGGAGCTGCCACGTCTCCAAGGGCACCGCTGAGATTTAGATCTGCGAAGAGGGCCTTGGGAGAACATTGAAATGGGCACCCTAGAGATGTTCGCTGAGATAATTAAGCCACAGCAGAGCCACACGGGGGGAAGTGGCCCCACATGGACACCATCTGGATTCCTAGGGGCTCCGCAATCACTGCTTAAAGCTTTGCATCATGCCCAGGATTTATTTAGAGAATGCAGAATGTCTTTATTCTAGAATCACAGAACTTCAGAGAGAGAACAAAGCTCCGTGTTTAATCGTATCACTTTACAGGTGAGCAGAGTAGAGCCCAAAATAGACAGGTGTTGCCAGAACTAGACCCTCCGATCCAGGGTTCCCTCCCCCAGACCCCATCACCCCATCGCTGCTCTTCTCATCTAGAACCCATGACTCCAGAATCCTGGAGCTGTGCCAGGCTGGTGTCACCTTTACAGCCACACTTGGGGCAGGAAGAATCACTTTCTCTTTTTAAAACCAGTTTTGCATTGACTCTTTGTCCCAATTCTGATGAGAACTCCCTCTTCCGCTCATTTGTTTGTTTGCCTATTTAGGGTCAGCGGGAAATGGCGCAACCGTTGAGCTACTGATAACGGCAACAAGGTAACTTTTACTTGGCTCTGGGAATTAATAAAAGCAAATGCTTATACGCACTTACTTTGGGCTAATATATTCGTGCGTATTCATTTAATTCTCAAGACCACTCGGTGAGATACTTGCTATCATTTCCCCCATTTTATAGATGAGGAGACTGAGGCACAGAGAGCGGGTAAGACATTTGCCAAGGTTTCAATGCTAGAAAGTGACAGAGCTGGGTTTTGATCCCAGGAACCGGTTCCAGGATGCAGGCTGTTCGTGAGGCTCTGCTCTATTATAATCAGTTCAGGACCACGGACATGGCAAAGACTCCCCAAAGGATTTCCTTTTTCAGATTTCAAGGTGATGCTTTTATTTATATAAAAAAAACACCTACTTGTAAGTGAACATTTTGTTTCCTGCCTGAGAATAATTTAGAGACCAGAGCTTTCTTGCTGTAGTTATCATTGTTATAGGCTCAAACCCAAGACTAAGGCCATATCTTCCCGATATCAAACACTCTGATACTTTATCAACAAAAACACTGAAAACATCCAGACAGTAGGGCGGATCTGCCCATTTTTCATCTGGCTGGATATGTCCCGTGGACACATTAAGATCTGCCAGAATTCTTGCCAAGCGTCTCATAAATTGGTCTCATGGGATCATTTTAACCAAAAAGTGCTAACTGAGAAGCTACTCAAGAAATCCAACTTCCGAGGATAAACTTTTGGGACAATCAAAGCAAATTACATTGGGTGTGTGTGTGAGAGAGTTATCATCACCAAAGCGTGGCGTGGTGGCCCACAGCTGGAATTCTGTCCCCTTGGCCAGTAACTGCACTGTCCCTCACGAAGACACAGTCATGCCAGAAGCGCATTACAGAAGGGCAGCTAAAATGATCAGGGGTGGCCCACGGACTGTATGAGATTAGACTTTTAAAAAGGATTAGAGCCCCTTAATCTGGACAGATGAAGATTAAGAGGGAGGAATGATCAAAGTCTATAAAATCAGAAAGGAAATGGAGAATATGGCTACAGTTCTGTTCACAAATCCCAGGATATTGTAACAAGGGCTATCCCTTTGGAGTTCCAGGAAAATGACTTTCAGAGCCATAAAAAGAAGATACAATTTTCACAGCAGGTAATAAATTTAGAGAATTATCATCTTGAGGAGTGGTATACTCTGAGAATGCAGTTAGGTTTGAAAAAGGCTTAAATAAACCTATGGGTGATAAAACCATAATGAGGTAATAATGGAAGGTTGGGAATGTTCTAGGGACATCCTGAGTCTTTTGAAAACGATTCCATCAATGACAGGTACCAGCCCCTCCTCACAGACTTCCCGCCTGGGGCTGGGTGGCCTCCTGATGCGACCACCTCTCTTCCCTTCCCTTTGCCAGACAGGTTATTCCTAAAATTCCAAACGGGGCTCCGTGACTGGAAAGATTTCGGACCTGGTACAATATGACAACTCATTCCTTGGAGGGAGTTTTCTTTATTCCTCACCAATGTCTTTGTCCTAGTGTCTGTGATACCCATAAAAATATGAACTTAATCCTGAAAACAAACAAAAAAATCTATGTTTTGCTCAAAGATAGAGACATTAAAACATCTTCTGTTGCAGTGGTTGGGGGGATAAAAACTGGTGAAACTCTCCCCTGGGGAAGCTACTCATTGCATGCTAACACAGACCAATGAATTCAAACTTAAGGGGAAATTAAACGTCCCGATTATGTAGCACCTATCACAGCCCAAGGTATTGACCTCTGAAATTTCCCGCAGTTAATAGAAAAACCCGCACACCTGAACAAATGCCATGGTTCTGTGAAACATACAGAATAAAACTTAAGAGAAAAGCTTTAGCTCCTTTCCCAAAGAACCAAGTGTTAATCACTTTAAATATCTAATAATAGGTCATTGTTGGGGGCTGGGGAGGTTAGGGCCACGGAAGGAGGCAGGGGACTTCGGTAGGGGGTAGAAAGTGGATGAAGATTCCATTCAGAGAAAGGGAACCTTCAGACAACTGTAACATGCACAGCGAAGCATGAAGAACCTTTTCTGTACTCACGTTTTAGACTGCTTTCTGAAAATTGATAAAATGTGGCAAATGAAGGAACCAAGGGGAGGAAAGGGGTGGAGATGGAGGAGAAAGGCATTCGTCCAATAAGCAATATCTAATAACTCCTAACCCCAACCCTATCTACCTACCGTCACAAAGTGGGGGCTGTCCCTGGGCATCTATTCAAATTCCAAGTTTGAAAATGTGAGTCCTCACGTTGGGGAGCCATTCCAAGTCACTGTTCACTTGGGGAACGGAAAAGTAGGAAGGTGGCAAGGGGCGGGGACGGGTTAAGGGGTAGAGTCACCCCGTTTCTCGTTGTAGCCTGCAGAGTGATTTGGGCAAGAAAGCTGGGACATCTGGAGTTCAGAAGTCGAGGAAAATGGGGAAGAACCGGGAAGATGAATACATGATCATCAGCTACACAAAAGAACGGAGCAGAAAGAAGCCTGGATTTGGGCACTCGCGTCTGGCAAGGAGGCCAGCAGCAGGGCTAATGAAGCATTTGTGGTGTGGGACGCTTGCCAGCACGACAAAGAAGATGTGCTGGGGCTCTGCACATGTGCCGGGGCCCCCAGAGCAAAATAAGGACATAATCACCATCAGTGTCACAGACCAGACTGTACACAAGGTGACAGGGGAGGGGGGGGGCCTGTAATACACACACAGGGAGGACGCGCCATGGCCCACGGCGGCTGCTGCCCTGAGGCCGGGGACGCAAGCAGTTACCCACCTCTCCGTCTCTAGCTGTCTCTCAAATCCTGAGGTCGGGCTCGGCCCCACCATTGGTGGGTGTTTCCCGTGCAACCCAAGTTACTCTTGATGGGGCAGCAGACAGCTGAAAAGCTGAAGAGAGTGTTAGACTGGTGGAAAAGGGCTGAATAAAGGGAAGCAGAAGGAGGGGGGGGGGAACGGAAGGAGAGAGTTCTGAGGCCAACTCCCTCTGTCTTGTGCCAAGTTCTGTGCTCTCACTTTCGAGAACCTGACCCTGGCCATACCACCTGAGGTATGGTATTATCACGGACGGCCATGTTTTTATGCTGTCAAGAAAAGGCAAGAGAAACGCGGGGGAGCCTGAGGTGGGGGACACAAACCCGCAGCGGAGGGTCCCCCTCGGCGTGAGCGCGAGAGCACCTCGCAGGCAGGAGGAAGCGGCCCCTGCCCATTTGAAATGAGGTCTCTTCAGAGGGCCCGGCACCTGCCTGTGGCTCCCGCTCGCTAAGGTGGGTGTGTTAGTACAGCTGTCTAGCTTTTAAGTGACTTTTGTCAGTTTGAAAGTGAAAGTCTGTTTGAGGAGCTGCTTGAACAATAGCCCAGAGCCCGGAAGAAGAGCTCGCAGCACAAAGGACTTAGACGACACTCGTGTCCCTTTTCACTGCCTCTGATGAAAGATTCATAAGAATAACTTTAATTTTTTATGACCCCCTTTTTGGTATGACTATATTAGTTGTGTCAACTTCCATACACAGGTTCTCTTTAAATACCCAAAGGTCCGTGCTGAAAGTTGTTCAAGGAGCCACGGGGGCAGATTCCTTACGGGTCCCTTCCTCCAGGACAAACCGCTCTGCGAGACACAGAGATTTCCTTTCGAGATGGTTCCCTTCAGCCTCGACATCACTGTGAACACTACCGTGAGGTGATCTGAAAGCTTTCTAATGTGCCAATTCAACCTCTCTTTGGAAGAACAATTATATTTGTTTTTCTTGGCTTCACCCTATTTAGCAGGAACAGAGGTATAATAATCATTAATGGCCCTCCTTTGCCTTTACTTCTCAGATGGCTGTTTCCATGTCGCATCTTTATTTTGTGTCTCAGCCAAAAGCAGGCATTGGCGGGGGTGGGGGCGCGGGGGCACACAGACTGTGCTTGTTTTATGGCACGTTACCAAAGAGCACCCAAGACTGGCTTAAGGCAGTCACTGAAGGTGATACAATAGTTTTGAACCAGAATTATCTACTTTCAAGAACCAAAGTCCTACGCTTCCCCGAAAAGAATGTTTGCGAAAATACCTGATGCTGGCAAATTTACACGGAGAGACTTAAGAGGGATGAGCGAACGAGCACTACATTTTCTGCCCTACGGCTGCAAAGAGAACCAAACAATTACAGTGAAATAAAATCCGGGCAGTGGGAGGAAGATGAGGAAATTTGATTTAAAACACTCTCTGCCGTGTGAAAAGGGATCACCAACTTTCGAACGCGCTTTGGGCTGCTCAATGAGTCTGTTTAATCTCGACGAAATAAACAGGCTCATTTCCAAAAGGCTGTTAGAACTTCTTCAGACGTTTCATTCAGGATGGGCCCAACACAATGCTAACATCCCACCGAAAGATCCGACCACGACCGGCCGCTTGCTCTCTGCAGAGAACTTGCTTCTTTTCTCCTATTGATAACCCTTTGTGGGACGAAGAAAAAGAGCAGAGGCAAGGAGGAGTGAATGTCAGACAATAGCCATCCCTCCACACACTGTCTCTGAACTTCCCTCATCTCTGAAGGACAATTAATTATGAAGGCCTTAGGGGTAGGTCGAAGCAAGGGAAAACGCACTGCCATCTCCGTAACGCGCCTGCCACCTCTGTGTTTGCTAAATGGCTTCTCCTGTTGGGGTACAGCCACCAAGAGAGCCAATAGATCATGGGGGGGGGTGGCGGGGAGGGAGGAAAGCAAAAGATTTTTTTTTGTGTGTGCGTCTGCCCTTGTATAATTCTATTCTCACTGTGAACTCATCCATACACAAAACACAAGGACAATTTTTTTTTTTTTTAAAGAGAGAAAAGCCACAGGGTATGTTGCAGCAGAAACGGCCTCTCAGTGGTGTGTTAAAAAGGATGGTCTTTTCACCAAATCATTTCACAGAGGCAAAACAGACAAACACAAAGGGTTGAGGCTTTTTCTCCGACATTAAATGGAGTAACTGGTAAGGTCAGACATATGATACCTAAAGACATGAATCTGTGAACTCTTGAAGTCAAAAGGCCTCTCTGTGCTGAGGAACAATCTTTCAAAGGAAATAGATCATAGAACTCCACTGAATCCGCTTTAAACTTTATGAAGCAGGAGGAGAAAAAGTTCTAAGTAGGGAAGCTTGACAGAAGAGCCTTGAACTATTTTCTGAAGGAAAGATGAGACCCTCCCTAGGCTGCCACAAAACATTTTTTTTTTCTAAAGGCTCCTCTGAACTTTGATATGTGCCAAGACACTGCCATTGAAAGCTGTATAATTATGTGCTATCGCCACTGTAGAAAATGCTTTGTTCACCCCAACAAAGGACAATAAGCAAAGTAAAGCGACGTTACACTGTATCTTTTTCTTTAAGAATGTTGAGAAAGGTCATGGAATGCTATAACTAATAAAGCTGTTGAGTAAGGAGGTTTTAAAGCTGATCTTACTGGGCTTGAATGTAACCCAATGACAAAAAAGACACAGGGAGCTAAAAATGCAATGACATTACCAAACAGATGATAAATCAATGGGCCCGCTTCATTATACTGATCAACACCTTGAATCCCGAAAGGACACACGGTGCAAAACTGAAGCTCTGGTCCGCACACAATTCCGCCTCTGCCCTACCCCCCAACCCTTCAAGCCCACCTTGAAGCCGGGCGTCTTTACCAATCTCTCCTTCACCCTTCAGGCCATCACTTCACACAGGAATATGCTCCCAGACAGCCGTGTGTGTACGTATATTTAGAGAACATTCATTTAGTCTCTTAACAGATCAATTTGGCTTGTCAGTGGCGGGACTGGCAGGGGAAGAAGTGCTAAGAGTCTCTTTCCCTCCTCGCCACCCACCAAGGGCGTGTGTCATGTGATCATTCAAACGGCTCGGCGGCTCTGGGGCCAAAAGACTGCAACGGCAGTAAAAGGTTTTCACTCATGTGCCAGTTTTCCAAGCGATCACTCATATTTAAGTATCTATTTGGAGCGGAGGGAAGCGCTTCCTAAATCCACCTGTCCTCATTTTTCTTTAAAGAGATGACGACGTGAACGAGAGATTTCCAAACACATTAAATCTTCCTCAATGTACGCGGTGCGGGCAGTGGGAGGGTTGGGCACCGGGCAGGCAGGGTGGGGACGGTGTATTCAGCACGTGTATTTCCGAGTGTGTGTGCCTGGGGGTAGGGGTGGAGGCGAGGGGTGCGGCTTCTTAATTTTCTCTTTCAAAGCGGAAGGCGAGGCAACCCACAAGTTGGGTCTGCGGAAGCACCCTTCTTGCCTGTCATGGGACACCCAGAAAGAAGTCGAAGCACAGGGTCTATGATGGAGCATCGACATAGACATCAGTGTCTTGGGATGGGACATCAGCGTCTTGGGATACGGTACGTACAAGCCCGCTAATCAGCGAATCAGGCTCCCCGTTCTGTTTATTTCTAGGCCTTCCATCCCCAAACCTGGGTCTTCAGTGAAGGCAATGGAGGCCAGTCAGTGTCGCAGGCACGTGCACCCTGCCCACAGACCAGTGGCTACCACCAGGAGGCCCGTGAAGGATGCTGGCTGCCCGCTGAGGGGGAAGAGCTACCCCTCTGGTACTGGAGAAGGACAGACAGCGCTCAGTGCAGCCTTGGAGACTGACAGCCATCACTACCTTCCTTTCTGCCACGGTGGGGAGGGCAACAAAAGAGTGATAAAATCCAACTCGTATGCCCCTCAAGTCAGAAGTATCAGCACGATTTAAAAACTGGGAAGGAATCCCAACCCTCCTATCCCTCCCCATAAAAAAAAAAAAAATGTTGGAACCTCTTCAAAGCAAAGTGTGAATGGAGCATGGAAATACATCCCATAACACCTGGAAAGACAAATTTATTGTTGCCAATCTCATTAAACGTGAGAAGTAGGAGTGAAACAAGCAGCCTGTAATTAAACCCCCCTCTCCTGCACACCTTCGCAAACTCACCTTCAGCAGCGAGGTGCCCCGCCCCGTGTGAGGTGGCCAACTTTCTTTCCTTCCTTCGGTGCAAGCCGACCGACCGCGGCGTTGGTGCCCCTCCCCCTGCAGTGCCTTCTCCTGCTTCCCCTGGGTCTTCTCAAGCTCTCACCACACTGAGCCTGAGCGCTGTGCCAAGAATCTTGGCCATTGTGTAAACTGATACAAAAGGCAGAGCAAGCTCTCCTGTCACTTAGAAGGCCCTGACTCATAAAGGCCAGGAAACGCAGGGTCTAGAGGAGGAGAGAGATTCAAGCCACTCCTCCCTCCTTGCGAGTGATAAACCTTCCCCATCTGCTTCATTTTCCTGTAGGCCAGGGGTCAGCAACCACTCTGGCCTTGAGAGCCAGGAGCAGCAGGGGCGGGAGGGGGAGGGTGCCTAGCAGTCACAGGGGTGGCACCAGCCAGCTTATGACACAGCCGGAGCAGAGAGCTGAAAAAAGACAAGCAGCAGAAGAGAAAGAAGAAAGGAGAAAGTCCCAGCGAAGGAGGGAAGGCATCAGCCTCCTTCTCCCTCACCCTGCTCTCTCCCTGCCTCTACCGGTTCCCACTAGTTTAGAATTACTTTATAAACAGTATAGAGCGTTAGGCACACTAAACTTTTTCTCCTATTAATATCTCTATCATTATTCCCGCTCACGTTAAATCAGTTAATATTGGTAAGACATTTGGAAGGATGCTCAGGACGTCATCAATAAACATTAGCTATTTTGTTATTGTTAACAAACCTCTGATTGAGAGATCTAAAAATGCAATCAATAAGCTGTTTTAGTACTTGACCGGCTAATACTCGGTTGGGTAAAAATATTCCTTTAAATGTAGACAAAACTTCAAAGTCCCTCTATCATGCTTCATCTCCGTTTAAAAATTAGAAAATGGGGGTGCCTGGGTAGCTCGGTGATTGAGCATCTGACTCTTGATTTCAGCTCAGGTCATGGTCTTGGGGTTCCTGAGTTCGAGCCCCACATCAGGATGGAGCCTGCTTGGAATTCTCTCTCTTTCTCCCTCTCTCTGCCTCTCCCCGCTCATGCTCCCTCCCTCCCTCTCTCTCTCTCTCTCAAAAAAAAAAAAAGAAAGAAAGAAAGAAAGAAAGAAAGAAAGAAAGAAAGAAAGAAAATTAGAAAAGAAACAAGGCATCCAGTTCTCTACTTGGCCATCTTCTTCTTGCTCCTCTTAGAGTACAAATTCACTCTGGTTGATCTTAAGAGGAGAAACTTAAATACAAAAGTCAAGCAGTGCACACAGTATGGGTTGAGATATTCAGCATGGGGTGCTGGGTCTGCTTGTGGCTCGTGGCCACGGCCCACAGTGGTAAAGCTGCACTGATAAGACCAGTGGCTTTTTAAGCATCTCGCTTAAGCCCTGACCTCCGTGCACAGAAAAGAAGGGGTTGTCTTATCTGAAGCTCTAGTTAGTAAGCGCGCCAAGCTGGGAAGCTAAATTAAAAGCTATTTAGTGATCGTATGTGGTGGTGGGTAGGCCTATGGGCATACGTGTGAGGGGAGGGGGCAGGGCAGAATCCATGCTCCTGCGTTTCTTCTTACCACATTTCCGGAAAGATCCTAGTTTTTACTGAAGAAGGAAAAGACCCAGAATAGACCAAGAACTTGTCTGGAGTCACATGAGAAGTGACAGAACTGCTCCCCGGGCCCCATACTCCTTGCACTGAAGCAGTCTTAAAATAGACACTGCAGATAAAGGAGAGGTGGCCGGGCTGGAAGTGGATCTGATTCACAAAGAGAGAAATATCAGATGTTAATCATATTAAAGGAGGATTTAGATGATGCTAAATGGGGCAGCTCGTTGGGTACCTCCTGATGCCAGCCGCCCCGTTTGTGTCATTCTGGCCCTTGTGCTGTGAGCAGGGGATTAAATTCCAACCAGGTAAGGTTCAAAAAACCCTAAAAATCCTAATGTGCCCTGTAAGGATTTGTCCTCTCGAGGATATTACACAGCAAAAATGCAGCACTCAGCGCACGAACCTTGGGCAATTCTTTTATGAAGCCTGACGCACACTGCCAAACAAATATTTGCCGTAATCAGCCGTAAAGAGTTCACTAGTGCATAGCCGAATTCTCCTTGGGTCAAGTTTAGAGCAACAGACTTACCAGAAAGGGGCAGAAAAAGAAACGGAACTCTGAATAAGGTTTCTTTAAACTATTTAGCCACAGTCCTCCTCTTCAGCTTTAAAAGAAATTCTGCTAGGGTGTCCCATCAGGTTAGTCAACCAGAGCTCTCTTTCAACACACTTTAAATACAGAGACTTTAAAATGGTGAAGCAAAACAAGGAGGATCCCCACTTTTCATGTGTTCAGCCCGAGAAAAACCTTGCTCATAACACATTTGGCAAGAAGAACATTGTAGTCCAGGACGACAAAGGTAAATTGGTGGCGTCCAGTATAATGGTTCAAACTTCCAAGGGAAAACTGTGACCTCCCCACGGCTAAGCTTCCACCTTCGGTGCCTGGTAAGCCACCATCAATGATCTGCGTTGCTAAAACCTGTGTGGGAAGGGCCCCCCAAGGGAATGGGCAGACAGGGGGGCAGGAAGGGGCGGATCCTTTCGTTGGCAAGTCTAGACCAAGATGCCCTTCTCTTCCCCTGAAGCTGCAAACTTCTGGGTGTTTCTGGGTGCCTATCTATGTGAGGAAAGCAAGACTATTAACATAAGGTTCCGGCAGGAGCAGATGTGGGAGGAAAAAAGATTCTTGTCCTCAAGATAACAACAAGAAAGGGACCAACTTTATCAGGCCACGGCCTGTCTACACTCACCATCGGGGGTTCAGCCTGCAGAACCCTTGCCACATTCCCACCTCTAACTATTGTTGCCTGAGCCAGCAGGGCTCAGCAAAATGCCTTTGTGAGGACTGGGAGATTCGCTAGTGTTGTCTCATAGAGAGTCATCATGTTGCAATGAAAAATGTTTGCTGAGGCACCACATTAGCCAGTAAAGAAACGCCTTACTCATAGCCACACATCTTTCACTGTTGCATAGCTATTGCTTTCTGGGACTCGTCTATACTGCTTTGCGTGTATCTAGAATATGCATGTCGTAGATGTGTGTGCGTGCGTGCGTGTGCGTGCGTGTGTGTGTCAAGAGGGCATGAGCGACGGGCAGCTTGGTTGCGAAGCTACGCACACGCGAAATAAACACACTAGGTTCTCTCCCGAAAAGAACAAAAACGAAACAAAAACAAAAACGAAAGATGTTGATGGCTCTCATAATACGGACTTAGTAAATTCTCGTTCCATTTCTTCCATAAAGGCAATACATGCTGATTAAAGTAGAAACCACAGAATCACTCCCCCATCAACCTTTCCCGATTTTTTTTAGAAAACAACTTTTGCAGCTATCCTAGCACACAGCGTATGTCAGCCCAAGCGACATGCCAAAACCTAAATAGCAAAAAACGCCTATCAGAGTGGGGACCTCTTCTCTGGAAAGGGATTCACTGTGTGGGTGGGTTCCTTGCTGCAGTTTTCTTTGAATTCTCCAGTTCCCTCTTTCTGTGGCCAATGGGTCTTCATGCAAGCAGCCGAGCTGGGGAATGGGAAAGGAAGCAGAGGTGGGTCAGCTCCCCAGGACCCGGATGGGAACCACACAGGGGGCTCCTCACTGCTGCTTTACCTCTTACCCCAGTGGGGCATGCTCTTAGGAGATAACGAGGCTGACGCCGATTTGGGGACACTGCTAAAGAAAATACATTTCTTAAAGAAAGAAAAGGGAAATGACCAAACGATAAAGATGAGTTCCTACCTCAAAGTCATTTGCTTTATTGTAGTGCATGTTCAGAGCCCTGTACAGCTCACAGTCTCTGGTTATAGACAGCTCTTCAGTACTGGTGACTCCATCGTTGATGGCTTGACGCGCGTACTTCTCCATCTGAATGTAGTAAAACTCACGGAAATTGCTAAACCACTTGATGAGCTGAGAGGTAATGCATCTGTTGAACTGTCAAATTTAAATGTTGAAAAGGGTAAGAACATCACCATTTTCTTCATTTATTCTTTAAGCAGTCTGAAGTATTTTTAAAGATCTCCTCTCCTTCCTGCTTGGATGGGTGTGTTTTTGATTTCACCAAAATGGTGGCAAGAGGGGTGAAAGCAGTAATACGTTCATAAGATATCATAAAACCCGTCAACAATGGAAACCACTCCCCAATCCTCCACATTTCAAATGGAAAACTCGCATTCTAAACCTGATTTTCTGTAAGCTGAAGATCTTGTTTTAAACATTGTTCTTCAGCTTTCAGTGGAACAAACTGTATGTGTGTACTTCTTATGGAAATTCATTCAAACCACAAAACCCTGGGAAGAGTTGTTACTTTCCAGTACAGCCTCCCCTGCTTTTCAAAAGTTCATGTTCCGCCATTTTGCTTTTACGAAAAGGCCTACATTAGTGCCTGGTTTCATTAACAGAAAGAAATCCAAAGAGGATTTTTGCTTCTCAGAAAGAAAGCGAGAAGGGAAAATAGCATTCAGCATTGGTTTTGCAGCGAGCCATTAGGGAGGCAGCACGCACCCCCAGCAGCAAGAGTGGCTCCACCAAGCTCCTTCCCCAGGAACGAGGCTCAGCATCTCAGCATCAAGCCGCCATAGCTTTGAACTGTGTCTGTGAGCATCTGTGCTTTATTTGATTTATTTTGTGCATCTGTTATCGAGATGTGTCCTAGGGTATCAGAAAAGTCTAAGAGAGGTTATTTTTTGGGTCTGGGAATGCTCAACATTTCCCCCATATAAATTAATGGTAATTGCTTCTTTGCTTTATGCCATTTCGGCTTATGAAAAGTTTCTATAGGAACGCTCTACTTTTGGATAGCGGGGGAAACCTGTACCAGAGATGGTGAGCCACGTGACTTCACCACCAGCATGATTTCTTTTTTTAATGAGAATTTGTGTCATCACATGACAGCCCCATACAATGCTGGAAAGCAGCTTTCGTGCAAAAGGGGAGGAAGCTGGCATTTGCTTATTTTTTGGCAAATGGGTGATCCCCATGGCCATCCAGCTCTGATTCCACTTTATGTTTGCACACGGCACTCACGTCCGGTCCTGTCTGGTCAGACCGCCATGCCTGCTTGCACACTTCCCATGGCCAGCATCAGATAAGACCCACGCCCCTTTCCATTGGCGTCTATGCCATTTGGAAGGTGTGGTTAAGACGCAGTACGCAGATGGCATAGGCAGAAACTATATTGCATTTTTTTTAAAATGCCAAGTTACCATAACATGATTAGGCTTTAAAACTTTGTTTACCAAGGTTCCCTGATGACCTTTTAAATGAAGATGTCTTCCTGGATTCACTGCAAATGATACCATTCTTATTGACGAACCTCTGTTCACGTAAAGGACAGATGCGTCTCAACTTGCCAAGTCAAAACCAATAAATCCATAGCTTTATATCAGGCGGGCTGACAGACAACCCCCTGCCTTTTGTCATTACAGGCATTCCCTTCCCGGGGCCCCCAGAAAAAGATGTACATTCATCAAAAATCAACAAAGACCACTTATCAAACACTGGCCATGAGAACATCCAGACTCCAACAGGATGACAGCGAAAGTGTGTATTGGGGCTGTAATTACTACACAGAAAGTTGTTCCTATACTAGCAAAGATAATAAATGAATGAAAATTTATGGCAGAGAATGGACGTAACAAGGAAACAGAAGCAGGGAGACTGGTGTTTCTCCCAAAAGGCCAACTTGCATCATAATTGCCATGGAGTTGCAAGGGCCCTTACAGATAATTGACCAGAAAATGATTAAGTCATCAGCAAATCGCTTCTGCTTGCAAGAGTTCAAACATGTACTTAACCTATCCAAGAATTATATTTTCACTCTGTGTGTCTGCTCTGTCTCTATTCAGCCTTGCGGGGAACCCGATTAAAAAGACAACTGAAGGACCCCCCTTATCTGATCTTCTGGTTGCCGATTTCAATAGAACTTAAACCCATTACGATTTGCTGAACTTGGAGTTCTTTCCATTTTATCTCAGCAGTAAAATACACTGTCCAAATTTCCAGACACTGAGATAAGGACTACAGGCCCCCGTGACGGCTTACTGTTCCTTTTTAATTCTTTTAGAATAAGAAACAAAACATTACAAAATGATAGCAGGCTGTGCACTGGGGAATGAAAATTGCTTTGACATGGAGATTAGGCTTCTGCATTGTTACAAGACATTGTCTCCTATGGACAAGAGTACTGTAGAGGAAAAAAATAGAAGGGTGTTTTTTTTCTAGAATGGTCATGAATGACCTAATGGGGGAGGACAAAAAAGTAAGTGCACTTGCCATTATTTAGGAATGGGACATAAAGGGAGATTTAAAGCTTATTGTTAGAGAATGGAAATACCAGAGAGAAAGAATGGGCAAAAACAACAGACTCCCCCGACATAAGACAAGTGAAATGACCATCACAACAGCTTGAAGAACAGGGCTTCCCTCCACTAGAAGTGAACTGAAATTCGCTCTGTTTTAGTCGCTGGCGAAAAGCGAAGGCAGGCCCCCTCTTTTCCAGATACTCACGTTGGGGGAGAAAAAGTGTTAAACTTTAAAGAGTTAATTTCCCCCCCGTTCCGTAGTGGCTTACAAGAAAAGGATCAATTGTTCTATAAAGGAGACCTCTGTCGTGTGTTAATGTGTTACTGCAAAAACTAATCGCTACAATAAAGAGGCTGTGTTTCCACAGTGTGTGAGTCTCTGTGACTTTGATTAATGCTTCCCACGGGACATCTCAGCCTCAATATGGGCTGAAGAAACTTCCTAAATATTCAATGAGCATGGTCAAAAGATGTATAAAACAAATCAATCTGACACCTTAATCTGGCTAGGCAGCAGTTGACTCAAGGGGTGGAGGGAATGAGATACATCATTTAACACTGCCGGCGTGAAAAGCTGTGAGCGTCTGTTCTTCAAAGCTAAAATGGCACCGAATCTGTTGTCCTTAGTGGTCTAAGAGTTATTAGTTGATACATTAAAATCAGCACTCGGGAGCGCACAGGAAGATGGTGGGGCCCATTGCTCTCTGGCACGTCTCTCCCATTTGCCCCTTTGCTCTTCCCAAAGGCTGGGCTTTTCGTCCGGCTAAATGTCATGATGAGGGAACGAAGTTGGAGTCCGTGAGAACGTGGAACTCTGTTTCGATTCTGACTCGAGGAATGAGACCAAGTCAGCCTTGGCTTCATCCTTCCTCTGTATCAGCCCTGTAGGACCCTCACCAAGCCAGCGTCTGAACTGTGGGAGGTTTTCCTCCACCTCTCTCTTTGCAAAGCAATTTAAGAGCATTCACCTAGCCTGCCCAAACGAAGTCGCTAGTGGAGAGTGAAGCACTGTATCCCTTCCTAAGGCAAAATGCAAAGGAGGGTGGATCACTCTGGCTGGGCTCACCTTCTGGAGCTGATCAGAGGATTCACTTGGTCTAGCACGATCTTCCAACTGTGTCTTTGATGGCACCTAGGCTGAGCTTCACTCATGACACAAAATATTTTCTACTGGTGTTGTTTCTTCTGTGTTTTTGTGTTTTTGTTTTTTCACTTGCGGAAGTAACTCCTGATCCCCATTTGAAATGCAGTGACTTTTATGGTTTGGAAAGGTACATTTTGCTAGGATTAGGACTTTTCATCCAAGTAGATGAATGCAGCCACAATCAAGTGTAGGCTTGTGTGATTGTGACAAGTACTGCTTGGTCCACAGACACATGAGCGTGTCTTTCTCAAGATGGGTGATGCCGAGTGTCACTTCCGATAACTCCTAAGGTGCTTCCTCTAATTTCTAGGGGGTGTCTTAATTCTGTAGTGGTTTTCTTGCATCTAAACTTTGTCATATATAGAGGAAACATCTGGTTATTTCAGTCTTGCAAATAAGAATCCACCTTTATGTGTCTATATCTAGAAATAGGTATGTGTGTATATATAGATACACATACACCTAACATAACATAATAATATAATATGACATCAAATCAAATTCTGGATTTTCCTTAATATTAAAAAATCCAAGAATGCTCTGCCATTGTTTTCTACAAAGTTTCTGGAACACCATGCCTAGAGTATCCTTCACTTTCTATGCATGCCTTTCCAATATCATCAGCATAAGCCCGGGGAATACAAATTCATTTATTACTAGCCAAAGAAAAAACACAATTAGCAAAGTTAAAAATGTATAATTCATTCCAAAAATAAAAGAGAAGTGACCTTTGGTGATTTTCTGCTATGCATTATATGCCCTACTGTTTCCCCTCCATTAGAGTGGATAATTGGGAATTAACTAGACTCAAGTATACTTTAACAGCCTTCTCTCCCAGTATGGATGGAGTATGGATAGAATCTATAATGTGAATATTAGTGCTTTTTTAAATAAAATATTCACCCCAGTATTTAATTGTTGTTTACACAGTGATTATTTGCAAAGCTGAATTACTAGTTGTATTCTAAAGGAATGGGAACAATTTCATGTCAGTTTACACTGCAGAGTATTTATAAAGATTACAGATTAACTACTACAGATTAATAATCTCCCCCATCCTTGCCCTTCTCCCCCCCCCCCCCATACACACATGCTTGCGCGTGAGGAAGTTTCTAATATTTACATCTACTATTGGATAGTGTTGCTGGCTCAGAATGGCTGCGCTCCACCCTCCAGGTGGCTGTAATTCAATGGTAGGCAAGGGATCCCTATGTGTACAGTTTGTAAAGCTCTCTGGCCTCCTTGTGATACAAAGCGCTATCTAAATAGCGTAAGGTATTGCCATTATTATATCACAACACTGCAGATCATTGCACCAAGAGGAGTGGAGGAGGTAACATGGGCACCTACACGCACACGCACACATACACACACACACACACGTGTGCAGTCACACTTTCTCCCTCTCCTCCATGTCCCCCTGTCCTCGAACTAGTGTTGAGAGGACCCGGTGACAGAAGTCTGCCGGGTTCCACTAGGCTCCGGAAGCTGTCTGGTCTTCAACCAGTTGACAAATTCCCTCCATGGTCTCTGTTTCAGATGGTCCCTCACAAGGTCCAGACCCTTTCCCTGGCCTGCTGTGTCGCTCAGCCTTCTCTGCGCTTTAATGATCCTCAACCAGCCATTCAAGTGACTGCCTTTCTGTGCCTTCCCATCCAGCCCAGTCTGCTGGCCCCGAGTGGGGAGAAAACATGCCTTCCACTTAAGGAGCTCAGCCAGGGGAGGAGAAAGATAAAAGGCTGAAGTTGATACACAATTCAAAAGCTAACAGGAGGGAAAACAGAACTTTTCTTAGGAGGCCAAATAAAACATCAGCGAAGGAAACTAAAATGAGTTGGCCTGCAAAGGGGGCCGACGCAGCAAACTGGGCATCGGGCACAGAACACACTACGCGGAGGGAGCGGAGGAACAACAAGCGTGTTCTGGCAGCTCCTGAGTTCTCAGCGGCAGAAAGAAGAACTTGTACATATGGGGGGTGGGCAGCAGAGGGCGGGGAAAGCGCCCAACCCCAATAAACTAATCTCAGCTAATGTAATGTTTATCAAGTCCCTCAGATAATGATACGATGCGTGCCATTATCATCATCAAAACCCAATCTATGTTTTAAAAAGTTGCAGATGATTAACACAACATCAAGTTGTTGCAGACAATTACTTAAAACCCACACACAGACACAGACGCGCGCGCGCACACACGCACACAGAACCAGGAGGTCCCCATATTCTGTAGAATGAGGGAGGCTGCAGCTGTAGGCCGACAGCTTTCATATCCTCATTTGAATAATGTGTCCTGAATCTGTCACTTTATTCATTCTCCTTATGCTCAGTGTACTCCACATCAACAACAAATTAAGTTGTAAATAAGAGACAATCATCACTTTTGTTTTTAAGCAGCTACTGCATAGAGAATTTCAATGTACGCTCCTTCCGACAGGGGGGAAAAGACGTGCTAGAGTTTGCTTTCATAAGCACAAATATGGGGAAACCAACAGAAACGAAAACAGAAACAGTTTACTGTTGCTCAGGGGAGGAGAAAAAAAAAAAACATTCTCTAAAGCACACCCATCCAGGACTAGCTGCGATTTCTTCCGAGGAGTTACTAAGACATATAAAGACAAGAGGCTAAGTTTCACGGATCACACTGGAGACCCATGTGACTTCATACCAGTCTTTTGGTCGTAAGGGCGTCTTTGCCCCAGTTCAGCTTTAGACGAAATTGCAAGAGCATTAAATCAATTATTAACACACGTGTATTCGTGAATTGTTTTCACACTCATCTCCATTAACTTCCAAGAGTTCAAGTCACTACCACATGCACAGAAATGGAAAAATTACTAATGAAAAACGTCCTTACCTTTACATCGGAGAAGTACGTCTTCAGCATATTTGAGCTGGGATAACGGGTATAAAAGAACATGAGCTTTGCTTTTTTCAAGTGATTGGGTGACAATCCTTCCTGCATGTAGGATGCATTTGGTTAAGGAAAACATTTCTTTAAACACACGCACCTACCACCCCCATCCCCCCCCCCAAAAAAAAAAGAAGAATCTGGAGGCCCATCACAGAGCTGTGGGAATTCTGAAAGGTACAAGGCACTGGCCACGAAATCCCTCACTACTTTGCTGCACTTGCTCAAAATGACCATTGTGTGTTAGCAAATGCCAAAGGTAATGGTGAGGATGCACAACGTAGTTGCAGAATCTTGGCTACTCCGTGGTGAGGATGGCAAAACATTGCCCTTGTTGGAGGTCCTTACGCTACGTATATGTTCACTTGTTGCTAAGGAGACAAATGTACCCAACGTGCATCCCACAACTCTTATCGTGACAAGTTTTTTCCTTCTTCGCAATCGCAGTTCTGTTTGCTCTTCTCCCCACACTCTGCAGTTGACGGCAAATTATTACCCTAAAGTGCGTGAAAATATAAAATGCATTATTTTGAACACTATGAGGCAAGCTTCACGTTTTACCTTTTAGTGCTAATCTAATGGGGCATTTTGACTCACTTTCTTCCTATCTTACTATTATACCCTTTTAATTGTTTCCTTTTAAATAATAGCTAAAACTTGGGAGGGGTAGTTTTGGCACAGAGAGAGCAGGGAGGGGGTGTCGCTTTTGTTCAAGCAACGATCCAAAACCAAATACGATTTGCCTCTCCTGGATTTATAGTTAACTCCTTTGAGAGTGGCACAGTGGTTGGGGCTAACAAATCAATAAATGCGGGTTAGCAGATCAATAAATGGCCACTTACCCAAAATAAGAAGGCCTATTTATCTGGAAACATCATTACCTTTTAGATCTGTAAACAGCAGCAACTAAAACAGTTCCCAAGAGAATGTGAGGCTAACCATAACAATCCAGGCTTCCTGATTCTCCCCCAGATTCTTGGCACTCCTCAGCAGACTCGGAGCTGGGATGGCTCTGGTCACATCTGTGCCGCAGCCTGGCCCTGCCATTTCCTCGGCAAATTAATGGCTTTATAATTTATCAGAAATGAAGATGCACGTGGAGAAAATCAATGTGGTCCCCCACAAGGTCAATTAAGGGTCCTTCCTAGAAGCTTCTCTAAGGATTTTCTCTTAAAAGAGAGTCTGGGAAAAATAAGAAAAGAAAAGAAAACATGCACTTGTGTGTGTGTGTGTGTGTGTATGTGTGTGTGCGCGCGCGTGCACGCACACACACACGTTTTACTACCCAACAAAAATGCCACACCTTGTGAAAAAAAGGTCAAACAAAGACACATATTTAGGAAAAGTCAAGGTTTCTAAATGGCCTCCATCAAGAACAGCGTGACCAATCTTAGGAAGACAGAGAAACCAGGAGGTGAGTAGAGAAACATAATCAAATTAATACCGATAAGCTCTTGACTACTTATAACAGGGCGTTTAACCAACTATTCTGCAGAGGGTTTGATCAATTAGCATCCCCTTTAACATCACGCAATTTTTAAAAGATCACCTTGGTTTGCAAAGAGAAAAGTGAGATATTGTGCTTCCCCCTCCCCTCGCCAGGAATAAACACTGAAGGAAGAAATTTTGATTTTATATCTGTACGCCAAAGCAGCTTAACCGAACTTGTGTTTTTGTTTCAGATCCTTAATGATCACAAAGACGATAATTTATGACTGACATACTTCTTGTGCCAAGGAAAGAGCTGAAAGGCCCTCCAGTCACCTCCATTAGACAGATAGACACGGCTAAAGGAACCCAGCGCACTTCAGGACCATCTGTCCAAATGGATAAGTGAAATAATAGTTGCAAGCTGTCTCCTATTGCCTCATGATAAGAGTTTTAGGCAAGCCCAAACTTCAGCAAACAGCCTCAGATCTGGGTTCTAATCTTTTCTAAAGGCGGTGAGATTAAAAAACCACCTTGCACACTGCAATTATTCGCCGGGAAAAGTAACAGAGTTTTAAAAATTTGGTGTCCTACAAAACAGACTGTTTTGCCGTGGTCCTCAGTGATAGAGGTACCAAAAACTCGCTGACACTTCCAATACACTTAAATGATCCTCAGAGGTATTCGTTCTTTTTATTTAAAAAAACAAAACAACACAAACTCTCCATCTTATTTTGATCAGGACTTAGGGGCTTTTTATTTCATGAAAAAATTATTCTAATTTGGGTTTCTCAAGCCCGTTTTGCTTTGAAATGCTTCCTGTCGGTGATACTTAGAATTGATCAGTTGAAATGGAACACAGAATAAATCTGTATCTCTTGCTCATCGTGTAATTAAGATAAAATTCCCATAAAATATATGTTTCTAATAAACTATTAAAAATAGCTAATGAAACATTTAAAAGCCAACAGTTAGATAATCCTTTTTTTCCTCCTCAAAATAAATCTGAACTGACCAATTGGTTAATTTCCCTTTTAAGTGCTTGTGCTGAAAAGCAACTGTTCTTCCAAGAAAGCACTAGCTGTTTCCAGGATACTTACACACGCACAATGACTCATGATGGAATAGATTCAGTAAACATACAGCTGTACTGAACACGAGCTAAGCTCCATTCAAGGCCAGGAAAGAAAATGAGCACAAATAAATATTAAGGAGGTAAGGGGGGTGGGGGGAGGGGGATGGAACGCAAACCAGATCTGTCCCGGCAGCTCATGTGGCTTTGCCTCAATTCTCTTAGCCATAGCTTTGTGAAGACAGATGACATTCAATTCTATGTGTAATGCAAAATAGACAATAACTGCTGAAACTTGAGACAGCTGCCAGGTGTAAAAAAAAAAAAAAAAAAAAAAAGAAGAAGAAAGAAAGAGAAAAAGGAAAAGGGGGGGAAGAAAAGATGATAAATCCATAAATTAATGAAAGACATCTGCTCAGGAATATAAAAGATCAGAGAAGGAGAGTACTGTGGCTGAACCTGAAGCGGTGTTCAAACAACCTGAGAATCTGAGTGTTGTCTGTTTACCAAGCACAGGATAACCTTACCTAAACAGCAGTGGCAGGGGAGGAACAGAGGCAGCGAAAAAAAGGCAAGTGCAAGAATATGTTGTGAAGGCTGGAGGAAGCGAATTCTTCCCCCCGCCCCCCCCGCCCCCCCCTCCCTCCATGGAACCCCGAATTGTGGTTAGAGATTTTACAGGCTGCAGTGTTCCAACCAAATTGGATTGGGGCTCCTTACTTACATTTTCCAAAATGCTTTGAAACCCAAAGAATTTTAGCTTTCTCTGTATGCTCTGATTTGTTGTTTCTAAGAGATTTTTCCCTTGAATGGCGAGAAAAGATCTAACCTGTCTCATTTAATGAAAGTGATAGAACAAATTGTTTCTCCATTAAGGGGATCAGCACATGAAGGTGTGTCATTTGCGGAAATTAAAAAAAATGTTTTTGACTTAATAATTTGGGTGGGGGTAGGAACCTAGAGTCTCTCAGTCTGAAAATAAATGTTTTCCCCATAGCTAATACAGCTAATAGAATTACTATGGCCCCACAAGACTTCTAAAAAGGTCTATGGATTATTTCACATTTTAGAAATTCATTTTTAATCCATGTTTCCCAGTTGGATTTTAGTTTCAAATTACCAATTTCCCTTTCTAAACTTTACGTATTTTAAACATTCTCCCTAAAAGTCAAGTAGGAAACACTGGCTGTCACAGAGAACAGACTCAGTTTCTTCACCTGCACATCTTAAGGGCTTCTAATACTCCTCTTGTCCTTTAATTGGGTGTATGCAAATGTCCGAGGCCTGAACAAGGCTATTTTTCTTGAGATGCAAAGAGGGTGAATGACGAGGAACATCATGAAGAAAAACAACTGGCTGGCTGTTTCTTTTGGAATTTGAATAAAACTTAATATTTGATTAAATAGATGCATTTGCAAAGATACTGAACACATTTTTTTATATCCAAGACGTGAGTGAGCTCCTGGAGCAGGTGCACGGACATTGAGTTTACTGTGCACACATTCACTGTTGCCTTCCTATTACAAAGGATAACGAGATAGTGCTTTTATATAGATTATATATGCTTAATGTGCTGAACCTAGAATGGATTTATCTGATAAGCTGGTATTCTTCATAGTTCTTATCTTGGCTACTTTGTTCAAAGACACAGATGATGCCCTTTGGGGTGTGAAAGAATCATTCCTTAGGCACTAAATCATTCATTTCTACTTGGAAAGCTATGGCTACAAATAAAAATATAATAATGGCAATCGTAGAGGTATCATTTCATCCCATTTCTACTCATGTTATTGAATTTTTTCCTAGGAGTAACTGTACCACCTGAAACTGAAGTAGACACCACTCGCTATGATTCCCAGAGACTTCTTTAAACTAAAAGCTTGAGAATTTTGCCTACGACGCCATCAGATAAATCAAGGGAAGGACCCATTGCCATTCCAGGATGGAGAGAGGAGAAAAGTGGATCCAGTCTCCCAACAAACACTCAGATCCTCACTGGCTTCAGAATCATGCGGATTATAGAAAGAGAAGCCAGCCCATCTTCTTCCTGAGAAATAATAATATATCAATGAGATAAATGGTTAAAAGTATGGCATAATCAAGGGGAAAGATACAGGAAGAGGGTCAATGGCCAGAAGGTGGAAAATGTAATCATTAACTCCAACAAGAGGCCAAAATTATTTCGCTTCATGAAAGAAACAGTTCCAGGTGTAAGCAACATTTCACACGAACACAGGTGTTTCCAAACCATCACTCTTCCACAGACTCTTACATTGGGAGGAGAGGGAAGTTATTCAGCTGAAGAAGCAACTATATTCTCGTTAAATCCTTTGATATGTATGGAAATAAAAGGAACTTCTTTCAATTCAAATCCTCTAAATTCCTCAGGGGATTTAGAGAGAGCGTGAGACAATGAAGGTAGCCAACACTTAAAGCAATCTAAAAGATTGCTTTCCTAGAAGACCCAACTTGCTTATAAAAAAAAAACACAGGCATAATTATCTGGTGACAATGAAAAGTCTAATAAACACACACACACACACACAAAACCCATAAACTGGTTAAAGAGTTTTTAGTCTGCACTTAGGGCACTTTGAAATCTGGTTTCAAATGTTCCTCGAAACAGGTATGTCCCTTCCTCTGCGTGTGTGTGTGTGTGTGTGTGTGTGTGTGTGTGTGTGTGTAGGAGACAGAAAGAGAGAGAGAGAGAGAGAGAGACAGAGAGAGAGAGAGAGAGAGAGAGAGAGAGAGAGAGGGAAACAACCCACCATCACGACTACTGCCTTCAAACTGGAGACGTCTGAGAGCAACAGGGTCTAGCCCTGGACATCATCAGCCTTGTATGAGCCTCAGAAGATGCTCTTCCTGACAAGGGTGAAAAACCATTCAAGACACTGCATCTTCTTCCTTCGCCTTTCTCATCACCAACGCTACATTACAATCATTTTGACCAATGTTTATTGCCTATTTATCACGAGCAAGGCATGGTGCCTGGCGCAGCTTTGGTTCATGGCTGGTAGATTAAAGTTTAGGTCTTTGAAAGGTAGAAGTTAAATCAGCAACCAAATCAAGACTCAGTTTCTGTTTATATGTCTAAGTCCTCAACAATCTTTATGTTCCTTCCTCTCCTGACATTATTCTCTTCTTCCTCACTATGGAAAGAGACTGTGTTTCACTGCCCTAAGTGGGTCTCATTATTTGTGGCTCTCATTCACCTTATCAAAAATCTCCACAACTCTTCTGAGAGCTGGTTTGAAGGACGGCCTTCACTACATAGGAAAATGTATTTCCACCATAGCTGGGGCTTTGCACTTATGTGGCAGCCTCTGGAGTGGGCTTAGATACTAAAATGTCAATCTCTAGTCATCAGGACAATTGCTCAAAATCCTCAGTTTAGCAACAGCCAACTTAATTGCTAAATTTTATATCCATCTGGCAGTTTATTATAAAAGAAACACGCCTCTACGTGCCCCCAAATGCTACCATTCTACTACCCGTACCCCAAAACACCAACAACCACAAGATTTTTAAAAATTTACTGAAAGGACCGATTTACAGAGAGAAAGAAAAAAAGTCAGTTAAAAATAGCTGGAGTTCAGGAGGGGTCTAATAAAAACTATAACTGGCATCTCTACCTAAAAGTCAGGTTCAAAATATAGAAGAGTCATAAAAAGAGCCATTTTTAAAGCTGAATACAGCTGAGTTTTATATTTAATTGTGCTCTCTCGCTTTCCAAAATAATTTGCTTTGTGTATGTTAGGACAAAAGATTTCTGTGTATGGCTGAACAGAGGTTAATCATGCATAGAGGCAGCTGCACCAAGATCCAAAGAACAGACCTTGGGTGAACGAGAGAGACCAAAGCTGTCTGAATAAATCAGTACCTGTACATTTCCTTAAAGAACAAACAAACAAACAAACAAAAAGAACAACGACCCCCCCCACCCCCCATGTCTCACTTACAGATTAAAGAAAGAATCTAACTCCCCACCCATGTCCATTTTTCTCCCATTGAAGCCTCCCACCAGGAAAGTGCTCTTCATAAAATTTAATCGGGTCTTCTTTGCAGGGACCAGGGGCCTTGCAGACGGTTTAAAGAGGGACAATTCTTCCTACGGAATCTTAGGGATCTCAAAATTGACTTTTCCCTCGACGCCATTATAGAACGTAAAACCTTTTTTAAAAACCTGATAGAATTCAACGTTACAATGAGATTTTTTTTTTTTGTCCACCTCTGAATCTACTCCTAAAGAAAAAAAAGTGTGTGTGGGGGGGATAATACTGGAACAGCAGAAAGAGCACAGTTGAAAAGGGACATATTAAATACCAGCTCTTCGAGGCAATTAACAACTTGCGAAAGTTGCAAAGATGTGGGTTTCCTGGGACGCTTTTGTGCGATCAGAAGTGTGTTGACAAAAGCCTATTACTCTGGATAATAGAGAAGATTGCGTTCTTAAGAAGATACTAATCTACATTATTCTATATATTGTGGAAACCTGACCTTGGGGGAAGCCTTGTTTTGTTCTGTTTTGTTTTCCTCCAGGGGAGAATAAAAGGATATTGCACTTCCCGAATAAGGTGAGATTTCGGACATGTCTTGAAGATCGCCACACTCGGACTTGATGAGCGACAGGGAGAGCCCTTCTGCGGTGCTGGGTGGGTGTGCTGGTGAACACGGATGGTGGCTTAGATGGTGGGATGACATCTTCGTCCTCAGACTCGTCGTCTCCCTAGTTAAGTCTAAGGATTCAGGAGAGGCTCTGTCTTTTCCCGAGAAGGAGCCGGAGGGAGCACCTAACGGACTCTGAAATGGGTAGGCCATCAAGGGAAGGGGGAAGGGGTGGCGGAAGGTAGACGTGGTGAAGCCTGCGGTGGCAGAGAGAGGTGACTGGTGCAGGGGCTGGTGGTGGCCGCCGGCCGGGGGGCCGGAGGCGGACTGGTCGGATGAGTTTTTGCGGACAACCAGGGGCAGTGCTTCCGTCTGGTCTGTGGAACTGGGCATCTGCACGTTGCCGAAGGTGTCCAGGGGGTTCGGAATGATGACGTCGCCAAAGCACTGCAGGCGCTGGTTGGCGGTGTGGAAATTGTGGTTCTCCCCGTTGACCGCGAATCTGGCCTGGGGGATCTGGAGAGGCGGGAAGACCTGAGGAACCTGGCGGGAGGGTTTGGCTGAAAACACTTTGACCACCGTGTCCACCACTTGCGACATGGCGGTGTTCAGTTCCTGCTTCAAGGTCTCGGCCAAGTGCTTGCCTTCGGGTTGCAAGGGGTTCGGCCCGTGATCTCTTTCTTTGTTGTTGCCTTCTCGTTTCGGCTTGTTTTCAGCCAGCTCCTGCTCCCGGATCAGGGCCCGGGCCCGGTCAATGAACTGTCCTGGGTCTAGCTCGCACATCTCGTTGTCTGACCGCCCCACGGAGTCCTGGGCCCGGGCGTCCAGCATCTCCGAGCGCATGCTGTCTTCAGACAGGTTGCCATCTTCATCATTTTCGGAATCGGTGCTGTCATAGATTTGGTAGAACTTCTCCTGCAGCTGGCGCAGCTGCTTCTGCATGTCCTCCAGCTGCTGCTTCAGCTGTCGGCGCTCCTCTCGCTTCTGTTCTTTTCGGGCTGAAACCAGCTGCTGGAAACTCTGTTGCTGCTGCTGGGGCAGTTTCTGCTTGCGTTTGTTTTCTCTGTAACTTTCTCGGGGACTCACAGACTGCGGGGCCATCTCTCTTTCATTTTCATTGCCCCTTAATGCCACACTGGGGGAATGGCTCATACCCCGAATTATATTCTCAACCCGGGCGCGCTTCGCTCTCAGGTGCTCATCACATAAGCGATCCATATCAAACTGGCTCATAGTAGGCCTGCCAAAAGGGGAAAGACACTCTGGGGGGCTGTCTCTTGAAGAGTTGCTGCATATATCCTCCTGATGTACTTCGGAGCCTGTGCTAGAGAGGCCGCTGGCTTGGAAACTGGGCTCCGTGCCACCATTTTTGTTCATGTTATTTTTCAACAGCTGGGAAATTATGGTTGCTCCTGGAAAAGGCATCATGGCATCTTCATACGAGTTCGCCCTCTTCAGCAGCTTGCGGAGTACATTTGACTTTTCCCCATCTGCATGCTGCACCACTGAATACTCAACATCCTGCTCAGAACCTTGGGGATTCATGGCACTAAAAAACGTTGCTCTTGCCTTAGCAAAAAATGCAGATGCTGTCCCTACCGTCCTTTTCACTCCAATGTCAACTCTTCTCCTCTTGGTTTGCCGGCTTAAGAGGGCTGTGCTGTCATGGTCAGGCATCACTGGACAGTTATTGTGCCATCTTCAAAAGCTCGTCAGCTGGGCACAGCTCAAGAATCCCGGGACCCTGGCCAACAGAACAAAAGGACTGATGAATCATTTTCTTTAAATTTCTCCAAATTTCCTGACCTCAATCCTGAATCAAATGCAAAATGCATAGGCTCTGGGATTTATGGCACATTACAATTATTGCAATTTATTATGCACTCTGCTTGAAATGAAACATTTTTAAATATTTCTGCTCCACTGGTTTAAGATGGATTAAGATTAAAAAAAAAAAAAAAGCAAAAACTGCTTAAGCACCAGTAATATGATTCTCTTTCACAAATGCCTAAAATGATACTGTTTATCTTCAGAAGAAACAGTAGATTATAAGAACACAGCCTCTGACAACCAATTGATTAAATTTTGGGCATTGAGATTCATATTACAAAAGAAGATGAAAGTGGTCTCTACTTAAGATATAAGGTTCAATTTTGAGGCTGTGTGAAATTTGGAAGAAAAATTCCATTTCTGAATTAAAATTATTCTGGTTCTAATGCCCTTAGAGGAGAAAGACTCAAAAGTACATGCAAATGCTCAACACGCCCCCTTTATTACTGAATTTAAAAATATTTCTGTCATATCTGAAATGGGAGGGAGAACACCCCCATCAGCACCTTTCCAATACAAATGGTCAATTTAACATTGAAATAAACGCACAGATATTCATTTCACAAGTCTGCTTATTTAGCATGGATGTGCATTTTTATTAGTAAAATCACATTGGAAAACGCGATCTATTGCTATATCTTAACGTAAGGGTGAGAATATTTATGAATTTTCATGATGTCCTTTTGATGACTTAAATGACCACAAAGTTGGACTCACTGTAAAAGAAGGAATTGCCACATTTCAGAAATCAGTATGGGGAACAATAAACTGAGTGAGGCAAGGATAAATGTATCTTCAGTATTAGTTCTCTTCTGTTAAAATCTGCCAAAATAATACTTCAAATGCCTAAAGAAACTTTAATATACACATCCTTTGTGAATCTTTTTTCTTATGCCAAATTCAAGGTGGGGGGAGACTAAAAGAAAGTAAATAAAGATGCAAAAGCATCAGTCAGATATATGAGAAAGATAAATATCTTCTCTGCACATGAACTTCCATTGTTTCTTGAGGACACAATAGTAAAAGAGAATATCCTTCCTTGCATTTTATGCAAGGCACCTGACATATTTTGTGACTTATTACCCAGTGATGCTAACCCCCAATTTTGTGTGCATATAAGATGTCATATCTTTTTTGCTTACAATTAACATTTTATGAAGAAAATGAAAATATTTTTTTCACACAGGGTTTATCTAATATTAAACTTCACGTTTGCTTAACAGAGCACATCTTCACAATAACAGGGTCTATTGCCAAAGGCAGCGTGCAGAGTGTTTGGAACGGTTCCCATCTCTTTCGGTTCACCTGTAAAAACATCTACGTGCTCCCTAGGACTGCATCTGTGGCTAGTTTTAAAGAATGACTATCCATGCAAATAGGCATAATTTCAGCAGGAAATAACCTGTAAAAATCAAGAAAATGCTCAATGCTTAGATGACAACGTGTGGGTTTTTTATTTTTATTTTTATTTTTTACTCAACAAAGATTCCGTCATGCATTCCTTGTTCCTGGTTTCTATGTGAAGACACAACATTTTTTAAAAAGCCTGTTCATGCAGGCAATATGATGCTTCTTTATATGTTTTTGTATGCTTAAAATTAAAATACTTTTTGTATGCCTCAGGATAAAATTTCCCAAAGTTGGAATGGAAACAGATCTTAATAACTTCAATATTGGGTTCAAAATTGAAGTCGGAATGATGGTGCACCCTCACACATCAATAATAAAACTGAGTTCAGGAATACAAAAATGCAATGACAAATATTTCGCTAACACATTGGATCCCATAAATCAGGTGTAGCCATCAGGTGAGAAAAAGAAAAACACCGAGGCAAACAAGAAAAGAAATGGGTTATTTCGGAGCCCAGAAAGATTTGCACACTGGGGGTAGGTCTCTGCAAGGAGGACCTCTTTGTGTGTGTATTAGTTCATTGCCATTGTTTTAAAATTTTACCTCTTTTCTTTTTTTGTGTGCAAATTCTCTTCTCCTTAATATCACCTGAAAAGCACAGGGATCTCTAGTCAAAACACTGAACAAACTTTCCGCAGTCTTTTTTCTTCCTCTGTTCAGCTTAACCCCCAATCTGGATTTTTCTCCTGCCCATCCTTGCCAGGGGACAAGCATCTCTGCAACAGGGGCTCAGAATGACAGGCTGGTGTAAGAGATGCGCACAAGGTCATCCGCAGGCATCCTTCCTTTCCCAACTGTCATTTACCTCTGCGTCAACTGCACTTCCTCTCATAGCCTAGGTATCAACAGCTGCATCCCTGCCTCGTGCCCAAGCCAAGAAGAGGGCTGTGCTCTTCCGAAGGCAGAAAGAAATGATACTCTCATTTGCAGTGGACAGTAAGTGTTAATTAAACATGTTTGGTGGGTCTTCCAAGAACCAAATACCCTGTGACTTCCTTCAAATTCACAAATCTAAACAGATTTTTTTCCATCCCCTGTCAACCAGTCAGCATTTTTAGATTAGATAATGATTTGCTTCTGTTTGGGGCTAAGAGAATATGGGAATCCTTTTAGGTCTTGTTGTAAAATGTCCAGCTGAGACATAACAAATAGGACAAAACAAATGGGAAAAAGTATATATTCTGCCAAGACCAGACATTATATTAATAGGCATGAATAAATACAGCTCTCCATATAGCTAAGATCTAAACTTAAAAATAAAGGTAGAGGGGTAGTGCACGCTGGGACCATAACCCATGGAGGCAATAGACAAGATTAAGTAATTATAACTGGGTGACATAATACTTGATTAGCAAATTGATTCATAAACAAGAGATAGATGTGAATGTATTTACCACATAAGAAAACGCATTGTTCAACGACTATCATATAAATTAAATCACTTGAAAACACATTTAAAGGTGCTGCCATGGGCTTCCTAATTCAGAATTTAGAGACTGCTATGGACTGACTTTATCACTGATCTCATCCTGTCCATTAAGATTTTTAAAAATTCCTTTATTTCTCAACAGATGTCCTAAGTCATAGTGTTTCAACTACAATTATTATTGACTCTTATTGTATTTTGATTTTTACATTCGTTTTGAGTTTAAACAGGCGAGATGAAACCTTTTGATCAGCCCTTGGAAACAGTAATATCAGCAAGTATGCAGAAAAAAATCCTGATGTAGAATTTGAGCCCAAATGTATTACTGTTTGGATACATATATTCTGTTCCAGTAAACTCCTCTTCAATTACCATGAAAACCCATACAGAATATTTTTATTCTTAAAAAATTTGTCACAGCTAGCATTTGGTATCTAAGTACTCAACTGCTTTAATAATTCCTATACAGTGATTATCTTGACATAGCAGCTTCCTCCCAGAGAAAGATAAGAACAAACATCCAGGTATAATTGAGTCAGATTTTAACTACTCCAAAAGATTCATTAAGATCTGAATTATCTCAAGAACGTCAGGTAGCTTAACATGGAGAATGCTAAGGAACTTGATGACTTAATGTTAGAAAAGAACTTTCAGCGAGGAATTTCAAAGGGATTGGAGTAGAAAGTGGCTAAGTGCTCTACTTGAATAAAGAAGTTATTTGGGGGAGGGGATTACAACTTTTACGTATCTATCCGGAGTCCAGATTCTGGACAAAGAAGTGTTCATCATGGTAATTATCCAAATAGTTTAGACAAATCTTTTATAAGACAGGGTGAGTGTAAGGTTGGCATGGTTTCCTGTTTGGATAACTTAGATTATCTGTCTTTGTTGGTAAAATTATTTGAAGAAATTGCTCAAGCCTACACTTTACTTCTTATGGAAAACAATCTTTGAATGGGCCTCTAATCTACTTGGGTCAACCTGGTTATGAAATTTCGAATGCACTATCACTAACAAAGAACATCTTAAATCCACCTGAAAATCGGTAATTCAAGGCAGGGGGGTGGGGGAGATCAGATGATTTGATTTAGGTAGTCTCCCCTAAGGCCACCAAATCATCAAATCTTCCCCCTAACCCCTCTTCACTGTATTCAAGAGTTCCTTTCTGCTAATTAGCAACTTTTCCTTCAGGGATGTTTCTGCTTGCTGTAAGGTTAAGAAAGCGTTTTATGTTTAGTTTGAAGAACCCACTTGACAGAAGTTCGTACTTCAGTTAACTGAGATTGTATCCTCAAATCTCATATCAGGTTTTAAAATTTCCTATCATAACAGAGTTCTCATATCATAACCGTTTCACTTAAAATTCCTCCAACCTATCAAAAATTCCGTACGTTTTTCACCTGCAAAATGAACACAGAATATTTTCTGAGACATGCCTAAAACATTCATTTGCACCAATAATTCACCACATTAGTAAGTAAAAGAGTAAGAAACGATCTCAAGAAAAAACACACTTTTTTTCTTTTTTGTAGAAAATTCAAATACTCTAAATGTCCTTTGAAAGCTTTAGACTACACTAGGCAATAAGGTTGGAGAAATTCCTGAGGTATCTGTCCTTTCCAGTTGATACAGGTACTTAATTGGAATCCAATAATAATATGTCACGCACAATCCATCTTTATACTAGGAAAACAGTCACATTTTATGATTTATTTTGTTAATCCTAAACCTAAACATTCCTTCTATCAACAGTTGAAAATGCAAGACAATCCCTGAAATGATATAAGAAATTCATGAAAAAAAAAAAAAGGCCTATTTGCACTTTGAACAGATAAAGAGAACCCCGGCAGCTGGCTTACGTTTTAAGATTGCAAGTGCTACTTCTAGAGGAACCATGCTAGGAAATGAATAAAGTGAGAACAGAGATGCATGTGACGTAGGCATGACTTTTCTTCTCACAAGGTGATGATTAAACTAAGCAGAATTCTGCATAATGGACACATAAACATACTAGTAAGTACCAAGCACAGACAACCTCTATCAAACATAAAGGAAATGGACATATCCATAGATGACGTGAAAAAACTTCGCAAACACCCAAGGCAAGTATTGAGGGAGGGACTCTGAGATTTTAAGTCTAAAGGACAAATGACACACAGTATCTCATTTTCATGAACCCACGATCGTCACCCAAACAACAAAGACAACCGATAAAACCATTCACCATCTAACCTATTTCTATGTAACACAAGAAGTAGCCTGTTTAAAGAGAAACTTAAAAGGTCAAGTTTGAATAATCCAGATATAGTGCTTCCACTGAATTCTCCACAGCTTCCCTCACACATCAAGCCACGGTCCTTACCCTCGCCGATTTTACCATTATATAAACGTGGCCACGTTGTAGCATATGGACAGGGTAACACCAATGCTCCGCTTTTCCTTTCTCACCACACACAGCCCATTTCATTCTGAAAATACTCAGAAGTTCTTGCAAGAAACTCCTCACACAGCTGATTGCCTGCATCTTGCATCAAACAGAGAAAGCGCAGTTACCTCTCACGTACTTGAGATTTTCCTTCTCCATCAAAGTAATAACTAGGACATCTGGCACATGTCTGGTACAATGACAGGCTCACTCTGCTTTATGAGAGTATTTAACATAGGACTTGAAAGAGTTTATGCACATACCTATTCTTTCTGGGCAGAGAGAAGGCACGCTAAAAAGATAAGCTTTAACAACAGTAACACTTTCAAATGACTTTGGTATTCTTGGCAGTTACACACACCGCCCATGGCCGCCCAAAACACACAGGCACACAAAAGACGGCTCTCGCCCACCCCCCTTCCGCACCACGGACCTGGGAGATAGGCAGAAACTATAGAGGGAAGCAGAGGGAAAGTCAATCTCTCTCCACCTGCTGCCTGAAGTGGGGGGACTTTCAGCCGCCTGGCAGGCAGAAGCCTGAGACACAGCCTCAGCAGCAGCCTGCCAACATCCTTAAGGAAAATAAACAAACACATACCAACTTATCCCCCACCCCCAAGCAAAGAACTCACATGGCCGGGCTCAAAGCATAACAACAGCCCAGTTCCCATTAGCCCGGAGAATCCTATTAAGCAGGGCACCCATAAATTCATAAACTTCTGCAACCCTGGAGTGCGCATTGTGGTCTGGAGCTGTACAGACACACACAGACACAGAGGAAATCTGCACCTGTCTTTCTTGACCCAACACACCTGTCAGGCCCTGCCCATGCACAGCGCTCTACGAATAGACTTCTGCCTACCTAGTTTAGGAAAGGAAATTATTATTATTATTTTTTTTGGTAAGGGAGGTTATAGGTGGGAGGGAAGGAGGGGGGAAGGGAGGGGGAGAGAGAGGGAGGGAGAGAGAGAGAGAGAGAACAAGAGAAGACACTTATAGCCTTGACTTTGAGAGAAGGCCACCCTGTGCTCGCACTGTTTTTATAAGCTCTGGGAGACAACACAGACCTTCTTGGAAAAATAAAAACAAGCAGGTGAGCTCCCAGCCTTCCCCCAGGCGGAGCAGGGTTCTGGACTGCCAAGAACAGCAGTCTCACACTCCAACCTGCCTCCTTGGGCTATTTAAGACGATCGCCCAACCGCTCCTCCTCCTCCTCTCTGCCAGCCTGGAGGACTCTCAACTTCCGAAAAAAGCTGAGAAGTGGCGGGAGACGTGTGAGTCTCTCTCGAAAGCTACTCCCCCTTCACCTCCCTCCCGCCATTCCCTATCCACCCCCCCCCCCCCACTCCGAACCACGCTTTCCACCGGCGTTCAGTTTTAGCAGGAGTAAGTGGCTAGCACGCCAGAAGAACCAACAACTTGCTAAACTGGACTTTGGGTGAAGTCTCCCCCCCACCCAGCGCCCCCCTGCCTGTCCTCCTCCTGGTGTGTTCAGCCAAGATAGCAGCTCTTCCCGCCCTCCTCACCATTCTCCCCGGTAACAATCACCCTCACCTCTGTTCTCCTCCCTCCCCAGTCCGCTGAACTGGGGCACAACGGCAGGTACCACCCAGACAAGACCAGATCCCAGCAGCCCCGCGGCACACACACTGCCAGCCAGGGCTGTGAGAGTCCTCGCGTCGCAGATCCGCAGCCCAAGAACATCCCCTACCCCCACCCGCACCGCCAGCACTCGGTCCCCCCGCGACGCTCCGGCCCCATCCCTCCACCACCGCCACACGACCTCCTGAGGCTCCCGCGGCCGCCTTACCCAACTCAACTTGACCTAGCCCTGGTTCCTCGGAGCTCTGGAGAGGGACGCCGCGCTGCTTTCCCGGGACCATCTCTCCACCGCTCCAACCCCGATTTCAACATTGCGGCTTCGACAGCGTTTTGCGAGTAAAGTAACAGAGCGCCCCCCTCCTCCCTCCCCCCTCCTCCCTGCTCCCCGGCCCTCTGCTGGGGTTCAAAAGGAGAAGTGAAAGGTATGCAAATGACAAGCAAATTGGAAGAGCCTGGAAGAAAGGCAGCTATAATAAACAAGACAAAGAGAAAGGACGTGGGGGCTGGCCCAGGAGTTTTAGCCGGGAGAGACGGGAAGGATGGGGCTTGGCGGAAAGCGGGGATCCAGGCGAACAAAAAGCGACCCGGTGCCCCTCGCGGTCCTCTCTCCCGAGAAGAGAGGGCAAGAAAAAGAAGGAAGGGACGCAAACGCCTCCTCACAGCCCAGGAACAGTACACAAAAGGTGACAAGATCAGCGACAAGTCCAGCAGTATCAGCCTCCCCCGCCGCCCGCCCCCCCCCCATCGCCACCACCACCCCAGCCACCAGCAGGAAAGAGAAAGAAATAAAAGCCAAGCGGATCACTTACTCTTAGGAACTGGGAGGAGCGGAGCGCTGAGTTCCACGGAGGCTCCTGCTTACAAACTGTTTAGAGCCTATTTTATTATGATTCATTTAAATAACACCATTTTCTCCTGGAAAAAAAAAATGTTTACACGGGCATGAGTAATGGGAGTCTCTTTTCTTTTCTTCCCATTCAAGAACAAGCCAGGACAAGTGATTCTGGAAAAGGGGAGGGGACTGGCGAGGGGGAGAGGATACTTACGCGGTGCAGAGGGCAGTGGGACCGAGCGTGGTTTTGCCGGCAGGGAGAGGAGAACACGCGCGCGCACACACGCGGCGGTGTCTTGCGGGTGATGAATGTGATAATTGGACCGGGGCCGGTGAGTGCGCGCGAGCGAGCGAGCGAGCGGGGCGAGCGGGGCGAGCGGGCGAGGGAGAGGGGACGGTGGGAAGGGTGGGAGGGGAGAGGAGAGGAGAGGAGAGGGAAGAAGACGAGGCAGAGGAGGGCAGGGAGGAGCGGAGAGAAGAGAGGAGAGGAAGGAGGGAAGAAGAGAGGAGCCGCGGAGAGGAGCCGAGCGGAGAGGGAGCGGGCGGCCCGGCGAGAGCTCTTTTGCGCCGCTGCGCTTCCCCGGCTGCAATGGTGTATTATTTCAGAGCGATCCCTCAGCTGAGGGCTCCGCTCCACAACAAGATTTACTTTAAGACACAGCTGAAGGAAACAGGAAGACTGCACGTCACAGTCTGACTGACGTACCCGGCCCCAGCACCCAATCGCGAGGCGCCTTCGGATTCAAGGGGGGATAGCGAGGCAAGAGAACTTGGGAGGAAAAAAAAAATATAAAAGGGGTGGGGGGTGAGGGGCTGGGAGGAGAGGAGGGGAGAGGGGCCCCGCGCTCCCCCTCCCCCGCCTCCATCCCCGGCCCCCACCCCCGCCCCCGCCCTGCCACCGCTTCGGGGCGACTGGATCGCCGCGCCGGGGCCGGAGCGAGCCATCTGCGGGCACTGTGCAAAGCGGGCGACGGCGCGAGCGGCGCTCGGCTCACACTCGCTCGTCCGGGACGCAGGTCCTTTCCCCCCCACCCCCCACCCCCTCTCTTCCTTTCCCAGATACAGCTGATCGAGTTCACCGAGTGGCCGAGCTTGGAGCAGACTTGGGTGGAGAAAGGCACGGAAAAGTATACTGGAGAAAAAGTGGGGTTTTAGGGGTGGAGTGGTATAGGAGGAGGGAGTGGGGAAGCTCGCAGGTCGTTCCACATTTTAAATGATCACAGACAGTATCAAGAATACATGTCACCCTTGCTTGCTTTTAGAGGCAAAGTGGACAATAAAATACAGGTAGGTTTGGGATTTAAATAATACGTGCCAGAGGCTTCACTTGGGCTCCGCTGCATCTGGTAGCAGACCAGTATTGGCTGAGTTCCAGTTAATCTCCCGTCAAAATTACTAGGAAGAAGAGTATCTGCCCTTGGTTCTTCTGATTGTAGGTACAGCAGCCTTTTTTTGGGGGGGGGGGGAAATGTTGCAAACATTACCTCGCAATTATCCCTCACTAACTCACTCACCCCACGATGACCAAAGAGAGAGGTTTCATACTGGAGTACACAATTTTGGCTCCTGGGTAGCCAACTTTAAAGTTTATTAAGTAAGAAATTTCAAACGCTTAAATTTCGGGCTTCAACGTAAAGCTATAGAAAATGCACTTTGGTTAGACATCTCTTGGAGGAAAAATAACCAGGGAGATTTCTTTAGATAACGTGGCTCTTAAAGAGCTCCTTGGAGGTTTGCAAGTTACAAATGCGAAAGGGCATTTCCAGCCGCAGCCAGAACGTGTCTTTCACCGGGCACAGTAAACGGCTTTTAATAAAGCAACCGCGTTTATGACCTAAAGATCCTATAAAAGCCAGGACTTACAAGGGCTGAGAAGCAGAAATACTCGTACCTAGTCGATTAGACATTCAGTTTTTAGGTAGGATGGGAACAAGTATTTTTTGTATGTTCCTCGAGTTCAAGCAGATCAAAGGTTTGGGACAACTGTCAAGCAGACGTTGGTTGGGATGGGGCGTGTTACCAGTACACAGACAGACAACCACCACCATCTTCTGCCACGCACATATACCCCTTTCCTAGGACGTTTACAATTTCAGTCTCAAATTCATCACTGTGAAGAAGTCTTCTCTTTGAATAAGAATAGAGATGGTAACAAGCCTGAGACTATACTCTGTAGGAAACTTTTGGCACAGGATTCAAACATTGAGAAGAAGAAGAAGAAGAAGAAGAAGAAGAAGAAGAAGAAGAAGAAGAAGAAATCAAGCCCGCCAGGGTAGGTGTCGAGGGTAAGAAAAGAGGCTTGCTTGAGCATCCCCCAGCCTTCACTTCTCTCTTTCTGCCGCCCCCAGACCCTCCCTCCACACCATTTCGGAAACGACACAGATGCGGGCAAACACATCACCCGCACTCCCAGTGATCGGCTATTGTATCAAGTGTTTTAATCGAGATGTGACAATTTAGGCTGGGGACAGAAATAATCTATCAACATGCCCATTAGATGCAGGGTGGAATAATGCTTCTATTGGTTGGGTCCTTTCGAGGTAAGCGGGTGTATTGAGCCGGGAAATTTGGGTTCTGTGAATGGATCGAGGCTACTTCCTTTCTGCCTTTCCGTCCTATTATTTTCTTTAAGTATCCCAGTTTGTACATATGTTAGCGCCAGCCCACAAATAAACTGGCAGGAGTAGAGGATATATGCCCTCCACACCTTAAAACCATCTGCTCAGTTTGACATTTACAAAAAAGGAAGGAGAGAGCAGGGAAGGAGGAGGGGGAGAAGGGGGAAGAAAGGAAGCCGAGAGGGAGAGAAAAGATTCAGAATCTGCAAGGAAATGGCTTGAACTTCAGCCCACAAGTTATGTTAGTTACACCTAGCGCTCGGTTTGCACATTTTGCACACTCTACGCCCGGCAACTGGCGGCAGGAAAAGTTCCTCGCGAACCCCAGTAAGCCTTCTGTCACTCTCGGGGGGAAGGCAGGCCTGAGTGCAAGTCGGGGTAAAGCCGTCTGGCAGACAAGGAAGCTCCCCCACTCCCAGCCAACGCCGCGGAGGCTCGCAGCTCGCCACGCTCCGCCGCGGCAGTTCGCAGCCCGCATTAGGGCGCAAGAACTGCTGGTTGAAATAGGAGCGCGCGCGACGCTGGGCAAGCGAGCTCGGTCCGAAGCCCAGCTCCGTGAGCTACGTACGCGGAGCCCTGTCCTGTCCCCTGCTGTCGGGGCGCCCCACAGGCCGGGCTCCTGGTAACCTCTCTTGCCCAAGCTGCGGCGCTCTCCCAGGTCTTGGGACGCTCTAGAGCAAGGCGTGAGGCCCGAGCCCCCTATCTCGGGCGACTCCCGGTTTGTTTTCTGATAGGGGAGAAGTGATCAGTCAGGTCGGAGACGAGAAGTCGCCTAGATACTGGCTCCATCTCTGAAACCAGCGGCCAAGCCTAGGGTCAACTCCTTCCTCTGTCCATTGGAAACACAACCCCAGTAACTTAAAAGTTAACACAAGTTCTGACCGCTTTTCCAACAAACCTCATCCATGCAGACTGCCTTTACTTATTTATGGGAAGGGGGATCTGCTGCGAGTTCTTAGTCAAACTCCTGCAGTCCTCACTTGTGCATCTGGTCCTGGGTTAAACCCACTTTGCCTTGACCTTTCCTCGGTGTGTTTCCGCCCCCCTTCCCCTTTCTTAAAGCCCTCAGATGAAGCTAGGAGGGAAGATTGCATATAAGTAATTTAAAACCTTACGATGAACCATCGTCAGATCCTAAGCAAACCAATTCTGGGAACTTCAGCCAGATCCAGTAGAGAGGCAAACGTGGGCGTGGATTTCGGAAGAAAGATGCTGAAGATCCCTGCCTGGACGGAAACGCACACAAAACCATCCGCTATCCAGCACCACCAGCACCACCCTGAAGAAGGGAAGAGAAAGAAAGAAAAACCAACTCCAGGGTGCAGGCCGGCCTGCTTCCGGCAGTCTAAAAGCAGACTGACCGCCATTCTCTCCTTCCCCACCCCCCTAGCCCCGGTGCCCAGTGCGACGCCAAGCTCAACCTGGATTTGTTCTGAATGGGGGGGAAAGTGAAATGCCACAAGATCAGTAGCAAGTAGCAGCTGCAGCGTTTCTCTCCTGGGAACCCCACTGCTTAGAAGCCTCCCGAGTGATGTTTGTTTAACCAACGGCTTTCAAAGTAAACAGAGGCGAAGCGCTCCAAAGAAGTTGAAATATAACCCTTACAAGAATTTGGGGCCGGAGTGCTGGCAGAAAAAGTAAAAAAAAAAAAAAAAATTTTTTTTTGGTTTTAAATAATAAAGCTTCCATCCCAAATAAGAGCCCACCACAGTGCCTAAAGGAAACTAGAAGGGTCACAAAAACATAAATTTATCGAAAGGATTCATTGCAGTAAAGTGACCTCAAAATCATCCTTCGTCCACAAACACACACCTGCGGGGAGCGGGGTTGGTTGTCAGTGACTTGAAGGGGCACACTACTACTCGATTTTAGGGAAGTGGGCGAAAACAATCGAAGGGAGGTGCTTTCCCAGCCCTGCAGTAGAAAGGAGTAGGCAGGGCGCTCTGCGCCAGCCCTGGCTTTGCCTCAGGCACCGAACTTTCCAATATCAAGATATTAACAGATGGTGGTGAGCACATGGAGGGCTGTTACTTACATAATCCAGCCACTCCGCCCAGCCGCGCTGAAGCCGGCGAGGCGCCCGCCAGGCCGCGCGCGCGCCTTGCGAGGGGTGCTGCTGTCCCCCGAAATAACGTGCTTTCCTCTCCAACCCCCACCCGGTTCTTTGGGGGCCAGGGTTTGGAGAGGTCGTGCTTTCAGAAAAACATTCGCATCGATCGGGGTGTGCTTTACCTTCTTCAGTCCACAGTAAAGAAGCTGGAGACCCAAGGGCAGAGGGAAGCGGAGGGAACGCTTTCGGGGAGAGCCGGACGCCGTCCCTCGGTATGGGTGGGGGGGTACACGGGAGTGGAATGTTCGCAATTTACATCCCTCCTTCTTTGGCTCAGTATTAGCAGATCTTTCCCAGTCACTGAAATACAAAGGCAGGCTCGGGCCGCGGCTGAGGGGGAGCGGGGTGGGGTGAGGGTGTGAGTGCGAGGGGACGCCTCTGCACGCGGGGGCGCAGTGGGCAAAGTTACGCAAAGCCTCCGGGCACCGCTAGGCTCCCGAGCTTCTGCAGGTTTTCAAGCACTGCTTCTCGCACGCGGGGAGTCCCTTTCGGCTGTGTGGCCGCCTGCTGCCTTCACGGTCCCAGCCACCTCCCCCGAGGCCCGGTCCCTCCCCGTGTGCCTGTGTACCTCCGCCCGTGGGTCGGGGGGCGCGTTTGTTTGCCGAGCCTCTCCCTGACGGCGACTCCGGCCGCCGAAACCCGTGAGGAACACGCCTCAGTGGGCTGGAAAAGTTTCGGGTTGGGAGGGAAGGGTGGGAGTCGCCTCTCCTGGCACCCGGCGCGAGCGGGGCTGCCTGGCCGGCGGCTACCTCCCGGTCCCCTCCTCCCTCCCGGCCCTTCCTTTTTCGCCGCGGCCCCGCGCTAGGTGTCGCGGCCTCTCGGCCCAGAGACCCGGAGCGCGAGGTGCGGCGGCGGCGGCGGCGGCGGCGGCGGCGGCGGCGGCGGCGGCCGGGAGCTCCGAGCGGAGGGCACGCCCCTGCCGCCCGCGCGGCCCCCGGGGGTCCCGCTCGCCCCGCCCGGGCTCTGCGGCCCCCGCCTCCTCCCGAGCCGCCTCCGGGGCCGGAGCCCCTCTCGGCTGGCCCGCGCGGGGCGCACGCCGGGAGCAGAGGGCAGCCACCTGCTCCCCGGGCTGCGCGGGGCAGCGAACATCCGACGCCGCCCGGGCCCCGCGGCCCCGCGGCGCATCCCCCCGGCCCTCCCCCCCCCCTTTCCCCGCGTCCCCGCTCCGCCACCGCCAGCCTGTTGCTGCGGGGGCCGTTCCGGCGGCGGCGCGCCCGCACCCGGGGACGCGCTCCACCTGGGCGACGGGGGCCTCCCCAGGGACCCAAGGAGGAGGGGCGGGGGCGTTTGAAAGGATGGAAGAAGCCTCCCCTCCTGTCCACCCCCTTTCTGTTGTCAATTAAGGACATTTGGCCGTTACCCCCAGCTTCTCCTTTCTTTGGTGTTTCAAGTCCAGGGTGTGAATTCCGAGGAGGTGCTCGATTTTTGGTGATTTGGGGTGATAGGACTTAAATTACCCCTCCTGTCCACCTTGCTAGGCTTTTATTCAGGAGCGGATTCGAGATAAATAGGTGTAGGCCTGGCACAGGGGGAAAAGCGAAGGAGGCTCCCAGTTTGGATTTATTTGGGGGGAGAGAGCGCGACTCTGGAAAGTTGCATTTTGTTTAAATTAGAGCAAGAGAGAGTTGAAAGCCAGATTTCTATAATTTTTTCTGGTGATATTTCTTTTATGAAGTATCTAAGTGTCTGTTTGTCATCATTTTGAGATCAAAAGGAAAATCCATATGCTGCATAGTTTTTCGAAATTGCTATTTAAATATGTTTTAAATGTTTTATCCAACGTGGAGAAGGCTGCTCGCTCGGAGGCAAGGCTGGTAACAGGGATAGCGGGATGGTTTGATGTGGAGCAGTGGTTCCCAAGAGTGGCCCATAATCAGGAGTCACCAAGGGAGCTTTTAAAAAACAAAGATTTCTGGGCCCACCCCAGCAAGGGAAATCAGTGGGAGGACCTGGGCCTCTGGGGGTCATGCTGTGTTTCCAATTACTGTTCAGTTACTGATCAGTGACCTTAGGTGTGTTACTTAATCTATGTGAGCCTCAGTTCTTTTTATCTGTTAAGTGGGGGTAATATCCAACTTACGGAGTTGTAGAGAGTGTTATGTAAGTAAAATTGTTCAGCTTGTGATTGATGCTCAATGAGCCTATTTTGTCTACAAATGTGTGCTCTGTACAGTTGCACGGGATCCCTACTCCTTTTATGCAGAACCCTTTCTCCCAAAGATTTCGGTGAAACTAACTTCACCTAAACTTGCCCTTTGATATGTTCATGTATGCACATTTCAGCCTATGCATAGCTGCTCCACTGGGCCCTTATGTGCACACCTTTAAGGCCATAAACCATAGACTTGGTGCACATTTGGAAGCTAGGCTCTGGGCTCTTGCACCTATAGAACTGTCCATCCAGGTGGACAGGAATCATTTGCTGATCTGAGGTCTGCTTTTCTCTTTCTTTCTTTCTTTCTTTCTTTCTTTCTTTCTTTCTTTCTTTCTTTCTTTCCTTTCACCTTCCCTGCTTTATAGATGGCAAACCTTTCCTACAGAAGCTGCCCATCAGACCAGTGAAACCCGCAGGACGAAAAGTTCTATTCAAGAAGGGAACAACAAGGAGGAAAAAAAGGTCAACATTCCCAGGTAAAACTAAAACAAATGTGTATCATCTATCGTTTGCTTTTACATGTCTGAATGAACAACTTCCCCAAATCTATGTAAACTACAACGCTTCATAAAATTCTGTTCCAGTGAACCAATGAACACAAGCACGCCCCGACATAATTAAAAGCGAACCCAGCCAAAGGCAGCTGTGAGAAGGCAAAGAAAGATAGGCAGGAAGGTGCTATCCCTGGCTGTGACTCTGCAGTCGTGTGAGGGGAAGAAAGCCAGAGAAATGGAATGGGCTGAACTAGCAGAGAAACATTGAGAAGGCTGACAATTTTAGAACTGGAGACGGCTGAGTAGCTATTTACTCATCCCAAAAAAGGTATTCGCTGGGACCCTCCGAAAGCTTGAGATACGTAATCAGGGTGTTTCGTGGAGCAAGATAAGGGAGAGATTGCCAGCTTGGGGTGTCTGTGGGCCCGATCCCTGGTGAATGAACCCATGGGTTGGGAGGAGATATTCCCTGAATGAGGGAGAGCTCATGCATCACCCCTAGAGGCCTGTCCCCCCTAAGGTTTGTGGATATCTGTGGGCAAGTATGGAAGGCTCCTGCTTTCTGGTTACTCTCTGTACCTGGGGGAGATGCCTCTAGGGGACAAAACAGAGAACCCCAAGACAACTCCAGAGAAACCCGCATCTGGGGCCAAGCTGTAGGGAGACAGGTGACACCGACTGACCTTTCACTCCCAAAGGCCCTCATGGTACAAACAGCACTTTGGCCTACACTTGAGAAGGTGGTGGGGAGATGGGGGCAGAGGCTGAGGGGGGAAAGAGTATGTGTGGGGGGACAGAGTTTGGAGGGGCCAGGGATGGGTAGGGGGACAGTGTCTGTGGGGGTGGGAGGGGAGTGGGTGGGGGTGAGGAAAGAGTATAGGTGGAGGTCGACAAGGTGACAGAGTTAGGGGGAGAGTGCCACTGGGAGTACTAGGGGTGACCGGAAAGGTAGGGGAGGAGCACCAGTTCCCCCACCAGGTGGCTTGCTGGGGGCTAAGTGGCACGTGGGAGTGTGGTTGGAGGACTGAAAGGGAGTCGGGAGAAAAGGTCCAGAGGCGACATGTGGCCTTTGCTGAAGCCTGGATGAAGGGCGCAGCAACTAGGTTTCCTCAGGCCCTCACCAGTCTCGCTGAGACAGGAAGCTACTGGCTGGCTTACTAGTCCCAGCTTGACCCGAAGGCCTAGGACCCCCTGTGAGGCCCGGCCTCACTGGGTGGGGCATCCGGGGGTCTCCCGCTGGGGATGCCCCCCCCTCCACCACAGGCAGGCCTGCACCCTGCTCCCCTCTCCTACCTCCAGCCCTGCCCTCCCCCACTCTCCCAGTCTCCCAGCAGGACGTCCCCTGAAGTGCCTCCATCCCCACTCTAGGCCCAGGGTTGCTTCTGAGCCCCAGGTCTCCCTGGGCACTCTTCTTTCCCTCCCAGATAAGACGCCTTCACCCCTTCATCTCCTCCATGCTAATCTTCTGCTAGTGGTGCCTGAGGCGGGGAGGGCGGGTAGCAGGCAGAGGGCAAGAGAGCCCAAAGTGAACTCAAAGAGAAGGGAATGACACAATTCAACAGAGAGCTAACGTTTGCAAGACATGGCTAAGAATGGCAGTTGGTGACCCTGTTGAGGGAGCCGAGTGTACTGGAGCATTTGGGGTCTTAGCCAACATGGGGAGATCATTATCATGTGTGGGATTTAGTTGAGCCTCTGAAACTTCAATTAGGAACACAAGCCTAGAAGAATCTGGATGAGGGGCAAACGCGTCCACACGTAATCCTCTGGGTATCCCAGTGGTCTTTCTGTGAGACTTCAGAAGGAGGCAAACAGACGAAGTGAGAAACGATGATAGGCAGGTTGGCATTTATTGAGCACTTCCAGGGCCATAACTGTGCCAGATGCTTTATACCCAGCACTGCCATTTTCTTAATTCTAAAATGCCATGGATTAGAAGATGCACTGACAATGTAAAGATGAGAGAGAAGGAAAACACAGTGACCTTAAATGCACAATAGGTGGTAAAACATCCTGATTTCAGGAACGTAATAAAATATGAGAAAACAGGAATCTCAGAAGTGAAGAAACAAAGTCTATTAAGTGTAGTTGTCTCAGCAGCCCTGATAGGAATTATCCCCACTGTATGGATGAGTAAACTGAGACTGTGGAAGCTTTCACCACTTGCTCAAGGCCACAGAACCTGTAAGTAGCAGTCAGCAGTGACGCCCGGTCTGCCTGTGCGGTCAGAACCAGAACAGTCTCTCCCAGGGCACGTAACCTCTGCAAGATTGGGCTCCTTCAGCTTTTTTCCTAGCCCGGGTTCTGTCTGGACCCTTTTACCACTGGCGACCCCTCCCCCACCCTCTAAGCTCTGGAGATTTCCAGGAGGAGAAAGTAATTCATTGGGGAGAAAAGGTACAAAATAGTCAAATTACATTCTTCAGATTCAAATAGAGTCTTTAAAAGGGTAAAAATCCATGCATGCCAGGTTTTGCTGTGCACTGCAGGAAGTCGATGAATTCAAGGATCCCTGTATTGCTGAAAATAGAATTGTAAAAAATAAAAGGGGTGGGGGGAGAAAGTGAACGAAACTAATCCTATTAAACGTGGTAGCATGTTTTTGTGGCACGCAGGGAGAGATTAAGCACAGGAAAGGGGATAAGTACTGCTTCAGTTTCACTAAACTAATGTGACAACTTGTCATTGGAAATCTTTGCAGCCTGTTAGTAGATGACTAGCTGATTCAGAAGTGTTTTCTATCCTTCCCTTTGTGTCTCCCGTGAGGTTTTTTTTTTTTTTTAATTTTCTTTCTTTTCCTGTTTCTTTCTTACCCATGCTGCTCTATTTTGCTTTTTAATCCTTCGTGTCTCCTTCAAGTCAAAACATTTAGCTGGCTCTAATCAAGATTTGGTTTTGAAGATGCCCTTTGACCTCGAGTTGCCCAGAGAAGCCCCGGAGGGGACTGCTCTCCATCCCCAACCCAGCTTCTGTCCTGTGGCTTGAAAACCCGAGTTTCTGGGGGAACACTCTCATTTCAGATGTTTCGACCTTCTCCTCTCCCCTTTCTCCTTTTCCTTTTTTGTTTGCACCTTCTGTTCTCTCCTGTTTGACTTTCATTTCCGTGCTTCTGGTTTTTTTTTTTTCCTCCTGTTTGACTTTCATTTCCATGCTTCTGGTTTTTTTTTTTCCCTCACTTTCCCTTTCTCCTCTTATCTTTCCTAATTCCCTTCCTGTCACCTGCTTTCTTTGCATCTTCTCTTTCATTTCTTCCTTAGAATTTCTTTTCCCTCCTCAGTGTGCCCCGGTAGCTCTCTTAGTGTTTCTTTCCTTCGGCTAAGACTGTTACATTCCTCGAGAAAAGTTGTGAATCCCTCCCAGTGGTGTCCATGTTATAGCAGTGACTGCAGCTGAAGTGGGCAGTGTCCTGGGGACCGGGAAGCCCCAGGGCCCATCACAGACAGGCAGGGAACAAAAGGCCGATCTAAATCAAGAGGAAGGCAAGAATTTTAGGCTCGGTCACCGTCTTTCCAAAGCAGGTGTCTGGCTTGTTTGGAAATGTCGCTGACAGTCCCTCTCCCTCTTGCTTTGGCATCACCCTCTCCCCCGTTCCTCCTCCCTCCCCCGCTCCAACTTTCCCCACTGGCTTACCACCAGAGGCGAGATGTTGAGTCAATGGAAAAACAACATTCGCCAACATTAAAGGGAGACTGTTTAGAAAAGGAAGGCCCTGCTGAGGTGCAGAGGAAGCCTGTACATTAACACGGGCCACCTCTTATCTGGGGCAGCTGGGTCTCAGCTGCCTGGGCTGATTCCCTGGCTTTGCCAAGAGGCCTTCGGCAGAGAGGCTGCCTTGCAGAGTGGGAGGGGGGTGGGGTGGGGGGGGGGGACTGCTCCTTCTCATCCAGGACCAGAGCATCCCAATCACTTTTAGAGACAAAAAGTCATGGCTTCTCTCCCAGGGACTTAATGGGTGTGTGTGTGGCGGGGGGAGGCAGGGGGAACCTGGACCAATAAGTAAAGTCTTGCAAAAGGCTACAGGTCCTCTGGGCCTTTGCCTCTGAACACTCCTCACCATAAACCAGACTCCTCTCATTTCCAGTCCTTTTGCAGACTCCCCAGTGCCGTACCAACTGGCTGTTCTGACCTGAACGTGAATTGTAGGGAAAGACATGCTAAAGTGACCCAAAGGAGAATTTAAAAGAAAAAACAAAACACGTGGTTAGGTTCACCCCGGCTCTAAATTGCTTACCGTTAAGTCTTGAGCCAGCTGCCGATGGAAAGATAAGGTAAATCCCTAATCAGTCAATAATTAACCGAAGTTCCATGAATGGGCCAGTCGGCCAAATCCTGCTGACACCTTCAGATCCCTGCTTTAGTGGGATGCTTAGGTAGAACCTTCCGATAGACCCCACTCGTGGATCCCCATGAGGGGTAAAATGATGCCGGTACCTGCCAGTGAAATCTTTTCTTAGGCTCACTCCTTTGGATAACATCTGCAGATTTCACTTTGGGAAATGTGTGTGTGTGTGTGTGTGTGTGTGTGTGTGTGCGCGCTCACGCACGTGTGTCAGACAGAACAGCTTGGAGATCCATTCTGGTTCCAGGTCAGTTTGAACCAAATCCCAGATGTGTTCTGATCGTTACTCCCTTAGTCTTCCTAGAGGACTGTATCTTTTTTTTTTCCTGCTTTTCCCATCATTGTAGTTTCTTCCCAGTGCCTATAGATATTTCTGTTCCTTGTCTCTCAAGGTCAGTGTGTCTTCAATTTGTGGTAAAAGCAGAGATGCACTTTAAGTGATGAGCAGCCGCATAGCCCTACCAAAGCAGGAGAATAATTTTCAAATTTTAAGTAAGTAGAAAATTAAACGACAAATAAATACTGATTTTGGTGCTTCTGGCAGGCCAGGTTCTTTTCACTTCCTACGGAAGCAAATTTTTAGTAAGGGGCTTAATTCTTAAATGGTTCTAATTTCCATTTTTTGGTTTTGCTTTGCTTTGTTATTCTGTACAGCATTTAGTGTATTATGATATGTGCTTGTAGTTATACTATTAGATGAGAAAAATCAGTATATTAAGTGTGGTTTGAATTTTTCCTAAGATCAAGCTGTGGGTCACGACAGGATGCCAGTCTATGAACTTTTCCCCTAATTTTGTCTGCTCAAGCCATTTGAAAAACAGGTTCTTTTAGACACAGGGGGAGTGGGGTGCAAAAGTGTGGCTCGATGTGGTTCCATCTCCATTCTGGGAGAAAAACAACAAAAATTGAACGTTTGTCTACGAAGGTGTCACAAGGGTGTTATTCCTTCATGTCAAAGATGGTGCATCCATTTACACTTCCGTTGGTTCCACAGCTCAGCCTCTGTGATCACCAACACATTGTTCTTCTCTCCTAATAGAACTCAGTAGTCTGGGTGCTCAATTAATCTTTGGCTGCTTGGGGGAATTGCCAATGAGTGGAAGTTCCGCCAATGATCTGTGACACCCTTTTCAACAAACATTAATTGAATGACATTTCTTTTTTCCCCACATCATCCATCTGTCCTTTCTTATGCAACTTGTGAGTTTCAAAAGGGCAGAAGGCAAGCTTTCTTTTGGTCACACATTTGGCCTAAGAAGACAATCTAAGAATTAAACAACATAATCTACCACAGCCTTATACATAAGTCTAGAAGATTCATCGGCCTGCAACAACATGTTAAATATAAAACCGGCTAGGGCCAGCCGTCTTTTTCTCTTTGCCCATTAAAACTTCTTGCTTTCATCAAGGTGGTAAGTGGTTACATACAATGTTACGACAATCATTTGGGGATACAAGTGGGAATGGGAAAGATAAGAAGAAAAACAGTGAGAATTTTTTTTTAAACTAGTCATTAAATTTGTAGGTAAACCTGGGATCTAGGTAAACCTGAGATCCAGTTTTCTTGGGCTTTATGTTAACTTTTGATTGTTTTAAAATAGGAAAAAGTATCTCACCTATAAGAGGGCTGGTAAGTAAAGCAGAGGACATACATCATGCTGTCTGTGTGGTCATGTTGCTTGGATATTAAAATGAGATTTAAAAAAAATGAAACTGGAATCTATTTTTCAACAGGTTGAAAGGCATTTATAATTACACTAATAATTTGTGAGTATCATACTAATGAGGATAGGGAAATGTAGACCTTGACATTGGCACGTTTAGTTACACTCACTATGAAAAAGATGTTTACCCCTCGAGAGTTTCTTAAGAAAAAGAAAAATCAATCTCCATCAATGAGCAATATTTTTCTCCCCAAGGGATATTGATTTGAACATTGACTTCGCAATGGGTGAGTTATTTCCTTCAGGCCCCCTGTTATGAATTGTTAGGTGACATGTCTTTTATGAGCCAATAAACATGTTGTTTCTAGTATAGTAATCTTGTCAGGGAGATTCCAACTTCTGAGCTGTGGTTGGTTTGGGATATTTCAGCTTTTGGATGTCTGCGTTAAGTATTTCTATGGGATATATTCCAAGTTTAAAAAGCAGTATCGCTCATCTCCCTTATTTTTTAAACTAAGAGTAGCCTTTCAGTACTTCTGAGGGAAAATCAGGTGGCAGTGAATAATTCCCTTTTCTGCTTGCTCCTCAGCTTTGTGTCCTCTCAGCTTGTGCATGGACCCATGACTCATGTGTAGTCATACAAATGTCTTCATGGCTCCCTTTTCTCCCTTTACATAACGGTACAATGTTGGTATCTCTAATTCTGAAAATAAACCAGATTGTCCATTTGCCAGAGGAACCAGTACGTCAAGGAACATCGTGATGGGTGGAAGCAGAGGAAAGGATAAGTGGCGTTGGATGCTTGTTGACACGAATGAGCGTTTTTTCAATTCATCTGTCAGGATTTGTGTGCACTGCATTTTCTTGATGAGCTCCTTGAAGGACGAATTTAGAATTTACATTAGATCGCCTTAGGGTCGATTCGTCCATCCGTTCGTTCTTGAACGAATATTAACCTGTGCCCATATCATGTGCCACACACCATACTCAGCACTGATGATAAAGAAGACCCATCTGAGGCTTTCACAGTGTGCTTGGGAAGGCATCAGGTCGGATAGTTCTGGATACATGTTGACACAAAATACTTTAGGAGCCCTGAGGCTTATTTCACAGAAGCTGGGAGTAGCAAGGAAGCCTTCAGGGAGAAGTTAAGCAAAAGCGTTAATTCATCGGACCATGGGCTCAGGAGAGGAACAGAAGCGTGTGTCCCCGTTGCAAAGGGAGCGGAATCCTAAGCAAGTCACTGTATCCCCCTGAGCCTTAGTTTCCTTGTCTGCAAACTGGGAATAGTGATACCTGCCTTCTGAGATTGAAGGTTAAGTGAGATTGCATGAAGAGGCCTCGACACCGTGCACAAAGTCGACACTGCATAAATGTCTGCTAGAAAGGTATGATAAAGTGACACCTTAGCACACTCTCTAATATTAATCCAGCAAATATTTGTTGGGCACTGACCAGGTGTCATGCCGTAGTGCTGGGTTCTGGGCAAAAGACCAGCAGTTCGTCAGGAGACACCATGAGGACGGAGCGAGAGATAGAATGACAGGTGGCTCCTGCGAGGCGTGGAGGAGGCACACTTCTGTGCGTGGCGGGCCTGAGCTGGTCTCTTACTGCTGGAGCCCAGAGCACCAGGGGCGGCCTGAAGGAGGAAGAGCCAGCAAAAGTCGGTCTTGCCCGACCAGGAAGGGGCTTGTGGGGCAGTGATGGCCTCAAAACAGGAAAGAGACAGACAGATTTGTTCATCTGTGATTTCTCAGTTTCCTCTAAGTTTTCCCACGGGTGTTCCTTGCCTTTCTGTAGCTGGATCGCGGCCTCTTCAGAAACCAAGAAGCCCATCTGTTTGCTGCTGCCTGTTCTAATGTGGCGCCTCTGATATACCCTCAGTGAACGTGGCTAGGTCTTTATACTTCCCTCTTCTCCACATGCTGAAATTTTCCAGTCCTTTCTGAAGCCCAGTCAGTTTCAGAGTGCTCAGATTTAAGTGCTTGCTTGTGTGCTTATTGAAGAGATTCGTGAATTGAGAGTTGTGATCGTGTCACTGCCTAAAACTCTTCATATTGCTCTCAGGATAAAGTCCAAGGTCCTGAATGTGTGCCACAAGACTTTTCATCATCTGGCTTCTGTCCTGGGCTCCTGCCTCACCTCCTGGAACTCCCCATTCTCCCCACGTCTCCACGTCACTGGCTTTTCTCCTGTTACCTCAGCACTGCTGGTACCTTTATCGTGTTGCTGCCTTTGTTTGAAAGGCCTCCCCAATCCCTTCTCCAGACAAACTCCTCTCTTTAGTTAGGGTCCCACTTAAAAGTCATTCGCTCAGGAAAGGCCTCCCTCATTTCCTAGGTTAGATGATCTAATGATACCAGCTCACATCACCTATGGTTTTCTTTTCTTCTGCTTACCCTAAGTGAAATAAGTTATTTGAGCACAGACCTTATTCACCCAACAAATACTCTCTGAGGCCTTCAGAGAATGGCCTAGATGTTGGGAATACCACACAGGAAGACAAAGTCTCAGCCCTTGGAGCTTGTAAGTGAGGCAACAAGCAAGAAGCACATGTGGATGGGATATAATGTCAGTGATATAAACACTCTGGAAAATAGTGAAGCTGGGTAAGGGGATGGAGAGGGCTTGAAGATAAGTTGGGAATGAAAAGAGGGAAGGCTTGTGGTTGTCTGGTTCAGTGTAGAATTCCCAATGCCCAACACAATGTCTGGCATCCAAAAAGGACCTTGCAAATATTTGCTCATTGAGAATCATCTTGGTTCAAGTAGGCCTGAAGGAATGAAGGGTTGAATTAGGCTAACGCAGTGGTGCTTGCTTCTCCCCAAGTTCCCTGACTGTATCTGGGACAGTGTAGTCTGCGTGTTTACCCTACATCCAATGGGAATCCACGTCAAACCTATGTCCCTGTTAAAGTCTACGATAGTCATACCTTTTGTGTGGTAGCCTTGCACACTTTCTTCTTAACCACCACCACAGGCCAAATAGCAACTGGTTGGTGAATGAAATATTTATGCTTTGGAGAAATCTTGATGTTCTAATCAGTTTCTATTTATATAATGATCAACTATGCCTATGAGGAGGAGGAGAGTTTTTTCTGTGATCTCTGTGCATCTAAGTGACTAATGAAGTCAATCTGGACTTGGCAGATTTTGCCACAACTTGGACAGACGTAGCACCCATGATGTCGTGTCACTTCTCAGCTTGCTGGTTGCCTTGTTCCCACTGCTGTGATCTCATGTTTGGCATTTTCCTTTCAAAGTGTTATCTTCCCATTTCGCATGGTCCCTCTGTGTGGCTCAGGCTTAAGGCACTGTCTACCACTTGTCTTTCAACCAATCTTGTCTTCTTAAAGAATATTCTGAAGACCAAACATTCTGTTAGCTTTAGTTTGTTTTAATTTTGGAGGAGCCGAGGGGGTGGGAAGAGGAGAGGGGAATTCATACTTTCGCAATTTTTTTCTTAATTTGAATGACAGAGCTGGACCGCGGGGCTGAGTTTGAATTGAGATTCAGACAAATTGGGTTCGTTCTCTATAGTCTTGGTTAAAGAAAATTTGCACAGCACGAAGGAAATGAGCAAAAGAATGGTTCGGATTCTCTTCTGTGGACCCTAGCGTACCTTTTCTTTTGTGCTGGCCCCACAACTCCCGTGAAACAGCATCTTTCCCTGCCCTGGGGGCCTCTTCTGGTTTTGCACTGTTATAGGAATTCATTGCTTTGTTTGTATCACTCTTTGGACCAAAAAAGCCGATCAAAGTCCATACTCTTAAGTTCACTTTGGCTCCAATCCCTGCTGTTTTGTCTGTCCCACCCCTTTCTGTGTATCACACTGTTTATCTCCACAACCAGATCTCAGAATCCCCAGCAGAAAATCACATAGTTTGTATCTGCCATTAACCAGCTTCCCCAACCACCCCATGCCCTAATCAGAGGCCTTCCGATAGTTGCTGCTCAGGGGTTTGGGTAAGAATAAGATCGGAAAGAAATGGAATATATTTCCAGCTTCACGCGGTTTCCTTCAATCTTATCAGTTTGTAATTATATATTTACTTATCTTTTTACGTATTGACGGCTCTACCTTCCCTCCAGCAATAAGCCTCATAAAGGCTGGAAAATGTGTCTGCTTTGTTGACCAAGGTATGCCTGATGCTGGCCAGAGTAAACATATTTAATGAATCTCTGTGGAATATAGGAGTGACTATAGAGAAGAAGGAGCTTATTCAGGGTGGATTTTCACTTACCCTTAAGAAGTGAAATGAAAGCAAACTTTGGTGGTTTTGTTTAACTGTGGGCAAATTGGTATGGACTGAGAAATTCAATTAACTGTATTCATCAATTTTTGTTTCTGGGCTAGAATCGTCAGACTGAGACCCGGAATTCTTGATTCCCTTTTGTGGCATTAAAAAAAAAAACAACAAAAAAACAAAACAAAAAACCCAACCCAAACCTTGGCATATTACACCACCCAGATTTTTTTTCTTTGTCTCAAAGAAGGCTAAGCTGAACACTAGATTCCTTACCCAGTGCAACGATCAAAAACTCCTAAAACCTCAGCTGCCTTGGATGATGTCACAAAACCCTCAAGAATGCTCACTGCTGAGTTGGGCACAGGCCCAGCAAACACAATTCTTTCTGCCAGTTATTCAGGGTCTTTGACAGATTAGGTGGTCTTTCTTATTCTTTCTTCTTCCTCTTCCCCTCCTCCTCCTCCTTCTCCTCCTCCTCCTTCTTCTTCTTCTTTTTCAACCTCTGAAAAGGCAGTTCAGTTTACCTCTAAGCAAGACATTAGCTCTGACTGCCCCCAAATAACATTTTAATTGGAATCTCAGTCCAAACAAATGCCCAGCTTCTTTATTAACCTCAACAGTGTAATTTTTCAACCTCAGACTGATTCAGGGGGAAACTGTCTCACTCAAACTGCCATGCAATGGAACATGGCAGTTTTCCTCAACCAGTCTCTCTTCTGACCTTGATTTGAACCTTAATCTCTTCTACCCGTGTTTTCTTTATTAGCTGCTCATAGCTGTGGCACAAGACTAATTTTCCTGTTTTTAGACTACCAGTTTACAGAGGTATTTCACTCCCTGTTTGATTCCCAAAAGTAACCAAGATTTCATGGACCTCGTTGGGAAAGGGAAGGTAATACCCATTCTTCACATTTCTTTTTAGGTTTTGTAATTTACCGTAGCTGCTTTGCAAAATATGCTGTAGAATTTTAGACTGTACTTGCTTTGCAAAATGTGCTGTAGAATTTTAGTTTGTACTTTTGAGGTACAAAGTTTAGGTACAAAGAAATCATACACTTAATTGTCAGAAAAAAACTAAAAAAAAAAAACCCTTCTAAATGATTACAAAAGACTTTTCATCAATAGACAGGTCCACTCTCATAAAGTGAAAACTAAGGCTATTACCCGAGTAATTTAGGCAAACACAATATGTTTTTTTTTTTTTATTAGAAATCTCTAATCTTTTGGGGGAGATACGAATTATCCAGATAATTGCTTCAATTCCTTCATTTTTATGCTGAAATATAGTCAATGAGTAATGACAGAGAAAATAATTTTTTCTCAATTATACATCTGCATTTTTTGACGTTGGTAAAATGATCCAAATTAAAAAGAAAAAAAAAGGCACCCTTTTCAATAACAATGAAAAAAAAAACGTGTTTATTTGGAGTATACCTTAATATAGCAGAACTATGTAGGTAGAAAAACAGTGCTTATGATCGTGTGCTCAATTAGATTTATTATAGGTTTTTGTACTTTTTGGCATTAGCATGAAAGCATATTGGTTATTAGTTTTTATAACCTAATTGGAGGCTTTGTATCTAGTTACCCCTCTGTTCTCAGCTTCATACAATAGTTTGTTGATTGCAAAAATTACATTTCTGTGACTTTAAAGTCCTAGAACTAGGTCTGCCACTGCAAGTTGGGGATTCAGCCTGGTGTTTGGAGGGCAGGGACCATGTGCCCTCTGGGTGTGAGGGGGTAGGCAGCTGGGAACAATTGTCTGTCCCCCGCGGTGTTCAGTGGCATTAGCAGCACGTTGGCATGATAAACTTTGCCTTCATTTCACTGGCTCAAACAATTAGTGGGATTGAATCAGAGTTCTCCCAGATCATAGTTTATTATATGTTATTAAATTCCATTATTCAAGAAGTTGCCGCTCTGATTATAAAACTTCCCAGCATATCCTGCAAAGCCCTCATCTCCATCCCTGGCGCATTTCCTTTTACATTTATCTTTTGCTTCTCTGATAGACAAGCTTTTTTTTTTCTCTCTCTCTCTTTCTTTTTCTTTCCCCTTGGTACTTATTTAAAGAGCTAAGAGCTAATTTGAAAATACATCTACGAAAGGACAACAAAAATGAGATGTGAAAAAAAATGGGTGAAGATTCTTAATTAGTCCATTATTTGACACGCACGATTTAACATGGTATGCTTAGCATTGTGCATTCCCCAAAAGAACAAGGCTCTTTTTTTTTTTTTTATCCCAATCTTTAACTCCCTCTCATTCATTATATCCCTTCTTGTCACTTTCCATTAGCTGATCATGACATCCTTTGCTGGAAGGGCGAGCAAGCAGATTACTTCCAAACTGGTGTAAGTGACACTCAAAAGACTGGCCTAAAGGGGGTTCTGTGATAGCAACAAGCTCTTCAGCCCCTGGAGTTGGAGAATGTCATTTCAATAATATATTGGAGTCCATTGTCACATCCTTTCTGTAGCAACTTGGCAACTCCCCAGAAGTGGCAGGAATGGTTCTTCTACCGTGATAGAATCTAATGTTACCACAGTTGCTGATGATAGAAATAATAATAATAATAATAAATTATTATTATGAAGAATTATTTATAAGTATATAAATAATAAAAATCATTATTATTACTATTTACTTAGCCAGTCTAACCCTTCATCTTGCATTTTGCATTTTACAAATGAGGAAACTGAGGATCAAAGTAGCTAAATAAATTGTCCATGGTCCCACAGCTGATAAGTAGCAGAGCTGGGATTTTAATTGTGAGGTCTGATAGACTCCAGGCTATGTCTCTTACTGCTAGAGCAGGTTACACATAACACACCAACTTTTAGGAAACGTCACCATGTCTCCCTAAGTCTAAAAGAGTAAAGAGATGATCAACAGAGCATTCATTTTAACGCAACTGAAAAATAACCTGTCACCAGGCACTTTCGAATGAGGGTGGAGAGGACTGAATGAAGCAGCCAGGGACGAAACACACATGCGCAAATGGTGCTGACTAAGAAGAAAAGGGAAAGACCTCTGATCAGGTCAGCCCTGGAGATGCAAACTGTTCCCAGCACATCTTTCCTGCCCCCAGCAAGCCCCTCTCTTACCCTCAAAAACCTGACCCTGGGAATCATCCTCAGCCTTGGAAGGGCACGGGCCCAGGAAGAGCTGAATGGTTGCAGATAACAAGTCACAATGAACTCTGATCCGAACAGCACTGGGACCAGTCCCGGCTGCCGCTCATGCCTCATACCGGCGTCCAGCCTTCTATGCTCCTCTGTTCCTGAGAAAACATGTTTCCTTCATTCACCAAATTTTAGCCTCTTTCCTTCATTAAGCATGTTTTATCTTCTTTTCCCACCAATCTTTGAAATATTTTCATTATAAAATAGAGAATAGGGAAATACAGGTCAATACATTAACTAAAAGTTACCTGTTTTTCTACTGTAGCAGGAGAAAATTGATAGTCCTATGGTGTATGTCTGTTTTGTTTAAGATATTTATTTATTTATTCATTCATTCATTCATTCATTCATTTATTTATATGTATATAGTAGGCAGTAAAACAGGGCAGACTGAAATCGGACCACCCATTTTTAAATGTAGACACTGCCACCAGCCGTGTGACCTAACCTCTCTGGACCCTAGTTTTCTCGTATGTCAAGTACCTCCCTCAAAAAGCTGTTGTGACAATGATCTGATGTGTGTGAAGTAGCTGGACCATGGGGAATCACTTCCTGCATCTAGTTGCGGTTACATACACGTTCGTCAATGTTCTTGCTCTGTTTCTGACCATGCTCCAGCCTCCTTGATTCCAAGCCTGTAGCTAACTTCATCCTCAGCCACGATTCTGTCCCTTTTCAGTCCATTTGGTGTGATCAGCTTCCCCCTTACACTTCACCAGCGGTTTTCCCGGTCTCAGTTCCTGTCCGTTTAACCCCAACTCTTAAGTAGGCATCACCAGCCTCTTTTCCCCACTATGTGATGGATGCATTTCTGCCTGGGTGCCCTGCCTGCTCTGCCCAAAACCGAGGCAAAGCCTGAGCTCAGCCTTCCTTGTTCCCATCTGGTTGGAAATCCTTGAAGTGAGTGCAGATGGAGGCAATATCACGAGTTTGTGATCATAAAGACAGCAGCAACATCAACCCACAATCTGGGGGCCTCTGGAATGTCATTGAAAAACTAGCGTCAAGACGTGTAGACATACACAATGCCAAAGCAAGTGTATTTGTAATCATTTTAAATGTAAAAAATCATTTTAAATGTAAATGTAAAAAACAATCATTTTAAATGTAAAAAAGAAGTAATTATGAATGATTTTTTTCATCTTCCCTTTAAAAGCCCTCTGTTGTCAAGGCCACCTTCTCAATGATCATTGTACTTCTGAGAAGGGGGAAAATATGTGTGTATGTATGTATGTATGTATGTATGTATGTATATTTTAACTGGGGGGAGGGGGAGTAGTGCATGTGCTGGGAGAGCGGTCGGCTGGTGGCAGGAATGGGGAAGAGAGAATTATATTTAATGAAACTGGGAGTTCACATGGACCTTTCAGACTTAAAAAAAAGTGTTGATTTTTACATGCCAAAGGGGCTTGACGGCTCATGGCTTTGGTGTATTTTTCCAGACGGCAGATGCCATTTTGTGTTTTGCATAAACTGACTAAATTTGCTTGCTCTTTGTACGTATCTCAGAGGCAACCATTCTTTGCTTTCAATAGGACAGAAGAGCTCCTTGGCATCGGAACCCTCCTGGTCCGGTGAGGGAGGGATGCGGGTCGCTCGTGTATGAGGATACACGGCCATCATCCAAAACTTCCCAGTTCAGGTGGAAGGAAGAGGTTGGACCAGAACTTGGGATCCGAGTTGCCCAAAGGATGGTTCGGACGGTGTGAGTGAGTCACAGAAGGTAAGCTATGCTCAAGAACTTTCAAAAGTTATTTTTCCAGTTTGTCCATTCTTCTCTCCATGGAGGACAAATAGGTTCGTTACGCTTTTATTCCAACTCCTCTGCGTCTTGCAATTGCTAGTTGTGTGATCCTGTAATTTAGTAACTCTGTGCTTCAGTTTCTGCAAAAAAAGAAAAATTAGGATGATAATAATAAATAACTCATCTCTTAGGATTGTTGTGAAGATTCCATGAGTTAATCCGCATAAAGGTTTCTGAACCGCGTCTGGCATATAGCAAGTGTTCAAGAAATGTTGATAATTATTGTTGATACGATTCATTTCTATGGAAGTTTGCATTTTTGCCTTTATTTTCTGATGATTGTCCTGTCCAGTTCCCATGGCCATTATGCTAATTCTTTGGGTTGGTTTTATGGAAATAGACTGGTAACAGAGTGGTTAAGCTATTGGCTTTGCCGTCGAACAGAATCAAGTTGAAGTTCTTGAAGTAACAATCAATAGCTGTATCTCCTCAAGAAGTGACTTAATTTCTCCAGGCCTCAGTTTCTTCATCTATAAAATAAGGATGACAATAATCATACCTGCTTCATAACGTGACAGTGGTTGAACATTATCTGGCAAAGATGTAAAAGCATGTTGGTATTGTTATTATTTTTGCTGCCCCAAATATACCGAATAGCTCACTTATAGTCAAAAGTGCCTCTAGGAGCTTGTTAGGACCCCAGGGCTCTAGTTTCATGGCAGCTACCTCACCAGAAAAGAGAGCAAACACAGAAATAGAAAGATGCTGTGAGGCCACGACTTTACAGGGACTCTTTGCCACATAATGACACAGATTTGAGAATCGAGTCTTGCTCAACATGGATTCCAACTGAAGTTAGAAAACTCCAATTTCTGAGCAGACCAATCCCAACTCATTACATTGGGGGGTATTCCAAAGGACGGGAACTATTGGGATAGGAACCGCAGCCTTATTTTTCTGTCCTAAACCCCCCACCCCCACCCCCGGCCCACATAAAGCACAGAGCCAGGTAGATTGTAAGGAAGCATTAGTGACCTGTGCTGGTTACCTTTCACGGAGGCGTCTGGCTTTTGCCACATTATAAATATTTACATTTCCCATTTTCGAAAATGTTTGTTTATTTCTTCCTTAAAGCTGAAAATGGATAAAAGTTGCATCAGTGACTGAAAGAAACCCCTCTAGAGTCATGTTATTGAAAACAGTTATTGAAAACCGTCTAGATCACACATGCCACTTTCCTCCAGCAGTGACAGGTAGTCTCCATTAATAACTGAATAAAGAGAAAAACAAAGCTTTTACCCTGAAGCTAGTACAAAACCTGAAACAACCCGAAGAACATGGAACAAGGAAGTCTGAAAAGCATCACCAAACTCGCAGATACTTTGTTGGCTCTGTGACGGTTTTTTGACCGCCCCTTCCTGCCGCTGCGTCACTTCCCACAGTGAGGATAAGAGGGGACTTGAGTTGGGAGAAAAGGCACAGGAATGACTTCCTTTCTCAATTGAGACAAGATAGCAGCTCCGCTTTTTGTTCCTGACCTTACGCTTAGAAATTTCTCAGAGAGTGGAATGCCACGATTCGTTATCATTAACGGGAAAATAAGAGGGGAAGGTAAGAGCAAACAAAAGACAAAAGAAAGTGCATGTCAAAAGAAAAAGAGAAGTTGGAAAGAGCACAAAGCTATATTGTTAACAAGGGGGGAAGAAAGTACAAAGCAGCAAACAAACGAAAGAAACGTCCCAGTCCTGTGCCAGAGGTGGCTAACTGGCCAATGAAGATTCATCCTCCCCTTCTGCCAGGTAGAGGTGTTTCTGGGATGTCAGCAGGAGACTGTATTTCCCAGCCTCTCTTGTGGTGATGTGGGACCATGTGACCAGTTCTCATCAGGGGAGTCTGAGCTGAAATTCAAGAGATATGTGTCACATGGGGGTTCGGTGAAGACTGTGATAGTTTCTCCGTTCTGTCTCTGTCTCTCTGTCTCTGTCCCTCCCTGTCTCTCCATCTTCTGGCTAGATAATGCCAGAGCGGTCTTGATGTCCCCCATGCCTGGAGCCATTACAGGGAAGGAATATGGATTCCTCAATCACTGCTTAGAGAAGAGCAGCCCAGAACAGCTGCCCAACCGGGAATATCCACATTGGACTTTTTTGTGAGAGAGACATAAATGTCCATACGTGAAGCCGCTGAGCTTTTAGGGATTGTTTGTTATACCAGCAATCATTACTTACCTTGACTAATACAGAAATTGCTACCAGAAGGGAGCTCTAGAAGCAGTTGCTTTTTCTTCTCGCCTTTGCCTAAAAACCAGTTAATTATTTCCTGATATCCTCTTTTTCTTCTATTATGTTGTCAACAGCAGCCAATAACAACCAACGCATGCTATTTTTCACCTACGAGCTCCAGAGTCACATGGTCTGACTTCCAAGTTACGAAAAGCAGCAGTTTTGCCAGGTATTTTTCCACTGCATGATATGGATCTGCAGCCATCCAGACTAATATATCTGCTCTGGCACCTTGACCGCAAAGTCAACGCCACATATATCAGGGTCTTGTTACAGGACACCAGATCGGGTACTGAAGAGAATAGTCAAGTTTATTCAGGAAAATAGAAGTCTCTTGCGGCAGATGCAATGTAATGTGTTCACCAAATGATTTCTTTTCCCCGGGCACAGGGGAAGACCACAATCCCCTCTCCTTTGCAAGTTAATTGGGGCCAGAGGACCAGTTCTTTGTAAGGGAGTGTATGCAGAAGTACTGTGCCTCCTTTGGTCCACGGAGTTAAGAGTGTGTGTACGTTTTCCCTGTTTCTGTCTCCTCTTCGTCCATAGGGATCTTGCAGGACATGTGTTCCGGATGGTGTGGCTACAAGATAGAAGCCACTCAGCCTACAACGTGAACAAGAAATAACCTGTATTTTGTCATATTCTCCAGGGTTGGGGAGTTGTTTGTTACCGAAACATACCTACCGCATTCTGCCTGTACTCAAAGTGTTTCATCAGGGAGGAATTCAGTGCAAGGAATTCGAGGACTCCAAAACCAGAATCACTGGGAGAGCCAGGGAATGAAGGGAAATCTGAAGTGAAGGCACCACCAGGACGTCAGCTTGCCACCGATGATCTCAGCTCCCTGCAGCACTGATGGGGGAGAGGCCTAGGAAGAAGCCCTGAAGCTGACACGGAACCCCCCCCACCCCATGTCTGCAGTCTGTTAGTGCCCGCACACCTGCTTGTAGCTACAGATAGAGAAAAATGGCTTTTGCCTCCCGCCTCCAATGATTGCAAGAGCATCTCTCAGTGGGAGGTGGTACTGAAAACCCTACTGCCAAAGGAGCCTGGGGATGTCATCGCCAGGCTTTTAGCCGTTATGGTACAGAGGACAGAGGTGGTGCCTCCTGAGTCTCAACAAAAAGTGTCAGGCACAAATGCTCCTCGTCCTTCCCATGAGAAATCCAAATGGTCATCCCTCCATAACCCATTTTCTCTTGACTCTTGAGGGCAGATCTTACTCCATTCTTTATCCCCCGATGCCAGACAAGACCAAACAAAAAATTGTTCTGAAGTGATTTGGATGGAATGACAATAGAATGAGTAGCAAATCAGAAAGTTGTCTCCGTGTATTTAAGTTAGGTGTCAAGGTCTTGTGCCCATGGAATCTGATGATTCTCCCTAATGACTGCCCTAGTTTCTTCCCTGGCTTAAGCTCTTTCCCCTCCTAGTCTGCTCAGAGTGAAGAGCTTCTTGTTCAACAAGTGACCTTAAGCTTGAGCTCTGGGTCCTGTCCACATAGCCAAAAAGAGGAGGCTTTGATAATGGGTCTGGTAGAGGCTGTCTATATTCTCTCTCTCTCTCTCTCTCTCTCTCTCTCTCTCTCTCACACACACACACACACACACACACACACACACACACATATGTTTTAAACTGAAGTATCAAGTTGGTTTTGCAGAGTTAGTCCAAGTATTTCCGTATTTTATTCACTTGGTCTGAACATGACTTTTGTGCTCTGGAAGAGTTAGGACATCTTTGGGAAGGTGAGGTTTATGAGTTCACAGTGGGGCAGGGTGGGGAGTATTCTGTAAGTGAGGAGAGGGTGGGGTAGACTCGGGTGTTAGCCCGAGAAAAAGATACTCAGGAAAGGGAAGGCCAGACCTCGATGTGGTTTTACCTAGAAAGGCACCAAGTTAAAACTCTGTGCAAGATTAAAGACATCCTCTTGATATTTTCATTTTCCTCATCAAAAAAGGGTAAGACTATTGTGCCTATGGTAAAAATAATAGTAGAATGACTCAGACTTATTTACAACCATCAAAGAAATGGAAGATATGGATCATGTCACTAATTAATCTTTTTATCATTATAAAGTGGTGACTGTATCTAGCTGAAGCGTTGTGTGCATAATAGCACAATTATGGGGGATGTGATGATGTAATAGCGGCTAGTGCCCAGTATTTAGCCTCTCTTTCCATTCCCACCCACCATGATCTCTGGCTATATTTAGTTGTTTTACACAGTGTACCTGGAGCAAAGTCTATTTTACAAAATTCAAAGAATGGAGAGAAGAGATAGAGTCTTCACAGAAAAACCAGGCTCCACAAAATCTGTTTCCCTTGGTTACTCATGTTCCTTCTTGGTGAATATATTTTCTTCTACTTTGCACCCAGAATCATGGATGGAACACAATCATGAGTTTATTTTGTGTAAAGGGAAGTAGAGCATTGAGCAATCATCTAATGAATGCAGTCAAGATGGTTAGTGAATCTGGAAAATTCCACTCTCAAAAAAAAAATTACTTTCTCTACTCTGTAGCAGATTTCCTCTTGGCCTTAATTATCCACAGAGTTGTCCAATTTTCTGATAGTCTTTACCATTGTTGACATCACCTTAATAATTTATTTAATGGATTTATTTGGGCTCATTTGGGAACCTTTATTCTAAGTGGCTGCTTTTATAAATCGTTCAATAAGCATTGAACACTATTCCAGTTATCTGTTGCTGTGTCATAAACTACCCCCAAACCTGGTGACTTAAGGAGACACTTCATTATTGTCATTCTTGATTCTTACGGTTGATGGGCTCAGCCGAGCAGCTCTTGCTTGAGTCCCTCATATGGATGAAGTCTGATGGTAGCTGGGGCTGGAGTCAGCTAAATGTTTCCTTATTCATGTCTGGCTTCGGGCTCCTCGGGAATCTTTTTTGCTCCCCATAGCTAGCTTGGGTTTCCTCAGAGCCTGTTGGTCTCTTGGTAATCAGCCTTCTTACATGACCGGCTTCCTCACGTGCAAGTGTTCTCAAATCCAGGTGCAAGTTGCAAAGCCTCTTAAGACCTAGCTTTGGAAGTCATGCGGGTGACTTCTACTTTCTGCTTGTTGAAGCAGTCACCAGCCATCCCAGATTCTGAGAGATGGAGAAATGGAGTCCACTCACAGTAGGGGAATGGCTGGTGCATTCAAAGAAGGAAAGAACTGATGGCGGTCATCTTAATGACAAGCTACTATAATTATCTACTATGCAGCAGGTACTATGATGGATACTGGAGAAATGTGTTGAGCTAAACAGGCACAGCCTCTGCCCTTGTGGAGATTCAAATCCATCTTAACTTTAGGTTGACTTGACAGTTTCCACAATCCACTGCTGAGCAGTGCCAAGTGTATTTGGCTATTAAACTGGTAAACACTAACAGGATAATTTGTGGCCTGGTCATTAGCTGACTTTCTCAATAACCAAACTGAATGGAATTTGTGATTCTCTTATCCATAGCTTGGTGATCAATTTGATGAGCTGATTGATCCATGCATTCTTTTTTTTTATTAAAAAAATTTTTTTTAATGTTTATTTATTTTTGAGAGACAGAGACAGAGTGTGAGTGGGGGAGGAGCAGAGAGAGATAGAAAGACACAGAATCTGAAGAGGCCCCAGGCTCTGAGCCATCAGCACAGAGCCCGACGCAGGGCTCAAACTCACAAGCTGTGAGATCATGACCCGAGCTGACGTCGGATGCTCAACTGACTGAGCCACCCAGGCGCCCTGATCCATACATTCTTTAACGCATCATCTGAGCAAGGTTGGGATACCATCTGGTGCTTAACACATTGAGTTCCTGCTGTGCACAGAGGCTGAAACTAACTTTTAAAACTTGTGATAGGGAATACATAAGATACTGAAAAGCCAGATTTTGCTCCCGGTAGAGCTTCCATTCCTTTTGGAAGTTCGATCGGGAGCAGGTGGAGCAGCTCATGACAATTACAAAGCAAGATGTGGGACCGAGAAAACGCAGGAGAAACTAGACAGGAGGTATCTTTCCATTTCCCTCCTGACGATCGTCTTTTGGAGAGACAGAGAATTGATTATTTGCCTCAGCTTTCTTCTGTTTGGTGTCATTAAAGGAAGGTGATCTAGGTTTGTTAAGTAAAAGGAGATTTCAGGACAGGAATGTTGACAGAAGAATTGGTGGTGTTCAGCAATTCTCAGGTCTTATCGTTTTTGGCATAGTTTATGGCCATTTCGCGGTAACAGCTCTGAGGGGCTGGGGGAGGCGGCTCGTGATGACACAAGAGATCCCTTGACATTTTGGAAACAAAGGTCAGAGCCTGAAAAGGTCCCAGAGCAGGTAGAATTCCTGTCCACACTTGTGAAGTTCTCTCCCATAAAGCTGGTATCATGTTGTGCCTTCTTATGTTATGTCTGTGTATCTATGTTATCTCACATAGTACGGAAGGACTATACAGGGAATATTTTAAGTAAAACAACAACAATGTAATACATGCTTTGCCTTCCTTACCTAGATGCTTCAAGCAAAGCTAAATTTTGGCTTAACTGTCACATAACAAGGTTCCTCTATCAACCCATTAGCTTTAACTTTGTAATTCATACTTTATCAGTGTGGATACTTTTCTCACACTAGTGAATCTTGTGTCCCCTGGGTATAATTTGCTAAGTTAAACTTCTTTCCATTTCTCGTGCCAATTTATTCATCTATCTGAAATGTCTGTCCCTACTTCTCTGGAAATTCCTCATAAATTTTAATTATATCCTTCTCTTTATTCGGTCAGTGCATACTTATTTGAGGTGTTTTTGGGTTACGTCGTTATTTTGTGTCTGCTGATACATATATCACTTTACAAATTTTCATGGGCACCTGATTAGCCCAACTTCTTATCAGGTGGTAAACTGAATGGCAGGAGTTTCCCTATACGTACAAACATAGATATACATATGGATGGTATCTGTATGCATACATACATACACAAGAGACATCTCCTGACAGCTAATTTATGTGCTTCATTCTCCACTTTACTTTTGTCAAAACCAAACAGGCTACGGAGCACCGGAGGGTTGGGGGGGAGGTCTTGGTTGGTTAAGCAACTGATTTTGGCTCAGGTCATGCATCTCGTGGTTTGTGAGTTTGAGCCCAGCATCGGGTTCTCTGCTATCCGATCTGCTCTCAGCCCACTTTGGATCCTCTGTCCCCCTCTCTCTCTGCCCCTCCCTTGCTCTCTGTCTCTGTCTCTCTCTCTCTCTCTCTCTCAAAAATAAACATTAGATTAAAGACAACAAAAACAACAAAAAGAAGCGGACTATTTTGTAATTACCTGATGAGCCGGATCAATACATACGTCTAGTGGATTATTCTGATTTTGTAATCACTTTTACTGCTTGTTCCCAAGGATGAAAATAATCTAAATTATTGCTCATCTTTTCCTCTGGGAACATTGTTTTTCATGAATTCATGATAAACATAAGTACCTGAGCTGTGTCAGTACCTGTGATTGTTTGTGGCAAAAGTGATTTTTTTCTTGAATTATAGAAGTCTTACTCCTCAACTTGAGGCTACCAAGCCTTTGAAGTTCCATGTCAACCTCGTGGGAGTTTATCAAGTTTTTTTTCTTAATTGGTCTTGAGGGGGTCGTGAACATGACTTGGAGGATGTAAGCCCTTCCTCTATAATGTCTAGCTATCGTCCTGCTCTGACTTCCCAGATGAATATACAGTGCAAGTAGAAACTTGGTCTTGGCCTCAGGAAAAATCTCCTACCATGTGTGGTCCCCCCTCTTCCTCTTTCTAACCAGTTGGCTCTCCCTAAGACCTTTCTATATACCAAGTTTGGTGCTGCTATGGCATATTCACTACATAAGGGGCATCCCAACTTGTCTGATTTTAGGGCCACCAGGAACCGTTTTCTATCTTTCAAATATCATAAATTATTTTGACATTCCTGATATTACATTAACGTGAAATAAAGCTTTCTTCTCATAATTATGCATATACTTAAAATGCAAATCCTGCTGGAAGCATTAATCTAATGATGGGTCCTCATTCGTATAAGATGATAATGACTGATGGCAGATCTTTTTTCGAAAATGGGTTTTGATTAGGGCGAGGTGGTGATTGAGTTTGGGACAGTGGTGGGTCACTGCATTCTTCTTAAAGCAGTGTGTTCAGAAGTAGAATATCCAGGCCCCATGGAGAATCCCAAATGATCCCGTCATGTGCAGAAGGAAGATATTAAATCTTCTATTTGCTTTATTTTTAAAATTCCATCTTAGGTAAAGATTTTTTGAGATATATAATATATATTTGGGGGATACATACATAATATATATTTAAGTAAGCTCTAGGCTCAAGGTGAGGTTGAATTCATGACCCTGAGATCAACTGATGCCCTACCAACTGAGCCAGCCAGGTGCCCCAGGGTGTGTGTATTTTTGATGCACACGATCCAGTAATATGCATGGAACTTATAAGTAAAAGTACACAAATTGGATATGTCTCAAATAGTTTTATCGATAGAACTATGTGACCTAAAAGTTTAGCAACTAGTGCTTACACAGGGTAAATGTGGATAAAGTTTTCACGATGCTGCATGGAGGAACAGGAAATAGCTACAGAACAAGTGTTTGCAACCTTAGAATCCTGACTGCAGTTATTACTGGTTTCAGTTATTTGATCAATAGGGAGTTTACTAACTCTCAACCTGACGCCAGACAGTCCCTTTTAAGATGTCAAGAAATTGCTCAATTTTAGGATGTTGACCAAAGAAAGTAGATTTTGATCATGCTTCCCCCCCCACCCCCATTTGTTTTCTCAAGGGTCTCAAGGGAACAGAAAGTTTTGAGAGAGTTTACTGTTTGTGCAAGATGACTCGTTGAGTAAAGAAGTCCAAAGGTTATTATCTGCAGAACAAATAAAGCCTGGGCAAAGGTAACTGTAACGAATGTCTCCCACCTTGTCCCTTCAGCCCGTCTAAGGGGATATTTGCGCCAACGATTGCATAACCGAGAACCAAATCTATGCGTGTCAAATGGAGAGGAGGCACATTTTAAACTCCTACTGGTTAAACATAGTCACTGACTTTTATTCTTCTTAGTTTGACAGGCAATTGAACGTGGTGTCTATGCAAAAATCATATGAAAAGTCTATTTGTTGATGAGAGTGTTTCTAAATATCCAGGTGTTGCTTGTCAGTGTCAGAGTAGCTGAATTAGAATTTTTTTCTCCTTCTCCCAACATAGACACGACACAACTCTTGACAAATACTAAAATAAGTTTACCAATTCCTGGCTAATCTGGACTTTTCTGTTGGTGGTGATTAATGATGTCACGGACGATTGGATTGTTCTTGTGAGTACTCCATAGTAATTACAAGTATTCAGACTGGACGAACATACAGTGTGGGGATCAACGAGTCTTTTAGAAGATAGTATCCAATCCATAAATGTTGATGGGAAAGTGGGAGGTGACTGAGCGGTTGAGGTTAAGAGCTTACTATTGGAGGGGGAAAAAAAGAACGATGCTTTGGGTCTCAGAGATTCATACTGACCACATATTTACTGAATCATTTCTCTTTATTTTGACTCCTTTTTTGTTGTTGCTTTTGTTGAAACTTGATGTCTGTAAAGCCAATTAAAGAGGCATTTTATATAGGACAGTCATGCATTGTTGATAATGAATGAGCCAGAAGCCAGTTATGGAAGCCGAGTAACTTAAAGAGTTGACCTCTAATTTTTTAAAAGTTATTAAAAAAATTTTTTTTCAATGTTTATTTTTGAGAGAGAGAGAGTGCATATGAGTAGGGGAGGGGCAGAGAGAGAGGGAGACACAGAATCCGAAGCAGGCTCCAGGCTCTGAGCTGTCATTGCAGAGTCTGAGGCCGCCTCAAACCCACAGATCACGAGATTGTGACCTGAGCCAAAGTCAGGTGTTTAATGACTGAGTCACCCAGGTGCCCCGACCTCTAGCTCTAAAATTAGGTACTGGAGAAGTTTATAAACTTTCTCCAAGTATGTTTATTATCCAAGAATTATTTTCTCAGAGAAATATTTTTTTAAGTTTATTTTTTTTGAGACTGAGAGAGAACATAAGCAGGGGAGGGGCAGAGAGAGTGGGAGAGAGAATCCCAAGCATCTATATGCTGTCAGCAGAGCCGGATGTGGGGCTTGATCTCACGAACTGTGAGATCATGACCTGAGCCAAAATGAAGAGTCAGACACTTAATCGACTGAGTCACCTAGGCACCCCTCAAAGAAATATTTAAGAAAGAGTTTAAACATGAAGAACAAAGCAATCAGAGTGAGATCCTCTGCCTAATTTTTAGATGGCTAAAGAAATCCTAATTGATTTGATGTATTGTATGAAATCCACACAGAATTGTCTCTGTCCATGTGAGTATGTATGGATACACAGGTAATCAAAACTAGTTGGCAACTAGATTATCTGAGTTTATGAGCATAATTGTTTTAGAGGAAAAACCCCACAATTTTCCCGTATGGAAAAGACAAATTCCAATTTCTAAGCCTAAGCCCTGCTATGACCTATGGCTTGGAATTTCACTCATGACCAGCTATTCAAGTGGAAAAACTAATTATAGTATAAGTTTAGCTTAGACATTTGGAAATACTTCTACAGACAGAGACACTGAGCTGAGTTGTAAAGCTTCAAGACTCTTTCAAAGTCCAGAGTAGACAATTATCTTTCTGAGTCTGAAAATTTGATGTTTGGAGGGTCCATCAAACTCTAGGGTTTTTTAGGCCATCCAGCCAGGGCTTAGAACATCGAGCGTGTGAATTGTCTGTTCTGCCTTTAAAAGGAGTTACTTTTTTTTTATTATTAAATATTTTTATTAAAGTTTACTTGTTTATTTTGAGGAGGGTGGCAAAGAGAGAGGGAGACAGAGAGAGAATCCCTAGCAGGTTCTTCACTGTTAGTGCAGAGCCCAATGTGGGGCTCGAACTCATGAACCATGAGATCATGCTCTGAGCCAAAACCAGAGTCTGACACTGAACCGACTGAGCCACCCAGGCGCTCCTTTCCTATGTTTATTTATTTATTTTTGAGAGAGATAGAGATAGAGATAAGGAGATAGAGAGCGCACGCGCAGATGTGAGCAGGGGAGGGGCAGAGAGAGAGGGAGAGAGAGAGAATCCCAAGTAAGGTCCGCACTGTCATTGCTCAAACTCAGGAACCATGAGATCGTGACCTGAGCGGAAACCAAGAGTCGGACGCTTAACCGACTGAGCCACCCAGGTGCCCCCAAAGGAGCTACTTTCTGAGGAGTGTTGGTGACCGTGGAGACACGTGAACATTGAGGGATAATGGGAGCCTCATGACTAGAAGTGTCAGCAGTTTGTGATTGAAAAATGGGCTTCGAAACCTGCAGAGCCCATTAAATCAGTCAATCAATAATAATAAAAACAATAATTATGAACCCAAGAACGTTAAGGCATTTGGTGAAGAAGATGACAGAATGGAAGAGAAAAAAAAAGAGAGAGAGAGAGCCAGAAGGACAGAGATGAGAGAGCCAGAGCCCGAGCGCACAGGAGGCACACGGCTGGCGGGCTGTAGGTGCAGAGGGCCTGGTTTTCCAATCTGGCGCTGGGCTTGATGAGTCTGTTTATTCAGCTATGGTATCAGACGTTCCCTTTTCCTGCCCGAAGAAGTCCCCTTTGAAGAACTGCTCTGCTGGGGAGTAGTTTCCCCTTGGACGGGTTACTCCTGTTTGCAGACCTAAAGGAAAAGACCTGGAAAGGCCACAAGAATGTTCTTTAAAGTGATATTCCAGCTCCACGTGAGGGGAGGATGAATAGCAGCGAAAGATTTATTTCCCGGTTGAGGTATTTTTTTCCCCTCTCCAGTGACTTTAGCAGTGAACAAAGGTGTCACATGAATGCGACGGGGGTCAGCTGTACTCGGGCACCTCCAGGTCTGTGGAGTGGGGTGGGAGAGCAGGAGCATGTCAAGCTTCTGTAGGCCTGGAGAGAGCGAGGGCACACCTGCGAGAGTCGGAGGGAATTCAGTGGGGCCTGCGGCCCGGCCTGGCAAGTCTGCATCCACAGAGGACTCCACGGCGGTGACTTATCAGGGGACCGGCCTCCGCTTTCACAGCGAAGCAGCCGAGAGAACTTTAGTGAATCGGGCGACAACATTTCATAACCAAATCGGGGGATTCAGAGGTGGAAATTTTTACTTTGGGGCCTTAAATATTAATTTCTTACAGTTCAGTGGCACTTTTTACTTTTCAAAGAAGTTTTTCATCTAGCCCTCACGTTAACCCTGTGAAATAGCCAGGGTAGATGTCAGTATCCTGAAGTTTGCTCTTTGGAAGAGGCTGTGGCCAAAGAAAGACATATCGTTACCTAGCTCATCACCGGCAGGGGCAGGGACGACCACCCAGGTCTCTTGACTCCTGGACCAGGTCTCTCTTTTCTCTGTGTTCTTGCGACCTATACAAAGTGATGATGGGAGTTTCAGAAAAAAAGGAAGGTGACATTCTCCATCTCCTCCCAGGCATGTAGAAAGTTACTGTGACTTTGAAGCCACTGCTTTGCTGTGTCCAAATTCTCTCTCCGGGACTGGCCTTAGGGAGGAGATTCAAAGTGAAACCTTCAGAGGGGGAAGTCTCATATTCTAGTCACTGTGGCTGCCCATGCCTCTGGTGGATTTGTTCAATCTTTGCCTGTACCACATAAAACAGGAGCTCTCCAGAATGAAAGGGGTTCTTTGTTCCATCTCTGAGATGAACCCTTTGAGTAAGAGATGCCACTTCCCGGTGAGGTCTGGCTTTCCAGGAGCGGGGACGGGACCCACACGCTCCCCTTGATTCCTGGCCGATCCTCAATGACTCACGGTGACTCTGGGACCTGGAAGTGAGGTTCACGCAGAAGGGAGCCTGGAGCAGTACAGGTGCTCCACAGGGAAACTCAATGAGGTCTTACTTAAGTGCTGCCTTTTCTACTTGGCCAACACAGAGCCTTGTATTTTATCTACTTCTGGATGTTTGCCTTCTTTCTACATGTAGATCTGCGGTCGCCCAACCTTCAGCCGTATCTTCTCATTATTTGCATCCTCTAAGACTAGTTTAAAATTTCTGATGAATGAACCGGAAGCCATTTTCAGCTGAGCACTTATTCCAGTGCCCCTCCTCCGCCTGTGGTTCAAATCCGAATCACCAGGGCAACAGGCGTGCGTACTTGGAAATGAGTCTCGAGACGCATCTCGTGTGCACCAAACTTTGAGAATTATCACTTTGTCCCCTTTCTCCTTAGCTTCCAGAGCCCTTGGTGACTGCGTGGTGCTACCGGCACAAAGACAGTCTCAGATTTGTGTGATGGTTCCTGATTCACAAGGCTTATTTCGCGGGGTTTGTCTAATTTAATCCTAATGTCATGGGGGTGAACTTAATAACAGCCCTATGACGTGGATCCTTTTGTCCGCTCGCTTTACAGATGAGGAGCCAGAGGAGTGAGGGGGTTTGGATCACGTAGCTAGTTCCTTGGCAGAGCCTGTGTTCGTCCCAAGTCTTGTGATTCCACGTGCCCTGTTCTTTCCCCCACAACCCCTGTGGCTCTGTACCTTTGTGGACATTGCTGTTCTTTGTGTGGAAAGTGTTGTTCTCGATAAAACTTGCCGTCCACGTAGCTGGGGACACTTACTGTGATACATATGAAGCCAGGGGAAGCCAACACCATGTGTATTCCTAATGAAGCCTATGGTGGGATAAGTGGCTAAGACTGATAAGGAAGTATCCTTTCATGCAAATATTAGGGTGCAACATTGTCATTCAGTGTCAAATTGGAAAAGCAGAACCGGGACCTAGTGAGAGATGAGGGTCCTTCCAGAGAAGGACAGGCTGGTTGTTGACCTGTGATTAAATTATATTCTCCTGACTTCATTTAGCCAGGAACGGAGAAAGGGTGGGAAGCAGGCTGAGCGGGAACTCTAGATCACAGAGCAGGTGACCTAGAGTCCCCGGGATGGTCAGGCCAGCTCTACTGGGGTTGGCCGTTTTAGATATCTGTGAGGTTCACGGCTAGGGCCACACAAGACGACGAGGAAGTGGTGTGGGTGTGTAGAATGCCACGAAGGCGAGCGGGTCTCATCTCATTTCATTCGAAAGGTTCCGAACGCTCCAAAGTTCAAGATAGTGTGTAGCCATGATTTCAATGGCAATGTAATGGTTGCTAGAGTATGCTGAACAAAATTTTCTGGGAGGGGGGGGCTCTTTACTCTTTGATTAGTTGCAACATACAGACAGCCATCAGAAACTGAGACTTGTCAACTGAAAGAAAAGGTGGGTCTGAAACTTCTGCTAGAGCCCAGTTCTCTCCCACTTAGCTGGGGAAGGACCTCTTCTTTAATCATGGAGTAACAGATGATTGATATGACTGTACCCTGATTAGAAAAGGTTTCATTTTACTTGTGCATGGTACATGGAATTAGTTAAGGGTTGCATAGGAAAAGAAGTGATGGACTATTGTTCACATTAAATTATAATGACAGCCTTCCTAACCACTGTGTATTTATTATGTAAGAAAAGAAAATGTCTAGTAAAATTCTGTATAGGTTAATAACACCTTCATAATATACTCCTTCTTTTCTATTGACTTGAATAGCCCTCCTACTGACTTTTAATGGATTATTAGAGTTAATTACATCAATTGCAATATAATTGATTCTTAAATACTATGTAGAAACCTCATACAATTATGGAAAAACAAAAGTTATCTAGACATCTCAGATCAAAAAAGATTTGGAATTCCTGCACATTTAATTTCTGATAATCACTAGTCAGTTTGGACATTAAGATTGCATGGTGTCCTGTTTTCTCTTTGCTAGGTTTTGACAGAATTGATAGTTTTACAACATTTAACTCAATACGCATGGAAATATAAGATTAAAGCTGTGAATGGAATTTTTTTTTCTAAAAAAGAGATCACTTCATGGCTTAAAAGCTGAAATGTGTTACCTGCCTAACACTGACAGAAACAAACTCAAGTGAAAATCAAAAGTGGATTTGATGTTGAGTTTTAGAAATCTCTTCTCCACAGGTGTAAAGATACCTGTGGGTCTTAGGGTTTGTCACCCAAGGGCTTTAAAATATGACAAGAGGATGATTTGTGCCTAAAGGGGCCAAAAAAATTCCTTGCATCTCATTACCTGGTCACGGGCTATGTGTTCTAATGTCAAAACCACTGGTTGAAAAGTGAAGCATCGCTAATATCTGTTATTTGATGTCATACACATCAAAAGATATTCCTATAATAGGTGGTATGAATGCAACCTTTTCATTTTTAACTGATTTGGGGAAGCTAGTTTGTGGGTATTGACACAGTTATCAGTGTGAGTTTTCTAAAAGACTCTGCTGCTTCACTGACACGGATTTCTAGATCATTCTAAAACGGTTGACAAGGAAACGTGCAGTGGGTAGGTCCCCGGAATGGGAATCAGCAAACCTGATGTTTTCTGTTGCTACTTAGCTCGATGATTTAACCTGAATAGGCCTTCATGTTCTCTTCCATAAAATGAGGGGGAGAGCCTCTAAGCTTTCCTTACTGCGAATCTCCTGCCCTTGAACTCTCGTAATCTTATTTTCTATTTGATTCTTAATATGACCTACCATATCAATATGTATGTTGTGCATATCGATGTGCCTTATATGTATATGGCCATATGTCTCATCTGGTTAACTAGATTATAAATTTCCAAGGACAGAGACCATGCCACAAGTTACCTCTGTAGGCTCATAACATACACCATGGTATCCTAGTACAGAATGGCTACTGTTTGGTTGGCTGAGCAGCCAATCAAAAGGACATATTTCCATTTACCCCCCTGCAAGTCTTTGATATAAAAAGAATAATGGCAAAATATCCCACCTATGTCTTATGATAGTCTAGCTTTTCAAAGTATTGTAAAATATTTTGTTTCATGAAACTTTGTGCTCTAAATCAGATGCACTTATGATGTAAAATTCCATTCAGTTTTTTAAATCAATTACCAGGCAATCCCGGTAATAGACCTTGAGCAGTCTATTCTAAAGTTCATCCGGAAGAGCAACCACGTGACGATAGCCATGGGAAACAAACAAACAGTTAAAATGAGTGAAGACTTACCCTAGTGGTAGTGGCAGTGGTCAAAAGAACCACTCATCTTAAGCAGTAAACAGTTGTGATACCATTACCGCACAAGCACAGCGATAGAGAAATCAAATAATGAAAAAAGATCGCAGTCCAGAAACAGAGCTAAGACTACAGGGGAATTTAACAGATAACATGGAGACCTTTCGAATCAGTGGCTGAAAAGCGGACTGCTCAGTAAATGGCATTGGGACAGCCGGCTCTCCATCTGGACTCATACCATACACAAAAGTAAATTCCAGATGGAATAAAGCTCTAAACATAAAAATCAAATCTATACAAGCATTGGAAGAAAATATGAACGAAATCTTTTTTTTAAATAATCTTGGATTAGAAATTCTTTGTAAAAACAAGATGGGAGGGAAATCCAGAGATCATTAAGGAAAACCCGAGTTTGTAAAAAAAAAAAAAAAAACATTATAAAGAAAGTTAAAAGAAAAATGACAGATTGGGACAAAATATTTGAATTACACATTACAGAATAAAGGATGTTCGGTCCATTATTTAAAGAGTGCTCCCAAGTTAATGAGAAAAATATAAATAATGTACTTGAAAATGGCAAAAGATATAAAATAAGCAATTCTCAGGAGAAATTGCCAATGGCTAACAAATCGAAAAATATCGATCCCATTAGTTTTAAAGAAATATACAGTGAAGAACATGAGCTGCCATTTTTTTACCTATCAGATTGGCAAAAAACTAAGGGAGCTGATTTGATATATCAGTTAAAATGAATGAACCTACTGTATAGACCGTCAAGAATAGATGTCAGTAATATATTGCTAAATGAAAGAAGCAAGTTGTAGGACATCGTACATTATATCACGTCACTTTCATAACGCTTTTTAAAAAGCAAACATGAATGAACTTTGTTAATTATTTATGCATTACAAAGACACAACATTGTCTTGTATAGTCGTTATCTCTTGGAGTGGCTACAGCAAGTGTAAGTATACAGCTCTAATCTTTGGATTACTTTCCTGCTGGAAAACGTTCTTTTATTATGCTTTATTTAACACCCATCAAGCTGAGTAACTGATCTTTAGGAGACAGTGTTACAAGTCATTAGTTCAGGGGTATAATTGAATTGAGTATTACATTAATATAGTGCAGTATTTTATGGAATTTCAGTCAGCTCCAATTAAATTCTTCAAATCAATCCTGTTGAATTGGGTTATTTAAAGAGGGTTCTGGCCCTAACTCATGGCTGTGGTAGGATCTTGTCAGGACTCCTTCAGTCTTTAGGTTCTCAGGTTTTGTGCAAGGGCTGAGATAGAACTGCCTCCTCCATCAGCTCTGATATCATTCTAAATGACATCCAAGGACACTCCCCACCTGCCCCAGGAACACTCAGTTAACTACATCACAACACCACGGAACCCAGGCCATCAGCGGGGTTGGAGCATGTCAATGTAAATAAAGTCTTGTGATTAGTTTGAACTTGCTTCCAAGTTGTTTGTTAGCAAGGAGTTAACAAGTTCAGACCTTTGGTCGTCTGGGTCTTTAAGGAAAGCTTTTTTCCCCATTCCAATGACTTCCTGTTCATGGGAAAATGAGAGGAAATGAACCTCTAACAGAAGGATGGACCCACCCTTTTCCAGTCGTGTGGCTTAATTTGTCAGGTGTAATATTGGCACCTGGTGGCTTGTATTGGCTTCCTGCCCACCCTTGCTGGGGAAGTATCCACATACTTGCAATAGGCGGTAGAAGACTTCAAAGCCATTTGTAAGAGAAAGGATATTGTCATTAAAGAACTTAATGGTGAATACTCCCATTTAGTGATGTCAAGATAAAAGGAAAATTTTAAAAACACATTATCTAGAATTTTTTTTTCTGATGTATCATAGGACCTGTTTAAACAAAGTAATGTGGTTGGTTTAATAACAATATATTTTCAAGGATATATATTGACCGGGTGTTTAGTTTTCCTGTTTTCGAGAAATTAGCAGAGGTCTCAATTATTTATAAGAAGATAATGAATTGCTTCTTTCTGGCTATAATTCTCTTTGCTCAAATTCACCTTTAAATAGGTACTCTCTTTGTGTCTACTAATGGAATCGTTTCCTTTGAATCAAAAGGGAACACTACAATAATATCAAGTGGATCTGATAAATGAAAAAGGATGATATGGGTTTTCAGAATTCATTAGGAATTTTGGATGGGCACAGCTGGTTCAGTTCCATACCTCTCAATTTTCAGCTAGAAATAATTACTGCCTTTTGAACAATGGTATAGTTAATTGTCCAGCAATTCAAGGTAAATTTGTCTATGAATGAGGATTAACCAGACTATAATCAGTGGCCATTAAACCATAATGAATTCTACATAACAATGGAACTTATTTTAGTTTTTTAAAATTAATGTAAACTACATTGGCTTAGTAGATCTAAACTCTCATGGCAGAGTCAGCATTCAGGGATATGGAGAACAAGAATGATTAATCTCCCTAAAGCATATGTTCGTGTCTATCGCTCGTAAACCTTAATCGGTTAATTGTCATCAAATGATTAACAAGTTTTTATTAAGTTTGTATTGGCCCAACACAGTATCACAAAGTTTTATAAGCCATCGATTGAAGAGGTATTTGTTGAATGTCTATTCTGTCGAAGAGTGTAGAGTTGGATTTACCCTGGCAGAGACAGAAGACTTCTGTAGGGGGAACACCGAGGGTACGTTAGGGTCCCTCAACCCGAGGAGCTGGTGGCAACTTTCCACAGATCTTTCCCTCTTTTACGGTCTACGTGGCTGGCAATCCTGAGACACACGAATAGTTAGAAATAGCATATTTTGTTCTATAAACTGTAAATGGGGTGGGAGTTCAGAAAAGAGATCGATGTTGATTGAACAGCCTTTGAGGAAGATGTTAGTTTACTGAATCTTAAGGGTGAGTAGTATTTAGATAGCCAGAGAGGAAAACAGTGGACTTTTAAGCAAATGGGAGCTAGGCATGAACGAGTAGTTCCTTTGGTAAGCACAGAAGACTGCAGGATTGCCTGCAGGTTCCTGTGTGGTGAGAAATAGGGTGGTTCACTTTGGTAGCAATAATACGAAAGTTCTTGTAAGCTCAGTAGGGGAATTTAGGATTTGAAGTATGAGGCGGGGGCGGGGTAATGTGATTTGAATAGTGATCTAGGAAGGTTTTTCTGGCAGTTATTTATAGGATGACTATAACAGGGGAGAGGCCGTCAAGAGGGAGATTTGTTAGGGGACTCCTGCGAGAGAGGGTTAAAAAACAACTCCAGATGGTGATGGTGGGAGGGCTAAAGAGAAATCAACTCAAAGGACATTTGAAAGGAGGGAAGGATGGGCCAGGGTGGCATTGCATAGAGGGTTTGGGAGAGGAAAATTAAGTCAAAGATAACCCCACGATTTCTACTGTAGAAGGCTGGATAATTGATAACACCACTGATCTCTTGATGAAAGAAAATACTGACTTCTATTTTTAGACAGGTTATATCTGGGATCAATTGGGATACCCGGTGGAACCATCCTATAGATAATTATAAACATGGGAGTAGTGAGTAGCCAAGGGGCCAGGAGAAGACACGAAGAATTGATGATGAAGAGCTCCATACTACCTGTAGATCCCAACCTCACAGCCTGATTTTCAAGGCTGCTGTCACCTAGCCCCATCCTACTTATTCAAATTCATCTTCAGCTATCCCGCATTCTGTGTACCTCCCCTCCTGGTCCAGTCAGTTAGCAAACTGCATTTGCTTTTTGGTCTTTGTGTTTAAATGCTTGCTCATTCCCTAAGTGTCTAATTATTAACATCTCTCTGCGCATCAAGGCTGCTCGGGTCCTTTCCATGTGAAGATGTTTTTCAAAAACTCCAGTGCATACTCTTCTTTCTCTTTGTCAAACTCCCGTAGCGTTTACAGCATGCACTGTTTGTGAAGCACTTGATCACTTACATGTCTGTGTTCTTGTTTAATCAGGTCAAACACAAATACCTATCTTGTTTCGTTAGTAAAACTATAAATGCCTCGAGTGTAAGGATCAATGTTCCTCTTGCATCAGTTAGGAATTCTATTTTACTGTTAAGAACAGAAGCTCCCACACAGTGGCCTTAAGAAATTAGGAGTTTGATGTTTTTCTCGTTTATGAGAAGTATGAAGGCAGGTAATCCTAACCTGATTTGGCAAATCTTGATAAGAGCAGAGACCCAGCCTGCTCCTACCTTTCCACTGAGCTGTCCTTACCATGGATTTGTCACTTCAGAATCACAGGCTGACTGATCTTTTTCAAGTAAAGCATCTGAGCTGCAGATCGGCAGAAGGGGAAAGGCAGGGAATAAATGGGCTTTCCAACCTAATCAGCCCCACTTCTATTTTATGTTTAATGTTTATTTATTTTTGAGAGAGAGAGAGAGCGTGCGACCAGGGGAGGGGCAGAGGGAGAGGGGGACGACAGAGGATCCAAAGCAGGCTCTGTGTGACAGCAGCAAGCCCAATGCAGGGCTCAAACTCATGAACCATGAGATTATGACCTGAGCTGAAGTTGGACGCTCAACCGACTGACCCACCCAGTCACACCTGTCCTACTTTCAGTATGCTTCCCTGGACACTCCATGCCACAAGTACTGCTTATATTTTGCTGGTTGTCAGCAGTTGGATATATAGCCATTCCTGTTCGCAAGCAATGCTGCAAATATTTTTTTTTAGGTGGACATATTGCCTTCTCCAGAAAAATCTGGGTTATTTTAATGAACATAAGGGCTATTGACAACTTGTAGGCAACTAATTATCTGTGCTCTTTGTCTGTCTGTCTGTCTCTTTCATTCTGTCTCTGTCCCTAAATATAAATTCTTGTTTGGATACACACACACACACACACACACACACACACACACGTAAATGGTGAAAGACAGAGATTATGCTATGTCTCTGTATCTTTACCTCTATTTGAATCATATAAATATATATGAATATATATTATAAATGTGCATATGCACATATGTATGCACACACACATAATAAAATGTTTTTGCACTTTGCAGAGATTCTCTCTCTCTCTCTCTCTCTCTTTTTTTTTTTTTTTTTTACAAATTGAAGGTTTGTGGCAACCCTGTGTTGAGCAAGTCTGTCGGTACCACTTTTCCAACAATCTTTGTTCACTTCATGTCTCTGTGTCACATTTTGGTAATTCTTGCAATGTTTCAAAATGTTTCACTATTATTCTATTTAATATAATGATTTGTGATCAGTGATTTGGATGTTCCTATGGTAAGTGCTTTGGGACACCAGGAAACATGCCCATGAAAGACAGTGAACTTCATCGATAAATGTGTGTGTTCTGACTGCTCCACCCACCAGCCATCGCCTCGTGTCTCTCCCTCTCCTCAGGCCTCCCTATTCCCTGGGACGCAACGGTATTGAAATTAAGCCAATTACTAAGCGGATAATAGCCTCTAAGTGTTCAAGTGGAAGGAAGAGTTGCAGATCTCTCACTTTCAGTGAAAGGCTAGAAATAACGAAGCTCAGAGGAAGGCATGTCGGCAGCCGAGATGGGCTGAGAGCTAGGCCTCTTGTACCAGTCAGCCAAGCTGTGAACGTGAAGGAAAAGTTCTCGAAGGAAATCAAAAGCGCTCCTCCAGTGAACACATGAATGAGAAGAAACGGAAACGGCGTTTTTGCTGATATGGACAGAGTTCGAGCGGTCCGCAATGAAGATCGAACGAGCCACCACATTCCCTTAAGCCAAAGCCCGATTCAGGCCCTAACTCTGTTCAGTTCTATGCAGGCTGAGAAGGCTGAGGAAGCTGCATAAGAAAAGTCTGAAGCTAGGCGAGGTTGGTTCACGAGGTTGAAGAAAGAAGCCGTCTCGCAACATCAAAGTGCAAGGTGAAGCAGCAGGTGCTGATGTAGGAGCTGCAGTAAGTGATCCCGGAGATCCAGCTCAGAGAATTCATGAAGGCGGCTACGCTAAACAATGGATTTTCAGCGTAGACAGAACAGCCTTCTATTGGAAGAAGATGCCATCTAGGACTTTTCATAGCTAGAGAGGAGAAGTTCATACTTGGCTTCAAAGCTTCAAATGTCTTGTTAGGGGCTAATGCAGCTGGTTCCTTGAAGCTGAAGCCGATGCTCACCGACCATTCTAAACATCCCAGGAGTTTTTACCGTTTAGGGTGGTAAGAATGATGCTAAATCTACTCTGCCCATATGCTCTGGAGAGAAAACGACAAATCCGGGATGACAGTGTATCTGTTTACAGCATGGTTTACTGAATATTTTAACCCTACTGTTGAGACCCACGGCGCAGAAAAAAGATTCCTTTTAAAATATTACTGCTCAGGGCGCCTGGGTGGCTCAGTCGGTTGAGCGTCTGACTTCGGCTCAGGTCATGATCTCACGGTCCGTGAGTTCGAGCCCTGCATCGGGCTCTGTGCTGACAGCTTAGAGCCTGGAGCCTGCTTCGGATTCTGTGTCTCCCTCTCTCTCTGCCCCTCCCCTGCTCATGCTCTGTCTCTCTCTGCCTCAAAAATAAATAAAAACATTTAAAAAAATTAAAAAAAAATAAAATAAAATATTACTGCTCACTGATCATGCACCTGGTCACCCAACAGCTCTGATGGAGATATACAATTAGATTAATGCTGTTTTCATTCCTGCTAACACAACATCCACTCTGCAGCCCATGGATCAAGGAGTCTTTTGAACTTTCAATTCCTATTATTTAAGAAATACATTTTGTGAGGCTAGAGCTTCCACAGATAGTGATTCCCCTGGTGGATCTGGGCAAGGTAAATTGAAAACCTTCTGGAACTCTTGGATCATATGGTACTTCTATTTTTAAGTTTTAGAGGAATCTTCCATACTGGTTTCCACAGTCAGTGGCTGCACCAATTTACATTCCCACCAACAGTGCACGAGGGTTCCTTTTTCTCCCCATCCTCACCAACACTTGTTATTTTTTGTCTTTTGATTTTAGCCACTCTGATGAGTGTGAGGTGATGGTTGAAGGGGAATGGGAGCTGCAGGCTTCCAGTAATGGAGTGAATAAATCACGGACATAAAAGGCCCAGGAGAGAGAATCTAGCCAATGATACCGTAACAGTGTTGCATAATGACAGATGGCAGTTATACCTGTAGTGAATATAGCATAACATACCGAGATGCTGAATCACTATGTTGTACATCTAAGATTAATGTAACACTGTATGTCAACTATACTCAAATAAAAAATTTGTTAAATATTAAACATCATATATATTATATGTGTGTATACATGTGTGTATATATACATGTGTGTATATACATATATGTATACACATACATATGTACATATATGTATATACACACACACACATAAATGAAAACCCCTGGAAAGGATTCACCATTCTAGATGCCAATAAGAACATTCATGATTCACGGGAAGAGATAAAACCATCAACTCTAGCAGGAGTTTGGAAGAAGTTGATCCCAACCCTCATGGATGACTTTGAGGAGTTCAAGTCTTCAGTGGAAGAAGTCACTGCAGGTGTGGTAGAAATTGCATGAGAGCTAGACTGAGAAGTGGAGCCTGAAGATGGGACTGAGTTGCTGACATCTCGTGATAAACCTATAGTGGATGAAGAGTTGCTTTTTATGGATGAGCAAAGAAAAATGGTTTCTTGATGGAATCTACTCCTGGTGAAGATGCTGTGAAGATTGTTGAAGTGACAACCAAGGATTTAGAATATTACACTTCGTTGATAAAGTAGCAGCAGGCTTTGAGAGGATTGGCTCCATTTTCGAAACAAGTTCTACTGGGGGTAAAGTGCTATCAAACAGCATCACATGCTACAGAGAAATTATTCATGGGGAGAAGAGTCGATCAATGCAGCAAGCTCCATTGTTGTCTTATTTTAAGAAATTGCCACAACCACCTTGACCTTCAGCAACCGCCATTCAGCACCCACCAATACTGAGGCAGGACCCTCCACCAGCAAAAAGATTACAACTTGCTACAGTTCAGATAATAGGAGTTTTTGGCAATGGAGTATTTTAATTACGGTATGTACATTTGATTTTTTAAGACATAACACTATTACACACTTAAAAGACTAGAACATGGTGCATGCATAACTATTATATGTGCTGGGAAAACAAAAATTAATTTGACTTTATTGTCATACCTGCTTTATTGTACTGGTCTAGAGCTGAGTCTGCAGTATCTCCAGAGTATGCCTGTTACATGGATAGATAGATAGATAGATAGATAGATAGATAAAGAGAGAGATTTACTATATCTATCTCTATTTGAGAATTCACACATACACATTGTTAAAACTGAACAAAATCGAATAAATATCACTGTAAAAATAATCTGATATGGGGGGAGCCTGGGTGGCTCAGTCAGTTAGGCATCCGACTTCAGCTCAGGTCATGATCTCATGGTTTGTGGGTTTGAGCCCCGCGTCGGGCTCTGTGCTGATGGCTCAGAGCCTGGAGACTGCTAAGGATTCTATGTCTCCCTCTCGGCTCCTCCCCTGCTTGTTCCCTGCCTCTTGTCTGCCTCAAAAATAAATAAATAAATAAATAAACCTTTAAAAAAATTTTTAAAAAGCCCTGATATGTTAAATATGATGCCAATTACCATGCTTGTTGTAGTTACACATAAGTGCAGATATTTTTGCTTAGGTAACTACTGGGATTATTTGTGCAAAATCATATCAAGTTTTTTCCATTGTATGGCAGCTTCGATTAGTTTTCTCACGCCTGTAGTCAACATCACTTTTGATAGGAATGTCTGAACGATCATATCCTCACATTTCTTAGAAGCTAAATGATTTAGTGATCCAGGGTTTAGTTTCGTTTCTGGACTTTTTTTTTTTTTTAATTTTTTTTTTTTTAACATTTTATTTATTTTTGAGACAGGGAGAGACAGAGCATGAACGGGGGAGGGTCAGAGAGAGAGGGAGACACAGACTGAAACAGGCTCCAGGCTCTGAGCTGTCAGCACAGAGCCCGACACGGGGCTCGAACTCACGGACCGTGAGATCATGACCTGAGCCGAAGTCGGACGCTTAACCGACTGAGCCACCCAGGTGCCCCTCTGGACTTTTTTAAAAGTAGGCTCCAGGCCCAGCATGGAGCCCAAGGTCGGGCTCAAACTCACCACCCTGAGATCAAAACCTGAGCTGAGTCAGGTGCTTACCCATCTGAGCCACTCAGGTGCCCCGAGTTTAGGCCTTCTTAAGTTTCACCTTTTGTTCTCTTCCACTTCCATGATTTAATCAGTAACTTTCAAACTGTGCGTGTGACATATTTTTGAATCTTATCATCAGCAGATAGGAAAGATAAAGATTACACCAGAGTAAACTAAGAAGAAATCGTGATAATTCCACACGATCATGGGCGTTCGGACGGTGTCACAGAGTCTCTAGAAGCATCCCCAATACTGGGTCTTTCAGTTGTCGCTGTTCATACTGTTCATACTGTCGCTGTTATTCATAGTAACAATAAAACAACGGCAACAATTAATGTTTTTGTAGAACTGTACAGAGGGCCTCACCAGGCATGCACGGCAGACAGAGCAAATATTATTGATCCTTTTTAGATGAGGAAGCACTATACAAAAATCACAACAGGTAGTGGGTGATCAGTAATTGGGATGCTCTCTCCTACTCAGTGGTCAATGGAGGAACTTTCCCCCACCAATTACAGATACTCAACTGTGAGCTGTTAACCAGGCGAAGAGATCACAATGCCCCAATCTGGATCCCTTGGGTTAATCGCTTGGGATAAGGTGACATTTGCTCGTCGTGACATTTCTTAGCCACTTCCCCTGTCATTTAGTCTTAGCCAGTGTAATTATGTCTTGGTAGTGAAACAACCAAATCAGTAAGAAAAATAAAAATTTACTGTAACCACTTGTTACACATCATTGCCTTCAATATGGCACTTGAGATTTTAATTTTCTAAGACAACATTATCACTTAGGGTTTAGGCATCTCTTAATCTGCTGACTGATGGAGTGTGTGGCAGGCATTTTCACACCAGGACCATATGTGATATAATTACCTAAGCATTACAAAGGAGATAGGTATAGGAGCAGTTATAGATCTATTACGGGCATGACGATGCTTGGGATAACAAGGGTGGTAGCATGGATCGATGGTGGTGAAATAGTTAAAGGCAATCGATATTAATTGGAACTCCCATGTTTGTTTTCTTTTGAAACCTTAAAGTTATCCAAATGGAGTGTTAATTTAAAAAAAAAAGCTGTTTTCTTGGGAGAAGACAATATTTTGAAATGTTTTGAATTTATGAGAGCCCGTTTCCTTCAGTCTCCCATTGCCGCATGAGGTTGAACAAATGTTAGCTGCAACTAATTAATTAAGTTTGCAGAAAGTAGCAGCAGGGGATTGGAAACTTGAAGTGGAAGTGAGCTTTTTGACTGTAAACATGTTGCCTGCCTGAGAGACTATATCTGGACTGAGCGGTTGCTGAGTTATCCAAAGAAATGCAGTATCTCTGGGAAATTCAGGCTTGGCAAGGAGGAAGCATAACAATGTCTCTTGCTGGCAAATCCATTCATTTATTTCCTGGGTTCATCTCATGTGTTTTGCTTGGTTCTGGCCATGCGCTGTGGCTCTGCTATCCTCTCTGTGTATGAAGGTGGCCCCACAGACTTGCTCTCAGGAGAAAAGGAACTAATTTTTATGAGTACTTTTTCTATGCCAGGTTCTTTATATATGTTCTTTCCTTTCTTTCTGTAAAGCTGATATAACTCTCTCCTTTTACAGATAAGAAAGGTAAGATTCAGAATTTAGGAACTCACTTGGGATCAGTTTATAGGCAGTGAAACTGGGATTTGAACCCTGACTAATCTGACACTGGAGCTCTTTCACTCCCAGGATGCTGAACTGCCATATAGGGTGGGGAGGGGCTGCAGGGGGCCCTGGCAGCCTCTTGCCTGGTTTCCCTTATGGCTGAGGGAAATGCAACTCAGGGGAAAGATGTAGGGACGTGGAATGGGGAAGGGTGATTGTCAGGCCTGAAGGTGATCTACAGATCACACGGAAAAGTACTGAGAGCAATTCCTGAGCAGGATTCCCGGGACTTGGGTCCTTATGGTCTTTAGACTACGCTGGGCTGGTCACCTCCCTTCCCTCAAGAATTTGGACTTAGACATCATATCAGAAAAGGTGAGGGGATTAAAGCTGAAAGGTGATGATACAGAGAAAGGGGCCCGCATGGCCATAATGGACTCTGGGAGATCTGAGGTTAGGAGGGAGTAGCACAATCATGATGAATCACGGGAAGCTCTTTTTTTATTTCCCTCCCAAACTCCGTGTCTATCATGGGGCTGGAACTCACGACCCCGAAATTAAGAGTTGCATGCTCTACCAACTGAGCTAACCAGGTGCCTACACAGGGAGCTTTTTGTAGAGAGGAGGTGAGAGCAGAGGGAGAGAGACAAGTAAGGACAAAGCAGATTGAGATAGAGTCAACTCCCAGCCTTTAGAGCTGCTTCGGTTCCAGGGCCTTGGTCTTCCGAGCAAAGCATGTTGGTCTCGCCATTACGGGGCTACCACTTAAATTTCATCACTTTGCCAATACAGGGTTCTACGACCATACAGAATAGACACTTGTGGAAGAAATGTGTTAGAAATGCAATAGACCAATTCAGGATGCCAAACGAATTCTAGAAGAAATTTGTCAGAAGTGCAATAGACCAATTCAGGATGCCAAACAAAATCTGGACTATCTGAGAGGAATTACACACAGTTTTCTCAGGGATTCAATAAGACTTCAGTCATATCATCAGTCTTGAGTTTTTAATGGATAGTCCTGATAAAGATAATCAATACAAAGTAAAAATTATATCACCTACACCCACACTTGGTAAAATATATTCGTCTAAAGCATGACTGAAAAAGTGAAATGTTTTTGACAAAGGTTAGATCTGCAAATTTGGAATGAGTAAAATTAAACTTGGTAGAAACTATGGTTGCAGGGGAAAACTCACAACGGCTGCTGCTGTGAATGATATAATTTCATGTGGTCAAAAATACTGATCAATAAATCAAATCTTGGTTGTAAATTTACATGGAAAAAATTGAACTAGAAAAAAATCATGTCAGCAAATAAGAATGAAATGGAAAATACCAGTAAAGCTGGCCTATTCTATATAGAAAATGATTTATGGAATTAGTCTGGGCTAATGGCAACTTCTCCTGAGTAGTACGTCCTGGTAGGCTATTGGCTCCTGCTGTCACAGCTGAAAAAAAGTGGGATAAATTATAAAACTATTTTTAAAGACGTTGGAGAACTGAGAAGCAAAAAGTATCAGATAAATTCAAATTCCAGCGGGAAGTTCCCTTCCTGGGTTAGCTGAGATTATTGGCCCTTTTCTTTCCTGCAGATGATTTCACATACAGTCACAGGCTGAGGGGCAGTTGGATTTGGCCTAGACAGATGGGTTCTGCACAGGAAAGACAGACCTGCCAAGGAAACTGACAAACTAGGATCTAGAAGAGCTCTAAATGTCCTAGCCAGTTTTCTCAAGGGACATTTGATGTTTGACTCTCAAGAGTCAGGGCTCAAGAGGCTGGGCTAGGAAAGCAGAGTGCAGTGTCTTACTGCCTTAAAGGGTCTTGAAACCCACCCTCCCTCCCCCACGGAAGGTCCTACAGTGAGCACACAATTGTCCTTGAGGTATTTGAAAACAGAGGTGGGCTTTTTCTAACTGAAGCTTCAGTCTGGCTCCAAGTTAGCTCAATTCCTCATGGGACGGAGGTGATCAGTCCTCCTCCCTATCTGCCCTTCAGAAGAATGTACAAACCTGCCGGGAGAAATAACAAAGACTTCGGTCTCTAAGACACTTTATGTCTGAGGTTACCTCTATTGAAAAATATTATGAAGCATGTGAAGAAGCAGAAAAGTAAGACTGACAATGAACAATTAAATGAGAAGCAAGGGATAGAAGTAAGCCCAGAGATGACCCAAATATTGGAGTTAGTTCAAAGACTAAAATAGCTAGTATAAATATGCTAAAGAAAATATAAATACGCTAAAGGAAAAGATGTACAAAAGAGATGGACAGATGGGAAAGGACCAACTGAGAGTTTGAATCTATGTGGAGGAATCGATCAGATGTTCTATAACCTAAAAATATTATATCTGCTCTTTTAAAATTTTTTTTAACGTTTTATTTATTTTTGAAGGAGACAGAGACAGAGTGCGAGTGGGGGAGGGGCAGAGAGAGGGGGAGACACAGACTCTGAAGCAGGATCCAGGCTCCGAGCTATCAGCACAGAGCCAGACGCGGGGCTCGAACCCACGAACTGTGAGATCGTGACCTGAGCTGAAGTCGGACGCTTAACCGACGGAGCCACCCAGGTGCCCCAGTATATCTGCTCTTAAGAATTCACTGTCCAGTAGCTTACTGGATGCAGTAGAAGGCAGGATTAATATACTCAAAGTCAGGCCCAAACGGAAAAGCTAAACTGAATCACAGGGAAAAAACAACAACAACAAAATACTGAGCAGAAGAGATACATAGGACATAGTGAAATGTTTTAACACACATGTAAATTGGAGACCCAGGAGAATAAGAGAGAGACAATGAGGAAGGAGAAATATTTGAGGAGATAATTGTCGAGTATTTTCAAAAACTGGAGAAACACATAAACCTATAGATTCAAGAGGCTCAGCAAACTCCAAGCAGGATAAATACAAAAAGAACACACAAAAAACTACACTGAGGCATGTAATGGTGAAGCTGTTAAAAGCTGAGATACACAGGGCCAATAGGGTTTGCTCTAGAAAATAGCTTCTCAATGAAAATTCGTTGATGTTGGTATTCCTTTGATTAAAATGTTTACATTTACAAATACTAAGTCAACATGTTCCTGAGGTCAAGTCGGAGGAGTAAAGCCAAATGAAAACAAAAGGCAGGGTTAAGGGTGCCTGGGTGGTTCAGGTGGTTGAGCGTCGGACTCTTGATTTTGGCGTAGGTCATGATCCCAAGGTCATGAGATCGAGCCCTGCATTGGGCTCCGTGCTGTTAGCATGGAGCCTGCTTGGGATTCTCTCTCTCCCCCTCTCCCCGGCGCTGTGTTCTCTCCTCCTCTCTCTCAAAATAAATAAAATAAACAAACAAAAAAAGGCAGGGTTAAAGCACCATCTTTTCCCTGGCATGAGTGGGTGAGTTTGTTCCTTGCAATCAAAGAGCCTAACTGAAATCCTCCTCTGGGTGTTTCTACTTTACCAAGCCTCTTCTTCCCTTACCCGATCATTTTAGCTTCTTGGCTGAAGGTAGGGTTTTTAGGTCTGCTTTTTTGCTTAATCGCTGTCCTGAATCCTGGAATTCCTAGATTTTCAAAGTTACATTTCTGTTGACATTGCCATTTCACCAAGCGAGTGAACAGCCTGGAGCGTCCTGATGAGAGAACCATCTTGGTCCCTGACCCTGAAAAGCAGTGTCCAGTAGTCAATCACTTTTGCCTTTGGGGTCTGTTTTCTATGTTTGGAGCAAGCAATCAGGAAGGAACAGTGCAATGGATTGTACTTACTATTCTGGGTTTGCTGAAGTGATTTTTTAAAAATAGATACTATACGCATGCTACAGAACAGGTAGTCCCTTAGAGACAGACGGATAGTGGGAGCGTACTTAAAACACCTGCAGATCGATGGATTTCAACCAGTCGCCTATCTTTTCCCATAGATGAAGAGAGAGATGTGTCTTATCTCACTGGAATATTTGTCAGTGTCTACGTTTTCTAGCTCTGCCTTGCTGCAGGTCTTAGGGTTGTTCCACCTGCCTTCTCTTCCCTGTCCAGTTCTTGAGCCAGTACTAGTCAAACCAGGTACTGGATCAGGATCCCCATGACATGGCAAGTGCAGCCTAGAACTGTGGCTGGCTGCTTAAATCAAGAATCAGGTGTGCACAGATGTAGCCCTGGTGCGTAACCTCCCTTGTTCCTGCCAGTCCTCCCACGGATTCTGGGGCACCATCAGGGCTGTGGTCCTTTTATTTGCGTCCCAGATTTCCTTTTTAGCTCTTGCCATTCTCTCTCCCAAGAGATAGATGCTGATCTGATGCTCCTGGATGTTATCTGGGGTTCACTGCCACATACTGTGACAATCGTTCACGCGTTCGTTATTTCCTTTAATGTTTTTATTGATCACTCACTACGTGTTGCTACCATGCTAGGGGCTGCAAATGCAGAGGTGGACAAAATGGTGTAAACCTTGCTCTCAGAGAGTTTACGTTCTAGTGGGGAAGAAAGACACTACACAAATAACCAGACAGATAAATATCTAATTATAAATTGTGATAAGCGCTTTGAAGGATGAGAACCAGATTCCGAAAAGAAATGCCAAGCAGGATCTAACGTAGATTGGGTCAGGGGCCAGGGAAAACCTTCTGGAGCCAGCCAAGTGGAGATCATGGAGAAGAGTGCTCCATGCCGAGAGAAGGCAGGTCTCATGGCTCAGAGGTAGCACTGAGCTTGGCCTTTTTGGTGGCTTTCGTGGTGGCCAGTGAGATTAGCACCGTGGTTGCCAAGCCTGGCTTTATGAGTTTCCCGTGGCTGCCATAACTAATTGTCACAAACTTAGTGCCTTAAAACAATAGAACTTATTTTCTCAGCGATCCGGGGGCCAGAAGTGCAAAGTCACTATCACTGAGCTGAAATCCAGGTGTTAGCAGGGCAACGCGCCTTCCAGAGGCTCCAAGAGAGAATCCGTTCCTTGCGTTTTTCAGCTTCTGGTGGCGGCCGGCATTCTTTGGCTCGTGACTGCATCACCCCAGTCTTCAATAGTGCAAGACTCTGGATCTCGAGATCTCTCTCCGTCCCATCTTCATATTACCTTTTCTGAGGTGTGTGTTCACTTTCCCTCCGCCTCTCTTTTATTAGGACACTTGTGAGCACATTTAGAGCCCACCTGAATAATACAGCATTATTATAGCAATATGGCATCTCAAGATCCTTAACTTAATCACATCTGCACAATCCTCTTTTGCCATATAGGGTACCATCTGTGGGTTCCAGGGATTAGGACCTGATAGCTTTGGGAGTCCCTATTCAGCCCCCTACCCTGAAATGCATTCGAATCTCTTGGGGGAACTTTTAAATAAGCACTGCCTGGGCTCCACTTTAGACCAGTTACATCAGAATCTCTGGGCGAGGCCTGGGCATGGGTGTTTTTTTAATGGTTCCCCAAGTGACTCTAGTGTATAGCCAGGGCTGAGAGCTACTGGGCAGAGCAGAATGAGGGAAGAGTGCTTACAGTGGCAGGCAGGAAGTCACCGCCGTTTAGAGACCTCTGCTGCCCTATTAACCCTCAGCTCTCAGTGCTATCTGAATGAAGCCCTCACTCACTGTGCCTGTTTGAAAGGAAAGGTCACCTCCTTGCAGTTCTTGGTCCTGCCTCTTTCAGTTCTTACTACTTCTTTCCATCCACCTGACGCTAAGTTTCTAGACTGCGTGACACCTGAGTCCAAGTCCAAATTACGAAGGATATGTGGAACTAACAAGTCAAAGGAGATCTAACTTCGCTGGGCTCCCATAAGTATAGGGTTCAGTGCCCCGGAGTTATAAGTCCAAGTCTGAAAGGCATGTGCTGGCATACATTTGTAATGTGTAAAAACAACTGACGTCAGTCTGAACTACACACGAGAGTTAGAGGCAGGCTCAGAATCGGGAATTTCAGGCTGGGACCCTGGGCCCTCCGGAACTCGCTGCTTGTTTTAGCCAGTAAAGAGAATTTTTTTTTCTTTCTCACTGCACCCGCTCAATCTATGAACATTTGACTCTTTTTTCAGTGAATATATTTGAGGGAAAATAAGAATTTGGCCTATGAGGATCCCCCTGGTTATCACTAGCTTTGGCCCTAAGGACGGACCTAGTCCCACAGCCACATAGGCATGTCACTCGGGAGCTATGAGAAAGACCATGTAATTTGCTGAGAATTTGATAATCTGGGGGAAAAAAAAGCCAATTTCGGGAGTTCCTATAAAGCTCTTTATTTGCTGGTGGGTCAACATTTTCAAATGGCAGTTTGAGAGACATTCCCAAGCCCACTCATTACCGGGCCCTTGGGGATTAATTTGAGGGCAGCCATCTTTGCCTCCACAGGCACTCAATTGTCTCTGGGGAGATAAAGATGCAGTGATCTCACTTTGGAGGCTGTAGTCTTTTCATGGTCAGATCTACTAATAGGCTTCACCCACAAGAGAAAGGCGGTCATGCCTGGAAAGTGTGAGTAGCATTTTTAAGCCCTGGGAATGTTTGACTGGAAATTCTTCACGGACGGGTCCCGAGTCTGTGTAGCATCATCCTCCTGACCCTGTGTCACACCATCTCTAGAGCAGGGCCACGTTCAGTTTGTTACTATTTATTGCCGACAATCACCTTGACCAGGGCTGGGCATCATGAAGAGATTCAACGGAAGCATGGTGCTTCTTTTGGGACCTTCCTCCCCCTAGCCACCCTCTCCTTGTTTCCATACCTGTGTGCACTGGATGACTTCATAACACTGGGTAAAAACATTAAAATGTGGGTGCTCTTTCAATTTAGGGAGGCCGAGTGGTGCCGTTTTCTCCTGGGTTCTTAGTGCTGAGCCTCCACAGTGCTCAAAAAGGTGTTTGAGTTTGTGATGGCCTCCTTTTCAGAACTCTTTTTTTTTTTTTCTAAACTTTCTATTTAACATATCCTTCCTTTTCCAAAATGCTACTTGTTAGGGGCACCTGGGTGGCTCGGTCGGTTAAGCGTCAGACTCTTGACTTCGGCTTAGGTCACGTTCCCACGGTTGGTGAGATCAAGGCCCATGTCGGGCTCTGTGTTGACAGCGTGGAGCCTGCTTGGGATTCTCTCTCTCTCTCTCTCTCTCTCTCTCTCTCTCTCTCTCTCTCTCTCCTCTCTCTCTGCCCCTCCCCAGCTCGTTGTCTGTCTGTCTGTCTGTCTCTCTCAAAATAAATAAATAAACATTAAAAAAAATCGGGGGCACCTGGGTGGCTCAGTCGGTTAAGCGTCTGCCTTTGGCTCAGGTCATGATCTCACTGTTGGTGAGTTTGAGCCCTGCATTGGGCTCTGTGCTGAAAGTGCAGAGTCTGCTTGAGATTCTCTCTCTCTCCTCTCTCTCTGCCCCTACCCTGCTTGTGCTCTCTCTCTCAAAATAGATAAACTTAAAAATAAATAGAAATAATAAATACATAAATAGATAAATGAATGAATGAAGAAAACAGAATGGCAGTTGAATGTCTTGTGAATCTCTTGCCTTTAGTCTTTTTGATCCCATCCACATGGAAACCTATGAGTTGCGCGTTAAGCAGAAAAAATTCTTTCCTGCTGAGATCTGGCAGGTGGTCCCGGTAACACCTTTCTCGTCTAGGAAGTAGTTCAATTATTTCCACCTTCGACAAGGTGCTGGCCTTACTCGCGAAGAGGACAGAGGGATTGGAGTTGCCAGCGCCCCCACCCCCACGTGGGGTGCGGTGTCTGCAAACAGCCTTGCTCTCAAGTATAAATTCCCCTCTTTCTCGGAAGAGCAGCAGTGTCCGAGGCATTGGCATGCAAATACTTGCAAAGTGAAAATGGATACACTTCCACGGCTCCTCATCGCTGGCCTCCGAGGACAGCTTGCCAACTGCGCGTGCATGTTGGGTTGGCACCGTGACAAATGTTCCCTGGAGCATAGACGGAAACCACCAAACTGATACCACGTGGGACGCCAGCCAAATCCTGACCTTGCTCCCTGTAGGTGAGCGGCTGTGGAATTCACCTGTGATGGTCTCCGGCTCCCACCAGGTTGGTGGCCCGGGTTTTTGTTTTCGTTTTTTTGTTGTTTTTGGTGGAACGTTTGAATCCTATTGCTTTCCTTACTCCCCTGGTATCTCCTCGCCCCCAAATCACTTTCCTGGTCTTGGCTTGTGAACAGTGGGCAGCTTCTTGGCTCCAAGAAATGGGCAGACCACACGATTTCTTCTTGCCCGGTGTCTTCTCGCCTTCCGAGAGACAAGGGCCACTAGCGGACTGTTCCGGAATCGTGCCCTGGGGGGGGTGGGGGGCAGGGCCTGCGGGCTGGCATCGCCGGTGGCCGTGATGGCTGCCTGTTCCTTTTGCCTCCCCCTCCTCCTCCTCTATGTTTCTCCCATTTCTCTCCAACTCTTCCCATCCCCTTGTTTTGTTTCCAACCCTTATTTATTCAGAGCTTCCAATATTCTAAGTTTTTCATGAATTCAGGGCTTTAATTTAGCATGTGGGGTGCTGGCTCTTCAAGCAGGCTGCTTTGGTCATTATTTCCAACTTGAGGGAATAAAGAGGCAGCGGGGTGCAGTGGAGAGAGTGGGGGCTGGAAGCCAGAAGGCCCAGTACTAGTCCCAGCCCTGCTTCGAACTAGCTGTGGGACCCCGGCCGCCGGCCTCAGCGTCCTCTCCCATGTCGGGATGCACTGATTTCTGAGGCTTGTCCCAGTCTGTCATTCTGTGGAGCTCACTGTCTATGTGGGATCTGTATGGGGCTGTGCCAATCCCACTTTCTCTTTTGCAAAACTTTGTCGTGAAATGAGTGAGTGAAGAGAGGTGAGCAGAGTCCCTAAGCTAGATTTCTCAAACGCAGAATATCGAGGGGAAAATCTTTGCATCAGTGTCCAGAGGCTCACAGGCTAGAAATAAAATTCACGACACTTCCTGTCTTGAAATGTGAAGCCGTATTTTTTGTTTTTGTTTTTGTTTTTTTTATCACCAGGATAAGAGAATGGTTCAAGCGGTATTTGCTGTGTGTGTGTGTGTGTGTGTGTGTGTGTGTGTGTGTGTGTTTAAGAATCCCATTTCTGTACTGTAGCATAAACACATATAATTGTTCAAGTAAAATTGTACTTTTGGGAGGAAAAGGTTAAAGTTGGCTACTGATATTCATCAGGAGATGGATATTTAATCTTTAATCTCTTGTCCTAGGCCTCTACTTTGGATCAGCTCATTATCCCGAATAAACGATGTGTCATTCCCATTACTTATGTCTCACTGCAGCCAAAGTATCTGGACCGCGTTTTAGTAAGCGCCATTCATTTCGACCCATTCAGTATTAATCTCCCTGCTAACATCTTTCCTGTTCCATGTGCTGTCCCCTATTTGCTTTTATGTTTTCTGCAGAGTGTTTATAAAAGGATAATCTTTTACAAAGCAGACAGAATTTTTGTGTATAAACTGCTCTGTTTGAATGCCTCATTGATATACCATCTAAAAACTGAAGTGTTCAGCAAGATTAGCAAAGCCCTGAGCTATTGAGCTGGGGGAAAACATGAGAACCAGTCCCTTCTCTACAGGAGGCAAAGGTGACGAAAGATGCCTTTGCCTTTCGCGGTAGCAGCAGAAGCAGAGCCATTTGCCCACACGGGCCCCGATAGGCCTGGTTGCCTGGAAATTGGAGCACAAAGCGAGCAGCTCGGAAGTCACTCGGAAAGGGATAACAAGCGCGGCGGTCCTCTGACTTCTTTCCTAGAATTTTCCCAGAAAATCCCATGGCTCTCCCAACGCTGAATTTGCACGTGGTCCCCACTTCGGCTAAGCTCTTTTCAACTTGCATGAGGTATGGGCGTGCTGTTGCTCAGCTGCTCGTGGAGGCTAAATGATCTGTGTTATCCGGGTCAGCCCCGCAGAAAGGGCAGGAGGCGCTAAGCTAGGATCCGAGGTGGCCGACGGTCTCCCCTGCCTCCTCCATCTTTTCTCTCCAGGGATTGGGATCTCATCCAAACGGCTCTCTCTTGCAGAGACGAGGGAGAGATCACTTCATTTTACAATGGACAAAGAAGGTTCCTTTGTGGAATTTTGCATGGCATGGGGTCCCAAATATGCCACCGATAAAAAGACTTAACAGATGGACTCTGAGAATAGGAATACGTTCAAGAAAAAAAAAAAAAGGTTTTAAAAATCAGTGGAGGGGGGTGGCGAGTCTGGCCACTGTGGGAGCTGTGCACGGGAAGCCGCACTGAGCAAATGTTTTGTACCTTAGACAGGGCAAGTGCTGCTGGTAGCGATGCATGGAAGCATCTGAGGCACAGCCTGTGCTTGGGCTTCTGGTTGGCAATGCTGTGGGGGAAAAAAAAACCCCAAGATGCACAGTGCCAAAAATTATACGTGCCTTCAAAGAGTAATTGTTTCCAACAAATTGATCACTTGTTTACTCAATAGGAAGGTTTGTGATTTTCTAAGGAGCGCCCTTTGCATACATGAGAATTTTGCTTACATTCCACGTTTACTGGGGAAAAGTTCAAAAGGGACACGTGGTTGTGCCATTCTCATGGCATACATCCTTAAATGCTAAGGGCCTGCCAAATCTCTTCTGAAGATCTAAGCTATTAAAAACACTCCAAGTGTATCCGTCAAGACTCTGTCAACAGTCAAGCGCTGTTTAAGATTTCGTTTCAGCTCACGGCCACCATTGTTGACCGCTGATGAAGGCATTAACGAGGATGGGTGCCCTTGCCTGAATCTGCGGTCCGCCCCAAGAGGAGGGGCTGACCAACATTTGGGAAAAACTTGAATCCAATTCTTTGGGGGCACTCTGTGTGGCCTTCAGGAAAAGTGACACCGAACGACAGTTCTGTCTCACCATGTGGCAAGAAGGCCCTGTACTGGGCGGCGGGTGGGGGGGTGGAGGGACTGGGGAAATGGCCAATTGCGATGGCCAGAGGAGTGCAGCCATGAGGTTCTCCTGACAGAGAGCCACCCTCCTGACGGTAGGAAGTTCTCGGTGTTGGCTCCTTTGGCTTTGAAGAGCCACCTTAACAATACACAAGATGAGCTCCTCACGTAGAGGGTTTCCATCGGTTATTCACAGTGTTGATCTCAGTGGAGCCTAGTTTGGAACTTCATTTCTTCTATTTTCTATTCCTGTTTTTGTTTTTTTTTTTACACAGTTCTTTTCTTCCCTTTTTTTCTCTCTCATTTTCTTTACTTCCCTCGTTCCTTTCCTCCTTCTCTTTCTTTCTCTTCCTCTGCCCACCTTTTCCGTTCTTATCTCAGAGCTACTGGGGACAATAAGAGTTTACCCTTGCTCTGAAAGGGTAACAATTAAAATCAGTAAATTTGGCCAGCACAAAGAGTGTCTGACGTGAGGATGGCCAGTTGAGTTCATTTTGCATTTCAGCACCTATCACTTAGTAGCAGCTGCCTGGAGCCCTGTGTCGAGAGGATTCTGAGTTCAGAACTGGGCTCAGAGGGCATGACTGTCCTGATCAACTAGATGTGACAGCAAAGGACACAAGGGGAGTGGAGAGGCGGAGCACTCATGGCAGAAACTTGCCATCCCGGGTCTAAATCAGGGTTTATCAACCGTGGCACCATTGACATTTGGACTAGATAATTCCTTGTGGTGGGGGCTGTCCTGCACGCTGCAGGATCTTTAGCAAGATGTTTAGGCTTCTGTTCACTAGATACCGGTAGCACCCCACGGTTGTAACGACTAAAGCTATCTCTGGATATTGCCAAATGTCCCCTGGGGGTAAGAGTGCCCCCAGTTTTAAAACCATAGGTCTAAATAATTACCACCAGACTAAACATAGGGAAGCAAATGAGAAAGTTAAAGGGGCTGGAAGGAGGCGTAGGTGAGGCTGTGTGGGAAATGTGGGACGTGTGATAGCAGAGAAGAGAATCTCAGTCGCTCCTCTTGCCTGACAGGCTGGGCGCCGTGCAGCATGTCCACAATTCTAGGGTCAGATGTACGAGCAGACCAGGACCCTGGGGATTAGAGCCTGAAATCATAGCAGGAAGGATGGAAGTATACTATAGTTTGTCGATCATTAGATTGGTGGACCTCTGGATCATAGTATTGCTGTAGGTCGAGTTTTCTGTGCTGGAGATTTCAACAAAGATGATGATGCTCCTTAGGGCTCCTTAGAAGGTGGACTGGCCCAGATGTGGGAGGACAGGAAGTTCCCTGTGCAGCCGTGAGGATCTTTGAGAAGCCACAGGACCTGGGCAATGAGGGAAACTGGGATCATAGCCATTATAAACCCCTTTTAAGGGGGCATTATTCACCTTACATTTCCTGACTTGATCTGAGTATTGGTAAACAGGGAACAAATACCACTGTATTTTATAAACTAAACCAATGGCTTCAGGACACATTCAAAGTGCCCAGCTCAATTCCGGACTCTGTTTCAATTTATGAAACTGATTATTTCAACACAGGTCATTTCAGGAAGGTGATGCAGTGGAAAGGTCTGGGTTTGGCTTTGAGCTCTGCTTCTTGTTCAGGAGCTGTGAGACAAGGAGCAAGTTTCCTTGTCTCCCTGACCCTCAGATTGGTATCTGTAAAACGGGGACAGTATTTCCCGCCCAACAAGGTCGCCATGAGATGATATAAATCAGAGGCTGTCTCAGGAATTGGTAGGGGGTTAAAAAAAGTGTTAGTTGCCTGCCTTCTTTCCCTTGTCCCTCTGAGACTTGTCGTCATTCTTCTCCTAGTTTAAGACAGTGGGAGAGGACAAAGACATCTGGTTTCTGATAAAGGTTTCCTTGAAGCTGCCTTCGACCACATTCCACCCACTTTCAGAACACTGACGGCTAATGAACCATGTGTTAGCCTCAGGTTGGACTTAAGCTTTGGGTGCGTGTCTGTAAACCTGTCCAGTATCTTGGAGCATCCTTCCTCACCTTGTTCATATATCTGTGCAATGGGCAGGCATGATGTGGACCCGTTTCTCTAGCCCAGTAAGTTTCTTCAGAGTGAATACAAACCAGAAGTCATCTAAGGAACCAAGAAGAGAGAATGTATCTATCATCTTAGACCATTTCTTCCCAGAAAGCCTGAGTATTGAGACAGGAAGGGACTTCACTGAGGACAGGAAGTCTAGCTCATTCTCTCCCCAGGCGGTTCTCTAGAGCCCGGGGAGCAGGGACTCACCCGACTGGCATGGGCCTCTGATTAGAAGGGGTCTTGGGACCAGAGCCTGGGCCTCTTTGGATCTGAGAGCTCAGCCCGAGCTCACAGTGTGATCCTGTCTGCATTGAGGTGCTTGAGTTGTGCTGTCCTTGACCAAATGAAAGTTGTTTATTGCTTCTGCCCTGGTTTATGGATTTAGTCTTTCCTCCTAACCAGGCCAAGGGCACACATTTACTCAACAGCACTACAGTCATTTGCGGGTATTCATCTACTGTATCCATATCACAACCTTACCACCTTGCCAGCTCGGAGGCACCAGGCAGTTTACTTAACTATATGAGCCTTGCATTAGTGAAGCTTTTCCAAAAAAACAGAACCAATAGGAGATGATTTATCCATCTATCTACCCTATATTGTCATCTATCCATCTGTGAAATAGAGACATATACATACACATATATTCATATATATATATATGTAGATATATGTATCATATATATACATGTATATATGGATAGGAATTGGCTCACAGGTCACAAGGCCTGCAGTTGGCAAGCTGGAGACCCAGAAAGAACTGATGTTTTTTAGTTTGAGTCTGAAGGCAGGAAAAAACAAAAAACAAAAAAACAAACCCTGATATTCCAGCTTAAAGGCAGTCAGGCTGGAGGAAGTCCCCCTTACTCAAGGGAGAGTTAGCATTTTGTTCTGTTCAGTACTTCAACTGATTGGACAAGGCCCACCCCGTGGGGACGGAGGCCTATTCGTATGTTAATCTCCTCCAGAAACACCCTCACAGACACACCCAGAGTAATGTTTAACCAAATATTTGGGCAGCCTGTGGCCTGGTCCAGTTGACACATAAAATTAACCATCACAAACCTCCCTCTCCTTCCTCATTTGCAGAATGGGGGTAACAATAGCATTTATAGGGTTAATGTGCACCTTCTCTTGATCATGTGAGTTAATAAAAATAAAAGTTGTGAGCGCCCTTACAGTATTTCAACAAATGCTGCTGTTATTGTTGTTATTGTTGGAGGCACCTACAGAAGTGGATTAAGTTCCAGAGAGAAGGCGATACGGGTGCTGGGGAGGGCCGAGGGAGGCGGGGCTTCCCGGCTGTGTGACCTGTGTAGTCACACACGGCCCCAAGCTTCCGAAAGGCCCCGTGCTTGGTTTAATGCGCTGTCATTGCTGTCTCAAAAAAACGCTTCATAATTTTGAAAAGACCCTGCATTTTCATTTTGCACTGGACCTTGCAAATGGTGTAGCTGGTCCTGGAGCGAGGGATAGGAAAGCTTTTAAAAATGCCCAACGAGGTGTTAGTGAGCTATCTGGGCTCTGCCGCATCCCAGATTCCTCTCCCTCCCCCGCTGAATTCTGCGGGCATGAAAACTGCCACAAGACATTCATTTTTAATGCCTTGTTATGGGCTTCTTAGCAATATATCTTTGGGTATTAAGGTGTGGAGTCAGAGACTTAAAATGATTGATGTCTTTGCTCCACATAAGGGGTCTCCCACTCTTACCTAGCACCAGATATCCACTTGGGAAATTTATGGGGGCTCTTGGCAGCCTAAGCGGCCATCAAATATTAATCAAAAATATGTAATAACTAATATATACTTAAAGAATTGAAGAAAATTAATATTCAAGGGAAGCATTCAGGGACCCATAAAAATAACAAATGCTAAAGAGACTCAGTCAAGGTTGGCAGGTTCAGGGCTCACCCTGTTCTTATACTTGCTTGGAGATTCTGGGTTGGCTGGCTGATTCTCAGATGCTGAGATGGCACGAAAGGGGACTTCGTGCTTATTCCATTGGATCCGGGCTCCTGCTAATGAAAGGAGTGAACTCTGACTTCAGGACCCTGCATTTCTACCCCCACCCCCTTTCGTCTGTACCTCTTAGCATCGCACACCCAATCTACAGCTAATTCTTTTTTTTTTAATGTTTATTTATTTTTGAGAGAGACAGAGACAGAGCTTGAGTGGGGGAGGGGCAGAGAGAGAGGGAGACACAGAATCCGAAGCAGGCTCCAGGCTCTGAGCTGTCAGCGCAGAGCCCGATGGCGGGGCTCGAACTCACGGACCGTGAGATCATGACCTGAGCTGAAGTCGGACACCCAACTGACTGAGCCACCCAGGCGCCCCTACAGCTAATTCTTTATGGGATTCTCTCTGGCAGCCTCTTGAGGATAGACTGTGTCTCATCTCCGTATGCATCTGTAACACCTAGGGCAACGGCTTGCACAAAGCATTAAGTTGGACCATAAGGTATTTCCTCTTTGGGAGGTAAAAAGCAGGCAAGTAACAATTTTGGTGTGTTTCAACTTTGAAAATCCTCAAGGGTTGCCTGGGTGGCTCAGTCAGTTGAGCATCTGACTCGGGCTCAGGTCATGATCTCATGGTTTGTGGGTTCAAGCCCCGCGTCGGGCTCTGTGCTGCCGGCTCAGAGCCTGGAGCCTGCTTTGGATTCTGTGTCTCCCTCTCTCTCTGGCCCTCCCCCACTTGCGCTCTGTTTCTCAAAAATAAATAAACATTAAAAAAATTCTATAAGAATCCTCAAACTGGACCTGGCCTTTCTAGGAGAACTTTTTATTAGAACTGAACAGTCTCCACAGAGCAGGCTGGGAGCATTCCCTTAATTCTCAGTTTCAGTGACTGAAATTTCTCTCTCTCTCTCTCTCTCTCTCTCTCTCTTTTAATGTTTATTTTTGAGAGAGAGAAAGCATGAGCAGGGGAGGGGTGGAGAGGTGGGGGGTGGGGGGACAAAGGATCCACAGTGAGCTCTTCGCTGACAGCACAGAGCCCAATGCGGGGCTTAAACGCACAAATTGTGAGATCATGACCTGAGCTGAAGTCAGATGCTTAACTGACTGAGCCACCCAGGCACCCCAAGGACTGAAACTTCTGATTATCCCACAGGCAGGAGGCGAATGTCAAAAGCTGCCTTTCCTGAGCTGAAGTAAAGGGGTGTAGGAGTAGATCGGCCTGGGTATCGGCAAGGTTAGTTCAGTTTGTCCCCCGTTGCTGCTTTTGATTGAGAACTTCTGGAGTTTTTTTCTCCTCTCTTCTGTTTTTGGTCTTCAGCTCCTTCTCCCCCTCAGTCAGCAGTGGAACTCAGACGAGGAGGGCTGCTCGTGTGCGTGGCTTTCCCAATACTGTCCTTGGAAAGACAGGCTGCCCAGCGTCCCCAGGGACAAGGGATAGTCTTTAATCCCAGAGAGGAGTGGAGATGGGCTGATCGCATCCGCTTGGAAGGGAGTGGTGGGTTCGGATGTCGGACCACCATGGCAGTTGCTGGTCTCTTCTGTTATTATGGAAAATCAGGAGCGGAGCCTGTCACTTGTCATCTGTTCTTCGAGTGTAACCAACTTTTCTTCCATGGGCCATTTGGTGTGACTATGAATGATGGCTCCGGCTAAATGACACCATCCTGATGGTGGAGTAAACAGAAGTGATGTTGGAACAGGCGCCTTGGATCCAGCCTGTGTTTTTGGAGAGCTGCAGAAAGGGTCTGGGATGGCAAGGGATGTGCGGTGTGCTCGGGGCCGAGGCCTTGCGTGTGTCTCCTTTAGCGTCCCTGAGCCAGTGAGGCTCAAGCCAGGCGACTGGAGAATGACCCTACCATACCCCCATCCACGTCCTCTGTTCTTGGGTACCATTGTTTAAATAACAACTGCTTGTTTTTTGGAAGATTAAAAAAAAAAAAACAACCCTCTGGTGCTACGTTAAATGTACACATTCGTTGAAAATCTCAATTTAGAAATATTAAAAGGGGGAGCAACGCATTGAGAGGTAGTATGGAGTGATGGATAGAAAAGCAACTTGTGGGGGGGGGGCGCCTGGGTGGCTCAGCTGGTTGAGTGTCCGACTCTTGATTTCAACTCAAGGCATGATCTCACGGTTCGTGAACTCGAGCCCCACGTTGGGCTCTGTGCTGTCAGCGCAAAGCCTGCTTTGGATCCTCTGGCTCTCCCTCCCTCTGCCGCTTCTAACTTTGTCTCCTCTCCTTCTAACTCCTTCTAACTCTCCTTCTAACTTTGTCACCCACCTCTGATCTCAGGCAGGTTACTCTCCACGCCTCAGGCGTATCATTTGGGGGCTAAAAATAGCATCTACTTCCAAGGGTCGCCGTGATGAGTATGTCTGACCCTCTGTAACATGTTTGGCACGGTCTCTGGGACATAGTCGGTGCACAATGAATTTGGACTCTCGTTGTTATCTGTGTATGTGGTTGTGTACCTCTGTTGTACCTGTGTATGAGGGAGGTGGCACAGGCTTCTTCAGAGGGGGGAGCAGATGCCTTTTGGGGGGGGATGGCTGCCTGGTTCTCAGTTTCAGTTTGCCTGTGAAGATATTTTCTGACACGTGGTGAATTGCCATAACCCATGATTTCCGAGAGCATTTACTGGTCGGGCTGTAAGCAACGCTGAAGTCTATATCTCAGTAAGATATGCTGGGGGCGACCGGGTGGCTCAGTGGGTTAGGCGTCCAACTTTTGACTTTGACTCAGGTCATGATTTCGGGGTTTGTGAGTTCGATCCCCGCATCGGGCTCTGCGTTGACAGTGTGGAGCCTGGTTGGGATTCTGTCTCCCTCTCTCTCTCTCTGCCCCTCCCCTGCTTGCTCTCTGCCTCTCTCTCAACATAAGTAAAAATAAACTAAAAAAAAAAAATAGCATACAGCATTTCTTATGTTTTCTGCACCCTTCTTAGCATTCTCCTCCAGGGTTTAATAAGAGTTAAAGGAGATGATACGTGCAAAGTGCAACAAAGTACATTTTGTGTTTATATATATTTGCTTTGCGCATATGGGACATGTAGTAACTGCTCAATAAACATCAGTGGCTGCTACTATGACACAGAGCCTACTGTGGAGTCCTATGAGGGGGGAAAGAACCAAATATAGTGGATTTCACAAGCAACTTTTAGCTCATCTGTCTGGATGGCATGCAAGTCCCCCAAGAACCCTCACACCCGTTTGGGAGGAATAGGATGTGTTCTTTCCATTGTACAGATGGAGTAACCGAGAGATTGCAAAGTGACATCACCAACAGGCGGTGACCTAAGGAGTCAGGGCCAGAACCAGGTCTGGAATACAGACTTCCTGGCTCCTGACCCAGGTTCCCTTCTGCCATGCAGCCTTCACCGGGAGGCTGGGGGGACCAGGGAAGTATCTGTTTCAGGGCTCTCTCAGCTGCCCTTGGAGGTTTATCATCTATCAACTGAATGTTGACCAAAAACATGCTAATTCCTGAAGAGACCTTACAGGATGTCCTGTTGAGACTTTTCCTCCTTTTTTTTTTTTTTTTTGTCAGTGCTTTGCTGGCAGATTAAAATTCAGTGGACCCCATTTGTAGGAAGTCTGATAAAATATTCTCATCTCAATTGCAAACAATTTCTTCCATCTGCCACTTGGCTGAGAGGATCGGACTCAAACACCCTCACGAGAGAAGAGAGTGATACTAGCAAAGGAGGGGACAGGAAACAGCAAGGCAAGGGTTTGTGTCTGAACACAATTTCTACCTGGTCTGTTGTCTGACCGAGCTGATTAGTCAGCTGGTCTGCAGCTGGTGTCTCTTCACCAAAATGACTGAATCTGCCTAAAATTACTTTTGCTTGTTTTGTAGCCTCTTGTAGATGCAGTTCTATATAGGCAGTGCATGGATGTTAGGAGAAACAACAAATTTGGGGTGGGGTTGTGGGGCATGGATGGGTAGGGGAGGAAAAGACCGGAGGCTATATGGAGCGAGGTGAGCAAAGCTGATCTGGGAAAGGTGATACAGTGTGCAAAAGAGATCGACGGAGGTCAGCACAATCCACCGAAGAAGGCATTTATAGTACCTACTCTTGGCAAAAAAAAAAAAAAAAAAAGAAAAAAAGAAAAGAAAAGTTCTGGGGTGAATAGGAAATGAAAAAGGCCTGATTCTAGATTTGAATTGGTGAGGGAAACATTTCTTCCTTCAACAGTCCTTAGTAAATGTCAGGCTCTTTGCTGGATCTTGGAGATATACTGGTGAGCAAGAATGACGGGGAGCCTACCTCTCAGAACTTACGTCTTAGCAGGGGAAAGCAATGAGGAAAATGTGACCATGGCTTGTCATGAATCTTAGGGAGGGCGTAAGGAGGGTATGCTGATGGAGAGCATCTGGGTTGGGCACATGCTGCTATTTCAGATCAAGGAAGACCCTAGAGAGGGGTATTACAGGCTGAAGGATTTCAGCTGCAAAGATAGGGGAAGAGACATCTTGGCACATTCCAGAAACTACCTGAAATACTACATAGGTGGAGGGTAGTGGGGAGAAAGATGGCAAAACTAAAACAGGAATCTACATGAGAAATGACAGTGGTCACACTGGGACGCAGCAGTAGGTTGGAGACAGGTGGAGAAGTTCACGACCTTTGGGATGAAGAGTGGGGGGTAATAAGGTCAATGGCTTTGGCTGAAGGAGGAGATATGGGATTCAAAAAACACCCAGGTTTCTGGTTTAAGAGTTTGGTATGTGGTGGTGCCACTTCCCATGACAGGAAGCACAAAGGGGGAATATCTTTGCAAGAGGCAGAATAAAGACTTCCATTTGGGGGCCATGTAGTTTGAGGAGAAGGTCCAAGGAGACATGCTAAGTATGTGTGGTTAAATATGTTGGTCTGGAGCTCAAGAAGAGGTTTAGGTTGAAGACATCAAACTATTAATTTAGAAAGAAACAGACAAAGTACTATGTGTGTTTAGAGAATGAAGCAGTTCATTCAGGTGAGGGAATATAGACTCTAGGGACAAGTCAAGTTCTAAAAGGCCATAAGCAAAGGAGCAGAGAGTGGCTAGAAAGAGAATTAGAGAAATGCCTTTCTTTACATGATGAAAAGGAAAGGGTGATGATTAGTGATATCAAAAGAACTATACTCAGTCCTTCTCCGGAGAAGTTACCTGGGAGAAGGGACCAGGTGAGCCCTGCTCTCTCACTAAGAAAATGAATAGTCAAGGCATAGACTGAGAAAACACATTGCAATGTAAATGTGACCAGGATCTCCTATTCGTAATATATAAAGAACACCTACAAATCAACAATAAGAAGACAAGCAAAAGGAATGGGCAGAGGTCTTGCACAGACATTTTGCAAAGATCATGTACGAATAGCAAGAAGGAGATGGAAAGTTGTTAGTCATCAGGGAAATATACGTTAAAATCAGAGTGAGCTAATACTTGCCATGGCTAAAACCAGAAAGACTGTCAATACCAAATACAAACATGTGCAGTAACCAGGACTTCCTTTGATATGTCTGTTGGTAGGAATGTAAAATGATACAACCACTTTGGAGAAGTATTTGGTAGCTTCTTTAAAGAATGGAATGTAGATCTACTTGCATGACTCAGAAATACCACGTTCTAGGTATTTCCTCAGGAAAGATGAAAACTTGTGCACAAAATTATTATACAAGCATGGTAGCAATCTTAGTCATAATGGCCAAAGGCTGGAAACAACCCAAATTTCTGTTGATGACAGAATGGATAGGCAAATAACTTATCCACACGATGGAGTATCATTCAGCAAAGCAAAGGTACAAACCACTGATTAAGGCAACAACATCTCAAAAGCACTGAGTGAAAAGAAGCGAGACATAAAAAAGTACGTGGTTTAGGGTTCCATTTCTATTAAGTTCTAGAACAGACAAAATGAATCTATAGTAACGGAAACCAGAAAGTGATTGCCTGCGAAGGGGCATGAGGAAACTTACCGGGGTGGTGGAAACGGTCTATATCTTATTTAAGTGGTAGTTACACAAAAGTATACAGCTGCAAAACTCATCAAACTGAATGTTCGAAATCTTAAGATCTTGCATTTTATTGCATATAACTCATACTTCAGTTAAAAAAAAAATCTGGATAGTCTAGCTGCAGAGCCTGTGTTCTGAAAATATTTCCCAATTTTAGTGGCAAGAACAGGAAACAACTGGAGGGAGGAAATCGATTGAAATGAAATGAGTGAATTTAAATAAGCAGGATCCAATGGTCTTGGCTTGTGAGTAGTGCACAGTCTCAGCCCACACCTTCTCAGGTGGATCTGTCTTTATGTGCATATGTTGATATTAGATGAATATTATGTTGCTGAATTAGAGATCTGAAATTGTTTTTGTGGGTAAAGTTCAGTACGGCCTACATTTATGCGGCATCTACTGAATGCTAGGCACTGGGTATGCTGTGTTTCCTAAAGTTGCCTGTTGGCTCCCCAGGAGACGGGTGGCTTGGCTTCTATTTCTCTGGTTTCTTCCATGGGAGGGCTTTGCTCTTCCCTTGACTGCTCACAGAATGATGTCTGCACAGAGTGGGTGCCGAGTAAATATTTCGTGACTGAGTGGATGAAGCAATGAATAATGAATATGCAAGTGTGTGATGCTCTATATGCATGTGAGAAGTCAGTGTTTAATTTCTCTAAGATAAATGTTACCATATATCCGACGTTAAAAAACAAACAAACAAATACAAAACCCTCACCAGTTTTTTTTTACTCTCTGTGAATCAGACTCGAACAAGTGAAAAAGATACAGAATATAAAATGGTCTCATTTTCTGTCCCTTTCACTTCTGGTATTAAAGGCCAATCTGATGACAACTGGTCTAGTGGTTGGACTTTGGATTATTAAAAACTATTTTGCAAGAAATAAGCTTGGCTTATATGACCCAACAATGAGATAACCTACTTTGGTAAGAATGACAGCAACAGTTGATATTTCTTGGGGAAAACACTAACCAAAACAAGAACCAAAACAACCCCTCCCAATCTCAAGAGGCAATGGGATATAAAGAAGGTTAAATTGAGTTGCTGATGCCAACAGAGAGAGCCTTTGGGAGATGTGTGTCGTGAGGATATTTTATCAAAGTTCACTAGCTGCCAATATTTTTTACTTGGCATATAAAGTGGCCAAATAAAGCATTTAATGATTTTAAATCTAGAATGTATTTATAGAAATAAAACAGAATTAACCTGGGTCAAATGCTTCATCCTTTGAATGCTTCCCTCAACACTGTGAATTAGCTTAGTGATAAAAGAAAATAAGTTTAAATAAATCACTATGTTGAAAAATAGAATGTAATGGATAATTTGTAAGCCAACAACCTTAACTTTAAAAAGAAAATCTATTCTAATTATATACATTTCGTTTTAGATGGCAGATGGAAGCTTATTAAATATTTGGAAATTTTTATATGAAATTACAATTTATGCTCTGATTCTAAGATTTAAAAGCCCAGGTAGTGTGTGTTTACTGAATATTTTTATAAATTTGAAAATTTATTTGTTGCAAATTAAAAAAAAAATTTTTTTAACATTTATTTATTATTGAGAGACAGAGAGACACAGAGCATGAGCAGGGGAAGGGCCGAGAGATGAAGAGAAACAGAATCTGAAGCAGGCTCCAGGCTCTGATCTGTCAGCACAGAGTCCGATGCGGGGCTCGAACTCACAAACCGCGAGATCATGACCTGAGCCCAAGTCGGACGCTCAACCGACTGAGCCACTCAGGCACCCCTGTTTGTTGCAAATTTAATGAAGAAAAGGATGCATTTCATTTGTCTCTGTTTTCCCATAGGATTTATGATTTCTTGCAAGAGTTCATAGTCTATTGTAAAGTGGAAAACAAATACTGTTGTCTTGAGAATATAAATAGGATAGAGAGTGGGGGTGTGATAAGAGGCAGAGTACCAAAAGAGGGAGAATTTGTAGATACGTAGACTTTCACATCTTATCCTGTTCAACTGACATTGAACCACAAGTCTGGTTTTGAGTTTCCTTATGACCAAATCAAAAAGAGAAACACAACTTAAATTGACACCATGTATAAGAAAATTTATATTAACTATATTGACCTTAAGCAAAGAGTATCTTAAGGAAGAAAGCCACAACTCTTAGGGCTAAAAGAGAGAGGGCTGTGTGTGTGTGTGTGTGTGTGTGTGTTGATTGTTGATTGTTGATTTCGGGAGATTGAACAACAAAATGGACAATATTCTCAACAATATGCCTTTAGTAAATGTAATAGAGAGTTTTGTTCTGAAATTTCTTCAGTGTGAACTCAAAGCAGGTAATGCTATGTATGAGGAGGACCAAGACCGAGGAGGATGGTTTGGAAACTAACTGCCAAGTCATCTGGAAGGTGCTCCTCAGGTAGGCTGCGCTGTAAAGAATGTGGAGTTTTCTTCCCTGACATGGGTCTAATGTGAAGATGTCGGGCAGTGATCAGTCAGCTTTAAACAGCCATCGCCTTAGAGAAAGCGTATCGGCAGACTTCAGTGAAAATTGAGAAGCCAAGCCAGGTGGGGATGTGGCACACGGGGAGGGGTAGGAAGTGGCCGATGACCTTAGTGAAGATGAAGTTCTGCAGTCCCCAAGAGTCAATCTGCGTAGATGACATGGCATCTTTGGGCGTGGTGGTCCAAAGACTTGACATCACCTTTTACTAATTGGGTGTTATAGGCGAAATCTCTTAATTTCTCTCTGGGCTTTTCCCCCTCATCCCTGTGATGATATCGGGCAGGAGGACATTGTTCCCGCTCCTGATGTTTCTTTCCATATAGAAGGTGTGGCATTTTGGACCCTGTCTATTCCTTTACATCATCTGTTCCAGGGGAGTGACTTATCTGATGGATACATTTAGGAAAAATCAACTGGCTGTGTTTGACTCACGCCTCCCCTCTTCCTTCTTGGGAGCTATCTGCCTGCCTGGAGGCAGGAGTTGTCTTCCCCTCTCCGCACCGCACACGCCATCTTGCCCAGTTCAACATGCCCTGTGCCTGGGAGGGCAATTCTGCCTAATTCTGTGGCGCTCACACCAAGCAGTGCCCTTCCAGTTGGCCTTTACTGGTCATAAAGAATTGATTTTGGCTTCCATTTGCCACTCTTGTTTTATTTATCAGTTTGTTCGGATTTTAGGTAGAGACGGGTACTACTTGTTGGCCCCCTCCAGAGACCCCAGCAGGGTGGACTAGTTCTTAATCATACCCATCTCATATTGAGTGTGAGGTGTGAACAGGATAATGGCACAGTGGTGGTATGGTGTTCAGTGGTTGGCGTGGAGAGACACTGCTGGTTAGTGCTCTGTTGGCTGTTTTCCCTTTAGTCTGGAGGTATATTGAATAGTGCCAATGACAGTACCCATCGCAAGACACCACAAGAGAATCAGTGGCGTCTTGGGCATTTTCCCATCAAATCCTTACGTCCTGGTTCGAGGGGCTTGCCAACACTTGACAAGTGCTCTTCTTGAATAGCTTTCTGGGGCTACCTACAGTGTCTTGTCCTCAGGGTGACCCATCTGTCTTGGCTGCAGATGTGCGTCCTGTCTCAAGATTCTTTTCAACACCAACATCAGGCCAAAGCTTATCAGGTGAAAAAGCCTTGTTGGCTTTAGGCTGAAAAATATGAGGTCTCTAGAAGCAGGTGCCAAATTAATAAATACTAGGAATGGCTAAAGGTTCAAGGTCCTGTTGGACGCATGTATTGGTTACGGAGGACGCGGTAGACGGCTCCCCTGGGCAGCTCTTATTGTTGAAGAACAGGGCTGACACAAACACCATTTCTGGGAACGTGGTTTCCCAGCATGGCTTCGTGCACCTTCTCCATCTGCTCCAGAAGCATTATTCTGGGCATCTTGACAGGAGGCCTCCCAATGAAAAGGGAGAACAAAAAAGTGCATTTTTTATCGTCTCCAAATACCTACAGCTCAGGGATATGAATGAAAAACACTTATCTTGTGACCTTTCAGGCCCTATTGCAGGGGAAGGACAGGAAAAGCAGACCAAAAAAAAAAAAAAAAAAACAACAACAAAACAAAACAAAAACAAAACCAAAGCCCAACTATTAAAACAAATACAAAAGGCACCATCTTGTTTCTTTTCTGTCCTTGTTTGCTCTTTATTGAAAAGGGAGGAAAGAAGAAATCTGCTATTTACACCAACCTGTTGACAGACGGTTTGCTTTTATTTGATTTGCACTTCATTTGCATGAATAAAAAGTACAGGGAGTATTGTGACTTAACAGAGAAACTGTTGTGACTTAACATAGAAACTATTAGAGGGGACTTGACCAGTAGCTTCATCATCATAGGGCAATGATGTCTTGCTTTCAATCACCGAATGCCATTTAAAACAAAGCTATAGAGATTGATAGAATATATAGATTCCTTCACTTCAGGGCATGCTACATCTACTACAGCGTCTGGGTAAAATTCACCAGTTCCTAAAATGTAAAGGAAAGCGACTGCAAGATAATTAGTGTCTACTTGGTCAAGGACAAAGGGGGAGGGCACAATACCATCCATCAGCCAGAGCAACTCTGCCTTCTTTCTCCCAAAGGAAGCTCACCCTATCCTGCCACTACCCCGTGGACAGGACACAGGAACTTTGTGGAACTCACCTGATAATACAAGTGATTCTTCCCTAGTTCTGCCTGGGTTCTGGTAGGGGTTCTGCCCGGAAGCCCCTACTGGCCTCAAGGCCAGCCCCAAATGTAACGAGAGTGTTGAAGTTTAGCAGGTATTCATGGTAGGGTCGCTTTGGCAGGATTTGGTCTGGGTCTATCCTCGGGCTTATGGGTTTTCATTCTAGGGGTATTTATATTTTAACAAGGATTGAAACTTTAGCTTTTTCTGAGAGTAAGCATTCAGGAATCTTCAGGACTGTGGGTGGAGAAAGGTTTGAGGCAGGGAAGACAGGAGTACTTAGAACCTGCTGAAGGCTCACTACACAGGACAGTTTCCGTAGTTTCCTAGCTTTCCAGAGGCCAGACATTCATGTTGATGATGAACAAGTCACTGGATTTGAAGTTTGATAAGTAATATTTGCTAGGGTATGAATTTGGTTGCATGTAACTGAAACTTAAAATAACAGTGGCTTAGACAAGATGCAAATCTTTCCCATAGAACAGTCTGGAAGAAGGTGCTCCAGGGCTCATATGACAGCTTTGCTCTTTGAGATTTTCCAGAGGCCTCATGCTGATTTCTTGCTTTGCCTCCCCAGGGTATGGCACATCTCTCCTTGATCCAAGGTGGCTCACCACCACGTTCACAATGGAAAAAAAAAAAAGAAGAAGAAGGGGAGAAGGACAGGGAAAGGGGGCGCACGCCTCCCTTTAAAAACATGCCTCAGCATTGCACTCGAGACTTTCACTCACGTCCCCTCAACCGGGCCCTTCTCATATGGCCACATCTAACTGCACAAGGGAGGTTGGAAAATACCATCTTTAACCGTGTGACCACATGCCAGGGTTTTGCCTATGTTCCAAGAGATGAGTTGAAGCTCTTGGAAAGCAGAAGTTGCTCCCCAGGGAATGAAAAGAGGGGTGTTTGTGTGGGGTTGAAAGATGAACCAGGAGATAAGAAGTCTGGATGATCGTTCTCCCGTGACTTCACTTTCAACAGTTTGGTTTTATGTGTTTTTATGACTGCTTCCAGTATACTCACCCCAACGTGCCCTTGTACTTCTCAGACTTGTTTTTAACATTGGGTTAAAACAATATAGTTACAGTCCATTCATTTGGTTCAGTTGAGTGACCACCAAGTGAGCAAACACTGTGGATTATATGACATGTGAGGTGTGGGAATATAATGCTGAAGAAGTTGTATGTCTGCCCTTAATTAAGCATCTTACAGTCTATAGTAGGCTTTCTCAACCACGAAACTATCGATGTTTGGGACTGGTTAATTCTCTTTAGAGGGGGTGGTGTCTCATTAGATATCAGTAGCCTTCCCCCTTCTGGCTGTGGCAACAAAAAATGTCCCACCACATGGCCAAATGTCTTCTGGGGGTAGAAATCACCACTAGTTGAAACCCCTTGGTTTAAAGAGTGCATTGGATCACTGGATCTCAGCGTGTGCATCCTAGGCCAGGAGTATCAGTGAAGTGTCAGAATCACCTGAAACTTGTTAGCAACACACATTTTCAGACCCTCCTCCAGAAGGACTGAGTCAGAAACTCTCGGAATGCGGCTTAGGAATCTGTGCTTTGTTTAACAAACTCTCCAGGTGACTCTGATAATTCTGATTCTAAGGCTTGAGAATGGCTAAACCAGATCATTCAGCAGCCTGGATTTCAATTCAATGTAGTAAGAGGGATAATGACGGTATATGCTGAATGCCATGGGAACCCAGAGAAGGGCAGCTAATCCAACCATAGAGGTCAGAGGAAACTTATCAGAGTAGGCAGAAGTGTTATTTGCGTCTGGAAGCTTTCTGTAGATTGTAAGCAGTTGAAGGAGTGGAGGAGGAAGGATAAAGAACATTCAAGAAATCTACTTGGTGGCCTGCAGAAGTATGGTGCATTCGATAAGTAAGAATAGTTCAGTACTGCTGGGTTGTGAAGTCCTAAGTCAGGAAGCCCTGGGCTTTGGGACTGGAGGGGCAGGCAGGAATTTGTTCATGGGGGGGGGTTATAGCATGGTATGTTGGACAATTGTTTTTAAGATGCTCAGCATCTGAACCCCTTTCTAGCATCTAGTATCCATGAGGATACTGTATTGATGCAGGAGCCTTGGTGGGAGGCCAAACTCTTCCTGCATTAGAAAAGTTGAACTTCCAGAAGCTAGCTTCCTGCTGCCCCGTGGCAGGTAGGGAGTAGGCATGTACCTTAGACCCGCCAGTCAGATGCCCCCTTCCAGGCTGTGATTCTGGAATGAAGATTAAAAGACAGTGGTGGTGGAGGTGTTGAGAGCAGTGTCCACCGTGACTTGTGGCAGGGACGTTCTCCCCAGGTGGGTTTTCAGGCTTGACTTTGTCCATCGTTCTGGCTGTCTGGGCTCCCTGGATTCTTGCACATTTTCTTGCCCGGTTCTTCAAGCCTTCCGGCGAGTCTGTGAAATACTTGTCAATAAATTCCTTCCCTGTTTAGCTCTTCGCAGATCATCATCAGCCAGAGGTGATGTCTCTCAGAGGGTGTTCGCATGTGGGAAATGATAAGCCTTTGCAGAAAGGATATTTACCACCCGCCATGTACAAAGTGAAAGCACATCATAACCCCAAACATTTATTAAGCACTTTACCTAGATTATCTCCCAATTCCCCAACCAGCCCTTGAGTAGATACCATTATTGCTGTCCTTATTTTATACATAGCAAGCTGAGTTTTGAACCCAGGGGTTCTGTCTCTAGGGCCTGTTTCCCTCAAAATCATGACCAAAGCCCAGTCCGAATCCAAATCTGAAATTCCCTTCAAGGCCTGTAGCGGCCATCAAACCCCACCCACAGAATGACATCCTTCATCAACCTTGCCTTGAGTACCTGATGATCCTTCCATCACTGTGTCTGCTGTCTGCCCCACATCATCAGGCACTTGTTTTCACATCATCCTAGATTCACTTCGTAGCTGTCTTCCTCTTCTATCTATACCATAAGCCTGACTTTGCCGCTCCCTAGGAGGTGGTCACCAGCCAGATACTTTAAGAATGTAAATATGACCTTGCAGCATTGCTGTGGGGAGGGGTGGTCTCCAAAATGCTGCATTTAACAACTGGCTCATAAGGGTACTGGCCAATCAGAATAGTCAGTGGCTGCAAATATCTGGAGAACACGTACCCTGCAGACAATTGAACATTAGCTCTGGTTGTAGAACAAAAAATGGATGAACTTCTTTGTCAGTTGTACAGCCTGACAAACATCCCAAGCATTACTGTTTTGCCTGGCGTGTCTCTTTTAGTTGCCACAAAGCCTAGGGTGTTCTTATGTATTTGGTGGGTACTTGATAAGCTCTGAATTAATGGATGAATGACTGGGAAATCACCCTGGTTCAATCTCCCCCACCTCCCACGGGCGAGTATCAAAAACCAGTAATTCCCTATTTTGGTTGAATGATGACACCCCAGATCATCTCTTTGATTGCTTGGTAGTGAGGAGGTCACGGGCTTTTCAAACAGTTCTCCCACCGTACTTAACTTTGATTCACTGACCGGAACACAAAGTGATAGGGACCATACTGCCCCTTCAGAGAGATGGAGACCGGGGCCTTGAAATCAAACGAAAGCAACCGATGAGGCAATTCTCCGGCGAAGGAAGCAGCTCCTCGGATCACTCAATGGATCGGCCTCGATTGCCCCGGAGCCCACCCACCTGCCTGGCACTCAGAGCCTGTTGCCGAAAGTTCTTTTCGTCCTTCTGTTCCGTCTTCCATTGCTATCACGCCGACAGCTGCAGGAACACATGGAGGTTGCTTGGCAGCTGCTAGACACAGATGCTGGGCTCTGTAATGTACTTTTCCCTCCTCTGCTGCTGCTTCTGAGTGTTTCTCTGGCTGCCTGGATGTCTTCGTTCCTGCCTGTGGGAGGGGTGTGCTTCGAGGTGCCAGTGCGGTGTGAAGCCTTGGGGGATTGGTGCTGCTGAACAGGCAGGATGGCTGGGTCCTCAAGATCGTCTTTGCCTTTTTTTACATGCAAGTGTCAGTGTCTAACTGTTCTGCACGCCTGAGAATGGTTTCCAGCTGGCCTAGAGGAAAAGAACGTTGGGGTGTCTTTTTCTCCCCAGCCTTGGAGCACCTGCTTCATCCAGGTCTTCATTATTTCCTGGATGCTTTTCTGCAGCAATCTCCTGGTTTAACTGGCCTCTTTGCCCCTTTTCTTTCTTCCTGGCGTTTCCTTCCATGGTTCTACCAGGGTGATTTTCCTACGACCAAATCTGACCACATCTCTCTGCCTCTCTCCTTTAATCCTCATAGCTGGCAAGATAAAATATGAACTTAGTGCGACTAAAAGGCCCTTCGTGACTCATCTTTTGCTGCCGCCGCATCTATTTTGACCAGAACAAATCAGCTGTTTTTTTTAACGTTGCGTTCGCTAGGCCTAGGAATTCCTTCCTTCCTCTTCTTATCTGTTCCCCGGGTTCACTCTGTGTGAGCCGGAGAGATTTCTCGAGTACTCTCTTCTGGGTATAGCCTCTCCCTTGCCCTGATCCTCGGTGGGCCAGACTGGAGAAGTCGTCAACCGAGCCACCTCCATTTGGAGACAGTCACTCAGGCAAAGCTGCTGATTAAGTAGCCTATTCGGTGCCAGATACCGGGACCCAGGCGTGCACGGGAGAGACAGCACAGTCCTCAAGGAGTTCATCGACTGTTGGACGGATGAATGAGAAAGCACACGATTACAATATAGAATGAAATGAGCCTGATAATAGAGGTGAGTTACAGGATGTTACAGGAATTAGTTGCCCTCCCTTTGTGCTCCTGTACCATTCCCGAACCTCCTCCTATTAGCCCTGTAATACGGTTGACCCTTGAACAACATGGGGGTTAAGAGTGCCATCCTACCACATAGTCCCAAATCTGCATAGAACCTTTGGCTTCCCCCCCAAACGTAACAACTAATAGCCTGCTATTGACGGGAAGCCTTACTGATAACATAAACAGTTGATTAACATATATTTTGCGTATGTTTTACATACTGCATTCTTGCAACAAAGCAGGCTAGGAAAAAGAAGATCTTGTCACTAAGAAGATCAGAAGGAAGAAGAAGTACATTTATAGCACCATCCTGTATTTATTGAAAAAAACCCACGTGGCAAGTGTACCTGTGAAGTGCATACCAATGTTGCCCCAGAGTCAAGTGTACTTTAATAGTGTGTTTTCCACCCATCTCCCCAACAATCTCTGAGTTTCTTGAAGGCAGAGACTGTTTCTTATTTAAATTGCACCTGTCACGGTCACTCAATGCCCAGCACAAACTCAAGAAATGTCTGTTGAGCAGTGGCACCTGCATGATTGTGTCCTCGTGGTGACGGCCGTGTCCTACCATGTGTATCGGGGTGAGTGGCAGCCCCAGGGAAGTGTCCTGGAATCCTTTTGGGCTGAAGGACACAGGAAAGAACATGGCGGGGGGGGGGGGCGTTAAGAGGGCGATTGCAGGTTCTGGAAATTTTCTCCCTTGTTTTGGAAAATGAAAGCCTTATCTTTCTACCAGGTCCTTGGGCCTGGCGATGGAGATCTACAGTCACTCTGCTTAGTCCTCATCTTTCCCCTCTCCCTGAGAGGCCCTCTCCTCTGCTCTAATTTTCTTCTGCTTTTGGTCAGAGAAACCCTTTATTAAAGAAAAGTGCATCTCCTCGAAGAGTAATATTTATATACATTTAAAATAAATTAATTTGGGGAAATTGACAAGGAGGAAAAACAAAACCCAGAGTAATTCCACCACCCAGAGCTGTCCGATACATTGCTGTTGACGTGTTGGTGCACATTTTTCCAGACTTTTCTCTACGTGTATGTACAGAGAAGTGTTTGAGTAAAGACTCCGGATTCAGGCTGCCTGATTCTGAAGACAGGCATTGTTTTAGATAATGTTTAACAGCTTCCATTCTGGTTTAACCACCAAATATGTTAACTAGTTTTGTTGTTACAAAGACTATCATATTATACGGTGTATGGAATCTGCTTTTCTCATTTACAACATCTTGCTATGCATTATATGACATTTTTCTATGTCATGAAACCTTACATTCTTCCTTTATTTTTATTTATTTAAAAAAAAATTTTTTTTAACGTTTATTATTTTTGAGACAGAGAGAGACAGAGCATGAACGGGGGAGGGTCACAGAGAGAGGGAGACACAGAATCTGAAACAGGCTCCAGGCTCTGAGCTGTCAGCACAGAGCCTGACGCGGGGCTCGAACCCACGGACCGTGAGATCATGACCTGAGCCAAAGTCGGACGCTTAACCGACTGAGCCACCCAGGCGCCCCTTTACATTCTTCCTTTAATAGGGATAGAGGAACACACTTTAATAGTGTGTTTTCACTCATATGAGATGAGGATATTTCATTGAACGGATACCATGCTTCATTTACCAATCTCCTTGTGCTAGGTATTTAGGTAATTTCTAATTTTTCACTCTATGTTTCATATATCATAGATTTCATATATCACCAGTACGATGTCTCTACGCCCTTACCTGGGTATTCCATCAAGATGCAGAGCTGGAAGTGGCCTTACGGATCAGGGGTGTGCTCCTGTGTAGGGCTTTTGGTAGAGGTGGCCTCCTGTGAGGGTTACGTACCAAACTGCAGCCCCTAATGTTGTGGGAGAGAATCCCTTCCTGCACACTCCCATCCGAACCAACACTGAGCTTTTAAAGTCTTTCTAAAAGTTGCATGTTAGGGCAAAAATTACATCATGTCGTTTTTATTTGCATTTCCTCAGCTTCCAGTGAGGCTGACTTAATCTATACACTTTATTGGCTCTTCGTGTTTCTTATTTTCTGAATTGACTTTTTGTGTCCTCCAGACCTTCCGTTCCGCCTTTGATGATTCTGGATGGGGCTTAGGTCAGATGGCTTTTCTCTGTGGAAGACCTAAACCCATGTTAGCTTTGTGAAGTAATGGTCTCGAGGGGCCTGTGCCCAACCTTCTCTGCTATGTATTTGCATTTGCTACTAAAACTGTCTAACGTGTTATAAATGTGACTCTTCCGCCTGTTGCCAGTGACGTGGTTTTAATGCTAATGAACACTTTGGGCACCACATCTCAGTGAGAGCAACGGCCACTTTTGCAGACTTAAAAAATGCCACATGATACCTCGTGGTGTGTATGGATATATGAGCTGCTGCCTTCCTGGATTTTCCTCCATTGTAGGCACTGGCATAGCTGAGAACACGTGCATGTCTGTCTGTGTACATGTCTGGGTCTTGAGCTGAGGTCAGGAGACAACGTGTGTGTTTTTGGGTTTCTGCGAAGTTACACAAGTCCCTTTGTATGCTCGTGACCTGAATCTGTCTCCTAGGGGACATTAGGTTCAAAATTTACTTTCAGGAAGACTGCCTTGGTTATCCACCCATCCTCGGGTTACTTCTCTAACTCTAAACTTCCTGAGCACATGCGTTTCACATCCAAACTTGCTAACGCATTGCTGAAAATGCGCCCTCAATGTAATTCATAGGTAGTTGTTCTCCCACGAGAACCCTCTGCCTTTGCCTGTGACCGTTTTGAGGTCAGACTCCAGGCTTTACCACATCCCCTCAAAACAGACCCAACCCGCAGAGCCTCAGTGAGTAATAATGTAAAACTGGCTGGGACTTATGGGGAGATGAAGGAGAACGCTACATGATACAACACCCAGCAATAAATAAAGGCCGCCATTTTCACCTTCTCTTGGTGAAAGCGTTCCTCTTCAGTCATGGGCCTCTGGGTCTCCCTCTTCCTCTCTCTGAAACTTTCCCTGAAGCGGCCGCTGTGTATCTCCTCCTTTCCTTTTCAGAGAAATTTCGCTTTCTTCCGAATTTCTTCAGAATTGATCCTAATGCCCGGGAAGGCCAGGATCTTTTCAACAAAAGTGAAACTCTTTCAATGGGAGAGTGCATTGCTGAAAAGAGTAAGGTTTTCTTCGAGCCATTCCACCAAGCTATATATCACAAGGATTTGTTTCATCCCTCCTTCGGCCAGTTGGAAGACCAGGACCACATCTGTCCTGCCTCAGCCTCCATTTCTCTCAGTGCGTCCTCCAGGGCTGTGGGCAACATAGGTTCTCAATTAATGCTTGCCAACCGGTGGGGAATCTCCTGTATGTTTTCATTAGTTAGCACAACACATGCAAGTTAGAAGGGATATGAATACACAGGCAGATAAATGATGAAGGCTTGGTCTGTGTACATCATAATGCAGGAAGTGAGGTGCTGTGATTAGCTGGCCCCTGCCCTGCTGTGGTACCCTCTGCTGTCTGGGGGTTGGACGTCAGACCTGCAAGCCTCAGCCATTTACTTCCTTCTACTTCTCTTTTTACTGTAATTGACTTCTCTTCTTCTCTAATTCCTTTTGTGTCTTCCTTCATACAAAGTTGGGTCAATCCAGGAGGGGATTTATGAGATCCATTTCCTAGAATATGACCATCATGGCACCCTACCTCCTACCTCCTCCCTCAGTAATGTGGTTCCTCCCAGCCTCTCTCCTACATAGGACCTGAATTATCTGGGGCCTGTTTCTGAGGTCCGACTCCTCCCCATTTCTCCATTGATCTCCTTCGACCACATGTAGGTCAGGAAGAGGAAGGTTTCAGGAGACACAAGTAGAGATATGTTGATTGCATAAAGGGTAGAAGGGTCAGGACAAGGATGTAGGAAGGAAAAGAGGATTCCACAGAGAAGAAAGGTAGGCCTGTTCTACCTGGAAATAAAGACAACTGGATGATTGAGTCAAATCTGTTGGATTTTGCTTTGTATGGCTCCTTCCTGTGCCATGGCATTTCCTCCTGTCTTCATTGTGTTATTTTTTGGGAGACACACAAAATGATAAATGCCAAACAAGGATGAAATGGTGGGAAGTGACTGGGAGTCCGAAAAGAATTTCAGGGTATCTTTTTACCCAACACCAAAGGGAGTCTGGAGACCAGTCTAGAAGATGGGGCCCATCACCCAGATAAAGAATCAGTCAAAAATCCCTACAGATAAAGAATGTCTCCTGGCTAACTCTCACTTGGAAGACACTGTGCTTTTCTTTCTTTTTTTCTTTTTTCTTTTTCTTTTTTTCTTTTCTTTTCTTTTTTTTTTTTTTTTTTTTTGCATCTTCATCAATAGTTACATGGTGGAGAATTAGAGGGACCATGAATGAATGGTAAATAAAGATGAAGGTTTTCTTTTACAGGGTTTTTTAATGACCACGGGTGTTTTTGTTTGCTTCTCCAAGGGCCTCTGCTGTAGGAGTCGCAAGCCAGGTGCATCTGCCCTTTGCCTGAATCAAACCTATCCCGTACCTCTTCTGCCTAAACCCGTGCTTTCTGAAAAACTTATGTGATTGTGGCAAGAACACTTGACATGAGACCCACTCTCTTAACAGGTTTTAAAGTATACAATACAGTATTGTTCGCTACAGATACGATGTTGTACATCAGAACTCTAGAATTTATTTATCTTCTTACCTGACACTATGCAGGTTTGTTAGTAACTCTCTATTTCCCCCTCCCCTAGTGACCACCGTCTGAGTCTTTGATTCTGTCAATTTGACTATTTTAGATACCTCATATAAGAGAAATCATCATATAAGACAAATCATCATTTGTCCTTCTGCGACTAGTTTATTTCACTTAGCAAATATCTTCAAGGTTCTCAAACCCATGCATTTGAGCCCCTGCCTGTTCTTTTGTGACAGGGTGTATACAGAACTCAGAGTCCTTGCCCGCCTCTTTTTTGTTCCTATTCTACACTCTTCCTGATAATTCACTGGCCTCCTGGACCCTGGAGTCCTGTTCCCTAAACCCACGGTGCTCCCCTAAGCTTTTCCCTGAGGCTCCCCAGGCCCTGCCTGTCTGGCCCTGTGAACCGCACCTACTCCTTGGAGTCCGACTGCCTCTTCCCTGCCCAGCTCTCCTGCCTCTCCAGGCACCCAACCCTCACCCCTCCTGCCCAGACCTGCCCCGCTGAGGCCCCTGCCTGGCAGGACATGGTGCCTCTGAGGACTAAAAATAGGGGATGTATAAAAGAACGGTAGGACCCAAATAAAGTCTGAAGCAGGAAATATAATGATCCTCCAAAAATATGATTCTGGTGCTTCCACAGGAGCCCTGTATCTGCTTCAAAGCATGTGAACTATCTTTATTTTGCATTCAAACTATCTTTTGGGGCCAGGTTTCCTTCATAACACGGCTTATTGCAAAACGGATCTGAAGCCCTAGGGAGTTTATCTGTAGTTAGGTGTTTTTTTTTTTTTTTTCTTTCCAGTAACTGTGGGTCGGAGGTATTCCAGCCATTATTAACTAAAGGACTACTCTGTTTTATGACATCTAATCAGGTAGATGTCCCACTGGGAGAACAGATTGTGTCCTTTTTTTCCCCTCTGAACCGAAGAGATAAAGAGATAAAACTCATACGTTGTTTTTTTTTTTTTTTTTTTTTTTTTTTAAATCAACAGCCTAGTCCCCTGTGAGAGCTTCACGTGAGCCTGTTATGCATGTGAGTCTGGGCCTAATGGGGAGACCTGAGGGCTTGTGAGTAGGACATTTTGTCCTCTCAGTGGCGGTGCATGGTCTGGTCCCTTCTTGAAACACCTCTTAAGACCACTCTTGTCTTGAAGTAGGATTATCTTTTATTTGCCTTGAAACTTCCCCCTTCAAGCCAGGAGGTGTCCCCTGGGTTTAGAGCTTTGGGATTTGTCAACAAACCTGTGTTTACTCTGCCTGTACTTTTCTCCATGGAACACGTTCCCCCATATTCCACCAAGGGCTTGCTTTTGCCTTCAGAGTTGGACAAAGTCCCCTCCATCCCTGTGATCCTTTCAGAGTCTATCTGAATGCCTTCTGTCCATTGGCATTTCCATATGCACATCCACAATTGTCCTGTCTTCCTTAACTGTAGGCCCCCAAAGGGCAGAGAGCCCTTTCCTTGTAATATCTCAGCCCAGTGTCGGCCATGGAGCTACCTACGCCTTTTAAGCACTTCAAAAATTGATTTTGGTGAAAAATTTACAACTAGGACTCTAAGGCAAGTCTGTCAGTTTCAGTGGCTCTGGCTCATTGGACCTCAGGGCTCTAGAAACCTCTAAGAAGAGACTCCAGTGCTGCCCAAGCTTTGGTGTGAGAGTAGGACAGAGATTTCAGAGTGAGATTTAAGAGACTCAGAAAGGTACTCTGCTCACAGCTCTTTGATTTAAGGCATATCTCTTGTCGGAGGGAAGGCCCACCTGGTATCGTGGGTCATCACACCGGCTCGGTGGCTGGGCCACCTGGCTTGAATCTTGGCTGTGCCATTTCCTAGATGTGTGACTTGACCTCTTCGTGCCTCAGTTTTCCTCTGTAAAATGGGGATAATAATAGCAACTACCTAACAGGGTTGTGAAGATGAGCTGAACTGATACTTTTTTTTTTAAGTTTATTTATTTTGAGAGAGAGAGAGAGAGAGAGCACTTGCAAGCGAGGGAGGGGCAGAAAGCGGGAGAGAGAATCCCAAGCAGGCTCCACACTGTCAGCGCAGAGCCCGATGTAGGGCTCAATCTCATGAACTCTGAGTCCATGACTTGAGCTGAAACAATAGTCAGATGCTTAACCGACTGAGCCACCCAGGCGCCCCTGAATTAATATTTTTAAAGTATGAGAAGATGCCTAGAGAGAGTCAGTACCCAATAAACAGACAAACGTAGTTCCTGGGAAAAACACGGATAGATGTCACACTGAAAAATACCAATGTGAATGAATGGCTCTCTCCCACCTCATGCAGGAGAATGGAGCTCCTGGGAGCTCAGACCAGTCAAAAACAGCCCCAGGGAGGGCTTTCCGGCCTGAGAGCAGAAGTGACCTCCTCAGAAGTAAATAATAAAAATAACAATGAATACTATCGTGTACTGAGCACCTCCTCTAGGCTGGACCCTGTGGTCAGGGTCCTACGTTACCTCGTTCAGTCTTCCAGCAACCTTGTGAGAAAGGGGTTGTTTCATTGTCCAGATCACACAGCGGAGACTTGGAGAGACTGGTTAACTTGCCCAACAGCACATGGTCAGCAGGGGTAGCACCAGGAGTCCAAAGCCTGTGCTCTTAGCCAGTAGACCCTCTGTCTCCGCCTGCCTATCCGTCAGCCCAGCTTCTGATCTTAATTTCGTTTCTCAAGTGGGGATCATCCTCACTGGGGATGCTGAAGTTCATATTATCCATTAATAATTTGGCTTAGGGGAAGAACGCTGGATTAGAAGTCAGGAGACCCAACTTCTGGTCTAGCTCTGTCACCTACTATATCAGCCAGGACAAGCTAGTTACCTGTGCTGGGCCACAGCATGGGAACTGATCGTGCCTCCCCTGCCTATCCCAGGAACTAAGATGAGGCACCAAGGAGATGATTCACATTCAAATTCATTAAACAACGACTGCTTACTACGGGCTCCGTCCTAAGCAAACTGCATTTACCTATATTTTTCATTATTGTAAATCAGCTTAGGAAACACTTAAAAGGCAAGATAGCATTGTTCCTGTGAATTAGGACTTCGTGAACCACTTTTTTTTTAAGGTTCCCGATTGTCCCCCAAACAGGCGAAACATCAAGGCTCCAGAGCCGGGGGGACCAAGCTGTCTATTTCAGAGAGCCAGCCACACTCTCCAGACCTTCCCTGCTTTCATGAAACAATAAGCGTGTTTAGAACTGCTTCAGAACCAGGATGCCAGCGAAGGTGGGAAGCCTAGCTGAAGACCCGCCCTGAGGACCTCCGTGAGGGTGAGGGCCTCCTGTGGCCGTAGGCGCCTCCTTCCCTGCGACCGTCCGACCGTCCGTCCGTCAGCTCGCCGTGGTGGGATGCTGGGTCGGTTCTGTGCTTTCGCTAAGAAGGGGGTGTCAAGATGGAGACGAAGGACTTAAGAGCTAAAGCAATAATAAACAAACATAAACCCGGGATCTGTTCTGATTGGGCAGTGTCCACGGTGAGACTCTCACCCCTGGATAGAGTTTGCCCGCGTTTGGTTTCGCGGAGGACCTACTCAGTTCCCATCTGCCTCCTGGGAGCATAGTGGTGGCACAGTAAATAACATGTGGTCGAAGGGCTGGCACACCGCAGCTGACATCCGGGAGGACCTGAGGGAATGTTTCCGTCTGACTGGCTGACCTCTGAGAACAGGGGCCGGATCCTCTTTGAGTTTTCACCAACAACAGTCCCGTGCTGACGTTCAGAAGGTGCTCAATATGCGTTCGGTGAATGGATGAACCCATCAGAAAGCGTCCACTGAGTGCCAGCTGAGGGGAGGTGCTGGGTTATTTATGGTAGGGAGCGAAGGAAAAAGACTAAATCACACCTCCCAGAGAATGTTCAGCTTACGGCAGGTGATCCCACCCCTACATGACAAATAAAAAGGACCCACGGATACCGGCGTTTTATTTGTGCGAACGAGGAGATGCGATTTTTAAAAGGTAAGGGTTATCGCTAAGTAAAATAAAAGAACCAAGGGACACGGAGGGCGAATAGAGATTTTTATTGGACGTAAAGGCCCCAGGAGAAGCAAATTCCTTTGGAAATGGCCCAACGAGAGGCATTTCCCATTCCTTCCTTTTTCAAAGGCTGGTTTTGTTGGGTTTTTAACTGAGAGCCTCAGGATGGAGGGAGAAGCTATCTTCTCAGCACAGAGTTTTCTCCCCCTTTTCCAGAGGGAAGGCAGATTTGGGAAACTGGCACTGCCCCTGCCCAGATGGCAGCCAGCAGCTGGCTCTGGCAAAGGGAAGTTCTCACTCTGGGCTGCTGGCTGCCGGGCCCCTCCCGTTTCCCCAGCAATGCCGGGCCGGGGCCATTGGAGAGGAGAGAATGTGAGAGGCCGGCCATGCCAGCAGCTCCTCGCCACCCTGACCTGCCGGTTCTGGCTCTGACACCCAGGCCCGTGGCCGGGGAGCGGAGGGAGCAGGCCCAGCAGCACTAGCCAGCAGCCTCAGCCTCCCTCCTCCTGCCTTGGCGGTGGTTGGCCCTGCGCTGAACCACACAATGGCTCCTGACGACTTCGGGGCTGCAGCGTCAGGGACAAAGGGTGGTTGGTGGTGATTTCAGAGAGAGTGGCCTGGCCACGCAACCGTGGGCCGATGTGGGTTACAGGGCTCCAGAAGATCCTGCTGGCCCACGGCTGCCCCTTCCCACACCAAACACTGCCCTGTCTTCTAGCAGACCCTGTGGGTCCCGGTTTCTTCCACCCCAGGCGTAGTTTTCTTTTTTCCTCCCTCCCTCCCTTCCTCCCTCCCTCCCTCCCTCCCTCCCTCCCTCCCTCCATCCCCCTTTTCCTTTCTTCTTTCTTTCCTTTCTCCTTCCTTCCTTCCTTCCTTCCTTCCTTCCCTTTCTCTCTTCTCACAATGCCTTTCTCGCACTTTCTTGCTTTCCCCCGCCCCCTCCTCCTTTCTTTTATTCTTCAAACATCTATTGACTGCACATTCTGTATCACTCCTCTGCTAGGTTCTGAGAGTGCACAGATATAATAATACTTGGCCCTGCCCCCGAGGAGCTCACAATTCAGTGAGGACATCTGTGCCTGAGATGGGATGAGTCCATGACAATTAACGACAATAGAGCGTGTTAAGTACTATAAAAGCACACAAATTGCTAGGAAAGCAGAGGAAAGAGCCATTAATTTCTACCTGACCCATTTTGGGGAAAAGTTAGCTGAGGTTCTGCCATTTTTCAATTTAGTTGCTCACTCCGAGTCTTATGCTCCTGAGGAAAGGTTTTATGTCGCTAAGTCTCGTTGGAAAAATGAAAGGTTTGCTTTTTGTTTCAGTTCCTGCTTATGACTCAGGTCTCGAGGCTTTGAATTTTTATCAAGTCCAATTTTATCCATTTTTTTTCCTTTTTTGCTGTTGGATCTAAGAACTTTTTGTCTAACCCAAATATTGCAAAGATTTTCTCCTTGATTTTCTTCTAGAAATTTATAATTTTACAATTACATTTGCATTTATGATCTATTTTTGCTCATCTTTGTATATGGCATGTATTGGGGGTTTTTCTTCTTTTTTTTTTTTAGTATAAAAAAATATTGTTTCCAGTATCAATTGTTCCAGAACCATTTGTTTGAAAAGCCATCCTTTCTCTATTGAATTGTCTTTGCACCTTGGTCAAAAGTAAGTTGACTATATTTGTATGGGTCTATTGCTGGATTCTTCGAGAGGAGTATTTTTATGTCCAATATATTGTTTCATGCACTCTCTCTGTCCCTCTCAAAATAAAGGCATTCCTGCCATGCAAACAGCACCCTATATATCAACTAGAGTTATGACTTGACTAGGCAAAAGAAAAGAAGCTTGGCCAACCAAGATTAGAGTTAACTTTGCCACAGATTGCTGTGTGACTTTGGCATGGGGGGCTTTGTGATCCTGAAGAAACACAGGTGAGACTCAATAAAGAGTGTCACAAAGATTAATGAGGGCCGTGGCTGGGAGAAGAGCTGGGCTTTGCCTCCTCAGCATCCACATATTTGTGTAACTCCTTCTGTCCTGTTTTACAGTGAAAATATTTGGGAGGTGGGGAACAGCAGTGGGGCTAACTGTGAGGAGAAGCGTATGGTTAATTACAAGCACTTTAAAGGAAGGTCTGTCTTCTTTTGCAGAAATGAAGCTCTTCCCGTCACCCCCGAGAGTCGGTGGTAAACACGTCTTCGCTGTGTCTTGTCACATACAACAGTTACCCAGGGGAGCCTTATTCCCGGTTACATTCTTTGGCTCTCCTTCACCAATAGAATGATTCTTTTACAACTTTGGAATGAAAAGCATGCAAAATGGTGTCTTCATACTGCTTAAATGCTTTCCACCCATGCCTCTCATTTCTGATTTTTCATGGCCTTAAACCACCATCTGCTGGGAGGGTGGGAAGGACGCTCGCAAGGTTGTTACGCCCTTCCCTCCAGTCTCAGACCCCGCTGCGCTTGGGCCACCAAATGAAAAGCATTTTTTTTTTTTTTTTGGTGTGTCTTTCTCTCAAGGGTTTTCAGAACTTAGTCCCCATCCTTGGAAGTTTCCTTTTCCGGGCCGTGCCCAGTTCCCTCTCGGGGCCTGTATTTCCCGGGTGATGGACAAGGAGACTTCGTTCATGCCAAGCACTCTGGAAAGCTCATACCATGCTAATCATTTTGTGTCTTTGATTAACTTTGCTTTCTTTTCCTTTGTAAATTGCTCTAACACTTTAAGTCCAAATACTCACACTGGGGACAGCTTGTGATTAACCTCTCTCCACTCCAAGAAGTAGCCAGCATCAGTGATTCTTCCTTCTAAAATAGCTTAACCAGTTTTTAATACACCAAAAAGACTTTTTGCCCATAGCCCTCTGGTCATCTATTTTCCTTAATAGCCTTTTATGAGGGACCTTATCAAAAGCTTGCAAGGAAATCCAAGTAAATTATGTTCCTTGGTTCACCTTTACCTACTATTTCATTAACTTTTTCAAAAACAATATGACATAGTTTTCAACATAATTAAAGGGGTTGGGAAAAAGGGAACTTTAACTACCGCTTGACAGTTTCCATAGTTGCTTAGGGGAGCTGGGTCACTGCTCACATTCTGCCTCTGCTTAAGGACACTAATTCATTTCCCAGGCTGTCTGGCTAGGTCAGCCACTGGTTCAAGGTGGAAATGACAAGTTTTTAGGCTTTCAAGTGTGCAGTACTCAGCTCTCCAGAGAGCTCGAAGGAAGGAAACCACAAGTTTATCCAGGTCTGGCCCAGAGAAAGAGGAAATGATGGAGGAAACTAAGACGAGGGCAGAGGGCGGTGTCTCTGCGGAGGGGAGAACTCGGCCCAGGGAGAGTCTCAGATATGCCCAAACAACTCTTCATTGTTTGCATGAGAAAGGGAGGGGCCAACCATAGAATTTGGGAAGACTCTCAGGTCCAGGGGAGGTATGTAATAACAAAATGGAAGGGTGGACAGAGGCTGGTAGAACAAGGGAAGAATTAGATATGAAATTGCTAATACCAGCAGTATTAAACATATCATCATCATAAGAATTGCAGGTGTATTGGCGCACCGTGGGTGAACTCAGCTGGTTAAGCATCTTGGTTTCAGCTCAGGTCATGATCTCACCGCTTTGTGGGTCGAGCTCCACATCAGGCTCTGTGCTAGCCGTGCAAAGCCTGCCTGGGATTCTCTCTCTCTCTCTCTCTCTCTCTCTCTCTCCCCACCCCACTCATGCTGTCTCTCTGTCTCTCAAAATACATAAATAAACTTAGAACTTTTTAAAAAAATTGCAGGTGTCTTTGTTAAGTTTCTCTTGTGGGCAGGTATGTGTTGGGCGCGTGCACATGTCTGTCTCATAGAAGTGTTAACAACTGGAAAGGAAGATAACATTACCCTCATTTGTAAATGAGAAAAGTAAGGTGCAGAGAGTTCAAAGGACTTGAAGGTCACGCAGTTAATAAATGATCACATTTGGGAGGCAACCTCGTCCTTCTAATTCTGAAGCACGTGGGTTTTCATGGTACCAGCTGGTCGATTCTTAGCTCATTGAGTCGCCAAAGTGTCCCGTAAGTCAAGTATTCTGGTTAACTAAACGTTCTAAACATTCTAAATATGAATTACCCGTTTTCATAAAGTAAGTAGCATTACTCAATCATTCAAAAAATGCCAGACGCTATTTAATTTGTATCAATGATGCACAAAGGCATTTCAGGTGACAGTCTTTAAAACATCTTTATGGATCTCCATTGTCGCTGGTCTGGGAATTTGGAGGTATTTGTCTGCAAAGGACTCTGGCTGACAAAATGCTAGTAAAATTGGCTTTTAATGTAGAAAGGAATAGTAAGGAAAAGCAGAAAAGCTTTCATTTCTTTCTGGCTTACTTCGTGGTTTCCACTGGCTCGATGCCTATATTTCCTTATGTCCTGAGGGATTGGCCATTTTTAGTCTTTTCCACAACTTCAGAAAGCCCACCATAATTGTCTTGCCGCATGCTTCAGGCTCCACAGGATGCGATGCCTGCATACTAGAAAGCATTTTTCTAAGTAGCTTCTGAAGACCTGCCTGCTCCCCTCAAATGCTCCTGTAGGTCGGTGTTGCAGGTCGTCCTGGCACCTCACTTTCTGGTTTGTGCATGCTTCTTGTGAAATGTCCAGCATCGAAGGGAACAGGTAGGTATCTGAAGGCACCTGGGGGAGGCTGAGCAGCCCAGCTAATCAGCTCCCCGCTCCTGCTTCTGATTTGTCAAGACAATGGTCTTTAAGACAGGAGCCTGAGAAGCTGAGGGATCAGAAAAGCAACTTGGGCTTGTCTTCAAAGAATGGAACGCACTAATTGGAACGGACGCAAGAGTGGCCATCAGAGAGAAAAAGGAAATCATTCTTTTCATCTACCATCAAAATAGGGAACCTGAAGGAAAAAGAAAAAGTCTCCTAACTTAGGAGAGCAATAGCGTGGGCTTCTGGTTCTTGCTACGCCAGATAAATTCCGAGGCTGGCAGTTTTGATAAAACATTGCGGTGTCCATTTCCAAGGGACAGGAGGCCATCAGCCTGCTGTGTTCAGCAGGGGTGTCGTCATCAGGCAGGTCTCTGTATGAAACGCTGGGCAGAAGTGTGAGACCCTGGGCGAGGCAGTGGAACAGAGAGGGTTCTACCAAGGTCCTGTTGGTGCGTTCCAATACTAGTTCTGGGACCTTCTAGCTTTGGTGGCCTTGGAAAAGTAAATCTTGATTTATTAATCAGAGTTTCAGTGTCCTCAACTATAATATGAGAATAACACCTGATTTACCTGGTGGTTTGAGGGATACATAAGAGAGTGCATGCAAAGTCTCCGACAACATGTAGCAAACAATGTCTTTCCCGTGACTTTCTGACGTGTTATTTTTCTAAATGACAGATCGAGATTCCTAGCACAACCACGTGTATGACTTTATGTTTTTTGTCACAGATGTGTCTAGGAGATACTGTGGACTCAGTTCCAGACCATCGCCATAAAGCAAACAATTCAATAAAGTGAGTCAATTTTTTTTTTGTTTCCCAGTACCCATAAAAGTTACATTTATGCTATGCTGTAGTCTATTAAGTGTGCGATAGCGTTAGATCTAAAAACACCCCCAATGTAAATACCTTAATTTAAAATGACTTCCTTGCTGAAAAAACACAAACCATCATCTGGGTTTTCAGTGAGTCATAATCTTTGCTGATAGCGGGTCTTGCCTCGATGATGATGGCTTGCTGAAGGCTGGGATGGCTGTGGCAATTTCTAAAAATAAGACAACACTGCAATTTGCCACTTTGATTGACTCTTCCTCTCATGAATGACTTCCCTGTAACACATAATGTTGTTTGATAGCATTTTACCCTCAGGAGAACTTCTTTCAAATTTGGAATCAATCCTCTGCAACCCTTCCAATTTTTTTTTTTTTTTTTTTTTAAGTAGACTTCATGCCCAGCAGGGAACCCAACACGGGGCTTGAACTCACGGCCCTGAGATCAAGACCTAAGCTGAGATCAATAGTCAGATGCTTAACTAACTGAGCCACCCAGGCACCCCCTACTGCTTCTTTATCAACTAAGTTTATGTAATATTCCAAACTCTTGGTTGTCATTTCAACAATCTATACAGCATTTTCACTAGGAGTGGACTCCATCTCAAAAAACCCTTTCATGCTCATTCTTAAGAAGCACCCTTCATCCCTTAAAGTTTTATCACGAGATTATAGCAATTCAGTCCATCTTCAGGCTCCACTTCTCATTCTAGCTCCCTTGCTGTTTCCACCATGTCTGCAGTGACTTTCTCCCCTGAAGTCTTGAACCCCTTCACATCGTCCATTAGGGTTGGGATCCCTAATGATCAAACTTCTGTTGATCTTGATATTTGGATCTCTTGCCATGAATCATGAATGTTCTTAATGGCATCGAGACTGGTGAATCCTTTCCAGAAGATTTTCAACTTACTTTGTCCAAATTCATCAGGAGACTCATGATCTGTGGTAGCTATAGCCTTATGAAATGTATTTCTTAAATGATAAGACTTAAACATTGAAATTGCTCCTTGGTCCATGGGCTGCAGAATGGAAGTTGTGTTAGCAGGCATGGAAACAACATGAATCTCACTGGACATCTCCATCAGAGCTCTTGGGTGAGCAGGTGCATTGTCAATGAGCAGTAATCTCTTGATAGGAATCTTTTTTCTGGACAGTAGGTCTCAACAGTGGGCTTCAAATATTCAGTAAACCATGTCGTAAACAGATGTGCTGTCATCCAGGCTTTATTGTTCCATTTCTAGAGCAGGCATCGTTCTTAAGTGCCCTACGATTTTCAGAATGGTAAAAAAACATTGGCTTTAAGAGAAAGTTGCCAGCTGCCTAAGCCCCTAACAAAAGAGTCAGCCTGTCCTTTGAAGCTTTGAAGCCAGGGATGGACTTCTCTCTCTAGCTGTGAAAGTTCTAGATGGCATCTTCTTCCAATAGAAGGCTGTTTTAATCTACATTGCAAACCTGTTGTTAGCGTGACCACCTTCATTAAGTAAGTTAGCTGGATCTTCGGGTTCACTTACTGCAGCACCTACACCAGCACCTGCGGCTTCACGTTGCACTTTGATCTTGCGGAGACGGCCTCTTGCCTTAAAGCTCTTGAGCCAACCTCTGCTAGCTTCAGACTTTCCTCGTGCAGCTTCCTCACCTCTCTCAGCCTGCACAGAATTGAACAGAGTTATGGGCCTTGCTCTGGATTAGGGTTTGGCTTAACGGAATGTTGTGGTTGGTTTGATCTCCTATCCAGACCGCTGACACTTTCTCCGTATCAGCAATAAGGCTGTTTCCCTTTCTTATCATTTATGTGCTCACTGGAGCAGCACTTTTCATTTCCTCCAAGAACTTGTCCTTTGTATTCACAACTCAGCTAACTGGTGCAAGAGGTCCAGCTCTCAGCCTATCTCAGCTTTCAACATGCCTTCCCCACTGAGCTTACTCATTTCTAGCTTTTGATTTAAAGAGAGAGATGTGCACCTCTCCCTCTCACTTGAACACGTCGGAGGGCATCGTAGGGTTATTAGTTGGCCTACTTTCGATACCGTTGTGGCTCTGGGACTAGGGAGGCCTGACGAGAAGGAGAGAGATGGGGAACGGCTGCTGGGTGGAGTAGTCAGGACATAATAACATTTGTCTGTTAAGTTTGCTGTCTTATCTGGGTATGGATCACGGGAGCCCAGGACAATTGCAATAGTGATGTCAAAGATCGCAGAGCACAGATCATCATAACAAAGGTAATGATGAAAAGGTTTGAAATATTGTGAGGGTTACCAAAATGTGACACCGAGACGCGAAGTGAGCAAATTGTTGGACAAATGGCACCGAAAGACTTGCTCTATGAGGAGTTGCCACAAACCTCCAATGTGTCAATGATGAAATATCAGCGGAATGCAATAAGATCGAGCGTGCCTCTGTTCTCTCCCCTGAGGGTAAGGAAATAACAATTCTTAAGCGGAAATGCGGTGACTACATCTTCTCCCTCCAGTTGGATCTGTGATGTAATCAGAATAGTTTTTTAGGTTTAACATTACAGGGAAAGCCTTACAAAACTATAGGACGTAGATGATGTGACACGTATTTCTATTCACCTGCATGACGTCGCTTAAAGCATGGGGAGGGCTTCTGGGCGTTTTGACCAGCAACTTTGCATCGTTAGTAGAGTCGGGGTTAAAAATCACGTGCCCTACACTCAGCTGCCTTAAAAGCACAGAGCGTGTTGCTTTGGGATGTAATTTACCATGTTGCTCGGATCCCTCGTCCCTTTCTTGCGTGGAAGTGGAGGTGAACCAGACGGGACTTAAACCTGACAACTAAAGGCAACCCTCTCTTGTGTTAACAATAGTCTTTTTTGGCGTAAATGTCAGTCTTTCAGGGTTTCTCTACTCCCCTCCCACCTGCAAGCTATAGGTAGCATTTGGGCTTGGGAGGAGTCTTACGTAGCACTGCCACGGTGGGTGGGGGAGAGAAGCTTGGGTTGGCTTACCTCTAAGTCCTTGCTAGTCTTTGCTGCAGGACAGGTCCGGTCTGTTCCCTGGGTACCCTGGGCTGGTGGCCACAAAGAAGGGGCTCTTCCATTTGGTCTCTTGGGGTTTGTGTTTAATCCTGCCCCTGGTCCTGGCTACTTGCTTCTGGTGGTGGAGTCCTCGCACTCTGTGGCTGTCTTGTCCCAACTACAGATCCCTGCATGTCTTCTGGCATCTCAGTATCACTGTAGCCTCTCACAGGACCATATGGAACTTCTGGATTCCACGGACACCAAGTACAAGCCTTGGGAAGCCAGAAGCTCTACTTCAGGGCACCTAAACAACCCCCTCAGCCGGGTTAACCCACCTGCCAGTGGTACCATATTGCTGAGGTTTCAATACAAAGGCAGACATGGGGGGAGGGGAGAGCAGGATTGAAATTCTGGTATGTTCATGGGAAGGCAAGAATAAGCCCTATTGCTCTGGGGAATTTCTAGTGTGGGTAGCATGGGAGGTCAGGGATATACATAACTGGCTAGTTTCCTTTTTGCTGTTGTTGTTGTTGGGTTTTCCATTTCTTCCTCCTCCCTGCTCCAGAATAACTTCCAATTTTCTCCCAAGCAGGTAAGAATGCCTCTTATGTCATATTCTAAACTCTCTATTCCTGTAAAATTCCATATTGTTACTCAAAGCATGGCTTTGCTCATGTAAAGGGAACTTTTGAAATTTAGAAGTCCCTTTTTCTCAAAGCTTAGCTTTCAAGGTTATCATTTTATTAAGCACATACATACACAAAAAGAAATACTGATTTGATGATAAATGCTGGGCAATGACTTCCTTTTTCTTATTGGCATTTACCCATCACCTAAAAACTGGGAAGCATTGATTTGATGGTGGCAACCATAAAGAATAATAGTTTAAAGGAAGGGGGAAAATTGTATCACTTTAACTGAAAAAAATGGCACCTGTTAGATATGGGTTGGAGATCACCCACCTTGGTTATCTTAAGTCATTCAGTCATGAAGTGGAACTTAGGAAAAGCGTTAGGGAAGGAAGATGCTTTGCTGAAGGACCTATCAAAGCTTCAAGTGCATCACCAGCGTGTGCTGAGCCTGGGAAAGTGGCACTTAGACAATGACTATGTTAAAACCTTCAAAGATGAGCTTTTCCTGGGCTGTCTGCCTTTCTGGTCACTAGATATCATCATTCAAAGCATCTACTAATTTCCTTCCTTGTGCGTTCATATAAACTCCATGTAAGAGTTGATCAGCAGTCTTCACTGTCTCGTTTTTAAGGAGGTAAACTTCTACTCACTCACCTTGCCTGATTTGAAGACTACAGAAAAGCTGCAATTCTGCCAAGCAAAACTTTTTCAGAACTTTACCAAACAACTTAACATTTAACAAACATTCTTTGGGTGCCTACTATGTGCTAGACCCCTGTCCCAGGTACTTGGCATGTCTCTGTTGTAGTAGCATGTATGGAGTTGAAAAGAGAATGTTTGAGAAGAGAAATAGGAAAACAAGGATTGTTGCATTGGAAAAACACCCAATATACCATACCTTTTCAAAATCGTACAAAAGGTATACATTTTAACATTTTCCTCTTTGTACAAATGTTTGCAATTACTGGAATCCATTATGGCTGTGTTCCTGTCAGTACCCTCTGGAAATGCAATGATCTCTTTGGGATGGGGATTTTGCCCTTTTTGATATAAAAATCAAGTACCCATTTTACTCCGCATGAATGTGCAGCACTGGTGATAAAGTTCATTTCTCTTTAGTTGCTCTCCTCTCCTGTCTGATTGGTCTCCTCGGTGTTCTCTACCAATCTTTATGCAGAAGCGTCCCCCCAACCTCCAGCATCTTCCAAACTCATGGAATCACCTTCTCCGTGGAACCTTCTTTGACTTGTGCAGCCAATGCTCACATGAATTCCCTCTCTGAGTTCCTGCCACATTTCTAGTTACCTTCACATGGTGGGCCTCGGGACTGGGTTGAAGACCGGGTCTACGCCTTAAATTAAATTTCTTTGTATCTTGCATAATGCCAAGAAAAATGATAGGCCTGTTGTAGGCCTAAATAAATAAGTAGGTAGGGGCGTCTGGGTGGCTCAGTTGGTTAAGTGGCCGACTTCGGCTCAGGTCATGATCTCGTGGTCCGTGAGTTCAAGCCCCGCGTCGGGCTCTGTGCTGACAGCTCGGAGCCTGGAGCCTGTTTCAGATTCTGTGTCTCCCTCTCTCTGACCCTCCCCCGTTCATGCTCTGTCTCTCTCTGTCTCAAAAATAAATAAACGTTAAAAAAAATTAAAAAAAAAAAGAAAGAAAGAAAAAAAAATAAATAAGTAGGTAGGTATAGACTTATTCAGTACACTCAGGGATGATATTAAAATAGCCAAAACCTAGTACAGCATGAACACCGACCATTGAGAATACCACTACCAGCTCATATTGTCTGAATGTCAGCCATGCTGTGTGTGTGTGTGTATGTGTGTGTATCTCAGATGCTCACAATAGTATACAGCATATCCCCCATTTCACAAATGAGAGATGAGGGAACTGAGTTTCAGAGAAGTTCAAATTACTTGCACAGGACCCTAGATCTATTTCACTCAAAACTGCTCTTTCCACTACACTGCCACACTGATTACTACTTGTTGGTGGATCAGGTCCTCTGTCCCCTTGGGCTGAGGTACACTTGAGGAGAGTTGGGTGACAGGTGAGTGATTAGAGAGTGCCAATAACCAGTTCACTTAGACTAAGCCATCTCCGTCATGCGTGGTCATGACTAATTGTCATTTACGGCCAGTTTACACACTAATTGCTTGTGTTATACAGATTTGGTCAGAGAAGGTTATCTTTCAAAGCCAAAGTTCTGGTAGCTTGTTGGATGATCCACGGTGGGTCTTGTGAAACCTCTCACTATTCTAATTTTCTATTGTTTATTAAGTGGGAAGAAAATTATATTTGCCTTAAATTCTTCATAAATAATTTTAAAGTGCTTTGAACTTTTTTATTTTTATATAAAAAATTTTAATGTAATGTATATAATTTTTTAAAAATATAAATTGTGGGGCACCAGGATGGCTCAGTCGTTAAGCATCTGACTTCAGCTCAGGTCATGATTTCATGGTTCGTGCGTTCGAGTCCCACACCTGGTGAGCTCGAGCCCCACTTTGAGTGAATCCCGCTTCTCTCTTTCTCTTTCTCTCCCTTTCTCTCTCTCTGCCTCTCCTGGGATTCTCTCTCTCTCTCTCTCTCTCTCTGCCCCTCACTCGCACGTTCTCTCTCTCTCTCAAAAAAAAAATTGTTTTTATTTTTAACATAAAAATAAGATGTCCTATTGTCCACAAATCTTGTTGGTGATGGAGAAAAGGCAAGTAATCTCTTCTCAGTTTGGTCAATCATCAGTAGGGACTCAATGACACGTTTCAAATAATGACACATTATCATGCAGGAAGGAGAACGATAAGCTCATCAATCCCATTTCCTGGTCCTGCACACGCAGGAACGTTTTATTTCCTCCTTGTTAGGTTGGGGTCATGTGACAGGGTTCTGGCCCCCCCCAAAAAAATTAGGACAGAAGAATACAAGCTACTTCTAGTCCTGCCCCTTCAAAATATCTTAAACAATAGCCCAGCTTCACTTCCCTTCCGCATTATTTTCAGTCACCACTGGTTTCAGATTCTAGCACCACAGAATGGAAGGACTTTGGGTTCCTGAGTCACTACCTGGAAGAGAGCCTCCAAGGAGAGCTGCCAGAGTTGGACTGACAGTGGCCTGAGGGAGAAATGAACCTCTGTGTGAGATCATTGAGATGGTTGTTATGATAACAGGTATTTATGGCTCTAATATGGAAACTGCTACCAGAAATGGGGTATTGACATAACCAAATCATATTCCCTGACCGTTATACTATTTTAACTTTACGTATTTAATTTTTTTTATTTTACAGAGAGAGAGAGAGAGAGTGGAAGAAAGGGGCAGAGCAGGCTCCATGCCTGGTGCGGAGCCCGATGTGGGGCTAGATCTCACGAACTGTGAAATGACCTGAACTGAAATCCAGAGTCTGACGCTCAACTGACTGACTGACCCAGGTGCCCCTATATTCTTGGGTGCCCCTATACTGTATGTATCACTGGTTTACTAGTTCAGCAACAGGCAGAAAGGCAATTAATACCAGAAAATGGAAGATAGAAATTCAGGTTATGCAGTGACAAATCATTTGGTATACCTATTGCCAGATATTAATTAGAAGGCAGTCACATGCACAGTTTATACCTTTAGGGGACATGGTTAAAAAACAGAATTTCAGCACTGTTTTTAGTATTACAAGAAATCTAGATATGTATTACAAGGAAGAGATGGTTCAGGAAAGCATCATGAGTTTGCGAGTGGAAATAGAATCCAGAATCCAGAAATTTGGGCTCTAGGGTTGGAAACAATAAATTTATTTTAGATTCAGACAGTAAGACACGGTACCAAAAAGGGCTTGAAGTGACAAATATCTAGTAAAAGTTCTCAACTGAACGGAGTCATTTGAGGCAAAAATCAAATCAGGGGTATGGTGTTCCCATCTCTTATTTCTGAGATCCTCAATGTATTTAGGTAATTATGTTGAGAGAGAGGAAGACATGGAGGAGAAGAGTCAAAGAAAAAAGGTGGATTTGATAACAGCGTCTAGAAAATAACTCTGGGTGTGATTCCTGGCACATGGACCTGACTGGAAGCAAATATATCATATACCTTCTAAGTTTTTGAGGATTGCATTACCAAAGACACCACGGCCCTGGACCTGAAAAGTCCTTCCTTGTTCAAAGCTTAAAATAATTCTTGAGTTCCCAGCCCAGGCCACACTGAGCAGAAGTCAAGCTTTTAAAGTGGCGCTGCTCAGAATGAAGGGTGTTCCCCCAATTTCACCTCACGTGGGGCCAAGGAGAAGCACAAAGAAGGGAGTCCTTTCCAGGGCAAACCCCACACCCCCCATGTCTGGAGGGTATGGACTTCACAGTGCTGACCCGGAAGGGTTTTAGCATGGCTGTGAACCATAATGTCACATGTTGTCCATTACTTCCCTCTTGAAATGGATAATTTGTTGTTCTTTTCCTACCATTATAAATGGGTTGTGACGGTGGGGAAGCTGACAAGCAGATAGCTTATCTTTTTAATATGGAGGTGGTGATTGGATGGGACCTTGAATTGACCTTATTAGGGTGAGGTGAGTGTGCTCTGTGAGTGAAAGGAAGAGTAGAGTAGACATTTGATGTCCAGAAGTGCAGACTGTGGAAAAAAAATCTTTCACTGCTCACCATTTTGAGTTTCTTCTTGAACACAAGGAAGGTTACATCTCCCAGGCTTCCTTGAAGTTAGACGGGCCATGTGCTCCTGAGCTCTGGCCAATGGAATATGAGCAGATGACTGTTACTTCGAGGCCACTTGTATTAAAACCTGATATGTCTTCTTTACTTTTTTTTTTTTTTTCATCTGAATAGCTGGAAGCAAAGGACTCCAAGATGGGAAAAGCCACACAATGGAGGGATCCCAGCATGCACCAGATGTTCACGAGTAAGTAGTAGCCTTGTATTGGGTTGTAGTATTCATATTTGGAAATTGTATTTTATAGCAGCCTGCACTGATTACCTTAACTGAGACCCTGTTCTAAACTGAAAACCGGTTGTAAAAGGTGGAAAAGCTCTTTATTTCTCTGGAAAGGAGTGAAATCCTCCTCCTTCCCCGTCGTCATCATCACCATCTTCGTCATTGTTCACAAAAATGCTTTTTGAGTATCTGTAACTTGCCAGGCACCGCGACAGAGACTGGAAGGCAAAAAGGAAGGAAACATTGTTCCTGGTCTTGTCCATAATCTGGTGGGAGAAACATCTAAATAAACAAAGAATGACATCAAGAATTATATCCTAACTCTAACGCCGTTAACATACGACACAGTTAATTCTGTTTGGAGGTGGGGTGGGGCAGTGAGAGGTACAGATCTGACAGAGGTGACTTACGTATCAGGTGCTAAGGGATGAAGGGGGATTTTCTAGGCAAATAGGACAGGTGGAAGGCATTCTACGTAGAGGAAACAATTAGTGTGAAGGCATGCAGATATGAAAATCAGGAAAATAAAATTGATTTCTATACTTGGAGATGAAAAACATAAATCACTCTTATCATCATCATCAAATGTATCATCCTACCATCAGAATTATTCATTAATTTCCATACAGAATGACCACGTGGATTGGATCCCATTCTCCAGAGGATCCTAGCCCAAGAGACCATAGGTAACAGATAACACACTGACCAGGAGAGTTGCCCTGTAGAAAGCTTCAGAATTTACTTGCTGTGTAATATGGGCCAAATTCCTTGACTTGTCTTTATCTTACTAGTACTGTTGTACCAAAGAGAGAACTCATGTTTATCCTTTCTGACTTGGAGAATTGTTGTGCAAATCCAGTGAATAAAATACGTGAAATCTGGTTTGAAAAAGACATATACGTACCCTAACATAGACGTCCATGTTTTAAAAAGGCAGTCAGTGAAGGAGGGTTGGGGTGGCTCTGGGCGGGGTCATGGCAGTTTCTACTGACATCACATTCAAGGGCATATTTTACTTCTTTCTGGTGGCAGTTGACTGGTATCCTCAAACAGACCCTACAGGGTAGCGTACCTGTGGGCTGTGGCACACCTGGAGGGAGAGCTGCTCTCGACGGATGAGGACACGCTGACATAGAGAGGTCGAGGTGGCAGTCCAGACCAGGTGACGTTTCCTCAGTGTGCACGAACGCAGTACAACCAGACCAGGAACTGGGATCAAAGTTTAGGAAGGAAGTCAACATTTTAGTCAGAGGGTGGCTGGTTTCGGGGAGAGTGGGTAAGGCTCTGAAAAGGAAAACAAATAGATCTGAGGCCTCGTCAGGATGTAGAATATAAGTGAATAGGGGCAAGTGGTTCAGAGCTAAGGTTTTAAACGGGGAAGGCACTGGAGGACCGGCCCACCTGCCAAGCTGGTCTGCAGGCTCCCTGTGGACAAGCGTCTTCTCCGTGGGCTGCCGGATCCAGCTCCTGCTGGTGCTGATTGTTAAATCTTTAGATAGTTTGCAAGCCAGTCGTTAAAGCGCTGGTAGCATGCAATCAGAGAGTGTGTGCTCTACGGAAACTGGCAATGACTACAAATCAGAAACTTTTCTTTCCCTGGTCAGCTAGTACTTTTTTTAAGTTTATTTATTTATTTTGAGAGAGATAGAGAGAGGGAGAGAGAGAGAGAGAATCCTGAGCGGGCCCTGAGCTGTCAGTGCAGAGCCCAGTGTGGGGCTCGAACTCACAAAACGTGAGATCGTGACCTGAGCCGAAATCCAGAGTTGGAGGCCTAACTGGTTGAGTCACCCAGGCACCCCTCGATAGCACATTTTTTGGATAGCACCCTTTTCTATGGCAGGATAGCACATTTTCATGTATACGTAGGCATCGAGGACACAACAGAGACTTACGAACCTCAGTCCTTAAACTGAGAGCTCCAAGTGAAATAAACACTTGGTTAGTTGCTTCCTGCCATCTGCCCTTCTCCTCGTTTTTATGTGTGGAGCACACTTGAGAGATTCAGCATGGCAGTGACTCTCATTCCATCAGTGGCACCTAGGGAGGCTATGCAGCAGGCAGCAGGATACCATTGGTCCCCTTGATTGGAAATAAGTGTCTCAAATACCCCATTTTCTCCTGGTGATCCATTGTAGAGCTGCGATCCATGCAGTTCTCTAAAACCTTCTTAAGCCTATTTAGATTATCATAATCTATAACCTTGCAAGGACACAAGTCCCCCATAGGCAGCTACTTTGTAAAGGAGTATTTCCATGTATTTGAGATCCTAAACCTGCCTCGTTGAAGCATGAACGCTTCTAGTATTTTCTTTTATCATTACAATAGACATTCATCTAAAGTAATACGTTTGCAGCTCAAGTAGTTCTAAATTGTACATTTCCGGTTTAGCCAACTTCTCCAAAATATTTCAAGGCAGCCGCAACCACAGATTTCCATTCCAGGATTCTTTCTTTGCCCATTCTTCTCTCTCTTTCCCAAGTAACTTCCTTCAGATGCGGTTCGAGATAGATTTTACCCTCCTTATATTTTGTCCACTGCTCTATAGGCAAAATCTGCTGCCTCCTGGTCAGATCCAATGCTCTCTTTACGCGAAACATCTTGCCGTTATGAATTTTCTCAGGAAGACTTCTTATGGCCTCTCATCATCATTCTTGTATACTGTATCATCTCACATGAACTGGACTTTCTTGAACCCTGGAGCATTGTAATACCATTTTCAAATACCCTCCAGCCACCGACTTGGTGCTGGGGCAGCAGGCCTGCTCGCCATTTTGACCTAAGACTGAAGCACTGAATGCTTCCAGTATTTTGAGATGGGGTAAGCCACTTTGTTTTTACCTCTTGAGAGCTTAAAGACTGTGACTGAGTTCTAGAACTTTCTCTTCATGATCTAGGCCTCTCTGGTATTACCTAACTAAAAGTCGCTAGTGATGCATCTGAGGAGTTCGTGCCGAGCAAAACCCAGCCTAGAGACTTGGGTGACATTGTGGCCCATCCAACTCATCGATAAATCCTTCAAGCTTTAACCCTGCCCTCCTCCTCCCCCCCCCCTACTTTATAATGCCCTCTCTTTTAGGAGAAGGATGGCAGAATTACTTTGCATTGGAATTAATGGTATAAAGAGCTACCTTCTCATCTGAGTAATGCTAATTCACCTCCATCCCTGGTCATTTGCTACCTATTAGAAATATCCTGACAGCCTGCATCTCATTACCATTGTAGCAGGTCGGACTCCCAAGAATAACCTTCTAAGGAGGATGAAATGTACACCAGTGGCATCTAATACCAGGGCATTCACATTCATATTTTTAGCAGCATATATCAGTTAGCCCAACCTTTAGTGTACTCTATGTACTTTTAATAATCTCCATAAAAGCCTGATTTCCAATCCCTGGGCTCAAGCTGACAGTGTAAATAAAATCACCCAAATCCACAGGGTAAGAGAAATGAAAATGACAAGGATTAAAATTTGGTCAAACCTCTTTCTTTTTAAAAATTCTGCTTCCCTTCCAATTGGATCACGACCCTCTGTGTGCTCAGCTTAAGACCAGACGGTATGCTTTCACTTTTATTCCTCTCTGCAGCAGGCTTACAGTATTTAGTGAGAGTCTGTAAAGAATGTGTGCTGGGTAGAGAGTTAATACCATAATCCCCTATCGTTGGGGTCAAATGCTGAATAGAGCAAAAGAATTAGAAAACATGTTACATACAATGGCAGGAAAAAAAAGCATCAGCACGCTGTTCTGTGAACGCTAGCATTCATCACCCACAAGCGATGGCCATGAGGTAACAGAGTGCGTGAGAGACGCGGACTTGAAGTCTAGTTGTGTACGGAAGCCAAGCCGGAGGAGACTTGAGCATAAGTCTTCATACCCATATACCCTGGCAGGTATTTGTCACCATTCTTCACTGCTTCTTTCCAAGTACCTGCGTGGATTTAGTTCCTAAGTAACACATTGAGCCACTAAATTGTTTCACGGAGCTGAACCTTCAGCGATCTCTTTTTACTCTTCAGCAGTGGGTGTGAATATTGTTCTCAAAGTGCTGTAATACATCTGTCTCTGGAGAATTCTCTTCATGAACGAGTAGAAATTTGAGGCACTGCAGGCAAAAAGGGTTGCACAGCCACCTCCCATTGTACCTTGGGAAAGTCAACTGAACTCCCCTGGAGTAAGATTACAAACAAATAAATAACTTTGTCTGGAAGTTCTATACAGGGAACTTGCGTGCATGTGTGTGTGTGTGTGTGTGTGTGTGTGTAAATGGTTTAAACATAAAGTGACAAGTCAAATTTATTTTAAATGTTAAATTTTTTTTAATGTTTTCTAAGAGAGAGAGAGACAGAGACAGAGCGTGAGTGGGGCAGAGAGAGAGGGAGACTCAGAATCTGAAGCAGGCTCCAGGCTCTGAGCTGTTAGCACAGAGCCCGACACGAGGCCTAAACCCAGGAACCGGGAGAGTATGACCTGAGCCGAAGTCGGACACTTAACTGACGCTTAGATACCCGGGTGTCTCCCAAATTTTATTTTAAATAATACTCTTTGAAGTAGTAACTATTATGTCAGCAAGTTAGAATTTTTGTTTACGTTTACATTTACATATAGTAAAATTCTTTGGGGTGTAGAGTGCTATAGTTTTGACAAATGCAGAGTTGTGGAAACATCACCCCAGTCAAGATACGGCACAGTTCCATCACCCCCAACAATCCCTTGTGCTGTTTCTTTACAGTCAACCCTTTACCCCCAACCCTACAAATCTTAAATCCTTATGTAGGAATTTACATAGGTATATCTTGTACAATGACCAGAGTGATAACCTGAAATCATATTTTTATATATTTACATGTAACAAAATAAAAATAAACCAAAACAATAGCATTTGCACATTTTAAACAAGGACATATTTATATTTAATTTATATTTATATTTATTTATAAATACATAAATAACTAGAAAGCCAGTGCTCTCCGATCAAAAAAGGCTTAACTATTGCTCAGTAAATTCAGCGAATACAGGGACAGTAACCTAACCCACTATTGTATTAGCATGAACAAAAGTGTTTATTAAATGTATACTGAATTGATTATTAAGCCATGGATTGAGTAATGGTTTTAAATTCATGACAACCATAACTAAAAATGTGACATTCACAGTGTTGCAATTGTACCTTAAAGACGGCCAAAGAAGGAGAAGTGAGGTATAAGAAAGAGGGGGAAAGATTGTGTGTGTTTGTGCACATGTGGTGATTATATCACCAATTTGCTAGTTTACAAATGATAAAAACGGAATTGTTTTTGCACATGACCATTATTATATGTGTCTGTGACTCAGTGATTAAAAGTTAATGGCCTTAAAGAGAAAACTATTAGAAACATTAACTAGGGTTTTGAGTTATATTTGTGAGGATAATCTTTGTTTACTTAAAGAAGACAGCAGGATTTCTACGAAAATACTGAGTAAGATTGGAGTCTAACCAGGAAGCATAAGACATGTTATGAGTAATTCAGCATATCTTCCCTTTCCTGCAGGGCATGCTGACTAAATTACTAAAGAAATCTTATTTTCAAGCAAATACATCGTTATTGTTTAAAACAGAAGTATGAACATGTCCTTAATTTTATCCATTATCTTACCTACATTTCTGTTAGCCCAAGGTCAGACTATCGGTCTTCTTTACTGGCCACTCCTCTTCTCCTCAATATTCCTTTCCTCGTACTTCTTTCATTTTCATGGAGAAATCATTTATATTCAAAATTAGATAGAGACTCTCAGTCTACATCTCCAACCCAGGTTCCCTCATGTGTTACGGACACATACTTCCAGCTTTCTACTTGAGATCTCCCCCCGGATAGTCCACAAGCCCAAACTTAAATTGTCTCAAATGGAGCTCATTATCCATCAAATCAAATGGTTCCTCCCCCATAGAATTTTCCATATGCTTCCACTAGCTCTTATCTCACTTCCTGTTTCTTTCACTGGACTGAAGGCGATGAACGTGCGTCTTTTCCCTAGTGCCTGGCACGGTGCCTGGCATCTGGTAGGCATTTATAAATATTTGTGGAAGGAATGAGTGCACATGACACTCATATGCATATAAATAGGGATTTATTTCCACCCTAAACCCCAATGTTTATGAATGGTTTTTAAATGGATGAGTAGCTCTGATAGACATATAGATATAAGTATTTATTCTCACATCAACCACCAACTACTATATCTACATGAGGTCTGGAGATCGAATAATGTCTGTTTTATGCAGCAAGGAATATAATTCGCACATTTCAGGTTTCTTTCCTATTTTTTCTCACATTGAAATCCTATTGTGTTTGAATTCAGTATTATAACAGAAGCATTTTTCTATGTCTGAGAAAGTCCCAGACATTATTTTTACCGATGGAAAAATTGTGCCTTGAAAAGAAGTTCTTCAGGGGCGCCTGGGTGGCTCCGTCGGTAAGCGTCCGACGTCAGCTCAGGTCCCGTGGTTCGTGGGTTCGGGCCCCGCATAGGGCTCTATGCTGACTCTGGGCTGATGGCTTGGGGCCTGGAGGCTGCTTCGGATTCTGTGTCTCCCTGTCTCTCTGCTCCTCCCCTACTCACACTCTGTCTCTCTCTCAAAAGTAAATGAACATTGAAAAAGTTAAAAAAAAGAAAAGAAAAGAAGTGCTTCACGCTTACTCCAAAAGATGAGTTTGAAACATCATAAGGACCTCATGTAGCACCTACTTCTATTCAACCGTCTCTGCTTTCCACCAGTGATTCTCAAAGTGTGGTCCCCGGACCGGCGGTATCAGCAGCATCTAGGAACTTGTTTGACATGAAAATTCTTGGGCTCCACCCCACACTTTCTGAGTAAGAATCTCAGGCCAGGGGCCCAACAATCGGTGCTTTAACAAGCTCTCCAGGTGATTTCAATGTACAAACAATTTTGAGAATCGCTTTCATACACTTGCCAGTGAAAGAATCCTCTTGAACTCTTTCCACCCACTTCTCCTGTCAGTTAGGTCCCTTATTAGTCCCACATCATGTTTGGGTTGGAAAACGCCTTCTATGTTTGATAATGACTCTTTAGAACAGGGCATGGCTTCCTGTACCTAAAACATAAATATAAATGTGGTGCAAGGCAGTAGTTTTTTTAAACTTAGTTTTAACAACAGCAATATTCTTCAAATGAAATCCTAAACAGAAGCCGTGTGCGCGTGCATGCATGTGTGTTGGATAAAAAGGAATTACTGTGATTGGATATAGTTGAGGGGGTGGGGGAAACAGAGTTCCCATACGCCACTAGGCGCCCTCCCACCCAACCCTTTTCCCCATGCCATCTCCAGGGAATAGAACTTGAGAATTGCAGAAGCAGTGGGATAGATGAACAGTTGGGAGACCTGGGCTCTAGTTTCTTTCCTTGGGCCATTCATTTGGCATCTCTGAGCCCCGTGTTCCTTGTCTGAACATGACGAGTAATCTGTAATTCCTTATCCAGTTGTTGGAAGTTTATTTATTTTTTTCATTTTTTATTGCTTAGCTTCTGATAGCAAGAGATCCCGGCTGTCTTGAAAGGTCTCCCTTCCTTGGAGACGCAGGAATAAATGTTGGCCTTGCCATTTGCTTGTCTTCTGTCTTCTACTTCAGTATTGACTTCCAGGCATTAATGAATAAACAGGGCCAGGCTGCTGTCATTAGGAGTGCCAATAAAGAGAAGAAAATCTTCCACCAGAGTCACATTAACATTGAACAGATTTTCAACCCCAGCATTTGACTGGGAATGTGGGCTGGTGATAAGGGCATATGTGAAGAATTTAGAGAGTAGCACAACATAGTTGCACTGGCCTTTTCTGCAGCCTCCCCTCCGTGTTCTCTTTCTGCCCTCCCCCCCTGTTCTTCTTCCTTCCCCTCCTTCCTCTCCTCCTCTTCCTCAGAGAGCTTGCAGAGCACTGGCCTACAGTCACTCTCCCCATATCACATCACCTGACTCTATGTCTTTGTGACTCCCAAGGTCAAAATCTATGATGGGAAACCAAATGTGTAGGTGCCCCTAAGTATCGTGAGCGTTACTTTCACACTCCCTCTTGCAGAGATCTCTGGATTTCCCTCTTCTCTCTCCCTGATCCTTCTCTTCCTCCATTCAGTTCCCCTGACTCTGTCTGAGGCCACCTAGAGACAGCTCTAAGTTTACTGGTCAGAACTGTGCTATCCCATTGCTATAGACTGAGATATTTGTATCCCTCCAAAATTCGTATGTTGAAACCTAATGCCCAGTGTGATGGTGTTTGTGGGGGTGGGACCTTTGGGAAGCGCTTAGTCAGGAGGACGAGCCCTTATGAATGGTAATGGTGCCCTTCTAACAGATCCCAGAGAGATCTCTCATCCCTTCCACTGTGTGAAGATACAGTGAGAAGACAGCCATGTATGAACCCAGAAGTGGGCCCCTCACCAGACACCAAATCTGCCAGCGCCTTGGTCTTCGACTCCAACCTCCAGAACCGTGAGAAATATCGTGTAGCCAGAACAGAATAAGGCACCTGCTCTTCTGTAAAGCAGGGTCTGCGTGTGTGAGGAAGGGGATGGTGGTAATGGAGCAATGGGGACCTGTGGGGTGAGGTGGGCACAGTGTCGTGTTCTCGAAACTTTACTCCCATAAAGTCTCCTATGACTTTCCTGGAAAGAAGGTCATTCTGGCCTCTCCTCGGCAAACGGCGAGGGGCTCCTTCTCTGAGATGCGGAGACCTCGCTCCATCCGTCATCCCCTGGTGTGTCAGAGGTTCTGACAGAAATACCAGACGCACTTTAATTGAATTTGTGGACCAAAAATGGCCTGACAGGGAAAGCATGTTGATAAGAATCTATGTTATAGCTTACATTTTACATTAGACGGTACTACTTAGGCACATAAAATTCTTTTTTAAATGGGATTTAAAAAGTGGAATCTATATGACTGTGCTCTTGTTTGCTTTTATCATATGGAAAACGAAAGTACTTGACTGCTTGGTCTGGACAGCTGGCAGCCTTATCCATCCTTTTCCTCTCTCTCCTGTGTTTTCGGCTCCCCACCCCCAAGGTTCAGTCTCCATTTTCCCCTCTACATGTAAATGAGTACAAATCTTATCTCACCTATCTTTTGCCCTTGTGCTTCCCCTTAGCCCCTAGTCTACTTCTCTTTTCCTCACAGTCAAGCTCTTTGAGATAAGGCTTAATACTTGGGGTCCACAGCGGTGCCCCTGCTGTCTTTCTCACAACCACCCATGAATCCCCAGGCTTCCATTACTTCCAACCCCCTTGCTGGGACACCCATCTCAAATCCGACAGCAACACTGCAGCCATTATCACATTTGGTCTCCCTAAAAAAAAAAAAAAAGCTGATTATTTCCTTCTTGAGTCTCTTCCCTCCTTCAGAGTCCACGGCCCTACTCTCTGCTGGTTTTCTTCATAGCTCAGTAATTCATTCTCCTCAGCCTTTGCTGATCCTTTAAATGTTGGTGTTCCCTGAAGTTCTGTCTTCTGCTTCCTGCTTTTCTGTGCTATTTACTCATCCTGGGCCAAACCATCCACATCCGGGGGCTCAGCCCTCACCTACGTGCTGATGGTTTCCAGACCTATACCTGCAGCCCAGGCCTGCCTTTCTTGGGCTCCACACACACTTATCTTCGAATGTCTCCATTTAATAGGTTCCTCAGACTTAGGTCTGTTAAGAAATTAAAAATATTATCTTAACTTTTAAGCTCCGCTCCTTTTGCTTGAGGAACAACACCGAGTGAGAAACAGAGACTCATCCCAGACCTGGTTACACTTAAGTTCCATCAATCAGATCCTCCTAATATTACATTTGACGTGTTTTTTTTTTTTTCTTTCTACTGTCTCCACCAGCTACGATCACTACTGCCTCGGATTTAGTTCAGACTGTGTCCACTTTTCACCTGGGCCAATGCCTTCTGGGCTCCCTGCCTTCAGTCTCTCACACTTCCACGTCACCCTACATCTACTCTCCAGATGATCTTTCTCAAAGGTCTATATTGGTGTTGTCCAGTACACTAGCCTTTAGGCACACACAGCTACTTAATTAAAATTAAGTAAAATTTAAAACGCCTCAGTCATGCTAGCCACAGTTTAAGTACTTCATAATTAGCCCAAGTAGCTAATGGCTATCTACTGAACAGTACAGATAGAGAGCATTTCCATCATTGCAGAAAGTTCAACTGGATACGACTATTCTAGAATGTGATGTGATCATGTCTTCTCTCTGCTTGCTTCCATAATGATTCTCCACATACTTCAGATGAAACTCCAGACTCATTAGCTTGGCAAGTAAGTCCCTGCTTTTGGTGCACTCTCCCTGTCACCGCCCCCTCCACTTGAACCTGTGCCTTAGTCGTGTCAACCCACTGCTCCCATCCCCACGCCTCTGTGCTTTTGGTTATGCTGTTTCTGCCGCTCGCTCGGAAGGGCTGCCTTTCTCTGTCCCTTTAGAACTCTTGTTTGTTCTTCCAACTCAATTCCAGCATCATTCCTTCTGTGAAGCTTTCCCTTGCCTTTCCAGGCAGAGTTTAGGCTCACCTTTTTATAATTTCCACTGGCAGCTTATAGTGCTATGACACTCATTGTTGAAAAGAAAAATCTATTGATTCAGCATGAAAGCCTGCATCATACTCCCTTCCCCCAACACAACCATGTCCTAATCTCCCAAACTTGTGACTATGTTACCTTACATGGTAAAAGTGCCTTTGCATTTGTGACTGAGTTAAAGTTAAGTTGAGATGGGGGAGGTTGTCATGGATTATCCAGATAGGTCCAATGATAGAATCAGAAAGGTTCTTGTAAGAGGGACGCAGGGATGTCAAGATGGATGCAGAGTTTGGAGTGATTTACTTTGAAGATGCAGGAAGGGGCCGTGAGCCAAGGAATGAAAGTAGCCTCCGGAGGCTCTAAGAGTCAAGGGAACAGATTCTTCCCTAGAACCTCCAGAAGGAACACAGCCCTGCTGACCCATTTGGGACTTCTGACTTGCAGAACTCTAATAGAATAACTTTATATTCTTTGAAATCACTAAATTGGTGGTAATTTGTCACAGCAGCAATAGAAAACCAATATATTCACCCTTTCATCTATCCATCCATCCATCTATACCACATATTTCACATAGATTTACCGAGTGACTGTCTTGTGCCAGACCCAGTATTGTATGCTAAGAATACAGTAATGAAAAAGATCCAATTATTGTTGGGGAAGGTGTGATGTAGGGGCAAGGGAGAAGGCAGGAGTCCTGAAACCTGGAATTGTGAAGGGCTGCCGTCCAAAGTTGAGGCTGTTTCCTGTAGAGTCATTAAAGGTCTTTTGCCTTATCGGTTCATAATTGGATCTTTGGCTGCCCTAATGTGGAAATGGGTTGATGCTCACACACCAGGAAGATGCACCAGGCTGCTTGTAATATCTAGGTGAGAAATGATGAAGGCCGCTAAGAAAGTGGATCTGGTAATATTTGGGTGGCATTGCAGAGGTAGAATTGATGGGGTTTTGTGATCAATTAGATACTGTGCCTGAGCGACAGAATCCAAGATGACTCTGCTCCAAGATGACTCTGAGAACGGGTGACTCTAAGCTCAGTGCCTGGCACACAGTGGATAAGAAACAATTGTCTTGAATTGAATTGTGTGGCAAGAAGACAATGGAGTAGATCATCACTGGGAGGGAAGGATGATGCCAATGAATCTGCACAGTGGAGGAAAATAAATAGAAGAATGTGTGTGTGTGTGTGTGTGTGTGTGTGTGTGTGTGTGCGCGTGTGTGTGTGTGTGCAGGGTGCTAGGAAAAGGATGTGAAATGTGTGCCCTGCCACCCTGTATGATTTTTACTGCCCAATTTAAGCTTTTGTGCTTTAAACCAAAACCATGTTCAGGGAGAAAATTGAGAAAACCATACAACCACCTTGAAGATGTCAGATTTCTCTCAATGGCGAGTTTAGCTACCGTTTTGATCTGAAATGGTTTTGAGCAGGGGAGGGAGAACAAGTCGTTTGGGGCGATATTTTGGTGCATTTGCTGTATCATTCTGGAAGGAGGGCAATGCCTCTGCTTTCTTCCTCTACGCATTCCCCTGTGCTGTGGGCAAGCCCAATGTCCAAACCCAGGAGTCTTTTCTGGCACCGTGTGGGATTATTTAGGGCCCCCGTGCCCAAGACCAGTGACCACATGGTGCTGAATGTTTACTATATTGAAAGGGTACTTAGGATTTCTGCTCCTCAGAGTGGCATCCTGTTCCACACTGATGGGAAAATAGACACAATTATTTAGCAAAGCCCTGGTTTCCCACCAGCCTTGCTCTGTGGCGTATTGACTGTGTCCCCAGTCGAGTAGAGCCCGTGGCGAGTGAAAAATCTCTTCTTTGATTTGAGTAAACCTCTCCTTTGATTTGTGTTCACGCAGAATGTTATTCTTTTTTTTTAAGTTTTTAAATTTTTATTTATATTTGAGAGAGAGAGAGAAAGAAAGAGAGAGAGAGAGAGAAAGAGAGCCTGAGTGGGGGAGGGACAGAGAGAGAGGGAAACAGAGAATCTGAAGCAGGCTCTAGGCTCTGAGCTGTCAGCACAGAGCCTGACGCAGGGCTTGAACCCACATGAGCTGTGAGATCATGACCTGAGCTGAAGTCGGACACTTAACCGACCAGGCCACCCCTATTCTAACAGATATTTATTGTGACTCTGCGGACTGAGGGAAGGGGAAGAGTCTTATGGTCTAGTTAGTTTGGAAAATTCTGGGTTTAACAAATGTACTGAAGTCTGCAGGACTTCTCAGAAGCTTTACTTTACAAATATATCCTGTGAATGTCTGAGAGAGAGGTAAAGATTTTCCTAAACTTATTTGACTCCAGAGCACTATGAAAATTATGTGGCAAAATGTTCCATGCAACAGAATTTGTTCAGAAAGTGTTGTCCTACTGAAGTAGCAGATGTCCAAGGTGTTCCTGTATGCCCAGCACACTCAGCAGGAGGCCATGATGATGACATTGAGCCATTAGCCATCTTCACAAAGCCTCCAATAGGCATGAATTGCTAGAGATAGACTGAGATGGTAATCGGACGAATTTTGTTGTTGTCGTTCTGACACTTTCAATTTGGGTTTGGACTCACTTTGCTGATGAGCCAGGATGCAGTTCTAATTCAGAGGCACTTCTGTCACCGTTCCATACCTTACCACACGCATCATCTCCTTCCCCCTCCCCTCAAATGTCTTCTTATAATAAAACAATCCATGCTGGTTACCTTCTTAAAAACTGTTTTAAAAATACTTCGAAAACACTAGGTCATTTTCTTTGGATATGGAGCATAATACAATAGTATCTTATTACTTACGTTCTGTGTTTCTTAATCCTCTGTGACTCCAGATGCATAGCATTTTGTGGTTTGGGGGGATTTTTATCATCTGGAATTTCATTTGATCCTTAAAACAACTTCCTAAGGAGGAGATGGTGAAATCATGTTGTCTTAGTCTGTTTGAGCTGCTATAACAAAGCACCGCAGCCTGGATGGCCTAGAAGCAGCAGAAACTTTTTGCTCCCAATTCTGGAGGCCAGAAGTCCAAGAGCAGGGTGCCAGCATGGTGAGAGTACGGGTGAGAGCCCCCTCCTGGATTGGAGACAGCTGCCTTCCTGCTTCGTCCATACAGAGTGGACTAGGCTAGGGGTCTCTTTCCTAAGAGCACTAATCTCCATTCATGAGAACTCCACCTTCGTGACCAAATCACCCCCCGAGGCCCCCAGCTCCTAACACCTGTCACCCTGGGCATTAGGTTTCAACATAATGAAATCTGGAAGGACACAAACATTCAGCCTATAGCGCCCAGTGTATAGACAAGCGAAGCAAATGACATATTTGGGTGCCTAGTTTGTGGAACTAAGCGTTTTACATACCTGAGCTGGCTTAGAGCTCCTCTCCGCTCTACGTATTAGGACATGTTATCCTCATGTTAGAAATGAAGACCCTTGAGGCTAAGAGAGTGAAGAACTTCTCCAAGGTCACGTAACTTGTAAAAGGAGGTCTGGTAGTTTAAGCACATGATCGTTTAGCCCCCAAATCCACTCTCTTTCCACTGTGGCATCCTTAAAGAGGAAGCTGAGACCAAGGGCAGGGAAAGATTGCCCAAGTTCACACAGGGAGTTTGGGAAAGTGCTAATTCACTTGACTTTTAGTCCAAGGGCCTCTCTTCTACATATTTTTGCCAGGTCACTGGAGGGCATTTTCGAGAATAAGTAATGACCTGTGAAATGTCACTGACAGCAGCAACAATAACAACCAAAGGAGAGCAGCGGGGGAGAGGGAAAATGCAGGGCCTCGAAACCTCCCCGCCCGTCCCTCAACATCCTCCATGGTGCAAAGCAGAAGTGAGCCTGCATTTCTGAGAAAAATGCCACCCAAACTGTGTTCTCTTTTGTGACATAGGTGAGGGGCTGGGGACGGCTGTGATATGGATGAGGAGTTTTGGCTCTCCTCACCTCGTCTTGTCATGGCCAAAAAGAAAATAGAGCAAATCCCCTCCCTCCCCACCAGCCCCTCTAGGGATACCTACTGTTTCCACTAATCAGATGCATGCGATTCAGAAGCGTTTAGCAGGTTTCTCCTATGGGCGAATCCCTGTGCTGGTGTCATGGGGACAGCAATGGAGGTGAGTAGGGCACGTTTTCTCAGTCTGAATGGAGAGGCTGGGTGTGAAAAGCACTACTGAAGAGGTACAAACTGTCGGGAGAGCAAGACTCGAGGCACTTAAGGGGATTAAGAGGGAGTCTTGGGCATTTAGCGCACATAATGTTCACCGTAATCACTCAGAACAATTACTGGGGGTGTCCTGCTTGCATTTACCGTGTACTTAGCTCATGGGGCAGTGTGGGGGGGAGTGGTATTTGCTGTGTAGCCCCTAGCACACAACCACGGTGGGGCGAATTTTTGTTGCCACTTTCCCAAACCCACAGCCCTTCGAAAGCTTTCCTTGAGACCAGGTTGGAACAGAAAGGTAGTTATGTTTCTATATCCTAATTCCACCCTGAGGGCTCCATGACACTCACGCCACAGGAGAGTGAATCCTGAAGCAAAAGAGAAGTGGCCCGGTCCGTACTGTGTTGTTGACTTCCAACCCTCCGCTCGGGAGCTGAGAGTGATTGCGTTCCTCTTCCTCCCTCTGTTTCCCAAGTGTCCCTTCCCCTCTTTAATGCAGTGGGGGGCAGAGTCTGCACCTGGGCCTTGCACAGGGTCGCTGCTGGTGGGAATCATGGCAGAAATCCTTCTGCTTCCTTTCTTGTTCACTGAGGCTCTGAGGGCTGGGCAGAAATAGAGTGGCCCAAAGGGGAAATCTAATGGATGGAGCAAAGGCCAGGAGGAGTCAAGGTAGCAGAATCTCTTTCCATCTGTTGGGATTATTTTATTATTCATGTATTCATGTCTTCGGCTGTTGAATGAGGATCTGTGGGCCAGGACTGACTTCGGTGATTCACAAAAACTTTGAAGATAACTAGGGGAATATGGAAAAGGCTCCTCAAAGAAGAAAAGGCACTTTATAAATCCAAGGCAGTTACACTGTCTTGGGTGACAAATTCCAATGGGCTCATTCACATTGGCCGCACTTAGGTGTGCCAGTGCCCAGTGATTTCCCCTCTTGCGCATTTAGGCTTCCAGATCGTTAGGCCGGGAGAAGTAAGTGCTTCCCCTGAGGAGATACAGAGTCACTACTCCGCTATTCTCCCAGCCTCGCCGTTGACTCAGGGAATCTCTGAGAATCTCTGGAAGGGACTTCAACAATCATTTAGTCCGGTTGCCAGTGTACATTCCCTTGGTGAGTAGACGAGTGGGAATGCAAAGTAAAAGGGCAGTTAATTCTCACTTATTTGGATACAGATTGTCCGCAGGCATGGAGTGCACGATTTGTATGTTCGGAGACAGTGATCGGGGATCTTCTTACCTGTCCCTTCTCCGAGCTAAACAATCACAGATCACATTAGTGTTCCTTGGAGGGCTCATTTCAAACTCTGGAAATCGCATGAATCGAAGCCATCTTCATCTAACTAGGTTGATGCTGCCTTCATTTTCATTCCAGAAACTTTTGGCTCTTCCCCATTCAGAAGGGATTGCCTGCATTCGAAATAGGATGACGGAGGAATTACTCTCGCTGAGATTACCCTTCAGCGCCATCCCAGAACTGAGACACTCTGCTAAATGCTATTGCCGTAATGACTAGCAATCACGGCACAATCACGGAAATGAATTAAATTATTAATTTCAATAGCACCCCATGGTGCATTTATAAATTCCACCATCTGGGGAACATAAATATGGAGGTCCGCATTCTAAACTTGGAGGCATGGTGCTCACTGCCAAGGGCTGTATCTTTGAAGGCAGTAAAGATTTTTCAAGATACTATATGTGGAGCGGCAAGCTGTGCATTTGAGAGAAGGCTCTGTCCCCAGGTCTCTATTAGCTTTACCATTTATTTAAGGCTCTCTTTCCTCTTAATTTTTAACCAGTTCTTATCTTAGAGAGCCAACGCGTAAAAATCCACAGGACGGGAAATAAAATAGACCTCAGACTTGAACTGTTGAGTTCTTCACCCCCTTTTCTCTTCATTGAATTTCCTTTTGTCCTCCCCCAAAGTCTCTTACCGACTAGCTTCAAATATGTAAATCTCTGTGTTAATAAGTTCTTCTTACCGAGACAGCTATTCTTAGGTTTTGAATGTTTTCAAAATCCATCTAAAGCTTTAAGATAATTGTTTCTGAAGCAGAGGGGATGGAGGTCCTGGAGCGGTGTGTAACCTACTCTAATAAAAGAGGTTTAACTTTCCTTCCTTATGTGGAACCATTTGACCAGATGTTGGGGTTCAGCAAGCCCTCCGTTTGCCATCTGTGACATCCCCAAGGGCCAGTGAGAGAAGGGCACTTCTAAAGAGCATATGTAAATGACTTCCACGGAGCCCTGCAGGGACACGGTAGGCCATCTTCTTCCTACTACGGATTACCAACTCAAAGCCAAGAAACAGCCCAGACCTCTCTGTCTCTATGCCACAATTTCCAAATATCCACAATGGGAATTCTAATCGATGAGTTCACTTAAGAAGCAGAAGACAAACGCATAGCTTTTCTATAGGATAAATAATTCTATGGCATCGGTGCTGTTGCGTGCTTGTGATCTCTTAGCTCTCCGCGTGTATAGGGCTTGGAAGCAAACTGAGTCTCCGCTAGCCGATGAGGAAGACGACTACTGAACATCAGAGCTGCTCATTTCCGACATAGCTCAGGCAGTTCTGTAAGTTAATGTAGGCCTGTGGGCCACTGGTCTCTCGTTGAAACTGAAGGTTCGCCCTAAAGGTCTCCCCCTGATCCTGCGCAGCCACCACCAGCTGCCGACGTTCACTGGCTTTGGTAGGTGAGGTCAAGTGAAAACGTTTTGGGATGGGATGTTTTCTAGCAACTGTCTTGCTGGTTGATTCCCGTGCAGTTCCCTGTGGAGTCAAACATCAGGGTAGCTCGGGATATGGTGATCTGAAGCTTTGGGAATAAGTGGTTTGTGCCTAATCGGCATTTCATTTCTTCATTGTTTTAGATGCCATTCTCATAACGTAGCCAAATTAGCTTATTATTAGCCATTTACAACAAGAGAATAAACAGAACCAGTGATCACAATGGATTTGCACAAAGCTGCCGATCTTCACGGCAAGGCCCTTGCCAATAGCTTCCCTTTCTGTCCCTGGATTGTAAACATTAACGTTCATCACATTGGAGGAGCTGGACCTCTAGGGACTCCCGTGTCCTGGGTTTATTAATGATAATGAAGGACCCCAAATCAGTGATTTCTGCAGTTTAGCCACGGGGTCCCCAACCTCTGTAGGAGTTAGTAGACTGGAATAATTACAGACTAAATAGTGATGATAAGGAGGAAATGTAGTGTAGTTGGAGTTAGTGGGCTGAGAAAACCAACGTTTCCAGGATCAGGAGCATCTGTTTGCTGTTATAAAGGGGAAGGGTCAAAGTAAAGAGACCTTCCCCTGATCTGCATGAGTTCAGTAGCTGGAAAAGACTATGCAAAGTTATCATAAAGACAAGATGTAATAAATAGCAAGACTCTCAGCACCTTGCTCCCAGCAGTGGGAAGACGAAGTGTTGGCATGGGTTTTGAGGTGAAAATCTTGAACAGTCGCTGCTTTGCTATCGCAACCAACACTGGTGAGCCTGGAGGAGCCGTTGTGACTTTGCTTGGGAGCCTGGATTGACTTCCGACTCAAACATCAGAGAAAACGTCTCTCGCACAGAATTGAGAAGCTCACTGTCTTAAGGTGAGCCCGTCACAGCAGCAGCTCTTGGCAACTGCAACTCTTCTTTTCTCTCTGGGTGTCAGATAGCTCACCCTAAACCACCAGCAGCTTTCCATTAATGAGCTGAATTCCTCCGAGGCCCAGGTCAAGCGGCCTGCCCAAGGCCATGACGGAGGGCCCCTGTAGACTGCAGGCCCGGCAAGTATGGCTTCCTGCCAGACCATACCTCTCCCCTACAGTCTCCTTGAATCCCACTACGTGGATAGATACACCATCTGACACTGCCCTGCAGTGAATAAAGGGAAAGAGGAAACCAGCATTTCTTTCTGAGTTGAAAGCATATGGTGCTATCAAGGTGGGGAGGCGGGGAGAAGGAGGCCGGGGAAGATTCAAAAGTATGTTGGTTATACCTATAAGGGCAAGTAGCATAAGAGAGAAGAAAATGTTTTCTCATTCCTTGGGCAGTATCTAAACAGCCCTCAGTCCAGGAAAGGAGAATGCCTGTCTGAGTGAGGACCAGCTCTAAATTGACTGGGCACTTCTTAGTTCAAGGGTAGTTGCTTACCCAGGTGACAATTTTCAAGTGACTGTTTCTTTATCATAAGATTTGATGGCGAATTTAATTGGCCCTGGGGCCAGAGGATAGAGAAACAGTACAGCCCTGTGAAGAATCATTGCAGGAGATCTAAATAAAATTCAGAAAAACTCACACCTCAATCCCTTCTAAGATGGCCACCAGAAGGTAAGAGTAAATTGGCAATCCTTAAAATAAGACCCTGATAGACTCACCTGGCTTCTTACACCATTCTTTTACTCAGATGCTTCCTGCATTTTTCATGAGGGAAGCGTTATCAGTTTTTGCTTCTTTAGGGAACCTTTCTGAGGCAGTCTGGAAGAGGTAGGTTCTGCAGGAGGGCGGGGTGGGGGAGGACTCTCTGGCTGCCCCAGGCCCCACCCAGCCACCCTACAGGCTAAGAGTGGTACCTCCCAGCACACTGGAAACCCATTCATGGAGCCTGGATGTGTCGAGCCACACCCATGAGGCAGTGCTGCACTCCTCTACGCAGGTGCACGTGGTGGGAGGCTCTGTGAAAGGAGAGTGACCCTGCTTATACCTCTGGACGTCTGACTGCAAGCTCGTCCCCACATCTCCAGCTTCGGGGCTGCCTCCAAAGCTCCCAAGAAACTCATCACTGGAGTCTTCTAACTTCAGGGAAATTCAGTTACATACGGATTTCTTTGGGACTTGCCTGAGTAATTCCATGTGGTCATTATTGGGCATTACTGGGAATCAGGGGACATTACCAGGTATCATTGGATAATCTTTGTGATTGTCATGTGAATAGGTCAGGCCCACCCACACTTTAAGGCCATCTCTGGCCCTGAACAGAGGGAGGGCTGATCCGCTTCTGAAGATGGATGACACAAAATAGAGCTGCCCAGAACCAGGCTTCGGTTCTGTCCTCTTGGGGTCCACCTGTTTTATGTTTGCTCGGATCTCTGATGTTTGCTCCCCGACTCTTTCAGATGGAAGTCTCTAGGGCATAGACTCTCAGCCAGAGATTTTTGTGTATGTGGTTTACTGGAAAGTAGTCTCAGAAACAACACCCTGTAAAGGACCAAAGGAAGCAAGATTGGGCGGGGGCGGGGGGGGAGTGGAAATGTGATACAGTTATAACAGAGGCTTGGCCAACTTCACAGTGAGCTCTAGGACAGGTACGGCCTTGTAGAGTTGTTCTGAATTGAAGCAAGTGCGCCAGGCATTTTGTACTTCTGAGCTAGAGGGGTTCAGCAGAAGCCAGTTGCCATGGCAGCTCTTGGCAATAGACGGGGGCTGCTGGGGAAGGGATGTGTTTTCAGGGAGGTGGCTCCCTTCAGGTGAGGGAAATTCTCAGGAAGTCAGCTGTGAATTCTCAGGAGTCAACTCACGATTGCTGGGGGAATAAGTGTGTCGGTTCTTTGAGACAGACAGGTGGAGAGAGAGTGCGCGCACACGTGTGCATGTGCGTGTGTGTGTGTGTGTGTGTGTCTATGTGGCTGAGTGGCACACCCTGGCAAACACAGTAACCACCGCTGAGTGACTCAGATACATTTCATTTGTCTAGTAAATTTGCCCCATCTGGGAATAGCTCCTCCAGGATTATGGATGGCCTCTTTGAGAAAATTTACAAGATTAAGATTAATGGGACCAACTAGTTTCCACTATTATGGCTGCTCTTCAGGCCACAACTGACACTCATCATCTTCGTCCTCTGCTTCCGATTTCATACTCTCTCTTAACGTGGACACCTCTGCCCTCAGTTGGCACTAAGTCTGGGTTGCTTGCCTGATGGAATGACCAGATTCTCATGCCTGAGAAGTGCGAGGTCCCTGTCACCATGTCCTCCTCAGACCATGACTTGCTGGCCTTGTCCATTTGCCATCACAGTTAGGCAAGAGAGTACAAAAACGTGCTCCAGTGGATCAACTGTATGCCAGGCATATTTCTTTCTCCCCCCATTATAAGAGTCCTACCTCCTCCTCATGATCAAGGTCAATTATCCCTACCAGTATAGTGACTCCTTTTCTTGCCTGCTTGTCTCTAGGTACAAGGATCCTGAAGTGACCAGGTGGTACCTATAGCCTTAAGCCTTAAGGATATTTTTGCTGTGTCCTTAATAAAACATCGCCCCTCTGGGAACCAGGACCTCTAGACCCATAGAGCCTAAAGTTGTCGGGATGGAAAACTTGGATTTCTCAAGTGGGCCACCAGGAGTGATGGTAAGCGGGGCCATTCCTACTTCCATTTCCTGGTCCCCAGTCCAATGAACTCCCCCTATCAAGGCACAGCACCATATAACAGTTGTTGATTTAAGATGTAGATCTCATCCTGGAGGATGGTGTTCCATTCTTGCAGGTATCATCTTCAAGCAAACAACTTCCACTATGCCCTCAAAAAACCATTTCATTGCTTTATCAGGTCCACAGATTCTGTGTGTTGTGATATTTCATAGGACCACTGGATCCTTTCGTTTTATGCCCACTGCCACACCTCCTTTTCCATAAAATGGGTCCCTTAGAAGTGACATGAAGTGAAACATTAAGCAGGTAGTAAGTGACATAATAAGTGACATATGAAGTGGATGTTAGTAGACTAAACATCCGTAGTTAAGTTGGCCAAAGCCTTGCTTGCAAGCAATCTGTATGTTGGTTTCAGTCCTGAATTGCTACCCCATCCAGGGTGAAAGGAATCTATTTTGATCAATTTGCCACCAGGTGGCTGCTTGGTCTTCTTGAAGGATGATGCCATGTAAGGGGCTCAAAACTGGTCTTTATGAATGTTGAGTTGGACATTTGGCATTGACAAATAAGTTGCCTCTGGTGAGCGGGAGCCCATAGTTTAGGGTCTCTTCATGCCTCCAATTCCTGTCACAATGGCTGTCCCATTCATCACACCAGAATTAGAGTGACTAGTGATAGAGGTTGGCTGACATCAATTGGCCTAGTTGTTACATTTAGTTGATTATTTAGTGGCTGTTTATTCCATCATGGTTACTCTCTGATGGACATTAACATACTATAAAAAGATTTTCATATTTCATGCCCACCTCTATAGATTCATAACATGTGTCTTTCTCAGATTTGGTCTCCAATCTTCTAAGCCTCTTCATTCTAGATCCCTGTCTCGCCAAGCCATTCACCACTACTCATGAGTCTTGGTATAGTCTAACTTCAGCTGACTTTTTTTTTCCATATACAGTTTATGATCACATATACCACCTAAAGCTTTGCATATTGGAAGGATTTCCTCCTTCTTGCTGAAGGCCACCGGTTAATGGAGGTGTAGTTCATCAGGAGTGCATTTTCAGCTTGCACTCACATTTTGAGCCATCCGTATATCAAGTTTGGCCTTTCCTCACCTCCCTCAGGTGCTCATAAGGTGCCTGCCACATGGTCATAGACGCGAACCAAGGGCAAAAGCATCAGCGGTGGCTGACACAGGTTTCTGGGCCCCTGATTTTGCCATTTGTACCTTCTGACTGTGCTTATGTCTGATCCTGGATGTCCTATTCCATCTTAACGATTGAAAGCTTTTGTTTCTGACCAGCCTTTCATGACTTGGTGGGTCTGATAAAGATCATCATGACGGGTAGTTCTGGCTAGTAGACCATGGCCACTCTGTGTCCTATGGTCAATGTTCCGTCTCTACGAGGGTCCGGCAGCATGCGAGGAACTCTTTTTTAAATGTTTCGTTCTTCGCTATAGATGGCATACCCTCACTTCAGAAACTTAGGGTTCTATATTCTGATTCTTCTACTAGCGTTTGCCGTATACTCTGCATGCCATCTTTTTGGATCATCAGGTCCAACAGGCTGTATCGAATACGTGGCAGGCTGCCTGTACCACAGTCTGAACCTGCTGCGCAGTCCTTTCTTTCTGCGCCCCACTCAAAGCTGTGTGAATTATGCTATGGATTTCTAATTTCTACATCAGCAAGTTTCAGCCACTCTGCTTGCCAAGTTTTGCTACATTTTAGATAACCCATCTCCCCTAAATTGTTACTGATAAGCACCCCTATTCTCTCATCGGCTGGCCTCCTGCCATCTAACATGAATCTCTCCCCTTACTTCAAGGCCTTTGCTCGTTGTGTTTCACTTGTCAGATTTACCCTTTCTTTAGCTTCGTCTAATCTCTCACCTTTCTACATAAAACCCTACCTTCCCTCTGAAGACTTCTTTGACTTTTTCCGGCAAGTCGTTCCTCTCCTCTCTGCAATCCTGTGGTACCTAGAGGCATGCCAATGCCCGTTGCCACTAACATACCTGTTGTTGAATAACGCTTGCCCTGTGCTTCATGTCCATTACCTGTTTTTACCCTAAAACTAAAATCTCCTTAAGGAATGCATCCAAATCTTCCTACAGTTTTTGTAGGCATGCAGCTAGTTCTTGGTAAATACTGCCTGATGGAGCTATTCCCTCCTTATCCCTCAGCCTAAACCATCGGGGCTCGTAGTATGACCCAATGTATGCCCTGAGGGCTGAGGATATCCTAGAGTCCACACTTGTCTTCTCTATACCCAATCCAGAAAGATTCTATGCATTGATAAACTTGTCAACAATCATGCAAGCTCATGAATTGCTAGTTGTCCCCTCAAATTGCTTCAGTTTGGAAATTTTGCCTTCTTGCTTGGCACAATGGTCTGATCCTGCTGCCAGTGTGCTTCACTAAGGAAGATCGTCAGATCCTGCCTGGTTCTTAGCCTCTTTTTCCTCATGTCAAGTGTCGTAGACACCACTTACTAGGCACATCCCTCTCCCAAACTCCAGAACAAACCTGAAGTTTGAAAGATTTAAGAAACTACAGCTGTCCATTGTGTTTCAAATCCCCTAGACCTTGGGCTAGAAAGCTGAATAGTTGACCTTGTCCTTATTTCTGAGACAGGCTCCACATTTGCCCTGGAGCCAAGAGCCGGATTGTCTTGTATCCCCTGCCTCAGAAATGCAACCAATACTCCAGAATCTGTTTTATCGAGGGTTTACATCACCTTGCACACTTCCCTGATTCTGTCTGCTCCTCTGGGCCTCCTGGTGTTGACCACAACAGAATTTACCAGTAAAGCTTCCCTTTTTAAGTCATATGAAGTCTCTTGACATTAATCTTTTGCCTAAGTTTCAGCTAAGTCCGCAGTCTACCTGTTGGATTCAATTTCTTTCACGCCTATTGTAGAATATTTCTGGCCTTTGCCTACTGAAGAGAGAGGACAAGCAGGGAGAAGAGAAACCTGTGGCTGAACGCTGGGAGAGCAGCATAATGAACAGGCAGTGTGACAGGTGGTGTGACAAATCAGGAGTGGTTCAGACAGGGTCTAAACTCAAGCCAGGTGTCATGACAGGTGTCATAGTACAGGTGGAGGCAGAAGATAACCTAAAACGACATTGATGATGTTATGGAGGTGTGGAGAGTGCTAGTATAGGGTCAACTCCCAGCTCAGAGGAAAAACGGAAGCATGAACTCAGTTACACAGTCAAGGCTAGTATTGTAGAGAGTGCCTTAGTGAGCACTTAGATTCCCGGGACTCTTGTCAAGACTTCAGATACCTGATTCCCACTGTCTGAGAGGCTGAGATGCTGGAATAGTTTCTTCTGCGGTAAGGCAGTTCGGACAGACTTTGGAAAGAAACAACCCTAAACTCTCCATGGTTAAAATAACAAATGTTGATTTCCTGCTTACCCTACCATTAAGAGGTGGTGGTGTAGGGTCAGGAGCAACTCTGTTTCACATAGACATCACTCAAGATCCCAGGCTGATGAGATGCCATCATTCCTGGTACTGACGTCTCATCTGGAGGCTCAGATTTGCCTCTGGGTTTGTTGCTGCCAAGTCTAGAGAGTTGTATATAAACTATTAAATGTTTTGGACTCTTCTGATCACATTTCATTGGCCTGAATGACTCACAAAGGCAACTTCAAAGGGTAAGGCTCTGTAATCTTCCTATACCTGGAAGGAGAGGAGAATGGGATGTTGGAACACTAGCGATGCCTACCAAATGGAGTCAGAATCAACTCATAAGCTGGACTTTGCTTGTGTCTATGTGCTTGGTGGGAGCTTAGGGGACACTTCATTGTTGTCTCATCCTGGGAAGAGTAGAATAGAGGAAAAGGACAGGTTAGCTGTTAAGAATCCTCCATAGAGAAAAATGTATTCTGAACTATAGCCATAGTTTGTAGTCTGGAACCAATTCACCTTTGGTTGGGCCTCTACTTCTGGGCATGTGTCTTCTCATTCACCGCTCTTAATATAAAGCCAAACCCAGCCATCAAAATTGGCTATTATTTTCCATTGGAGATGTTTCTACAATGAACTTCCATGCTCTGTCTCCACTTGTTGTCATTATGTAAATCACGTCACATTGAGCTAGTTGGCCCTGCCTAGGATTGTGACCCATGGCTATAGAAAAGTCCCATAACTCATCTGGGAACTGAGCTATCTTCTTTGATTTTATTAACAACATTCCTTGACTGACTGACTCACTCATTATATCCTGGGAACTTATTGAAATAACTTCAGCTTTCGGGAAAAAAAAAAGGAGTACAACTAATGAGATGTAATTCAACTTATTTTTTTAAAGAGATCTTTAAAAGCGTATCTATACACAGACTTGTGCAGACAGAGACACATATCCAAACTTGCTACCTTTCAGAACAAGGGAGTTGTACTTCACAGTTTAAGAACCACTCTGAAGAACCTCTATGCTGTCATAGAGTAGCAAGAGTCATTTCAATTGTAAAACCCATTGTGGAAATATCTCTGCCATAGATCCCTCAGCGGACACTCAAAAGAAGTGTTTTGTTCATAGGCAGAGCTTCGAGTGTCAGGACTGACAGTGTAGAAGGGTTTCAAAGAAGAGGCTAGGGGTGGGGGGGCGGGTCACAACTGCAGAAGATTCGAGTTGGCTCAGACCTGAGAGTCTCTCTGAGAAGCACTCTCCAGCACATTCCGGCAGGATCCATCCCAGGGCGATGCTCCCAAAGCCGTCATCACCTTCCAGGCTGGAAGCCACACTGATAGGAATTCTTGCTGGACACAGCCATGCAAGGAGGGAAGATTCTTAGAAATTGCTTGTGGATGTTCATGCTGTGTTTATTTGATTTGAGAAGCATTCTCTTCTTAACCAGCAGTTGTGGGCTTTTCTTAGCTCCAGGTGAAGGGGTGACTTCCGTCTTTGATTCAGTGCTCCTAATTGGGCTGTCCGTTAGTGGAGGTGGTGAGAAAACAATGCTAATGAGGTCAGGGGTTCAGTGCCCACGTGGGTCAGTTAGCTTTCCTTTGTTCTTTGGCCAAAAGTCTGTACAGGCAATACCCTGTTTTCTTGAGCGTCACTTCATCACACCTCACAGGTAGCATGGGTTTTTGCTTTTGTTTTTGCTTTCACAAGTTGAAGGTTCAAGACTTCCGGGGAGGAAGTCACTGCAGATGTGGTGGAGAGAACAAGGGAAGTGGAATTGGAAGCAGAGCCTGTGAGCAAACTGCTGCCGTCTCAGGATAAAACTGGAACCGGCGAGGAGCTGTTTTCTCACAGATGAGCAAAGAAAGTGGTTTCTCGAGTTGGAATCCTCTCCTGGTGGAGACGCAGTGAAGATTGTTGAAATGACAGCAAAGGATTTAGACTCTCATATGAACTCAGTTGATAAAGCAGCGGCAGGGCTTGAGAGGACTGACTCTAGTTTTGAAAGGAATTCTGGGGGTAAAACGCTATTGAACAGCATCACATGCTGTGGAGAAATCGGTCGTGAAAGAAAGAGTCAATGGATGCAGCCAGTGTCGTTGTTGTCTTATTTTAAGAAATGGCCATAGCCGTGCTGACCTTCAGCAACCACCGCTCTGATCAGTCGGCAGCCGTCAACATCGAAGCAAGACCCTCCCCCAGCAAAAAGATTAGGATTTGCAGAAGGCTCAGATTATGGTTACCTTTTATTAGCAATGAGTATTCTTTAAATTTTTAGTTTATTTTTGAGAGAGAGAGAGAGAGAGAGAGAGAGAGAGAGAGAATGCATGCCATCAACAGAGGGGCAGAGAGAGAGGGAGACAGAGGATCTGAAGCTGACAGCAGAGAGCCCAGTGTGGGGCTTGAACTCACAAACCATGAGATTTTGACCTGAGCCAAAGTCAGATGCTCAACCGACTGAGCCACCCAGGCACCTCAGCAATAAAGTATTTTTTAATTAAGGTGTATACATTTTTAAAGACACAATGCTATTGCGTACCTACTCGACTACAGTATAGTGTAAACATAACTTTTATATGCACTGGGAAACCAGAAAAGTCATTTGACTCGCTTTACTGTGATACTCCCTTTACTGAGGTGGTCTGGAACCAAACCCACAATATCTCCCAGGTTTGCCTGTAGTCTCTGTGTCCAGCTACTATGATGACAATAGAGATTGGGAGAGAGGAAGGGAATGTGGATCACTCTCTAATCTTAGACTCCCTGCAGTGAAGAACAACTCCAAGTTCATGTCCTTTTGCAGCAAAGTCACCTTCAGAGTTGGAGGACTGCCCATTAAGAAGCAGTAAGGAGAATAAAAGGTAGAGTTCCTTGGGGGTGTTAAGGAGCCTGTAGCTACAGGATCCATGCTTCCAGCTAGAGCATCAGCTCGGTCATTTATGTCAATGAGATAACAGCAGAAGGAGAGATCATTATTATTTACAGCCAATTTTTAATTTCTTATTAGCCAAAGTATCAAAACCTTCTCAACATTTGTGTACGGAATTAAAGTGGATTGCTTTGAGTATCGTGTCTTTTTGTTTTCTGTCACTGGCCATTGGAGACTCAAATGAACGATGACATGCTCATAGATAGCTGGAAAGAGAAGCCCTGACCTCAGCCTTAGATCTGGCTTTGCAATCGCAATGCATGGTTCCCAATGCTGTGCACAGCTTTCTCAGAATTCCTCTATCTTCTGTAATGCTTTGTAGCAACATAAATCAGAGTAGGCAGTAACCAAGCATGGTGGAAAAACTATGGGCTTCTATGTTATCTTATGACTCCTTAGCTGTGTGTGTGTGTGTGTGTGTGTGTGTGCGCACGCACGTGTGCACATGCATCTTTGGGAAAGCTAACTGATTGCTTTGAGCCTCAGTTTGCTTGCTTGTAAAATGGGCATATTAATGCTTACCTCATAGGGCTGTTGGAAGAATTGTGTAATAGTCCAATGTGGTACTTGGCATATTGTAAGTATTTTCCTTGATGACTTGAGGTCTTATTATCAACATGCATGTATTTATTTTAGTCGTTTGGCAAATTTCCCCCAGTTTATTGCAAACCCAAATGTGTAGAGCATCCATTGCTAATCCTCATTAGCAAATGCTGCTGATTGCCTTCCTGTATCCCTCAGCCCACCTGGATTCACCAGCAGCTAAGATAGACAGTCAACCTCTTCCCTCCTCAGGGACCTGGGTCTTTCTTCTTCTTTGCCTGAGGGCCTTCAAAGCCTCTTGCAAAATCTAGAAGTCTAACAGTTTGTGCTCCCAGAGGCAACCTTAATCTGAACCGAATGAAAGATGCCTATAGTTGGAGTGTTTCTGAGACACATTCCATATGGTTTCCCAGAAGATTCTCAGCAGGACTGACCTGGAGTTGTCCACAGTGGAAACCCACTCATTAGTGCAGTCGCCGCCTTCTTCTTCTTCTTCTTCTTCTTCTTCTTCTTCATTCTTCTTTCTTCTTTCTTCTTCTTCTTCTTCTTCTTCTTCTTCTTCTTCTTCTTCTTCTTCTTCTTCTTCCTTCTTCTTCTTCTTTCTTCTTCTTCTTCTTCTTCTTCTTCTTTTCTCCTTTCTCTGCCTCACCTTCCCCATTTCTTCACTTGTGATTCCTGGATTCCCTTTGCAAATAAATTCCTAGCCCCCAGTTTCTTATCTCAGGGTTTTCTCTTTTTGGAGAACCCACACTAGAACACGTACCTCATAGGGTTTTTACTGTTAGTGTTTTAATTTATATGCGGTGTGCTTTATTTGGGGGGTGGGTGCAGTTCTAGGAGTTTCAACAATGTGTATGTCCATGTAAATACCACCACAATTAGGATCCAGAACACTTTCCTTACCCTAAAAATTCCCTCCCACTGCCTTTGTGAAGTGAAACCATCCCTCACCCCAACCCATGGCAACAATCCCTTAGAGTTTTCTTTTCTCAGAATGTCATGCCGTGTGTCCCCTTTTACAACTGGCTTCTTTCCTCGGCATAAGGCCTTTGGGATTCATCTGTGGTGCATGAGTCTCATTAGGTCATTCCTTTTCGTAGCCGAGTAGTATTCCCTTTTATGGATGCAAGACAGCTTATCAGCTCATTGTTGAAGGACATTTGGATTGTTCCCAGTTTTCTAAGATTATGAATAATGCTGCTCTAAATATTCACGTGGGCTTTTATGTCTCTAGGGTGAATACCCAGGAGTGGATTTGCTAAGTCTCATGGTAAATGTATGTTTCATTTTGTAAGAAACTGCAGAGTTTTTCCAGAGTGGGTGTACAATCTTGCATTCCCACCAGCAAACTGTCGCTCTGTAATTCTGCAAGCCCTTGGTATAGTCCTTATTTTTATGATTTTAGCCATTCCAATGGAGATACAGTGGCATTTCTTTGTGTTTTTAATTTGCATTTCCCTAATGGCTATTGATGGTGAGCATTATTTTTTTGTGTGTACTTATTTTGCCATAATATTTGTTCTTTGGTGAAGCAGCTGTTTAAATCTTCTGCTTACTTTTTGGGTGATTTACTTTCTTACTGTTGCATTTTGAGAGTTCTTTATGTATTCTGGATACAAGTTCTTTATCACATATGTGATATTTTCTCCCAGTCTGCACCTTGTCTTTTCATTATCTCAGTCATAGGATTGTTAGAAGGACTAATGAGTTTATACATGAAGTTCTTTGAAGATGAAATAAACATGCTACCTACATGTCAATTTGGGCATGTAATATGGAGAAGTTTTGACTTGGCACTCAGACACACCTGGGTTTGAATCTGGGCTCAGTCACCCAGTAACTGCTTCGCCGTGAACTGTCTTGTTAGTCTCCTCATCTGTCAACGGTAGATAACAATAGTACTTTACCATGTAGTAGGGTTGCTCTGAGGACTGAATGAAATAATATATGCCAAGGGCTTAGCCCTGGGCCAGGATACTATGAATGTCCAATAGTTGAGAAGTTTCTATTCGTAGCACAGTATTCTTTTTCATCTCTTAGCCTTCGCATAAGCTCTTTTCCTAGCTAAGATGACTCCTATTAAGGGGGCTTGGCTTGACGTGCCCAGTTTGGGCCAGGCACCCCTTCCTGGTGCTCCCATCACCCTTGAAACACCTTCCCTCACTGTGTTTTAAGCACAGTGAGATGTGATCCACTCGAGGGGCCAGGCTAATGCCTTTATCGTTGAAAAGAATTCTAGGTCGTGTTCGATGAATGACTGAATAAATAAGTGAACAAATTTATCTCATGCTTTGTCTGGGAGTTCCCATTAGCCACCCCTCTGAGCATTGCCAAGTTCAGTGCCTTTAAGACAGCCCTAAACCCCCCATGCGGATGTCTATGACTTCCACCAGGATGCTGCTTGCACTCAGCCAGATACCGAGTCTTTGACTAGTTGGATGCCGAATGGAGAAACTTGAATGCTCTGCATCTATTTACTTTTACCACATGCCATAAAAATTAAAAATACATTGTACCACAAGTACAGTATTTAGTGTTTCACTTTAATTACATTCAAGCGTGTTGCTAAATAGTCTTGAGAAAACCTTAATGACCAGCTGTTCTACCCTTTTCCCATATGTCAGAAATGGTTTCTGAAATCACATTCTGGGACAGTAAGGTTGTATAATTAGACAGTGTATAGTTAACACTTCTAGATTTTCCCCTTAAACTGTGGACCCTTTATGCTAACATATTGCATGATTCTGCTGGTTTGGCGCAATACAATTAAGTGACGTGCCAGGCAGCAGCCGAGCTATGCAAACTCCATCAGACTTGTTATCACTGCACCATTATTTCCTCATATCTCTTTCATCGTCAGGATGGCATGCTTTTGTGTGTGTGTGTGTGCTATGCAATATTCAGCATGTTTGGCTGACAAATAAACTTAGTGAAGAGGGCTGTAAATTTTTAATATTCCTTTCATAATGCCATTTATCTTACTAGAATTAGATGTAAGAGTGGCTTTTGCATCCTTTCGAACAAAGAGCTATCACTCAAATGCATAGCAACCATTTAAGGAAACAAGATGAAACTAAACTTCCCCAAGGTCGTAATAGAAGCCAATATTTTACTCTGCTTCCGGTGGGGGAACTGGGGATTCTTTCTACCCCCAGACTGGATTTGGGAGCTAGAAGAAGTTGAATTTAGACGATTGGTTATTGTGAACATAAGTCATTACTTACTTGCAGTTGCTTGACTCTGAGCTTAATGAGTTGTTTTGAAACCATAGTAATATTTTATTTGATTAAATTCAGCTAATTCTTTGATTTTTTTTTTTTTTTGAGTTTAGACAGGAGACTGAAATAGAAATACAAAATAAGGTAATGGAAACATTCTATCAACGAATAATATTCTTTGGCTCTCCTTCTTCTTCTCCCCTCAAGAAAATGTACTTGACATTGTCCTAAATCACAAATCAAAAGGTAACTCTGATTTCTGATTGGGAATTGCCCAGATAAATACATTAAGGCCAAGTCACAGCTGAAGCTTTCTTCGGTCCTAAAGCATCACATTCATTTTTTAAAAAGGCTAAGAGACATCTTTGGTGTTCGAAGACCGATTTCCAACATTTTTTTCTTCTAAGCTTGAATTTCCAATGACTTATTTAGATGTAGGCACTGACAGCTGTAATCATGTTTTAAATCTTGCTTTGTATCCTTAGTTATAATGTTGTTCAATTAATATTCAGAATAATGGAAGTGATGTGCCGTTTTGAAAAAGACTTGAATACAGTCCAATGCTTTGGGAAACTGACTCTCGAGAGGATTAATCAGCATTTAAAACTTGCATTAATAAAAATCTGATCTTCCCCCATGCGGCACGCATAATAGTTTCCTTTTTTAAACATTTAGTTTAATAATATGGCAGCCTTTGTCATGATTTTTAAAGGGATTTTAAAATTGAGCTCCTTCAGATCAATTCTGCCTTGACCCTTGTACATAATTGGACACTTGCAATTTAAAAATATAAGGATGTTCTTTTGCATGGTACCCTAAGCTATATTTCCATTATTGAACATAAGGGCAATAGTGGACTACAACTTGGTACTTAACATTTCCTTTCTTCCCCCCTGTCTTTATATCCAGAGAGTTTTCAATCTTTCTTCAAAGCTCAATTATCTAAACCCAGTCCTCGAGAGGAAAAGAGCAAAAAACTACCTTTAAATAATGAAAAATGAGCATTAGCAGTAAGACCGTTTGCTGGAAATGGCATGATGTCAAACAATATTGATAATTTGTGGTCTCGTTTTATTTGTTTTTAAATAAGCATAAGTAACACTGAGTTACTGACATGGAAACAAGAATTTGGATTCTAAATTCAAAATAAAATGACACGATGGAGAATGGACAGAGACACAGTGGACTGGAGGCTCTGTTTGGCTTCTAGCTAAATGGGGATGAAATCAGTTTTAGAAACAGGGAAGAAAGATGATTGTGAAAGCAGAATAGAAAAAAAAAATGCTGTTTTATCCTAGTCGGGTAATTGGTTGCTTTATGACCAGAAATAAAGTCAAGAGAGCACGCGCTTCTGCTCGTTCTTGCTCTTAGACCAGCGGCTTGCTCTCTGGCCCGGGGCCAGCTGCCTTTCCTCCGCCGAGACCCTGTCTGACGCTGCTGACCATCGGGACAGAGAAAGGTCTCCTTCACGGTGCCAAAGGTGGCCTGGAAGGATTTTATTCTTCCCCTTGCATGGTTTTAGAAAAAAATCTCTTAGCGTCTATGATGAAGCAGTAGATACCGCGGAGCAAATTCTTATCACTGCTGGGCCTTATTAGGATTTTATAGCAGGCACGGCAAATGGTCAATAAATGCTTATTGAAAGAGTCTCTTTAAAAGCCCTCATTAAGTGCCTGCCCACCTGCGGTGGCCGAACTAGCTTCCTGCTCAGGAGACTTAGGCTCACCTGGCCACCTTTCCAACAGAGGGGGCGCTGTTTCTCCTTGTAGCACCAGGACTGCTCTGAGATGGGGGGTCATGCAAAGAAGGCAACTGAGGCCTTCGGAAAGGCCAGGGTCACTGCCCCCTGAAGGAGCAGGAGGAACGGTGGGGAAGTGCATGGGATGTTGGGACAGATAGTAAGAGAATGAAAGCATTTATTTAAGATACGACTGGACAGTGAAGTGTTTTCACCATATATATGCCTAAGGGCACGTTACATTAACGAAGATGTTAAAGACACGAGGGTCAAAAACCAGTGACGCTTGATGGAAGCATTGGTGGCCCATGCACTTTTATCCACAGAACCAAGGACATTTGTGGAGGTGACTGAGAGCTGGTTTGAATGGAGAGGGAGGACCACTGACTGCTTCTGTCTTTCTTTTTCTTTTTTTTTTTTTATTTAAAAAAATTTTTTTAATCTATATTTATTTTTGAGAGAGAGACAGTGTGAGCAGGGGAGGAGCAAAGAGAGAGGGAGACTCAGAATCTGAAGCAGGCTTCAGGCCCCAAGCCATCAGCACAGAGCCTGACACGGGGCTCGAGCCCACGAACCATGAGGTCGTGACCTGAGTCGAAGTCGGACACTCAACCGACTGAGCCACCCAGGCGCCCCCTGTCTTTCTAATAGGAAAGTCTCTTTCTCAGACTATTGAAAGGATTTTTGTTTGCTGCTCTGTTTGTTTTTATTGCTCTGCAACATTTTTTCTGCCACGTGTGGCTGTCAGGGAGGTGGGTGACAAATCTGGGCCCTGGGCCCAAGTGGGTACCCTGCCCTCTTCTAGAGGGAATGGGGCAATGAATGCCTGCTTCCTGAATACGCTTTTTTCCCCAGGATCCTGGCATTTGGGGGATTTGTTTAGCTTCTGGGTGGTGGTGGGGGGGGGCGGAGGAGGTGCTGGTGGGGGTGGAGATTTTACCACCCTGTTTTGTGGTCAGATTAGGAACATTTTGACAGGCTCAAGGCTCCCTCTGCTCTTGGCCCAGGATAATCTTTCTAAAATTCAGATGAGATTAGGTCAGTTCCTTGATTTCAAATGTTAACGGCTTCCCTTAGCCTATTAAAGGAAATCTCAAAGCTTTAGCATTACCAACAAAGCCTTCCCTATTTGACCCCAGGACTCCCGTCAGGCTGTGTCTTTTCTTTTTCCTCCACTATCCCCAGACACCTGGCACTCGGGTCTGAGTAGCCTAGACATCTCTCCTTAAACAGAAATGCTTTTCCTGACTCAGTGCCCTTGCTCAAATAACACCCTCTTTTTTGCATTTGGTCTGCCTGGAGAGCTCCTACTCATCCTTAGGTGCCCAGATCAAATGCTGCCTCCTCTCTGTGGCTCTTCCTGGATTCCCCTGGTGCTCTCTCCTGCTTCTGCCTCCTTCACCCTATCCCCACTCAAGGGGAATTAGTCCTCCTAGATCTGTGTTCCCTCGACTACAGCATTTATCATTTGTGCTATAGGGACTTTTTGTTGTTTTTCCCACAAAACTGTGTATTATGCAAGAGTTGGAATGCTAGCTCCAAAGTTGTTATTTCATAAATATTTGTTGAAGTGAATTTGCCCTTCAATAAGCACTGAGTGTATTTCAAAATGTTAGAACTAAAAGAACATAGTTTATAGTTAAAAGGTTGTTTCCCTTAAGTCCATCAAGTATAATAGTATATCAATTAAGAGCTTAGACCTACCTTAGAATTTAAAAGCTGTCTTCCGAGGGATATCTATTTCTTTTCTATGCCAGACCCTAAGATGCAGTGATACATCTAATAATCACAGAAATATCTATTTTTTTTTCCTGATTTCAGAAAAACTTAGAATGCAGGTCGATTAATTTCTTGGTTTAGACTCTATATCTAGTAGAACTCCCTACCTCCAATAAGATTGGCACTTGAATATGGATCTCTGAAAAGCATTTGATCAGATTCAATGTAAGCATTTGTCGCTTGCAACGCAGTGGGAGATGGGACTCCAGGAAGTTTTCTGCCCGGTGATGTGGCTGGGAAAAGCGGTGTTCCTTCAGGTCACATCTGCGGTGGAGTCAGTCGGTCACACAACCTCCAAAGTCACAGTATTTTCTAGGCAAGCCAATCTCAAGCCTAGTTGCCTATGGGGAATCATCTAGAAGAGGACGTGGAAAACTACAGCCCACAAGCTAAATCCAGCACTCTGCCTGTTTTTGTAACAATAAAGTTCTTTTGGAACACAGCCACACCCTCTTATTCTCTTGTTGCCTATGGCTGTTTTCATGCTACAATGGTGGGGTGAATAGTTGCAACAAAAATTGTACAACCCACAAAACTGAAAATATTTACCATGTGGCTTAAAAAAAAATTTTTTTTTAACGTTTTATTTTATTACTGAGAGACAGAGAGAGACCGTGAGCATGGGAGGGGCAGAGAGAGAGGGAGACACAGAATCTGAAGCAGGCTCCAGGCTCCCAGCTGTCAGGTGGGGCTTGAACCCACAAACCGTGAGATCATGACCTGAGCCAAAGTCGGAAGCTTAACCGACTGAGCCACCCAAGCGCCCCTACTATGTAGCTCTTTACAAAAAAACAAACAAACAAACAAACAAACAAACCATTTGCTGACCCTTGGTCCATAAGTTTCATGTTGGTTTTGTTTTTTAAATAATATAGATGTCTGAGCCCTGACTTTGATGGATTGGTAAGTGAAGGGATATATCCTGGCCATCAGTATCTTTAAGAAGCTCCATCCACATGTGAGTCTGATTACAGACCCTTCATTTTTATTTTTCAAGAAGTTATCCATAAATCGTGCTAAGCAAATTCTCACAGCACGAGGAATCTCTCTCTAAGGCAAGCCCCAGATTTTACTTATCTTTGCATCTGTAATACCCAACACAACTCCCACCATAATCTGATGCGATTAATGCTCTCGCTAAGTGAATGGGTGAAGGGTAAGGTGAGCAGTCTTAGATCACAGATGCAACTGGAACTCCCTGAAAATCACAATCAATTGCAGGTACCCTCTCAGGCCCTGGACAGGTGCCCAGTTCCTTTCTAGTGAGATCTCTTTCTTTCTTCCAACTCCAAACTAACCTAGAAAGACACAAATGCTACTGATTCTCTGAGGATCTGATACCTAAAAAAAATTTCCAAGAGGGTCAAATGATGCGTGCTTTGGGCTGCATAAACATGGTCATCTTCTCATTGCTTGGGACATTCAGGGGGGAAAAAAATCAACTCATCATGAGAAATGGGGCAGATGGTATATTTGGCATCAGCAGCCTGCATAGATCAGAGATGCATTTATTTACATGACTTTGTTTGCATTGCGACCATTTATCTGGGCTCTTGCTCACATTTAACCTTTTGGAGGGTCAGGAAGGAGTGAGCCACTCTGCCCTTGGGATCGGACGGAGCAAACCCCTTATACAGATGATGTTTGCATTTCCTCCTACCTGCAAAACACTCATTTCTTACAGCATCAGAAAACATTTGGTTATGTTATCTCGTGGGTCCAGGAGGAGTGTGGAGGGTGCCAAATTTAAGAGCCATTGCCAAAGGCCATGGTTCACATTATGTACACAGCACGCCAGTAGAACTGGCTCTAACTAGTTGTAGATTCAAGCTCTGGCCTCAGAGGCAAAGGATCCCTGTTAGTCATTTCCAACTGGGATCATGCCCTTTGCCTTTGGTTATGAGATAGCTTTGTGTCTGTGCACAAACCATGGCCTGCAGGCGCAGCTGATTGACCACTGTGACTGACCTCTTCCGGGCTGGGACGGTGAGCCCCCAAAGTAGTGCCAAAATGGCCTCAGACCCCCGGGGTGACTTGGAGAATGCTCCCAAATGGCATGGGGCCTTAGAAAGGGCCTGGGAAACTTGGTTTGGTTCTAGACCTGGGAATGCCACGTGCTGGGCCTAGTCACTGGAGCTCTCATCTGCAAAATGGGGACAAGTTACTGTCTCTGAGCTTTGTTTTCCTCATCCTTCAACAGGGATGGTCAAAGCTGTTCACGACAGCCCAGCTAATCTGCAGAAAACAGTGGGCACGGAAACTGGAGCCAAGTCAACGCTCGATGAAAGGTTTGGTTTTTTGTATTGCTATTATCGTGGCCATTATTATTGATATAGGCGGCTTGCTCAATGCTCATTGTGGTCGTGAGAATGGAGTAGCTGCTGTTGATGTGCTCTGTGAACATGCAGGACTTGGCAGATGTGAGAAACAGAGATGTCAGAGGGAAGGAAGGCGGAGTGCTTCTAAAGCCTACCTGTCAAAGCACATTTCGCCGTGGCTTCTGGGCCAAGAGTCCCGAATGTTCTTTTTAAGTTTTTATTTCACTTCCAGTTAGTTAACATACAGGGTTCTGTTAGTTTCAGGAGTACAATTTAGCGATTTGACACTCCCGTACATCACCCAGTGCTCATCACGACAAGTGTCCTCCTTAATCCCCTTCCCCTATTTCACCCATCTCCCCACCTACCTCCCTTCTGGTCACCCTCAATTTGATTTCTATGGTTAGAGTCTGTTTCTTGGTTTGGCTGTCTGTCTGTCTCTCTTTTTCGCTTTGCTCCTTTGTTTTGTTCCTTAAATTCCACATATGAGTGAAATCACATGCTATGTGTCTTTCTCTGGCTGACTTATTTCGCTTCGCACAATATTCTCTTGAGTTCCATCCACGTCTTTGCAAGTGGCCCAATAGTTTTGAAATAAGAAACTACTGTTTATTTTTCTAAACTCTTGAGAGACCAGTGGGCCATCCATGGGTAAGCGGTTGTTGTGGGGTCCTGTGTATCAGCGAGGAGGCAGCTGATGTGCTGGTGGGAATGTTCCCGAGCAGAACCAGAGTGGGGCCCATGGCTGCAAGGGTTGCACTTGCTGCTGTGTGTGAGGCAGTCACAGAGAGACACGAGAGGTGCTGTGGCAGAGAAGGCAAGCACGTGGGCCATCCACCTGGAAGAGCATCGGGACAGAGAAGCAATTCCCTGGTGTTTTAAAAATGTGTTACTTCACTTTGCCCATGAACCCAGGGGTCCCACTCAGCAGGCCTCTTGTTGCTTCCCTCCTGTGCCTAGACCCATACAAAAGGGGCCGTGCTTTGAGGAAGCTGAATAGAGTGATCTCTCTCTTGGTTGAAACACGAAAAGACAGAAGAAATCAAGGCTGCCCTTGAAGATGATGGGAAGATGTGGATTAGGGTCCGTTATTTTGTATAAGCGCATCGCAATGGTGCTTCGTGAGGAAAAGATCATTGCCCAGTGTGGTCTACCGGTTTTTCATGAGAAGTCTTCAGTGCAACTGGAAGAAATCCCAGATGCTCAGAATGACAGCCGCTGGTCGTGACCGTGGTGTCTCAGAAGCTCTGGCGCCACACGCCTCATGGTTGGGATGCCCCCAGGTGCCCCACAAGGCCTTGTTCGCACCGCTCGGAAACACCTGGGTCAAGCAATTCAGGAAGTCAGGTCAGTCAACAACAACTAGCTTGTTCCCACACATCTTACCTGCCGAGTGAAGTTCCAGGAAGATAATAGGTATTCAGTAACAACTTAAGATTAACAACTTATTGGGGCTCCTGGGTGGCTCAGTCAGTTAAGCGTCCGACTTTGGCTCAGGTCGTGATCTCGCGGTCCGTGAGTTCGAGCCCCGCGTCGGGCTCTGTGCTGACCGCTCAGAACCTGGAGCCTGCTTCGGATTCTGTGTCTCCCTCTCTCTCTGACCCTCCCCCCGTTCATGCTCTGTCTCTCTCTGTCTCAAAAATAAACGTTAAAAAAAAAGATTAACAACTTATGATTAGTAGTAACATTATTAGTTATTATTATTAGTTATCAGCTATGTTTTATTAGTTGTTATTAGTAGTAACAACTTATTATTAGGAATAATATATACTCTTGGTCAAAGCTTACTAGATTCCAGCCACTTTCATAACTACTTTAACATGCGTTGCTTAATATGATCCTCACAAGGGCCTGATGCGATAGTTAGCATCATCACCATCTTTAGGGGTGAACACATGTCGCCTCTGAGAACTTAACCTGGTCAAGGGCATACAGTTAAGTCGTAGAGCTGGGATTCCACCCAGGCCGACAGACTCTGAGCCCAGTAAACCATACGCAGGCCCCGTAGACTTGATTTAGAAGTGATGTGCAGCTTTCAAAAGAAACAAAATGTTGAAATTAGGGGGGTGTCTGCTTAAGGCGTTTCTTTGACTGCATTTTAATTTTTGACTCAACAGATTTTTTAGGGATCCAAGTTTGGTAATAACTTAGTAAAATTATGCAAAACAAGTATTACAGCACATAGAGCAAGTGCTCAATGATTGGTGTGACGGCATGGAAGGAAGGAAGGACGGAGGGGAGGAAGGAGGGAAGGAGAGAGGGAAGGAGAGAAGGGAGGGAAAGAGGGAGGGGAAGGAGGGAGTGAAGGAAGGAAGGAATGAGGGAAAGGAGGAAGGAGGGAAGGAGGGAAGGGAGGGAAGGAAGGAGGGAAGGAAGGAAGGAAGGAGGGAGAGAGAGAAGGGAAGGAAGAAGGAAAGATAGACTAATTTGATGGTAAAAATAGAAATTGTGTGTGTCATTGTAAGTTCTCATATTTTCTTTCTTTCCACTTTCTGCTTCTTTATAATGCACTCTCCTCAGAGAAGTGGCTAAGAGGGACCCAGCACCAAGCATAGTTTTATGTCCTCCAATGTCGGGGTGGGGTGGCACAGAATTACAGCAAAGAGGGAATGACGCCCCCGTTCACCCTGTGTGCAACTCTACCCGTGGGACTGAAGGGAAAGCTCAAATCGGCAGTTCCCTTAAGCCTGGGAGAAGGAGCGAATGACAGCCAGGCTCTCTCATCAGCCAGTTACATCTTGGGGGTGTGTGTGGAGGGGGGGTGTTCGGATTTTCTCAGCTCTCCGCTGCCCTCTGCCCTGGCAGTCAGGGCGCCTGGAGAAGATGGGGAGTTTGCAGTCCTCCAGGGGCACCGCCTGTATCCACACCAGCCACCACCACTCTGCGGTAGCAATGGATGTGGAGACCACACCGAGGTAGAGAACTCCTCAACCCGAGCAGATTCCAGCAGCACCTGCAGGGCAGACCACAGAGGGAGGCGAGGCGGCCACTGTGCCAGAGGAAGCTGGTGGTGGGTGTATCACACAGAGCCGAGAGGCCAAGGAGAGGTGATTTGGGGGCAGCGGGGTGGGGGTAGGGGTTAGCCTGCTCTTGGATAGCACTTTGCAGAGGGACTGGACGGAAAGTCATGTTAAGTCCTCATCCCCAATGTGACTGTATTTAGAGTAAGGACGTAATTAAGGTTAAAAAGGGTCACAAGGGTGGCATCCCGCTCTCATAGGGTTAGTGTCCTAATGAGAAGAGGTACCAGAAAGCTCTTTCTCCTTCTCCATCATGTGAAAACACAGCAGAAAGGCTGCTGTCTGTAAGCCAGAGAGAGGTCTTAGCAGAAACAGCATTAGCTGGCACCTTGATCTTCGGCTGCCCAGAACTATAAGAAAGTAGATTCCTGTGTGTAAGCATGGTCTGTGGTATTTTGAGCCTGAGCAGACTAAGAAAGGAGAAAAATGAAATGCTTTAAATTATCTGCAAGCCCAATCTCTTGTAAGGTGTGCTCAGAGAAGATTGTAAAGTGAAAGGCTGTTTGTGAAACTTTGGCTTTCTTTACAGGGCTGAGGAGTTATCCCCAAACGGTCCAATTGAGCCCCAAGGTTTGCGTATCTGGGAGGCCAACATTTATTTGGAAAAGTCTGGATGCATTTTGGAAATGAAAAGGGCTGTATGGAAAGCAGCACTATTAAAGCAGAGAGTAAATAAAAGAGGAGGGAAGCAATCTCCCCCCCTCCCCCCCCCCCCCCCCGCTGCCAAAAAAAGTGCTACAGAGAGAAATGCTTAGGCCAACTTTACTACTGAGTATTTCCTTTAAAAAAAATTCATGTCTCCTAAAACCAACTCCAAATGGGACCATATAAACCCAAACACTAGAGCCAGGGGAATTTTCCAGTGAGGGAGAACATTTTGATAACATTAGCAATTTAGTTTTCTCATAAGGAAATAAAAAGGAAATTAATCCAATGATTTGTTACGAATAGTTACAAAAATGTACAGTTTCAGAGATTAGTGGGGAATATGGTTAGTGCTGGAGGCAGCAATTCTCTGTTCTGCTAGAGGAGATGAATTCTAGTATTTTACTTGTGTGTCAGGTGGATGAGAGGAACAAGTGGCCCCAGGGTCCCGTCCCCTTGTCCTGGAAAAGGTGCAGACGTATAGGGAATATATCTCCAGCTTTCTCGTCCTATTGAATTTCTCTTCTTTTTCCCCTTAATATTTGCTTGAAATTTTTCCGTCTTTATTGAGATATAATTAACACATAATATTGTGTTCGTTTAAGGTGTACAGCACAATGATTTGATGCATTTATATATTGCAGTATGATTACAACAGTAAGGTTAGTTAACGCATCCATGACCTCACATGGTTACTTCTGTGTGTGTGTGTGTGTGTGTGTGTGTGCACAAGTGCGTGTGTTGAGAACTTTTAGGATCTACTCTCTTAGCAACTTTCAGTTATATAGTACAATATTGTTAACTGTTGTCACCATGCTGTACATTAGATCCCAGATATTATTCATCTCAAAGCTAAAGGTTTGTGCCCTTGGACCACATTCACCCATTCCCCCCAGCCCCACCCTGTCCTTAGCAACTGCCAATCTACTGTTTCTGTGAGTTCAGTTTTTTTTTTTTTTTTTTTTGGATTCTGCATATAAGTGAGGTCATACAGTACTTGTCTTTCTCTGACTTATTTCACTTAGCATAATGCCCTCAAGGTTCATCCATGTTGTTGCAAATGACAAGATTTCCTTCTTTTTCATGGCTGAATAATCGTCCATTACATGAATGGAATAAATATAGATATCTCACATTTTCTTTACCCATTCACATGTTGATAGATACATCAGTTGTTTTGATGGCTTGACCTTGGCTATGCTTTATTTATTCATTTATTTATTTATTTATTTTTTAAGTAGGCTCCACTCCTAGTGTGGAGCCCAACATGGGGCTTGACCTCAAGACCTTGAGATGAAGACCTGAGCTGAGATCAAGAGTCAGACCCTTAACCGACTGAACTACTCAGGCATCCCATTGACCTTGGCTATCGTAAATAATGCTAAAATGAACACAGGGCACAAATATCTCTTCAAGATAATGATTTCATTTCCTTCTCATAGATACCCAAAAGCAGAATTGATGAATCGTATGGTAGTTTATTTCAGTTTTTCTTTTGAGGAAACTCTGTACTGTTTTCCATAATGGCTGTACCAATTTATATTTCCACAACAGTGTGCGTGTTTCCTTTCCTTTATATCCTGGCCAGAACTTGTTATTTGTTGTCTTTTTGATAACAGCCATCCTAACACATGTGAGGTGGTGATTCCTTGTGGTTTTGGTCTGCATTTTCCTGGTGATTCGTGATGTGATGGATGTGATAGACCTTTCCATGGACCTGTTGGCCATTTGTATATCTTCCTTGGGAAAATATCTATCCAGGCCTTTTGCGCATATTTAATTGGCTTATTTGGGTTTTGTTTATTTGTTTGATTTTACTATTGAGTTTGACTTCCTTATATATTTTGGACATTAATCCCTTACCAGATATATGGTTTGCATATATTTTCTTCCATTCCATAGATTGCCTTTTCATTTTCTTGATTATTTCTTTTGCGGTGTCAAAGCTTTTTGGTTGGATGTAGTACCACTCATGTTTGCTTTTGTTGCCTGTGTTTTTGAAGTCAACCCCCCAAAATAATTGCTAGGGCCAATGTCAAAGAGCTTACTCTCCTATATTTTCTTCTGGAAATTTTACAAGTTTCAGGCCTTGCATTTCAATCTTAATCCATTTCGAGTTACTTTTTGTAAATAGTGCACGATAAGGGTCTAGTTCATTCTTTTCCATGTGAATATCTAGTTTTACTGACACCATTTATTGAAGAGACTGTCTTTTCTCCATTGAGTGGCTTTGGCTCCGTTGTCCAATACTAGTTGATCATTTATGCATGGGTTTATTTCTGAGTTCTCAATTCTGTTCCAGGGGCCTCTGTATCTGTTTTTATGCCTACTGTCTTGATTACTCTAGCTTTGTAATATCATTTGGAATCAGGAAGTGTGATATAGTCAGCTTAGTTCTTTCTCAAGATTGCTTTGGTTATTTAGGGTTTTTCATGTTTCCATGTGAATTTTATGACTTGTTTTTCTATTTCTGTAAAGGATGCCATTCAAATCTTGACAGGGGTTGCATGGAATCTGTCAATCACTGTGACTAGTATGAGCATTTTAACCGTTCCTTCTTCTAATCCATGAACACAATATCTTTCCACTTAGCTGCATTGTCTTTAGTTTCTTTCATCAATGTTTTATAGTTTGAAAGTACACAGATTTTCCACTTCCTTGGTTAAATTTATCCCTGAGAATTTTATTCTTTTTGATGCCATTCTAAATGCTGGGGTGAAGAGAGACCCATTTCATTTTCAAATAGTTCCTTGTACGTATATGGAAATGCAACTGATTTTTGCATGCCGATTGATTTTTGTTGATTAGAAAAGGAATTGAGAGCTACTGAAAGGCAGATAGGAGATATCCAAAGAGAAAAAGGAAGAGTGAAACCATCTGTGAAAGATACTGCCAAGAAGGGCCAGAATATCTGTGTGGTTCTGACTAATGAGATGACAGGTCAAGGAAGGCTATGAACAAGCTTTACACATTCAAAGCTCTCATGAACTCTGTGCTCATGGAAATGTAGAATGAGCTGGTGGTTTGAAAGTGGCTGGTTCCCTAAAAAAGAACACAGAATTGATAAAGACCATTTAGAATCTTGTGACGATTTCACCAGTCCGGGGTGCCATACAGGAATTGTCCAAAGAGATTATGAAGGCCAGGATCATGGAAGAGGTGTTAGAGGACACTTTTGAGAGCCCGGATGATCTGGAAACAATGGAAGAAGCAACAGAAGTGGAGTTGATAAAGTTTTGTTTGAAGCAGAGCCTTTGGCAAAGCACCTAGAAATGTGACTGATATACTTCCTGAGACCAAACCTCCAGGACGAACAGCCACCTCAGAAGATAAGGAGTAGGAAGAAGCCTTAGAGCCATTGCAGCCCTAGCTGGTCACGCTCCACAGTGTGGGGCTGCCTTGCGGGGCCATCGCTCTCTTCACGGTTCACACACACTCCTCTGAAACAGCCATCTTTTTATGTGTCTCTTGCATGACACCTCTGTGATGAGGCATTGCATTCTGGAGGAGGTCCTTCGCTAATATCTCTTCATTCTCTGCAGAGCTTTTAGGATCTTTGCAGGATTGTTCTTATGAGAGGTGGTGTAAGGAAAAGTGTCAGCTTTGAGATTGTAAACAGAAGGATTTTATTTTTGCGGGGAAGGCTGGAGAAATCTGTCTTCTCTCAAAGCACTTCTGAGAATAGAGTTGATGGCCTGAATAATGAGGATTCTGTACTTTTTTTTGGTTTGTGAAACACTACATAAATAGATTTTTAAGAAATTTCTGCTTTCACACAGAAAAAAGTTTTAGAGTTTTCTATACCTAAGATCATGCCATCCTTAAGGAGAGACTATTTTACGTCTTCCTTTTTGATTTGGATGCTTTTAATTTTTTTTTTCTTGCCTTATTGCTCTGGCTAGGACTTCCAGTACTATAGGAGTGGGCAACCTTGTCCTGTTCCTGATCTTAGAGGAAAAGCTTTCAACCTTTCACCATTGAGTGTGTTGTTAGCTGTGGGCTTGTCATATATGGCCTCTCATATATGACAAGAGTTTTTATCATGAACGGATGTTGAACTTTTTAAAATGCTTCTCCCCATCCATTTAGATGTTTATATTCATTTTATCTTTTATTCTATTAATGTGATATAACACCTTTGTTGATTTGCATGTGGTGAATCATCCTTGCATCCCAGGGATTCATCCCACTTGATCATGGTGTGTGATCTTTTATATATGCTGTTGAATTCTATTTGCTGAGAATTTCTGCATCCGTATTCATCCGGAATATTGCACTATAAAACTATAGTCTTTTTTCTTGCACTGTCCTTATTTGGCTTTGGTATCAAGGTAATGCTAGCAGCATCATAGATAAATTTGAGAGAGTTTCCTCCTCTTCATTTTTTTTTAGGAGGGGGGCAGAGTTTGAGAAAGATTGGTACTGAATCTTCTTTAAATGTTTAGTAGGATTCACTAGTGAAATAATCAGGTCCGAGGCTTTTCTTGGAGATTTTCAATTACCTATTCAATCTCCTCACTCATTATGTGTGAAGATTTTCTGTTTCTTTATGATTTGGTCCTAGTAGGTTGTATATTTCTAGTGTTTATCTATTTCTTCTAGGTCATCCAATTTGTGGCATAAATTGTTCATAGTAGTCTCTTATGCTCCTTTGTATTTTATGGTATCAGTTGTAATGTATCCTTTGTTAGGTATAATTTTATTTGAATTCACTCTTTTTCTTAATTAATCAGACTAAAGTCTTGTCAACTTTACCTTTTCAAAGGACTATTAGTTGTTGTTTTTAAAATCTTTTCTATTGTTTTTCTATTCTCTATGTCATTTGATTCTGTTCCAGTCTTTATAATTTTCTTTATTCTGCTTACTTTGGGCTTAGTTTTTTTCTTCTTTTTCTAGTTCCTGGTAATGTTGAGTTGTTTTCTTGAGATCTAACTTTTTTCTTAATATATGCATTTATAGATATAAACTCTTCTCTTAGAACTATTTTTCTGTACCCCATAAATTTTAGTATGTTGATTTCCATTTTTGTTTGTCTCAAGGTATATTTTGACTTCCTTTTTGATTTTTTCTTTGACTCATTGGTTGTTCAAGAGTGTATTGTTTAATCTAACGGAATTAAATATTCTTTCCCTGTGCCCATGAAAGAAACAGATGGTGAATGTCACTAGCAGGGTATATGCTATGTTGTATGTGTATATTTCTGTCTGCACTTCTCTATGTGTGCTCCTTGGAGCAAGGAGTCTATATGTTATTAATCTTTATGTGGCCAATGGTTGCACTATGCTTAAAAATGGTTTCTGGGTAGCCATATTGGTTTTTGGATAAAGAAATAAGGGAAGGATTAGAACAAGTTTATTATTATAGGGAGAAAAATAGACTTGAAAACAAATATGCTCATTAAAGTCCCTATAAGAAAGAAGTCTACACAGGAGTGCAAAAAAGAAAGGTAAACAGTTCTAAGTGATGAGTGGTGGCATGAAAGAGATTCAGAGAATAGGTGATGTTTGAGATTATTTTAAAAAGGTAGGTGGGGGGCGCCTGGGTGGCTCAGTCGGTTAAGCGTCCAACTTTGGCTCAGGTCATGATCTCATGGTCTGTGAGTTCAAGCCCCACGTCGGGCTCTGTGCTGACAGCTCGGAGCCTGGAGCCTGCTTCAGATTCTGTGTCTCCCTCTCTCTCTGACCCTCCCCCATTCATGCTCTGTCTCTCTCTGTCTCAAAAATAAATAAACATTAAAAAAATAATAATAATAAATAAAAAATAAAAAGGTAGGTGGATGTTGGTTTGCTCGACAGAGATAGGGGAGGAGGTATTAGCACTACAAGTTGAAAAAAAAAAGTTGAGCAGAGATCTGGATCATGGCGGCATGGAACAGCATTGCGAATGGCAGAAACGTGAGATGTGAGAAATTTGCCATCATGAGAACAAAAAGAATGGACAGAGGTTTGGTGAGAGACAAGTCTAGAGAAGAACATCTATATGTCATGCTAGGGAGTCTGAACTTTATCTCAAGGGTTTTGAAGGTCCGTTAGAAGTTTTTTCAGCACAAGGGATTTAAGTGAAACTACTTTTTGTTTTTGTTGTTAAGGAGGACCTCAGTTGATGATTGTGTTCAGGAGTGTTTGACAAGGTTAAGAATCAGAGGAGACTAACTAGTGTGGTAAGAAGAGGGAATAGTGGGAAGACTGTGGGATAGCTACAGGTCAGAAAAGGCTAGGGGCATCCACTTTCAAATGTCCCCTCTCCGTAAAGACAGCTTTCATATTATTCTTACTTTCTAATCTTATACTCTAATAAACTTTGCCTGCTGCTCAAAAAAAAAGGCTTGGTTCACAGAAAAAAAAAATCATTCAGAGCCGAGACACCATACTAAGAGTTTGAAAAAGAAATGATTAGCGTAAAGTTTCAGCAGGAGGCTACAGAAGAGAGGAGAGTGACACAGGACAACTTGAAAAGGCAGCATGTGGCACTGGCTGGAGATGCGGACAATGGACAGGGCCCTACAGACTCCCAGTTTGGCTTGGGTGACTTGGGTGGACAGTTATGCCACTTATGACAATGAAAGAGCAGTTCTGGGGATTCCATCAGTAGAGTTTTGTACATATTGTTTGGAGGTGCTTGTGGACTACGAGGCGGAGAAGGTCTAGTAAGCAGTATGCAGTTTGGGAGCAGGATTTGAAACAGAAATGACAAGATTGGTGTCAGCAGCATACAGGCTAGGAGAAGTTCAGGGAGTGACAGAGATGACCTAGGGGAAATCTCATTCAATGTATTGTGAACTAAGAACAAGACTGAAAATAAAATCCTGGGGTAGACGGAGGGTGTCAACACTTTAAGAAACAGGCAGGAGCCAGAGAAGGAACTGCTGATTTTCTACATTTCTGCCTGGGAAAGAGAGAGGTCAAGTAATAAGAAACCAGAGAGATTCAAAAGAAAAATGGAAACCCAAAGGAGTTTAAAGCTTACAAATCAGTAAAGGGGAGAGGTGGAAAATACTGCAGGGTTAAATACTCTATCTGAAGAGAGATGATGCAATTGGATAAGGAATGGGTAACAGGGTCCATCTCATACTGAAGGGAGGACGGTGTGTCCCATGAAACTGGAGGAAAGAGGATAAATTGGGGAGAGGGTCGGGAGGACTCCAGAATTATAGATTAAAGAATCAGGATTCTTACCCATATTTTCTCAATGACGCAAAAGGCAAAGAGCTGAAAGGAGGGTTGATGGTCGGGAACAAATAAGAACATTGGAGAAGAGGCAGAGTGGAAACTCTGGGAACTGGGAAAGGATCTGATCAGGTATAATAGTGAATTGGGGGGTTCAATGGAGTCCCATGCACCTTCTCACTTCCCTGACGGAAAGCACGTTTCTGATTGTCAGAAAAAGGATAGATATTTCCAAAGTACATGCAATCACCTAAATAACTTGTGAAACAGAAACCATATTCTGTCTTAGTGAAGTATGAAAATCCACAGCGCTTTTATATGAAAATGAGAAATAAAAGCCAAGCAAACTTGGGTTATGCTGGACTGGCATCACTGGAGTCCAAAGATCCAAGACGAGAGAAAAAACGAGCATGGACCATGGATAAAAATCATTGTTAAGGCACCTTCCCCCCTAACTAACAGACAAATAAAAGCTACGCCAAGCCTAAGAGGAGCTCCGTTACACGGCTATGCTGGTAACAAGATAGACTTGCAAGCTATGACTTTGGGGTGACACAAATTTAAGCAGTCTGGACTGCTTAGCAACTCGACCATAAGAACAGTGTCAGATGGTGGATGGCCAGTCTGACCCGACACCGAGGGGTTTTGTATCCTATGTAGCAGAAGGACGGAGCAGAGGGTCCTTCCCTGGAGAAGCAGCTGAGTTCTAAGTGGAAGGCCACTGTCCAATTAAAAAGAGCATTGGATCAAAAGCTTCATCTTCCTTGTCCCAGTAAAACAGACAATGTTCTGGTCAGTCTAATCAGGACAAAAAGACACAAATTAAACATTCATCATCAATTTGAAAAGCTATTTGTAATCTAGTAATAGAAATGTACTATCTTGATAGGATTTAAAATTTCTCTCTGAGACCAACACGCAATATGATATTTAAAAGTAAAATAGCAGGAACGTTCTCTTTTTTTAAATCATTTTTTCCCCAGAACATTCTTATTAAAACTAAAAGCGAAACAAAGATGACATCATAATCATTCACTTTACACTATTCTGAAGTTACAGCCAATGAAAACGAGCAGAAACTGAGAAGCAAGAGATAAAATTCTTGAAGAAGAAAGAAAAGTGATCATTTATAGACCATATGCTGGTCTACCTAGAAAACCCATGAAACTAAATTGATTATTTGAACTAGTTAGAGAGTTTAGAAACATAGTCAGTTGCAAAATTAATATATAAAAAGGTTACTACCTGCCAGAATTTTATCAATTAAAAAAGCCTAATAAAAAATTCCTGTTCACTGGAGTACTAATTTATAATATCTTGGAATAAATTAAACAGAAGTTCTGCAGAAGCTACATGAACAACAATTGGAAACTTTTACTGAGGGAGAATAAAAAAAAAACTGAAATAAGTTGACATGGCTGCTGTATTCATGAATGGTAGAATATAGCAGTAAAAAAAAATATTGTTAGTCCTCAAACAGATGTATTAATTTAATGTGATTTATGTACAAATCCCCAACTGTTTTATGAAACTGGTTAAAATTATTATGACTTTACCTACACACGTGAGCTTGTTCTCATCAAAGCCAAGAAAAAAACTGAAAAAAAAAGAGGAAATTTGTACCACCAGGCAGCTAAAAATTATTAGAAATGCACATTTGTACATCATATAGACCAATACGGAACCTGAAATAAAACCTAGCATAATGAAGAACTTAGACTCTGGCAATGTTGAAATTTAAATTGGTGGGAAAAGGATTGATTATCCATTATGTGGAGCGAGAATAAGTGGCCAACTCTTAAAGTCACCTCCTCTCCTAGACCAGTGTAAGTGCCTGTCTGGATTTGCCAGGTTCCACCAGCCCCCGGAGCACAGCCTCCAATGCTCCCTTCTATCACAGGATATACAACAGTTCCAGCACCCACGTTGGATGCGGCTGAGTCCATGGAATCCACCCGTCCCTAGCAGGGCTTGGGTAGAACAGCTCAGAAGCACGAACCTTGACCATTGAAAGAAAAGAGATGGAGAGTTGAAAGCTCACTTCCTCTCCCCTCATCCTCTCTCTGCTCCATTGGATTCGGGCATTGGCTCTGTGAGCCTCTCTGTTGACATCCTGCACGACTGAGCAATGGTTGTGTTTTCCTTTGAAACTCTGGCCCAGCCTGGTAGTCACGCACCACTTTTGATCTTCTTTCCTTCTGCCATTCTTTATTTTCCCTTTCTTCTCAACTCTTGATGCCCTGGGATCTTTTGCCCCTAAACTTTTAACGTGTAAGCTTTTCCTCGGGCTCTGCTTTGCAAGGAAGTAGGGTTAAGACACAGTCTTTGCACTGCGTACTAAAATACATCATAGATCGATGACACATTACAATCTAAAAACAATGCATAAAAGGTGAAAAATGGTAGTTTGTCTGTCTACAAATGTGTATGTTATTGAGGTGTGGAAAATCTTTTTAATGCAAGAATTTGATGGATTTAATTTACCAAGTTTTAAACCTATGCAGATTAGAAATATCATAAACAAAATTAAACAACAAATTAAAATATTTGAAATGCTTTTGGCAGAAACAGATTAACATATCAATAGAGTGGTGTAGGCTTATATACAAAGAGTTCTCATAAGTCAATAAAAGTATATCTCATTAGAAAAATAGACTAAGGCTTGAACAAGTAATCCACAAAAAAGAAACACAAATGCTCCAAAAGCATATGGAAAAAAATGTTCAGGCTTCCTAAAGCCAAGGAAATACAATGAGCACTATAAATGAGCAGATTTGCTAAGATTAAAACCAAAAGCAGTTCCACAAATCAGAGAAGGTTGCATTTATACTTCTGCAGACCTACTAGGAGGCCTGGAAATTGCTACATTCTTTCTGGCAATGTGTATCAAAAGCTTTAAAAATGTTCTTATCCTTTAAACCAGTAAATCCACGTATAAAAATTTTATGCTAAGGAAATAACCAGAGATCTAAGACCTAGGTGGAAGTACATTTAGAGCCACATTACTTATAATAAATAACCAGAGACAAGGCAAATGCTAAAGAAAGGGACTCTCTAGATACATTTTTGTATATTGATAAGATGGGATTCTCTGCACCTACTTCAAACTATGCTTTTGAAACTATGGAAAGTTGTGGGAAAGTGTTCTTAACACAAAATATAAAAATGCTTGTAAAAGTAGTGAAAAATAAAATTTTAAGAAGAAAACAAAGGGCTTACACAACATGTGTAGCTTTTTTTCTCTCTCTTGACATCTTCTCCCCGGCAAAATGAAGCTAAACTCAAGAAGAACTGGAGGCACGAACATTAAAAAATTAATGGTGAGTCACTCTGGGTTTTTTCCTAGAATAATTTGTGCTCTCATAAGCCTAAGAGATTATTTTTAAATGACTTTGGACCATGGGCCTAAATGTAAAACATGAAACCATGAAAATTCTAGAATAAGACATAAAATCAAATCTTTGGGACCTGGAGGCAGGCAAAGATTCCTTAGGACATAAAAATCTCAAACCATAGGGGCGCCTGGGTGGCTCGGTCGGTTAAGCGTCCGACTTCGGCTCAGGTCATGATCTCACAGTCCGTGAGTTCGAGCCCCGCGTCGGGCTCTGTGCTGACAGCTCAGAGCCTGGAGCCTGTTTCAGATTCTGTGTTTCCCTCTCTCTCTGCCCCTCCCCTGTTCATGCTCTGTCTCTCTCTGTCTCAAAGATAAATAAACGTTAAAAAAAATTTTTTTAAAAAATCTCAAACCATAAAGAAAAAAAATTGACAATTGGACTTCATCAAAATTTACCATTTTGCTTTGAGAAGACACTATTAAGAAAGGAAAAAGCAAGCCAGATGAAAGAAAGATGTTATCAATACATGTATTTAACACAGAAAGTGTACCTAGGTTATATGAAGAATGCTTAGAGCTCAATAAGAAGAAAACCTGATTCTGAAAATAGACAAAAGATTTGAACACACGCTTTACGAAAGAAGATCTGCAGATGGCCAATGAGCACATAAGAAGATGGTCCAAACCATTAGTTACCAAGGGAGTACAAATTAAAACCACAATGGGGGTCTCGGGGTGGGGGGCTCAGTTGGTTGAGTTTCCTACTCTTGGTTGCAGCTCAGGTCACGATCTCATGGTTTGAGGGTTTGTGCCCCGCATCGGGCTCTGTGCTGGCAGTGCGGAACCTGCTTGGGATTCTGTCTCTCCCTCTCTCTCTCTCTCTCTCTCTCTGCCCCTCCCCTGCTCGTGCTGTCTCTGCCTCTCTCAAAATAAATAAATAAACTCAGAAAAATAAAATAAAACCACATGGACACATCACCGCATAGCTTAAATGTAAGTGACTAATAATAGTAAATGTTGTCGAGGATGTGCAACAACCAGAATTCTCATGTATTGCCGTGGGGGATGCAACATGGTGCCACTACTTTGGAAACGGTTAGTTTCTTAAAAAGTTAAACATATTCCTACCCTACCACCAGCTGTCCTATTCCTAGGTATTTACCCCCAAAGAAATAAAAATATACACCCACATAAAATATTGTGCACAATGCTCATGGCCATTTATTTGAAATAGCTTCAAACTGGAAATAATCCACGTCCACCAACAGGTGAATAAATGAGCAAATCGTGGCACATTTATACAATTGAATATCACTCAGCAATTAAAAAAGTGAATGGCTCGTATGCACACTGATATGGATGAATCTCAAAGTGATTTTATGAAGTGAAAGAAGCCAGTTACAAAGGACCACATACCGTGTGACTATATCTCTATAACGTGCCGAAGAATGCATCCTAATCTAAAGTGGCAAGAAACGTCAGTGGCTGCCTGTGGCCAGGAGTAGAGGAAGGCATGGAGAGTTAAGGGACACAAGGTAACTTGAGGGGATTATAAAAATGTTCTATATCTTGATAGTGGTGGCAGTTTCATGGATACATACATTTGTCAAAACTCATTAAATTGTACACGTTAAATGGATGTAGTTAATATATTTTACATATAAAGAAAATTAATTACAAAAAATTTTCTTGCTGTGTCCCTCACTGGATGAAATCTACCCGATATTGATTACTCCTTTGCTTATTGTCTTTTCTCCTACTTAGTATTATGTTGTTATAATAGACATAGGGACACAACTATAATTGCTTCTCTGTAGGGTGTGTGTGTGTGTGAGAGAGAGAGAGAGAGAGAGACAGAGACAGAGACAGAAAGATAGAGACAGAGAGAGAAAGGTGGTGGGGTGGGGGGAAGAGCGAACATGACAGAGATGGGGTGGAACTGAGGAAGAAGAGACTGAACATTCCAAAATGCTAGCAGATTTTTGGTGGTGAGAAAATTCCAGAGACATGATATTCAGAATCCAGATGGAGGCATGTGACTTGCAGTAAGATAGAGCACTGGGAATCTGAGGTGGACACATGTGAGTCTGAAGCAGCCATGTCTCATGACCTCAAATTTCCCACAACATGAAGTCACATGTTCTGAGAGAGGGTCCTGGATAGGCGGGTGGTTGAGAAGAATGGGGTGTACTACAGAAGTCAACAAGGGATATATAAAGGAATCAGTTGAAACAAGGGAGGTCAAGGAATGAGCAGAAAATTCTAGACCAAGAGGAGCCCTCTCTGTGCTCTCAGTGGGTTTTCAGACCTTATCTTCTAGGATGTGCTTAAAGGACAATGTGCTGCTGACCATTGATTGTCATCCCCTCCTCAATTGCTCATCCAAATCTCATAAACATTTGGCAAATGTCTAGACTTTCACTGTGGAGAAATTAGAAAATGGAGGTGCTTATGCCATGATAATTGGCAGATCTTCTTAAGCATCACCGACGAGGCATGATACTCATGATGGAGATCTGTCTCCAGCAAACAACATCCCCCATCTTCCCTTACTAAAGGATTATACTGTTTTGTGTGTAATGTGTCTATTAAAGAGCCTTTGCTTTTTACTGGCAAGGTGAGAATGTAGTCTTGCTAAGGAGAATCCTTTGTGCCTACTAAGTAGACCGTGAAGTTGGAACAGTGGCCGAGAAGATCTATATGCCAAATAAATTTTATTCTAATGACTTTGGTCTGTATCATCAGTCTTAGATAATTGTGCTGCGGCAGACATGACTTTCTTCCAGAGGCCGACTGTTAGAAGGCATGACATAATAATGCCGCGATCAGTCTGACCTAGCCCTCGCTGAGGGTGAAGAGGTACAAATTCACAGGCTCCTCTCACTACTGGAGCATGATACACCAACACAGTGTTTGGAGGTGAGCCATCCATCCCAAAACATGTTGTTAAAACTAACACCCAACGAAAACAAACATTTGGATCTTCGGGGCTCTATAAAGAAGGCAATTAACAGATTATAAATGGGGTAGGCTTCTGATGTTTTAATTTGGGGCTTCAGAATTTCAACTTATGTCTCTGATACTCATCACTGCATTGTTGTGCACTTGATTAACCTTAATTGCCAAGATAGCAAAAAAAAAAAAAGAAAAAAAGAAAAAGAGCACCCTTACTATTTTGTGTTTGATCATAGTTGTGGAAGAACCAAAAAAAATAAAAAATAAAAAATATTGGTCTGAGGAGAGAATAATTAGCAAATTAATTGAGGTCTGTGTATATCTTTATTTTCAAGGCATTTATTGGCCTTGACTAAAATATTCTTTTTTTTTTTAAAGCTTATTTATTTATTTTCACAGAGACAGAGACAGTGCGAGTGGGGGAGAGGCAGGGAGAGAGAGGGAGAGAGATAATCCCAAGCAGGCTCTGTGCTGGAAGAGGCTTGAACTCACAAAACTGTGAGATGGAGACTTGAGCCAAAACAGAGTCAGACGCTTAACCAGCTGAGCCACCCCAGCGCCCCTAGAATATTCTATTTTCATTCCCTAAAGGGGCAGTGAGGCTATTAAGTAGAGGCATAGTTAGTTAACTGGGAGGGCATGGCTGTGTTCTATCCTTTTTTCTTTCTTTTTTTAAAGTTAAGAATGAGATTGGAAATTCTAAAATACTAAGGGTTATGAAGCAGAGAGAAATAACCCAGGGGCCTCTAGAGGCATCGGATCCAGGATACACAATGAGGAATTGAGCCTGGAAAGCCCTACTCTGAGGGTTTTACACGCATTCCATTGAAAACTCACAACGACTTCCTGAAGTAGGGTTTATCATTGTTCCTATTTGTCAGATGAGAAAACTGAGGCCTAGAGAGATTAAGTAATATGTGCCTATTCACAGAGCTAGTAAGTGGGCGAATAAGGACTTTTATCCCTGTGATGTGGCCTGAAATTCTTAGAGGTATATTATAATTAGGTACTGTAGCAAAAGTAGTTAACATGATGTCCTTCTGTCACTAGATGCTTAAAAGTTGCCAAAATATGTTAGGTAGTATTAATTTATTTGGATTTCGTAGTAAGACAAAGTCAACTGGTGTTTATAAATTTCAAGGTCTCAAGCCAATACCAATGATAACCCTTAAAAACGGTAAAAGCAGGAGACTGAGAAACGCGGTCTTTGCCCTTCCCTGCTGTACTCAGTGTGGTTGATAGAGGACCCCTGTTCTGTAACCCAAGTTACACGGGTGTGTTTAGGGGGGGGATGGGGAGGTAGTGAGAAGGATAGGCCACTCCCATCAATCACAGAGAGACGGGACCTTCTTTTTGGTTTGTCCTCACAATTTTAAAACAGCCAGTGAGATCAATCACTTTGGAGTCGAGGCAGATTCATACCTGTTTGGCAACACACAGAAAAAGCGGCCAAAGCACTCGGCTGATGGCCTCCGATCGATGCTCACAAAATTAAGAAGGCCACTTGACCTGGCTCCCTTTTTCTTTCCGACCCTAAACTCCCAGCTGTTTTGTGAAAGGAGTGTACTCTAAGGGCCAACGCTGAGGCTTGGCCCCTTAATTTTCCTGTTTCACTAGGGAGAGTGGGGTGAGGGAGTGAGGCGCCATGTACGGAGGTGGGTAAGGTGCGCACCGACTTCAAACTTCTTGCTTTTTTCGAGCTACGTCTCCCTGAACTAGTCTCTAAAGAGCCGTACTTAGTGCTGTGTTTGCTTAAAGACTAGCAAATTTAGAGCTTCCACTCATGTGATGTTGAAAGGTTTTGTAGCCATTCTCTTAATGTGGTTTTGACACCTTATATCCCATCATTACATAAATAAGGTCGGTGATATTTAAGCAGATTTTCATTTAAATTTCCTTTTGCTCTTTCGTGTTTTTGTCTCTTGCTTGTAACTTTGAGAGGACTGTATCAGGGCTTACACAGTTAACAAAAGCAAACTAAAGCAAATAATCACCTTCTAATACTTCTTTCAGCATATTCTAATTTTTTAATGGAGAAAATGCATTCTTAAATTAAATATGCATAATAAGGAATACTAATAATAAGAATAAAGTGGAATATGTGAGAATGAATCTAGTGTTGTAAGCAAATGCATTTGATTTTCTAAGGATAAAAGCTGGCTCGAATCCGTAAGAATCAGTGCAAAAAAAGAAAAGCCTCGTAATGTTCACAAATTGTCCATAATTGTATGGATTTTAAATATAAAAGTTGGCAGTGGGAAAAGCTAAAAGCCATTAGGAAATATACCATTGTGCAATGCACTAGGAGCAGTAAGTCACAATCGTATGAAAAAATCCCTAGTAGAGTTTTCTAAAATTTTGATAACCATACTTGAGACTTATCTTGATGTTTACTACAATGCATGCATTGTTCAGCATGGCATGGCCTAATGCATATATGAATCATATTTGAAAAGAGCTACTAATTAACATGAATAGTCTTCGTCTGTGAAGGTCGTTTATTGCGAAGTTCTTTTTTTTTTTTTTTTTTTTGCTTTTTCTCTAGTTGGATATTGCTAAAGGAGCCCTCAACAACAGCCATTAGTTTAAGAGACTAGTCTGTTTTCTGCCTGGCATTCGGTTATAGTTTTAAAGAGTCTTTTTCTCCTGTGAAGAAGCCATAAAAATAATATTTAAAAGTAAGAGGGAGAGAGAAGAGGAGAGGAGAAGAGAGACCTTTCTCTTACTGAGCGATACATCCGTTCATTAAGTTTTATTCGGTGATCAACTGTATTCTCTCATGAACTTTTCGCTATAGTATCTAAGAATTGTTTGGCCAAATTGTTGGACTTTATTTCAAATGGGATTGATCAGGAGTTTTTCTTTGAAAACTGGGTTGGCCAGCACTTTCCTAGGATTCACTGGGACAGGCCCTGAAATGTTTTCCACAGAAGTAAAAACACTTTGGGGCTAGGTTCTACTATTTTGCACTGAAGGAACTTCCAGAACCTTCCACTGGTTCAATTTTGGGATGCCGTAGGTTTTTTTGGCTTAGATGTTTTAAGAAACTTAGCCAAGATGAAGGGATTTCTAAGGACTGTTGGGAAACAATATTAACCCATGCTAAAAATCTCTCTTAGCTAAAAACCTTCACTCAGAGCTTTGTCTCCATTTGTCATAGTTCATTTTATGTGTCAAATTGGCTAGGTTATGGTATCTAGTTGTCTAGTTGAACGAAACAAACAGACTGGGCTAGTCTAAATGTTGCTCTGAAGATGTTTTTTAGATGTGATTGACATTTAGATCAGTGGACTTTGAGTAAAGCAGATTACCCTCAGTAATGTGGGTGGGCCTCTGCCAATTGGTTGAAAGCTTTAAGGCAAAGACTGAAGTTTCCCAAAGAAAAAGAAACTCTGCCTCAGTAATGCAATGTGGAAATCTTGCCTGACTTTCTCACCTGCGGATTTTGGACTCGAGACTACACTACCAACTTCTTCCCGAATTTCTCACTTGACAGCCTGTCTAGAGACTTGCCAAGCCCCACAGTCCTGCGAGCTAATTCCTTAAAATAATATCTACCTATCGACCTATGTATCAATCATCTATCTATCTATCTATCTATCTATCATCATCTCTATCCTACTGGTTCTGTTTCTCTGGAGAACCCTGACTCATCCAATACATCATGTAAGTAAAACTAGTAGTAAGTTTAGAGCACAGAACATGCTCTTGGCCTCTCAAAAGAGAACTGGGTTTTGTGGCCAGGTTTTCTTGAGGCAACAAAGGGACTAACGAGCCAATCACTTTGTGAGTTTTGCCTCTAAGATACCAGATGACCTATTTGATAAATATATACATTATTTGTGCTACTGGTCAATCCAGTTGGATTAATTCCCTGAGACTTTGTTAATTATATGTGGGGTTTTTGGGTGTATGATTAACTGTGGAAGTGTTGAGTGGCTGTTATTGGAATCACCTGAATCACTCCAGCAAGGCTTGGCTTTGGAAATATCAAACAGCAGTTCTCACACTGACTTTGTAACAAATACTTTTGAGATTAAGTTTTGAACCATGTCAATGCTTTAAAAGACAAAATTAAATCCAAAGTACCGAAGACAACCTTCAGCTTGTACCCGCTTGCCACAGGTATCTCACACTACTCGTTAGCCAGTGAGAGGAGCACACATATGGGGAGGGATGAATCCCCTCAGATATCACCTTTTCCATCTTCCTGGTTCCCTCTATTCTTGAAGTCGATGTACACAATCAGTGTTCATTGACGGTTCATCACGTACAAGTGTCTTACTCAGCTCAGCTGCCGTAACAAAACAAAACAAAACGCCATAAACAATGTGGCTTAAACAACAGAAATTTATTTTCTGGAGATCGGGAAATCCAAGGTCAAGGTCCAGTAGAGTTCAATGTCTTTTGAGGGCTCTCTTCCTGACTTACAGATAAGCACCTTTTTTTGCTGTGCCCTCACATGGCCTTTCTTCAGTGCATGAATGTGGAGAGAAAGACTCCAGCCTCACAATCTCGTTTAACCTTAATTACCTCCTGAAGGCCCCATTTAACCTTAATTACCTCCTGAAGGCGCTCTCTTCAAATACAGTCACGTTGGGGGGTAGGGCTTTAATACATGAATTTGTGGGAGAGGGGACACAATTCAGTCCATCACAACGAGGCACTCTGTTTTGTACTCAAGATATTTCTTAATTGGGCACTCTCTTGGAGACTGCAACGTTGCAGGGTGTGTTGGACAAGGGTGTATTGGACAAGTGTATTGGCAGAATGTGATAAATGCTAAAAGCAAGGGTCTACAGGACTGTGAGGGATGGAGTGGTCACATACAGCAAGGTGATCAGGAGAAACTCCCAAAGCAGGAGCCCTTGCATTAGGCGCTGAAGGGAAGTAGGACTTTCGCCAGTGATAGGATACATAAGATAAGTAGTCGAAGGGCAAGGGATGGAGATGTTTAGGGAAGACGGGCTGGTCCAGGTTGTCTGGAGTGCACTAAAGTGCGGCAGGGATTGTGGTAAGAAGGGTAGACTGAGGTCAGAGAAGTGAGGGACTGACATTCCAAGGGACTTTTTGGGAAGGTATTGGTGAGTCACCAGAAACTTTTGCCTCAGGAGGTGCTGGTGATTTTATAAACTTCCTTTCGCTGCCACTGAACACACTGCCTCAGACCTCTTTACTGGAAAAGTCTGATTTTACCATTAAGAAACTGATGCCTTCAAAGTCGGGCCATTCCCCCTCCAAATGGAACCTTGCCCTCTCACGGAAACATGTCCGTGGGGGTAACTGACAGGGGTTGGGCAGACAGTCAGGGGCAGGAAATGACGAGGCTCTGAATGAAGGAGTTTTCTCAAATGAATTGCAGAAAGGATGTTCCAGTGTGTTTTCCTGTTTGGGAAGTTTAATTCTTCACGGTTTGCTTGGCTGTCAGAACGCTTCACATTTTTATTTGTGAACATACACGGTGATCATCCTTAAGACAAAAAAATCTGATGGCAGGTCCCTCGATGCCCTTGTTCAGAGCAGATGTTGCAGTCAGAGCTGGGCTTTCAGTTCTCACCTCTGAGATGTTGTAAATTGCATTAAGAAGCATCTCCCCTGGTCTTCATGTTTTACATACAACTTATTAAGGTAATGTTGGGGAAAGACGTTGAAAGAGACAAAAGTTAACCGATTTGTAGATCGCTACGACAGAGCCGTCATCTGCACTGATGCAATTACTCACAGCTCATGTGACAACCAAAATATATGAACTCAACAGGGGAGTCAAAAAGAAAGAGGCACACACTCAGCTCATCAATATGGAACAGCTTTGCAGACCTAGAAAGTTCAGAAAAACGTAAACATTAGTTTTTGTGTTGGGGGGCTGCTCACAGAAGGGTGATAGATGCAGAGATGGACAGCCCAGAGGGTATCTTCCCTTAGAAAATGGTAGGGCTCAGAGGACTATGGATCCTGAGCTGAGAAAGGAAGTTTTTTCTCTTAGTGGGAAATGAAGTTCTCTTGCCCCACTTCTCTTCACGGTGAGCTCTTCTCTCAGCATCCCTGACGTGGGACCATCTCACCTCTCCTTGAACCCTTCCACAGCCTGAACTTCGTACATTCCAACTTGTTGTTTGGACTCTGTTGGACATAACCTACGTCTGCATGGCAGGGTGAAAATTGGATAAACAGCCACGCTGACTCCGGGGAGATTTTTTTATGCAAACATCTGTTTCTTGAATTTGGCCAGGGTAAGGCCTAGGGGAAGGCGGAATTTCGATTGACGAAATAAGATCAAGAAGATGCTGCCTCCTTTTTTTTTTCTTCCTGTTTCAGGGCATATAAACCCTGTTTCCCTTCAGCATTACACAGGGATGAAATCCTTTGCAAGTTTCCCCTGATACTGGGTTTATGTCCAATTCGAGTTTAGATGAGATCATGTGGATGCTTTTTCTGGTACTTTGCTGTACTACAGATGTAACTTGCTTTGAAAGAAATCTCATGCATGCATATAAAAATGTGAATTTAGAGTAAATGTGAATAGAGCAATCAACAAATATTTACGAGGCACTTCCCTGTGCCCAGCGCTGGTCAATACTCTAAAGTGTATTAAAAGCGTGGAGAAATGAACCCTTGCATGTAGGAAATCTAAAGTTTTAAATTTGTTTTTTTAATGTTTTATTTATTTTTGAGACAGAGAGACAGAGCATGAGCAGGGGAGGGGCAGAGAAAGAGGGAGACGCAGAATCGGAAGCAGGCTCCAGGCTCTGAGCTGTCAGCACAGAGCCCGATGCGGAGCTGGAACTCATGAAGCTGAGATTGTGACCTGAGCCAAAGTCGCTTAACCACCTGAGCTACCCAGGCACCTCACCAATGCACATATCCTTTTGACACCCAACATTGTCTTCCTAGAAATGTATATGCTTGCATATGTGCGTAAAGATGTGTGCAGGGGGCGCCTGGGTGGCTCAGTCGGTTAAGCGTCCGACTTCGGCTCAGGTCATGATCTCACGGTTTGTGGGTTCGAGCCCCGTGTAGGGCTCTGTACGGACACACACACAGAATCTGAAGCCAGCTGTGCTGTCAGCACAGAGCCAGATGCGGGGCTCGAACTCACGAACCGAGAGATCGTGACCTGAGCCGAAGTCGGATGCCCAGCCGACTGAGCCGCCCAGGTGCCCCAGGAAATCTAAAGGTTTAAGAGGAAGTTGAAGGTATAAAGGACAAGAAAATACAACCTATGTTTCGGCACTACATTGTAAATCACCAATATTAGTAGCTGTGGCTATCTGTAATAGGAGAAGGTAGGGTGAACCCCTGAAGCTGAAGAATTCAAAAAGAAGCTTGAATCATGCAGGATCTAAGGTGCTGAGAAGCTCTGAGCAGGTGGAGCCTGGGAGAGGGGCCTTTCCAGTGAAGGAGATTGCAGAAGCTGTCAACAAAAGTTATCATGTCAATTGATTGTTCGCTGACTAAGGGCTAATTACATGGAACATCGTTACCCCCATTTACCAAAGGGGAGGCGAAACTTGGTAACAGATAAATAACAACAATAACAACCATAGCTAACACTCATTTAGCACTCACTATGTTCCCGGAACTGTTCTAGGTGCTTTGTGTGTTTTAAATTATTTGTGGCTTGTAACAAGCCGGAAGTTGTCCAACCTCAGCGTTGTGGCTAGGGTGGCTACAAGGGGCTGGTGTTGGCGGTCATGTCTTTGTAGGTAGATTCCTGGAGGTGTGGTCATGGTGACCTCTCCCACAGGCTTCCAGCTCTCTCTAGGCCAGCTTGCTGACCAGAGAGTACCAGGTAAATACTATCCTTATACCCCCATTAGGCACGAGAAAACTGAAGCACATAGAAATTAAGAGACTAACCCAAGGTCACCCAGGCAGTGAGTGGCTGACCTGGGATGAGACCCAAGCTTCTCCAGTTCTAAAGCCCACAGCCTGCGATGCTAAATGAATGAGGAGAGCAGAAGCTGGGCGAGCAAAAGAATTTTGAACTGGCGGGAGGGATGGGGTGCTGAGGTGGGGGAGGGGGTGCATATGAGAAGTAAGGAGAAGTGGATGGGCATTATGTCATTCTCAAACAATTCTCTGTGTGAATTTAAAATGTGAGTCTGATCGCCAACATTCAGGCTTTGCAAAACATTTCAGGACACCAACATTACATACAGGAGGCACCAAGTCCTTCCTGTACAGAAGGAAACTCATCGGAATATTGGTCTCAAGATTCCCCACCGATTCAGTCTTCCCCCAAGGCCCGAGCCTCCAGACAAGAGGGACACAAAAGCAAACATGGGCCTCCCCACCTCTACACAGGTTCCTCTCTTATGAAGTACCAGTTATTAATTTCAAAACATTCCTTGTGTCTCTATATTTACCTTCTACACAGGCCTTGATCCCTGGAATTTAGTGAAGATATAGGATCGTGTGGGCCCTCTTTACATCTGGTGGTGGGACAACCAACAACCTAACTGGAAAAAAAATAGATATTAGGTTGGTACTCAGAACCGGCTAAGTTGGGGGAGAGAGGCAGTGTTATAGTCAGAGGGGATCCGGCTAATTTTTCCTCTTATCGACACCCTATTGCTAAAATTCCCTTAGTAATGATTCATTTCTCTGGGACTTTTTCTTATTTTTCTTTTTTTTTTTTTTTGTTCAATATATGAAATTTATTGTCAAGTTGGTTTCCATACAACACCCAGTGCTCATCCCAAAAGGTGCCCTCCTCAATACCCATCACCCACCCTCCCCTCCCTCCCACCCCCCATCAACCCTCAGTTTGTTCTCAGTTTTTAACAGTCTCTTATGCTTTGGCTCTCTCCCACTCTAACCTCTTTTTTTTTTCCTTCCCCTCCCCCATGGGTTTCTGTTAAGTTTCTCAGGATCCACATAAGAGTGAAAACATATGGTATCTGTCTTTCTCTGTATGGCTTATTTCACTTAGCATCACACTCTCCAGTTCCATCCACGTTGCTACAAAGGGCCATATTTCGTTCTTTCTCATTGCCACGTAGTACTCCATTGTGTATATAAACCACAATTTCTTTATCCATTCATCAGTTGATGGACATTTAGGCTCTTTCCATAATTTGGCTATTGTTGAGAGTGCCGCTATAAACATTGGGGTACAAGTGCCCCTGTGCATCAGTACTCCTGTATCCCTTGGATAAATTCCTAGCAGTGCTATTGCTGGGTCATAGGGTAGGTCTATTTTTAATTTTCTGAGGAACCTCCACACTGTTTTCCAGAGCGGCTGCACCAATTTGCATTCCCACCAACAGTGCAAGAGGGTTCCCGTTTCTCCACATCCTCTCCAGCATCTATAGTCTCCTGATTTGTTCATTTTGGCCACTCTGACTGGCGTGAGGTGATATCTGAGTGTGGTTTTGATTTGTATTTCCCTGATAAGGAGCGACGTTGAACATCTTTTCATGTGCCTGTTGGCCATCCGGATGTCTTCTTTAGAGAAGTGTCTATTCATGTTTTCTGCCCATTTCTTCACTGGGTTATTTGTTTTCCGGGTGTGGAGTTTGGTGAGCTCTTTATAGATTTTGGATACTAGCCCTTTGTCTGATATGTCATTTGCAAATATCTTTTCCTATTCCGTTGGTTGTCTTTCAGTTTCTGGGCCTTTTTCCATAATAAAGCCAACAAATCTTCTGGTGGAAAAAATACCTAACCCAGTGGTTTGAAACAGCATCTTAGACCAATTTATTTTTCTTAAATGAATTCTGAATTGTAAAGTCAATGTACAAGATAAAAGGTGAGATAGTCTGGAGGAATCAGGGGCCAGGAAGGGCTGGCGGCTCCTCTTGCTGGCTTAGCCTTTGCCTTATCCTCCACATTAGCCCCGGAGGCAACTCAGAGTCTTGGGGCTGTGGAACTTCCCAGGAAATCCTTCATGCATCTCATTTAGGACACAAGCCACAGAATGCCTGACTAACCAACGTCTTAAACACATAAGGTTTCATTTTTCTGATAAAAATAAAAGTCTGAAAGGAGTGAGCTGCCAGTGTTGGTTCAGGGGATCAGAGATTTCGGGGCAAATGTCTCTGAGAGTTTCTTTCTTTTCTTTTCTTTTCTTTTCTTTTCTTTTTTTTCTTTCCTTTCCTTCCCTTCCCTCCCCTCCCCCCCTCCTCTCCTCTCTTCTCCTTTCCTCCCTCCCTCCCTCCCTCCTTTCTTTCTTTCTTTCTTTCTTTCTTTCTTTCTTTCTTTCTTTCTTTCTCTTCTTTCTTTTTTTCTTTTTTTCTCTTTCTTTCTCCTTTTTTCTCTTTCTTTCTTTCTTTCCTTCTTTTTTTCTCTCCCTCCCTTCCCTCCTTCCCTCCTTTCCTTCCATCCTTCCTTCCTTCCTTCCTTCCCTCCCTCCCTCCTTTCCTTCCTTCCTTCCTTCCTTCCTTCCCTCCCTCCTTCCTTCCTTCCTTCCCTCCCTTCTTCCTTCCTTCCTTCCCTTCCTCCCTCCTTCCCTCCCTCCTTCCCTCCCTCTCTTCCTCCTTCCTTCCTTCTTTCCTTCCTTCCTTCCTTCCCTCCTTCCCTCCCTCCCTTCTTTCTTTCATTCTTTCTTTCCCTTGTGATCTAAAGAAAAGGAGTTTGCTTCAGCTCCAGTCATCACGTTTTTGCTCAGGGAAGGAAGACAGAAGGTCACTGCCGGCCAGTGTTCCTTAAAATCAAGAACACATAGGAATGCAAACTGGTGCAGCTCTTTTGGAAAGCAGTATGAAGTTTCCTCCAAAAGTCAAAACTAGAACTTCCCTATGACCCAGCAATTGCACTACTAGGTATTTATCCAAAGATTACCAAAATGCTGGTTCAAAGAAGCACATGCACCCCATGTTTATAGCAGCACTATCAACAATAGCCAAATTATGGAAAGCACCCAAATGTCCATCGACGGATGAATGGATAAAGAAGATGTGGTTATATACACAATGGAATATTAGTTGGCTATCAAAAAGCATGAAATCTTGCCATTTGCAGCAATTTGGATGAAACTAGACTGTATTATGTTAAGAGAAGTAAGTTAATCAGAGAAAGACAAATATGTGATTTCACTCATGTGGAATTTAAGAAACAAAACAGATAGATGAACATAGGGGAAGGGAAGGAAAAATAAAATGAGATAGAAACAGAGAGGGAGGCAAACCATAAGAGACTCGTAAATACAGAGAACAAACTGAGGGTGGCTGGAGGAGTTGTGGGGGGCGGCAATGGGCTAAATGGGTGATGGGCATTAAGGGGGGGCACTTGCTGGGATGAGCACTGTGTGTCATATGTAAGTGATGAATCACTAAATTCTATTCCTGAAACCAATACTATATGTTAACTAACATGAATTTAAATTAAAAAAATAAAGAAATGAAATATTTTTTTAAAATAAATAAAGAGCATTAAAGACTTTCCTGAAAACTTCAGCAGACATCTGCTTAAGCATTTCTGGCCTGAAATATGCCACATGGCCACTGTAAGGTGCAAAGGATTCTGGGAAAAGAAATATTTAGTTAGCCCTATTGCCACCCCAAAGAATACTGGGATTCTATTGTCAAGGAAGAATCCAGGTGTGGCTATGGAATAGATAACAGTGTAAGCCACAGCCTGGCTCTTCTCTTTATGTAGTTCATGAAGGAAAACACGACATTTTAAAGTTTTTGTTATAGACATTGCATATAAGATGAACTTATACTATAAAACTAGTGACTTCCCTTTTGATGGGAGCAAGGGAGTTTAGGTCCTGGTAGGTTGCTGATGGAGAAAGGGTGCTAGAAGGGGGAAAAGGGGTAAAGAAAATGACAGAAAAGCATTGAAGATAAACTACTGGCAATTCATAGGGCACTCCATGCAATTTTGACTGAATGTACCTGATTTGTCTGGTAGGATGGCAGATATTCTGGAACAATGAGCCTAATACGATGCTGCAGCTTCTTAAAAATTGTAGAATTTGTTTCAAGTGTAAGCAGCGTGGCTGCTCAACCAAATGCATTCGCTTGATTATCCAGGAAACTGCTTTGTTGCGGCACAACTGAACTTACTGGAATATGATAAAATAGAAGGAAATGTCAGTAAAACATGTTTCAGAACACACACACACACACACACACACACACACATACACACACACTAAAGATAAAAACCCATATAGGGTACCTGCTTTGTCAGTGCCTTTCTGCTAAACAGTGAATTTTGCTCCCACGTCTCTCCCTTCCTGCTAAACAGATCATCAGGGGACAGGTGATCGTATCTGTTTGGGGGTGTAGTTATGAAACATTTTCAGTGGAGAGCATGAATGAGCAGGGACTTGTCCTGAAAAACAGAACAAAAAGAAATTATTAATCATGTTTCCCTTTGTATATTTACTGTTTTGCTTCTGAAGGGAGTATTAGTCCACTAAGAGATGCATAATTAGGAGATATGCCAGATGGGTAATCAATGTGATTTTAAATTTTTATAGAGAGAGAACAGAGCTGTAGCTTGGATTTTTTTTTTTTAGAAGGTACTTTAGCTCTGTGCATTTAAAAACAAACATCTTGCATTAGAATGTTACTGTCTTCCATGCAATGACGTTGAATATGTTCTTAAATCCTTTTATTTAAAAAACAAAACAAAACAAAACTGGCCTGATGGAATAGAAGACCTGAATGGGCTACCAAATGGACAAGAAAAGCTAACATGCAGAGATGGGAACGGAGGTCTCCTGCTGGGAGTGGCTGAGAGCTTTATTTAATTATAATCATCATTATATCAAACAAACAAACAAACAAACTGAAAATTCCACTTCCCTTTCCTGGCTTTGCAGTCCATGAAGATTTACTTGTTCTCTCAGTTCTCGGTCTACAGGAAGCCCTTTCTGGATCCCCTTATTTAAGCAAAGCAAGTGAGACCTTTGGCTAAAGGGGTGGCTGTCTGGCCAATGAGACGGGCTTGGTAATGGGGTCACCTTATGGGACCAGGCAGCAGAGCTGATGCCTCAAGGGCAGAGTTTTTTAAAACTGTGGGTTCTGACACATTAGGGAACCGTGAAATCAATCAAGAGGGCTCTGATTGCATATTATTTCTTAATCCAAGAGAGTTGCCCAGAAAAAATCGAATAAAACATCTAAATGTGAGTCACATGTAAGGGTTGCATTATTTATGAAATTTTTGTTCCAATAATAAATCTGCGTCCTCATAGAAATCATTTTTCTTTACGTGGGTCATGGTCAAAAAAGTTTGAAAAATACTTCAGCAGGGTTAAGTGCGAGAGGGAAGTTGGCCTTGAGCTGACAACTTGAGCCGGAAGGGAAGGGGGTGGTGTAGTCTCTGGGCCCCTCATGTCCCTGTGAACACCTGCCAGGGCTTGTAACACATTGAGCCGTGGGTGTGTGCATCTTCAATATTCTCACACACATACTCTTTCACACGAAGTTGAGAACATTTTTGCCAAGTTACCCATCCAAAAACACCATTTGGAATTTGATTGGGATTACGTTACATTTATAACATAACTTGGGGGAGAACTGACATCTTTGCTTAGTTGAATCTGCCAGTCCAAGGGTGTGTGTGTGTGGGGGGGGGCGGGTTCTGAACTTACTCTAGTATTTTTCTAGATCGCTCAGCTCTGTTTATGTTATTTTTTACAAATGCTTTTCATTTTTTACTTTCCTGTTGGCTCCTCTGTGTTTGGCATATATTTTAGTTCCTTGTGAGTATATGTAGGTATTTTTCTGTTTTGACACCATTTTCTTTTCTTCTTTCAGGTGTACTGACCTCTCTGGTCACTGAACTTGGAGACGTCGTCCATGCATTCCTGCTCCTGCTCATGCTGTTCCGCTGTGCAGAAAGCCTTTCCCTGCACTTCCCGTGGAATGTCTGCACAGTTGTTACCATGGCTTGGCTGCTCCCCTAGGCAGAGCTGTCTCTCCGGAGGATTACTGCAATTGCCTACTAACGGGTCTCTCAGTTTCTTCTCTTACCCGCCTGCCATTCCCCACATAGCCATTGGGGTGATTATAACATACAGGTGGGGCACCTGGATGGCTCAGTCAGTTGAGCATCTGACTTTGGCTCCAGTCACGATCTTGCGGTTCGTGAGTTCAAGCCCCACGTCGAGCTCGCTGCTGTCGGCACAGAGCCCGCTTCGGATCCTCTGCCCTCTCTCTCTGCCCCTCCCCAGCTTGCACCCTCTCAAAAATAAATAAAAAACAAAACAAAACAAAAATTAAAAAAACACCTAAATCAAGATCCTGTCACTTTCCTCCCTAAAACATCTAATGGCTTCTATTGGCTTTGCAAACATCCAAACACGATTCAAGACCCATGGGGCTTCCCATGATGTGGTTCCTGCTCACTTCTTTGACGTCGTCTCTTGGACTTTTCCTCATCATTTGTGACACTTTGGCCACACTGGCTTTCCTTTAGGGCCTCAACAGTCCAAGCCTGTGCCTCCGTTGGTGCGTTGGCTATTACCTATTTATTTCTGTGACTCCAGATGCTCCTGCTTATGAGGCCCATGTGGCTAGATCTTTCTGGACACGTGGACACCACACACGTTTTTAAATTCTGATTTGGGGAGGCCCTTTCTGAGCCCCAATATAAAATGGCCGTCTCCACACATCTGTTCTCAATGTATCACCTTTTTTTTTAAAACGTTTATTTTTCAGAGAGCGAGAGAGGGAGAAGGCAAGCGCATGGGCGAGTGGGGAAGGGGCAGAGAGAGAGAAGGGGGACAGAGTATCTAAAGCAGGCTCTGTGCTTACGGCACACAGCCCAGTGTGGGGCTTGAACTCACGAATGGTAAAATCATGACCCGAGCCAAAGTCAGATGCTTAATCCACTGAGCCGCCAAGGCACCCCTCATCTTTTATTAAGACTCTATATAGTATGTGCAATTTCCTTCTTTATTATCTCTTTCCCACTCCCCACCCCACCCCTGCACATGAGACTGCAGATTCCATTTGAGTGGAGATGACTATCTCCCAGCCCCACAAAGGCACTAAATAAATATTTGTTGACTTAATGGATAGTTCTATAAAGCAGGTACTATACCAAATACGGAGCATAGAAAATGTTTGTTCCTTATCTTTAGAAAGTCTACACTCGGACGGCAGGGATGCTGTGATTGCCTCTGACTTTTCTGAAATCATCTTGTTGCGTATATGTGTGTGTGTAGAAGCAGGGCTATGTGGAAGGGAGTCCTTTAGAAATTAACTATTAGAATATATTTTAACTGGTAAGACTATGTTCGTTGTTGAGGATATTTTTAATTTGATTTTACAAAGTTTTGGCGACTTTTCTGTAGGTAAGCCGGGAACTCTGGAAGAGATGCCCAGATGAATAAACTACTTTCTGTCCTTAAAGGAGAATGCTTTTAAGTGGGGTAAAAAGATTTGTAAAAACACAGTAAGGCACGGGCCTTAATTGCGGTGGAGTGAAGTTCTGGGACATCAGGGCTATGTCTCGAACTGTCCCAGGATTGTGGTGAATGTCCTTTGCTTTTTCATACTAAACCATTACCAACTGATCTCACTTCAGTTGATTTAAGCTTGCCTTGGGTGGAGTTACCATTCTCCCCCTCAAAAGAGGGAACGGTGATTAGATCTATAATTTGGAGGCAAACCAGAGGATGAATGAGCCTTTCTAAGGCAAAAGTCCTATGGTATGTTCTATAAAAATGAAAATCATGTGAATGAGATTCAAAAGCTTCCCACCCACGTGGTAGTGGGTGACCCTGACTCTCACACCTTCAGTGTAAGATTCTATCTCACACCTGAGGTAGGATTAGAACCTGTGTCTCCTCGTGTTGCATGTGTAATGCCTCCTAGCACTTGAGTCCACCTGTCTGAGGAGTCCTTTAGCTTTGGAAGTGGGTTCTGTTTCCATGGCGAGTAGTACCAGGGTGTGGAAGGGCCAGGCTGATCTTCCCCTTGGATCCTAAGTTGTTTGCCACGCTCCATGTAAATTAATTGTATGTCGATAGAGGCCACAGAATCTGAAATAGAGGCAGCCTGTGTTGAATGAGTGTAAAAAAATCTGAGAGCCAAGAGGAGGAGGACGGAGCATAGAATATACATGGAGAAGCTTCCGGACAGCATGGAGGGGCCGTTACCTCAGGACTTCATCGGTGACTGAGGGCGACCGGGAGCCTAGTGAGTGTTAGTCTAACAAATGAATGATCCTGGTTTTGAGTAAGAATCATCTGAAATTATTGTCATTTTCCTAGGAGGAAATTGTCACATTCCTAGGAGGGATGATGAAGGTTAGAACACCCGGCTTACTGGAGACTGAGTGACCAGTACCCTGGATTATCAGTGGGGTGCAGTTTGCTGGCCCTGGCCCCAGTATCACTTCTTGAGGTTCATTTCAAAGTTGTTGCCATGAAGATGTGATTATAGAAGGAGTGTCTTGAGTTTCCAGTTAGGCATTGAGTATTTAGTGGGGGGGTGGGGGGGTGGCGGTGAAGGCATGCCATGTCTCCGTCACAGAGGGAGAAACAAACAAACGTGGCCGTGACGTTTTCTGGGCCACAGTTTCCCGCTCCGGGGCTCTGTGAATCTAACATACAGCTCCGAACTGTGTCGTTTGCCCTTCCCTCTTCTCCTCAGCCCTTCCTAAGTCTTGGCTGAAGAAGGCTGGAGAAAGCTTGTCCCAGCCCGGCGCCCGTCTCCTCGATTGTAATACTCTCCATTACTGTTCTCTCTCTTTTTTAAAGATACACTGTTTTTAATATTTATTTATTTTTGAGAGAGAGAGAGAGCATGAGCAGGGGAGGGGCAGCGAGGAGAGGGGCAAGGAAAATGACAATCCTGATAATCCAGGGTACTGGTCACTCAGTCTCCAGTAAGCCGGGTGTTCTAACCTTCATCATCCCTCCTAGGAATGTGACAATTTCCTCCTAGGGCATCTCTCAGAAATACACTGCTTTTATAAGGCAGGCGTCCCGCTCTATAGGAGAGAGTAGAGGGGCGCCTGGGTGGCTCAGTTGGTTACGTGTCCGACTTCATCTCAGGTCATGATCTCGCGGCTCATGAGTTTGAGCCCCGAGTCAGGCCCTGTGCTGACAGCTCAGAGCCTGGAGCCTGCTTTGGATTCTGTGTCTCCCTTTCTCTCTGCCCTTCCCCTGCTCTCTCTCTCTCTCAAAAATAAATAAACATTAAAAAATTTTTCAGAAAGAGTAGAACTTCCTGAAAATTACGACGTGGGAAAATTTTTGTTGAGCCTCCACTATTTGGAATATCACACCTTTGACCTTCTGCCTTCACCCCATTGACATAGGCACTCTGTGGTCACACACGAATTAAACTTGTCCTGTGATAAAGACCTTTACACTTGCTGCCTCCTTACCCCTCACTGTATTGTGTGCTATCGTACCAGATTATCAAAATAGCTGATATAGTAAACAGCTCATACTAAGGTATAAATATATGTCTGGCTATAGATTTATGTGCCATTCAGGGTGGTGTATGAAAGTGTTGAATGGCTATATTGTACACCTGAAACTAATATAACACCAAATGTTAGCTAACTAGAATTAAAATAAGAACTTTACACGGGCACCTGGGTGGCTCAGTCGGTTAAGCGTCCGACTTCAGCTCAGGTCATGATCTCGCGGTCCGTGAGTTCGAGCCCCGCGTCGGGCTCTGGGCTGATGGCTCAGAGCCTGGAGCCTGCTTCCAATTCTGTGTCTCCCTCTCTCTCTGCCCCTCCCCCGTTCATGCTCTCTCTCTGTCTCAAAAATAAATAAACATTAAAAAAAAATTTAAAAAGAACTTTACAAAAGAATAAGAAAATAAAAACAGTCAAAATAAATAAGTAAACAAGTAAGGAAATCAATAATGAATAAACAAACAAATGAATGAATGAATTTATGTGCTGTCTCTCCCATATGGCATACCTGAAATTTTATTAAGCCCTTCAAGTGTTAATTAAGGAGTGCTGAATGACGGGAATTTCAGCTACTGAGAAAGGGCCACTATAGGTGTTTTCCAGATCTCACTGTTTTGGTCGTGGCTTACCTGCAGTGTGTATACAAAGACATGATCACTTTTGCTTGTAAGCTATTCAAATCCTTTAAAAATTTTAAAATTGAACTGCATAGGGTTTTCAAGAACTATCTTTGGCAAAGCTGCTAAGTGGTGATTCCAGAAATTTTTGTGCAAAGTCAGTGAGACTAGACTTCAAATTTGTTAAGGAGACAGCTCTGGGTATAGCTGTGTGTGGCTGTATTTATCACCTCACACACAGGAGCCACACTCACCTAGTCTTCTTTTTTTTTTTATTCTTTTTAAAAATGTTTTATTTATGTATTTTGAGAGAGGGAGAGGTTGAGCAAGGAAGGGGCAGAGAGAGAAGAAGGGAGAAAGAATCCCAAGCAGGCAAAGCCTGATGCGGGGCTTGATCCCGCATGACCTGAGCCGAGATCAAGAGTCGGACACTTAACCAACTAAGCCACCCAGGTGCCCCGGGATTCTTACTGGCTTTCCACAAATAGAGGCAGTCAACTCTACAACAGGGGTTTTATATTTACCAGCAACAAAGCTGGGTAGAGAGTATCTCTAGGTCTGCAATATTTACACTCATTAGGTAATTTTTGTTAATTTCAGTTTGTGCTTTCTCTATAGGAATCTTGAATTTGACCTTCTATAGTGTCTAAGGAAATGAGGAAAGTCCACAAGGGTTAGTTTCATGGGCAACTTTTCCGCTCTTTAACAAACAGCATTCTATTAAGCTGAACTGTATGAAACTGCTGTTTTTGTAGGTCAAAAACAGTTGCATATCAGCAATTTCATATGGTTAACCTAATCTGTTGTTGCATTCCCTGAGAGTAATGTAAAGCATCCCACCAAGCATGCACCCTCTTGAGCCAGGAGAAGCTATTCAGTAGCAATTGGTGCCACATTTCCTATACAAAACAGAATAAGGTTAAAGAAATGAATCTTCTCCTAAATATTGCTTTTTAACAAATCTCTCTAATGAAATGAGTTTCTAAGTCAATTTAAGCCACGGCTGAAGTTTGTATTTAGCTTTTCTCCTTAATACAGGCATATTTTATGATTCTCCTCTATATTGTGCTTCCCAGATACTGCATTTTTTTACAAACTGAAGGTTTGTGGCAAACTTGCGTTAAGCAAGGCTGTCAGCACTGGTTTCCGACCACATTCACTCACTTCGTGTCTCCGTGATACACTTTGGTAATTCTTGCAACATTTCAAACTTTTTCCTTGTTACTGTCTTTGCTATGGTGACCTGTGCTCGGTGATCTTAGATGTTCCTACTGTAACTGTTTTGGGGAGGCCGCAAACCATGCTTCCATAACTTAATAAATGTTGTGTGTGTCCTGAGCGTTCCATCAACTGGCCAATCCCCCCGTATCTCTCCCTCTCCTCTGAGCTCTCTATTCTCTGAGACAGGACAATATCGAGATTGGGCCAGTTAGTAACCTTACAGTCGTCTCTAAGTGTTCAAGTGAAAGGAAGGGTCACGTGTCTCTCACTTGAAATCAAAACCTAGAAATGAGTCAGCTCAGTGAAGAAGGCATGTCAACAGCTTATAGGCTGAGAGGCAGGGCTCTTGCACCAAACAGTTACCCAAGTCGTGAATGCAAAGGACAAGTTCTTGGAGGAAATGAGAAGCGCTGCTCCAGTGAACACATGAATGAAAAGAAAGGGAAGCAGCCGTGTTGCTGATATGGAGAAAGTCTGAGTGGTTTGGATAGGAGATCAAACCAGCCACAACCCTCTCTTAAGCCAAAGCGTAATCCAGAGCAACATCCTCGCTTGCTTCGATTCTGTGCAGGCTCAGAGAGGTGAGGAAACTGCACAAGAAAAGTTGGAAGCTAGCGGAGGTTGGCTCATGAGGGGGAAAGACAAAAGCCGTCTCCATAACTTATTAAAAGTGCAACACAGAGCAGCAAGTGCTGATGTGGAAGCTATAGAAAGTTCTCCAGAAGATGTAGCCCAGATAAGTCATGAAGGTGGAGACGCTAAGCAACAGATTTGCAGTGTAGATCAAACAGCCTCCTCTTGGAAGAAGATGCCATCTTGGGACTTTCATAGCTAGAGAGGAGAAGTCAATGTCTGGCTTCAGAGCTTCAACATATAGGCTCTCTTGTTAGGGGCTCAGGTAGCTGGTGACTTTCTCTTAAAGTCAATGCTAATTTACCATGTGGGAACCCTAAGAACCTTAAGAATGGTGCTGAAACTACTCTGCCTATACTCTAGAAAGGGAACCACAAAGTCTGTATGACAGCACATCTGTTTGCAATATGGTTCACTGAATATTTTAAGTCCACTGTTGAGAACTACTGCTCAAAAAAAAAAAAAAAAGATTCCTTTCAAAAGATTACTGCTCACTGACAACGTACCTGCTCCCTTAAGAGCTCTGATGGAGATGTACAATGAGATTAATGTTGTTTTCTTGCCTACTAATATAGCATCCTTTCTACAGCCCATGGATCAAGGAATCATTTTGACTTTCAAGTCTTATTATGTAAGAAACTTATTTTGAAGGCTGCTGCTGCCATAGATCGTGATTCCTTTGTTGGATCTGGGCAAAGTAAATTGAAAACCTTCCAGAAAGGGTTTACCATTCTAGATGTCATTGAGAACATTCATGATTCATTGGAAGAAGTCCAAATATCACCACGAACGGGAGTTTGGAAGAAGCTGATTCCAACCCTCATGGATGACTCTGAGGGGTTCGGGGCTTCCGTGGACGAAGTCACTGCAGATGTGATGGAAACAGCAAGAGAATTAGAACAAAAAGTGGAGCCTGAAGATGTGACTGAATTGCTACAATCTTGTGTAAAACTTGAATGGATGAGGGGCTGCTTCTTATGGAGGAACAAAGAAAGTGGTTTCTTGAGATGGAATCTCCTCCCAGTGAAGATGCTGTGAAGATTGTTGACATGACAACCCAGGGTTTAGAATATTACACCAACTTAGTTGTGAAACAGTAGCAGAGTTTGAGAGGATGGGTTTCAATTTGAAAGAAATTCTCCTGTGGGTAAAATCCTATCAAACAGCATCCCATACTACAGACACATTGTGCGTGAAAGGAAGAGTCAGTGGGTGCAGCAAACTTCACTGTTGTCTTATTTTAAGAAATGGCCACAGCCATCCCAGCCTTCAGCAACCTGCACCCTGACTAGTCAGCAGCCATCAGCATTGAGGCAAGACCCTCCACCAGCAAAAAGACTATGACTCATTGAAAGTTCAGAGGATGGTTAGCATTTTTTAGCAATAAAATATTTTTAAATGAAGGTGTGCATTTTTTTTTTTTACATTTTTTAAAATGTTTATTTTTGGGAAAGAGACAGAGAAAGAGTGTGAGCGAGGGAGAGGCAGAGAGAGAGAGGGAGACACAGAATCCGAGGCAGGGTCCAGGCTGTGAGCTGTCAACACAGAGCCCGATGTGGGGCTGAAACCCATAAACCGTGAGATCATGACCTGAGCCCAAGTCAGACGCTTAACTGACTGAGTGACCACGTGCCCCTAAATTAAGGCTGTGTATTGTTGTTTTGTTTTTTTTTTTACAAATTTTTTTTTTAATGTTTATTTATTTTTGGGACAGAGAGAGACAGCGTAAACGGGGGAGGGGCAGAGAGAGAGGGAGACACAGAATCGGAAGCAGGCTCCAGGCTCTGAGCCATCAGCCCGGAGCCCGACGCGGGGCTCGAACTCACGAACCGCGAGATCGTGACCTGAGCTGAAGTCGGACGCTTAACCGACTGAGCCACCCAGGCGCCCCTGTGTATTGTTTTTTGATGTAATGCTATTACACACTTAATAGACTATGGTATAGTGTAAACATAACTTTCATATGTGCTTTTTAATGCAAAGATTCATTTGACTTGTCTCATTGTGACATTCACTTCATTGCAGTGCTCTAGAACCAAATCCACACCATCTCGAGGGTATGCCTGTAATTAGAAGTCGAGTCGCCGTTACGAAAGTGCTGATGGTGACCTACAACGTGACAAGAGGAGTATGCAGGGTGGGAACTTGATGATCTGGGGGAAATCTGCTGCCCAGGTAGATAGGAAGAGGACTGTTTAGTGGTCCAGGAACATTGACTGAATACAAGATCCTCAGTCCTAAATCTGATTAATACTGGCCCCAAGGTATCTGATCAGTTGCTTGGAGTATAGCAACAAGATATTAAGGTGTGGGTCAAATACTGTGAGTTAAGCTAGATTTTTGTTTTCATCCAGGAATCTTTCCAAAGGTGACTGATGTATGTGGTTAAATCTGGGGGTAGAAGGGAAGGATAGGAGTCCAGAAAAGAGCCAGGTGGGGTCTTAAATTCTTATGTCAGTGGGTTGGGTTGAGGGTGTGGCTTCTGGTTCTAGACAGGAGTCCTCATCAGGGCACACAAACAGAATTAAGTCTTCTTCCTTATAAGGTTAAAGTGCTTAGGCAGATACCTAATCCCAAAATGAAGCCAACATTGTAGGCAGGTTCAGCTAGAACTTTGGAGCTAATGGAGCACCAGACTCTTCCTCAGTAGATTTGGGACCTACATAACTTTTGGCAGATAAAGATTCCTGCGGTGAGACTACACATCTGGGTCTGGGTCACAGAACTCACAGCTTAAGAGTAGGTCAAGTTCAAATCCACCGGGCACAGACTTGTGCTTCCTGCCATTCGGGAACAAACAGGCTGAAACCCGCATGAGGATACCATGAATAGATCTGGTTGTGAGGAGACGGGGATGAAACATACAGAGGAATCAAGTAGGTGCTGACACTCTTGGTCCACAGTCACGCTATGAATCAGTTTCGAGTAGTACTCCGTCAAATTTTTTACTGAGTATCTGGTATGTTCCGTATACTGAAATATATTCTTTAATTTCCTAATCCTTATAACAAGTTCCTGAGCTAGTTGATTCAGAGAGTATAATAATTTATCCAAGAGAAATTCTTGTCAGAATTATTTTTGTGGGAATAGTAATTACTGGAACACAAACCCAAATCTTTATGTTTCCATAGGAGACGGTGTACTTGTTTCCTCTTGCTGCTGTAACAAATTATCACAAATTTAGTGGCTTGAAATGGCACGCATTTATTCTCTTATGGTCCTGGAGGTCAGAAGTCTGAAATCGAGGTGTTGGTAAGTTGGTTCCTTTTGGAGACTTAAGGACAGAATGTGTTGCCTGGCTTTTCTTAGCTCCCAGAGGCCACTCGCATCCGTTGGCTTGTGGCCTTTCCTTGGATCATTCCAGCCTCTTGCTTCTGTCTTCACGTCTCCTGCTATTCGTTCTAACCTCCGGCTTCCCTCTCATATGGACTTTTGTATTAGATAGGGCCCACATGGATAGGCTCCCCGTCTCGAGATCCTTAACTTATCACATCTGCAAATACCCTTTTATTGTGTAAGATATATATCCACAGGTTCTGGCGACCAGGAGGTAGACTTTGAGCTGGGGGGTGGGGCATCGTTCTGCATTATTCACAGGAAGGAATGGAAGGAAGGGCTTTGAGCTGGGGAGGCAAAGTTGGCCAAATGGAAGAGAAACCGTTAACTTTCTCTGAGGCTGGTGTGGGGCAGGGAGAGGGCATGGAGGCGGGAGTACCTGGGCATGTAGGAACTTCGGCGGTGAATGCGTGCAGGAGAGCAGTTCTCAGTAAGGAAGGTTCATTGGTAGAGGGGTCTCTGGGCTGCCCGGAGCAGCAGGGTCTAGGGACAGGTGGCAGGACCATTTCTCAGCAGCAGCATCTTGTAGCTAAAGAAAAAGCCGTAAAGGTGATGACCATCGTGTAGGAATGCGCACCGACTCCCCTTGGCTTTCTGGAAACATAAGCCAGGATTCTTTGTGTGACCTCAGAGAGTCGGGGCCTGGGTCTCCAAAAGACTGAGATCGAATATCTGGTTGAGCTGACCAGTGGAGACTGAAACAAGATGTGATATCATCGTTTTTCAGGAGTTTTTTAAGGGAAAGGAATGTGGTCTTGGACCTTAGTATTGTGGTTTTAAAGTCACACCCCTTGGAGTTGCAAACTTTTGCCATGGCTAGCAAAGGTGGAGGGGCCGCTGAGGGCCGAGAACAAAGAATTTTCAGCCAGTGTGCTCCAAGCAACCTTACTGCTGGGACTAAAGACGAAGGGCATCTCCCTTGCAAACGCTCCTTACTTGGGGTCTAAACCTAAACCAAACAACCTGCTAGTGAGTCAGGCTCCTTCGATGGCAGATATTACCTGAATAACAATAGCCATATTAATAAGTGTGTCCAGCAGGGGGTATACAAAGGTGGTAGGGTATTCCCAAGAGGAAAATTAATTTCTCTTTATAATCCTCCGTAGTTTATTTCACATTCACGACCCGCCCAGTATGCTTTTTTTTCTTTATGACGAGCCATAAAAATGACAAAATACATTAGCCAAGTTCTTCGTTTCTGCTAAAATGACCATATTCAAAAATAATAACAGAGACTTGTATCAGCGATGCAAAAGATGCATGAAGTAATTGGGGCTTAATTTGTACACAAACTGTCAAGGCAGTTTTCCTCACGGCCTGCATCTTCTGAATTCATTAGTCTCTAATTACGGCCAGTGGGGACCAGCAGTTAGAAGGTTAAAGAGGTTCTGACAGGCCTAATCATTGCTCAGGAAGCTGAAAATGTATGCAAAGTCTCAGCAGATGGGGTGAGAGCGGCTTCTGCCAAGTGATAACTGTTATTCCTTTGCACCTCCAAAGCTGTCATCCTAATAGGCACATTTTAAATTTATTAATGCTCTAGTTACAATGCATACACAGTCTCTAATGGTATGTTATTCTGAGTATATAAACTGAGCAATTAACACATATTACCTGGTAATGGTAAAATTATTTGTTGCCCGTTTGATTTTTTTTTTTTTTTTTTTTGGTCGTCTCCTATTCCAATAAGAATTGTCCCAGGAAAAGCTTCCCTTTGTTAAAATAGAAGCAAAGCTATATTGTAGATGGGTATCTCTTCTTACTCTGATATTCTAATCAGTCTGAATGCCTTCGTCGACACTCTCTGTACTCGACCTGTCTGGACTTCTGGCCTCCCATCTCAGGATCTAGTAGCCAAAACACAGCTCAAGTGAGAGGCTTCATCAGACTTTTGGGAAGAGGCAGAGAGTCCCAAGTTGGGATGAAGTGACCCTTTAACGTGAGAAGAAACTCAGGGTCGTAGCTCTTGTTTGTGACTTTATCCTAAGTCGTAAAAGGAGAGATGATGTATGCTTTGCAGTGTCCAATTCAAAAGCCACCCATATCTTACCCTTCTTCGGTGGGCCTCCGTGACTTTAATCCTGATTGCTTTAAAGCTAACTAATCTCCAGCAAGAAGTGTGTGTGTGTGTGTGTGTGTGTGTGTGTGTGTGTTTAAACAAATGAGGTCTCTTGTCTTTCCTGTGACTATACCCATGACATGGGAAGGGCCTTTAATTAAATGCAGCACTTAGCGCAACAATTGTTTGCATGTAGGAGGCCACAGAAATGGAGACAGCTGGAATGGATAGTCCCTAAATTGTAGGCTTTGTCAGGACTACAAGATTCATAAGCGGTCCTAATAGCATGATAAGGTGTTAATCTCAGCAACAGAGCAATTATCTGTCCAGTGACTGACCGCCACTCTCTGGACCCACTAGCCAGTTTCAGTTAATTGATTTACGCCCTTTAGAAGTAATATAACAACAACAAAAAATGTCGCAGAGACTTTACGTTAATTAAAAACTGTGATTACATTTCCCTCCTAGGTGATGTGTTTGAGATTTTCATACCACACAGAAAAGATATCCAACTGTTAGGTAATAAGTTTTCTTTGCCGGAGACCAAATAACCCATCCATTGTGGTTCCTTCAGTGGCTGGAAGAATAGTCCCGATTGATTCACAGACTTGAGTTGTGTGGCCTCGGGCAAGTGTCCTCATTTCTCCGAGCTGAGCTCAGTTTCATCATCCCCCAAGAAGAGAAGTCAGCCCAGACAATCTCCGACCTCTCAGATCTTTCTCGGTTCTGAAAGTCCTCACTTCTCTGAGTTCGAGTACTGTGTAGCCAGGGGAGGCTTATCCCATGGGGCCAGAGGACTAGTTCCGAATGGGTCAGCTCTTTTATCTTCTACTTCCCATTTTCAACTTGGAAGTTCAATCTGGTTTCTGACATCCTGTTTATTTATAACTTTTTTTTCTATGTGCACAGCGGATTTTTCCGGCCCCTTTGCTGTATTTTTGCTGTATGACATAGCCATTCATTTCCAGAGATTTAAAAACTGCCTCGGCATCTCTTTAATGGGAAACCCAATGAGGAAAGTCTAGACGCGCCCTGCAGTGTTTGCTTCCTTGGTGTGATGTGGCGCTGTAGGGAGAAGGGACACCCTGGGGGGCTCTGTGGACAGATAGGTGGGGTCTGCTTGGGTGGCCTCGCCTATGCATCTGAGAGTGGACCCCAGTTTGCGTCACTGGTTTCCCAGCCTATAGAGCAGACACACTGGGCTGACTGTTCCCCAATGTCTGTTTCAGCAGCAACTTTTGATGACTCTCATTCATTCTGAGAAAAAGGACTTTCCTTGAAATTAGAGCCTTAGAAGGCAAATGGGTATGTGCAAAACCAGCAGGTAGAGAGAGAAAGAGAGGCCGCGAAAGCCATTTACGGGAGCAGAGTTTGCCTGAGAAATCCTGTCATTTTGTGGACGGCAAGTCATGGGATAGGACATGACTTATTCTTCAGTGAAAAGAAAAATAGTGATTAAGATTATTAGCCAAAGAAAGCAAAACTCAGCCTTGGAAGCTACCATCCACCTGTGTGTCTTAGGGCCATGTGGCCCCTTCACGTGCACGAGCTGACCTGCTTGAACTCCCAGAAGTGGCGACGTAGCATTCTGTGCTCTTAAGATGAAGGGAGTGTGGTCAGGAGGGGATTGCTGACCTTCCTCTGGGAACATCCCCACCGTTTTGTAGATAAAGTTTCCCAAGGAATGAACTGTCTACATCAGAATTGCTGGAGGGTTTGTTAAAAAGCCAGATTCCTGGGCTCTACCCCAGACCTATGTACTCAGGACTCTAGGGGACCGAGCATGGGAACCTCCCTTGTTTTTAAAAAAGCTTCTCAGGTGATTCTTATGTACAACTGAAGTTGGAGGATGCCAGTTCTAGAAGGCAGAAGGTCAGGCTGTCTAGTCTTCTTCCATCCGGGAACAGTGCCCTTCATTTCCCCCTCAATGTGATGGACTCACAGCCTCCTGTGGGGAAGGTAGAGTGTCCAACCTGTAAGGCCACAACCATAAGCTAGAGGTCAAGGTTGTTGCAGGTAAGCCCAGTTCTGTTCAGAGCATAAGACTTTTTTCCATAATCAGAGCCTGGCGGGCTTTCTGATGTGAATCACTTGTACCCGGGCCTTAGCTCTCAAGCATCAGCAGGCTTCCATCATAAGATGTCAGTAATATGTGGGGGGTCCAAGAAAAACGGTTCCCGGCTCCCTGCACTCACACTTACTTTGCCCACCTACACCCAGTGACACACATACAAAAGACCCCAGTCATGGCAGGTCCCCGGAAGCGTGACCCCCTCGGAGTCACGCAAGCCTAGTGTTAATCTCAACGGAGCAGAAAATTAAGACTGCAGAGTGGAAGTCTATTCATATAATTTCCAGAGTCACTTCTGGAGATTGGTTACTAGAAGCTGTGTAGAACCTGGTCCCGGTCTGCCTTAGTTCAAGTCTTGCTCTACCTCGTGGATCCATGGGTAGGACCTTTAACTTTCCCATGCCTCAGTTTCCCTATCATCGGGAGAATAGTAGGGCTTTCCCGCTATGGGTGTTCTGAGGATTCAATGAATCAGTAGGCGGAAAGTTCTTAGCCAGCACCGGTTAAATGTTTGCTATGGTCAAGTCTGGATCATCCATGAGCAGGCTATCAGTGGATGTGTGGTCTGTGAAGCAGCAAAAGGCCCCATGCATGTGTAATACTCTGTTGTTGTTATCTTGAGAGTCTTAGTAATTTATGCAAAAGGGACCTTCCTTTTTCACTTTGCACTGGATTCCGCAAATCTGTAGCTCGTCCCGTCTACAAGGCTGTGGTGCTAACATCTAAAGTCTATATGATGTCGATAGCAAGATGGCCAGCCTTGGCATTACCTTGTTGAGAAAGGTCACATTTTCCCTTAAAAGAATTTGTCTGGTGGGGCGCCTGGGTGGCTCCGTCGGTGAAGTGTCCGACGCTAGATTTCAGTTCAGGTCATGATCTCCCGGTTTGTGGGATCAAACCCCTTACCGGGTTCCGTGCTGACAGCAGGGAACCTGCTTGAGAGTCTCCCTCTATCTCCCTCACTCTCTCTGCCCCTCCCTCTGCTCACACACTCTCTCTCTCGAAATAAATAAATAAACATTAAAAAAGAAGAATTTGGTAGTTGAGCTAAGGTAAATATTTTGTGCATGTTTGCACGGAGCCAGTGATTACTTGTCTGTGGTCATATAAGGTAATGGTAATATTGTTTTTTCTAGTTGTGCTTCGGAGGTCAACTGGGCTTCTATGGTTGGTCTACATTAAAATGAACAGTAGTGATATCTTAAACTTTAAAAAATTAAAGTACGATTCTAAATTTCTTGTATTAATTTCTCATTATTTATAAACTCATCTTTTTTCCCCTAAAGATGGGGACAATTTAAGTTCTCTGCATTCTCTAGAGTGCCCATCAGAGTCCTGGCAACTACTGATTAGTTAGGAAATCATTTCAAAGTTGTCCATTCCTCGCGAGGGATGGTGAACATATCTGAGTAACAATGAAGTGAATCTACGATCAGCCCCTCCTCCCGTCACATATTTTGACTGTGCTCAGTTCATGAGCTTTGACTAAAATGTAAAAGCCAGGTTGTAGGGGGGAAATGCTGCTGCTTATTTTTGTGGAAATTGCCAGCAACCACTCCACGGAGAGCAAAGGCTCTTCCTGATAATATTCCGCTAGCAGCCCTTATTAAAGTCCAGTACATTAGAGCTGGAATGTGGGACTTCAGAAATTATGTTCTCATTGCCTCATTTTGCAGTCAAGGAGCCTGATACCCACACAGGTAGAGCTGTCTGAAATTCACGCAGTTCGTTGGTGCTTAGCAAAGGGTTCATGGTGCCCTAGGTCATCGGACTGAGGATGATCCGTGCGGTGGGGCAGAGTCCCAGGGCACAGACAGATTATTCTAGCCTGGACAATCCAGTAATGAAGGGCGGGGTGCAGTACAAAGGGCTGCCATTAACTGTTTCATAGAACAGCGACAAGGACGTCTCAGTCCCAACTCAGCTTCCATCTAGCACTGGGGAGAGGCTTGAGATTTCTTTTTTGTTTTAATTTGTTTCATGTTTGTTTATTTTGAGAAAGAGAGAGAGAAGGAGGGGCAGAGACAGAGCGAGACAGAGGATCCCAAGCAGGGTCTGAGCTTGATGTGGGGCTCCGTCCCATGAACCTGTGAGCCCTCGACCTGAGCCAAAATCAAGAGGTGAATTGCTCAACTGACTGAGCCACCCAGGTGCCCCAAGGCCTGAGATTTCTTAAGCTAGTGTTTTCTGTCTCCCAGCCCTTGTCTTCATTTTATCCACATGTTCTCTGGGAGACCCGCACTACAGGTCTGCCTTCAAATCTTTCTGTATTAACATTTAGACTAGCAGTCTTTGCACATTATATTTGAGTATCTGCAGCCTTTGTTTCTGGTGCTGTGAAAGGTGAGTCCTGTCTAGCTGTGAGGAGGGGACCTGGGGGTTACCCCTGAAAGCATTTGATGAGTCCAAAAGAAGGGTGAGATGGATGTAAAGCATATTATTGATGCTTCAGAGCCTTAACTATAACCCAGGAGTCTTGCTTCCCCAGATGCCCTGTAACTCCTTTTGAAATTGGTTCCATTTATCTTTTTACTTGCTCACTTACTTGGAGAGACATCCCTCCCCTTCCCCTACTCCTTCTTTTCTGGTCTGGCACTGCCTGGAGGGGGCAGAGGCCTGCTGGGAGCAGGGCCCCAATGTCTCCTGTCAGTTCTTCCCTCGAGAAAAGCAGCAGGCCTCCAGGCAGCCTGTTTGGACCACTGCCAGCATAGCAGGAGGTGGCCATCAACACGTAGGCCTTGGGGGGCGGGGGGTATCTCCATTTCTTGGCAGAGTAGATGCTGTGATTTTTTTCAGAAGGCACATGTCTTTAGGTGCTACCTGGCAGGTGAAAGGGTTGAGGACCTAGGGCATCAGGACTCCGTTTACCAGATGGAGCTGAGCTAACAAGTGGGGCCAGGGACTAAATCAGTTGCTGCATAGACTTGGTTGTTCACTTGAGGATGTGAGGCAGACACAGCCCTGCAACCAGGCTAGGAGAGAGCGTCCACCATGAGGGAGCCAGAGGGTCCTCACAGGGCGAATGAGGGGTCTCTGACTTGATGACACTTTGGGTGCAATCACATTCCCATAGTGGGCATGGGGGTCCAGGACCTTCCTCACTGCTACTTAGGATGTCCCTAATGTTTGTTGCCCTTGTCCTCGTGGTATTCTTCAGAGCTTTAAGCAAGCTGGGCTAAATCTTGACAAGAGTGAGTGTGAGGGGGCCAGACGTTCGATGGGTAGGAACTCCTCGGAGACCTTTACTGAAACATTTAAAAATCTCAGAGATATTTGGCCTTTTCTCTTACCAGCCATGTAAACTTTGAAGCTACTTAATCCCTTTTATACCTCAGTTTTCCCATCTGAATGTGGAGATGAGATTCGTACCTGCTTCACAGAGTTGTTAAGTCATCTAGATGAGATACTCTACGTAAGAGTTTAGAATCGTGCTTGGTGCTTTGTAAGATCTTAATAAAAGTTTGTGATTGCTTTTTATTACTATTGGCATGTGTGTGTGTGTGTGTATGTGTGTGTGTGGTCATAATAGCAAGCATCAAAGTTGCCATAGTCAGTGCACGAAGAGCAAAGTCTTAATGTTTTGGATAGACAGCATGGAAAGAGGGAAATTGGCCCCTTGCTCTGGGATCCTCCAACCTGGTGGGAAAAGGAAGTTGAAGTTATTACACTTAAGGAAAATGTCCCCAAAACAACAAGCTCACACAGAAGCACAATCCTAGCTCCCTCTCATTATTAAACTGTGGGTCCGGCTTGTCAATCACCAAGTCCTGATGGGCTCTCACAGGATGTAGAGCTAAAGACCTTGTCCATTCATTCATCAGTTCATTCATTAACTGAACAAATATTTATTGAGTGTCTACTATGTTCCAGACACTAAGAAAGGGCACTGGCCAAACCAGCAAAAATCCTTGCCCTCAAAGAATTTAGATTCTAGTTGGAAGAAAGACAGTAAGCGCACACACGGTTATATACTGGGCGATCGTACGGTAAGGATATGAAATGAAGCAGGGTGAAGGGAGAAATATTACTTGAGGATGGGATGGTCTGGGAAAGCCTTTCCATAAGGGGAGATATCTGAATAGAGATGGGAACGAGCAGAGGGAGAGCCTTCAAGCAGAGGAAATAGGACATATGAAGGCCCTGGTGCGCGAAGACATGTACCTGGTGAAGAAGACAATGATGGCAGACACAGGTGGGGGGCAGAGAGTCAACGGGGCAAGGGGTTTAGATTGTGTTCTGGGTGTTATCAGAAGACACTGGCTTGGGGAGGGGAGACTGGCATGAGGTGACTAACGATTTGGAAAGACCACGGTGACTGCTATATAGAGAATAGATTATAGAGGGTCCAAGAGGCAAAGCAGGAGCCAGTAGGGAGGGACTCTGTTACAGTAATCTGGGTGACAGCTCCAGGAGGATCGGAGTGGGGGGGAGAGGTGAGAAGGGTGCTAGCGTTAACCGGACTGCCTTCTGCAGTGCAGGAGAGAGAGACAGAGAGAGAGAGAGAGAGGAAGCAAGGAGGACTGCGGGGTTTTGCTCTGTGCAACTGGAAGAATGAAATTGTCCTGAGCAGAGACGGGGGAGACGGGGAGAGAACACACGTGACAGGGAAGCCTCGATTCCTGCCCTGAATTGCTCTGGTTCATTTGGAGATGCCGACCAGACACCGCAGTGGAGACAGTTGGATACATGAGTCTGCATCTCAGGGAGGTCGGGGGGTGGGGACATGGATTTGGGAGTAGCGCAGACATAGAATTAGGTGAAACCGTTGAAATAGCCACTTCGTAGATGAAAAGATTGAATATCAGATGTTTCTTATGATTCAACCGATATTTAAGTCTAAGTGACAGCGATGACAAAGAGAGTTAGTGTGATAGAGAAGAGGTCCAAGGACTGAGCTCAGGCTTACTCCATCTATTAGGCATTAGGAAGAAGAGGAAGACCCAGCAAAGGAGTATCCTGGGATGTAGGAAGAAAGCCAGGAGCTTGCGGTCCCTGGAAACCAAATAAAGAATGTGCTTCAAGGTTAGTCTGAGTGTATATTGTGTCAGAGGCTGCCCAGGGATCAGGGGAGGGCATAGAGGGGATCATGAGACATTGGCCCCTGGGTCACCCAGGGAAAGTGCCTGACGTTGAGGAACTGTCAGGCCAACTTCATGCGACCAGCAGTTTCTTGGTGCCTGCATGCCACTTCGATGCTTCAACTTTGGAGGGTGACCATTCATTAGGAGCACTACAAACCTATCGGGAAGCCGCTCCTCCTTGAGGGACGCTGAGTACTAATGTCTTATTTTTCCCAATTGCTTTCCCAAATTAAAACAAATGGAATTCTCCATTGGCAGCAACCTCTCCCCGGCTCTTGGCTTTGAGTGAACTGGCTAACCTCCTCTCCCGCATGCCCTTGTCTTGTCCAAAGCCACATGTCCCCAGCAGTATCCATGTATACATTTTCTGTTCTTGGTAATTTCACCTGCTAGGAGAGGAATGAGATCTGAATGGCCCCAGGAACTGTGGCCTCACCTGCCTGCAGCCCTGGGGGGATGAGCTGGGGAAGGAGTGGCTGGGAAGGGTGGGGAAGGGCAAGGTGTCTACCCAGGGTATCGAGGCGCCTGTGGTTGGATAAGTTGTTTGGGTGTGTGAGGGAAGGAGAGTATAGATACAGGAAGAGGGAGGGAAAATCAAGACTGAAACATGGAGGTAGTCTTGAATGTTTTTATGTAACAGGCAGCAGATTTCCAGGCAAATATGTGATTTTACCACAGTTACTGGCAACAGTTAGCACAAACAAGGAACGTTACGGTGGTGCTGGGCTTTGGGTAAAAGATTAACAGTCAGTGTTTTCTCTGCAGTGTCTGTTTCCTTCTGGACTTCCTTAGGGGAAAGGAGGGCTGGAACCGACGTGCCTGCTTCCCTCACCCGCAGGGGGATCTCCCCCGGGCCACTTTGTGTCGGTCACTCCTCAGGCATGGATGGAGCCCACTGCTTGCCCAGCACTGAGTTGGATTGCATGCGAGTCAGAGGTAAAAAAAAGGCACAGGGAGCATGTGACAGTGACAAATGAAAGTCATGAAGGACAGCTGATCAAGGACTAAGGAGGGAAGATTAAACGGGGAGCTTTCTAGAGATAAAGAATAGGACTGGCCTATGTTCCCTGTTTCTGCAGGCTGGTTCCCCACTGTGGGCTGTGCCCCTGGGGGATGTCAGGGGCTTGGGTCAGAGAGGAAGCCTAGGGATGAATCTGTTGGGCCCGAAGGGGACCACCGGAGACAGAAATACTTGCTCCATACTGGGTGTTGTATGTAAGCGATGAACCACGGGAATCTACCCACCCAAAAAACAAAAGCACACTTTACACACTGTATGTCAGCCAATTTGACAATAGATTAAAAAAAAAAAAAAAAAGAAAGAAAGAAATACTTGCTCAAGGGGAGAGGATGGGGGCGGGGTCAGGGTCTGCCAATTCCCACTGTGCAGTTAGCTGACCGCATGGCTTAAACATGAGGCAGCTCTCTGGAGGAGTTTGCTCTCACCCCGAAATGCACTGTGGGATTCCAGTTTCTCCACGAAGGGCCAAAGCATGACTCCCCTCACTTTGCCCTTGAGGGACACCTGCTCCCGCGCAACTGGGTGTGGAAATGTTAAAGTTCCCCTCTCGGAACACATTCCCCACGATGCCAGAATGCACCCAAGAATGTCTGTGGGCCTTCCCTAATCAGAACTTTGGTTTCCTGTGTCTATTTGGCAACAATCGAGTAAGAGAGAGAGGTGGCCTGGGTGAAATGACAAACTTCGAGGAGGCTCTCTAAGTCCAGGCCACCAACCCTAGACATTAGCAGTTACTTCATACTTCACTGGGAGCCTCTGCTGAATTCTAAAGGGAGGAGAGAGAGAGAGACAGAGAGACAGAGAGAGAGAATGAGAGAGGTCCCATCACAGATCGTCTGTAGGCTGTCTCCAGAGCATAATTTTTGTTTTACTTTCTTCTGATATTTGCCCTTCCTTTCCCCCAGGGAGACCAGGGAAACAGTCCTAAGGCCGCCTCAGGGCAGGCTTTTTCCAGGAAGAGGCCAGAGTCTTCCTCCACCCAGCCAGGAGACCTGTTGGAGGCTGGCTTGGGTTTGGACACGATTGCCCAAGCGCTGGGAGGGTAGAGGAGTCAGAAAGAAGCTGGGCATGGGCTCTAACATCCTTGTCTACATCACTGCTGTCTGCTAATGATTTTTGTTTGTTTGTTTGTTTTGTACCGATCACATCAACTTAAAGCCAGTTCTCAAGAAGCCCCCCTTGGCATACCCAGCAACTGTGTCCCTTTCCTCCTGTTAGTCAGTGGCTGCTAATTAGAGAACAGACCGTTGCTTATCTACCAACACCCCCACCCCAAGGCGGCTAAATGAGTCACTCTTATTAAAAAATGACTTGTTTATCAAATCCTATTTGTGTCTCTTTCATATCCCAATTTTTTTTTTTTAATAGATTTAATGACTCTGAATGATAAGGTATTAGCAATAGGAACTTATCCCTTGAGTAACACAGGGCTTGGCTGTATTTCGGCATGGAGACAACAACAGCAATAATGCTAATAATTACTAACCTTACTGAGCATTTTCTCCTTGCCAGGCACTACGTGCAGCACCTCACCTGCGTTATGTCATTGAATTGTCACAAAAATCCCTTGGAGGTAAATATTATTATCTTCATTTGCATTTAAGGAAACTAACTGTCGAGAAACTTGAAGTCAAACCCTGGCTGCTGAGGTCGCACAGGTGGTATTTCAGAGGCGTCTGCTGCCCATCCTACTTTCTCTTAGTCCAGTGCCTCTCACGATGTGGTCTTTGAACCACCGAAATCAGAAAATCATGGGACTTTCTAACCTTCAGATCCCTGGACTCTCTCTTAGACTCAGGGAATGGAAATCCCTGGAAAGTGGTCCTGGAATCTGCATTGTAAACCACATTTTGGACCTTGGGGAGGGAGTGTGTGGTTCACCCTAGGAACAGAACCGGCCCCTCCGTGTGGAGGCTGACCTGTGTTTTAGTCCTTGACCGAGTTCACGCTCTTTATTTAATCTCTCTTGGCTTCCATTTCCTCATTTGTAAACCAGGGTCTCCTGGTGGTTGTGAGGCTCGAAGGTGATGTGCAGAAAGTGGAATAAAATGTTAGACGTAGAAAGCTCCGTGCAAATGCGTGGGGTATTAATCGAGGGCTTGCCTGGGGACTGGGGGGTGGGGGGGCAACCAAGGTACTGTGCACAGTGCTGGGCGCTTTGTGTGGAGATGGGGAAGGGAGAGCAGAGAACCTCCGGGAGCAGGATACCTTGGGGGTCTGTCCAGCCTTCTTAGGAGGAGCCACGTCCGCCCCAACTCAAAGGAAATCACTCCTTTTCTTTCAAGGGGGGGCCCACTTTCTCTCTGGCCCCGGCCCTCACTTACCAAGCTATTTCACATGGGACCGAAGTGTGCTTTCTGCCTCAATTTCCCCATCTGTTCAGGGAAGAAAAAAGCACCCGCTCCCCCATGGCCACGCTCGCTGTCGGTTGCCGTTTCCTTAGGCCAGAATTATTCAACGTTCTCTGTGTGCCAGGGTCATGATCGTTCGTTTAACTCACACAACAGGGTTACGACGTCTGTAGTTCAGTCAGACCCGTTTTATAGACGAGGGGACAGACTCGGGGAGTTTAAGTGATCTGCCCAAGCCAGTAAGTGATGGAACTTCGAGCCTCGAGTTCTTCCCCTCCACACCACACCCCTGGGAGAGGGCTTGGGGAAGGGCTGGGACTGAGAGTGCGCTAAGCTTTGAGCTGCTCTGAGGCGTCTGAAGGAACATCCATGTTTGAAAGCCAACTCCTTTCCCTGCCCCTCTCCACTGCGGCCTAAGTCATTCAATTAGGGAGTGAAATAATTGGCAGTGGAGAACGCCTCTAGCAGTGGTAATTACCTCCAGCGCCTTGTTGGAATAGTCAAGCTACATTTCAGTTTATGCTGTAAAACCTTAATTATAATATAAACAGCTGCCCTTCAGCCCTCCGGGGGAGCCTTTCCCCCGCCTCCCTTCTCTGGCCTCGGAATGGTGCCTTTCTCATGAGTGGTCAGGGAGGTCCAGGAGTGGGAAGGGGCTTTCGGGAGGAGGGGAGCTAACCCTTGTGTGTGCGCAACGGGGTTTGAAAGGCTAAGCTACGGGGAGTCCCTGTCAGGGCCCCATCTTCAAACGGGGAAGCCAGAGAACAGCGTCCCCGTCTCTACACCACTCACCGAGAGTCCCTTGGGGACGTGAGGCCCCAGAAGTTAGCAGAAAGCCTAGTGCCATTGGGCTTGGATGGGGGTTAGCAAGCTGTGGTGTCGCTTCAAGGTAATATTTCTTTTTGTTTCCTCTCCTGTAAGGGATAGCAGAGTCTTTCCTTCTCGCTTCCAACCCCTTGGCCATGCACAGAGCCATACCGAGCGCCGGGCGCTCTGTAGGTACCGTACTAGGCATGGTCAAAAGTGATTCCCCACTTAAACTTCACGGGGGGATTAACTTCTCCATTTGGCTGTTGAGGAAAAGGAGCCTTTGAAAATTTAATCAGAGATAAGGCTTGAAATGCAAATAACCCCGTGAAATACTTAAGTCCAGGTAGGTTGATGGAAATGAGGTACTTTTGCTGATGCAGGGAGAGGCAGAGGGAGGGGCGGGTCACCACAGGGCACTGAGAGGGCCGAGGAGCAGGGGGATAGTGAGGGGAGGAGGGCACAGGAGCAAGAGACGCTGAAGATCCTGCTTTGCTGGACTCACGGGTTTGCTGATGACTGGTCCTGGTGTCCCTCAAGGGGATGATTGGGTTTAGGGCCTGGCCTGAAAAGATAAGATGTCAACGTGGTGAGGCACGGTCATCTGATGGGCCCAGCTTCCTCTTCAGTTTTTGTGGGCCAGAGACAACAATGTGAGTTCTTAAGTGGGCTTCAAATAGAATACACAAGAAAATCCCCTGAAGGGCAGGTATAATTATTTGAACTTCTATTTTTTGTCATTCCTTCTTTTACATTTCTGATTTCCCCACATTTTATCATGGGCATATGTACAATAGGGCATTTCTCTAAATGATGCACAACTAAATATATGTGTATCTCTGGATGCATGTTTCCTGGCTCAAGAAGAGTTTACAGCTAGGGTGGCTCCGTTGGCTTAGCACCCGACTTCGGCTCAGGTCATGATCTCACGGTTCGTGGGTTCGAGCCCCGCGTCGGGCTCTGTGCTGACAACTCAGAGCCTGGAGCCTGCTTCGGATTCTGTGTCTCCCTCTCTCTGTGCCCCTCCCCCACTCACACTTGGCCTCTCTGTCAAAAATAAATAAACATGAAAACATTTAAAAGACAAAAAGAATATTTTACAACCTGAGGTATGTGATCAAAAGGTTTGAAGTCTACCGGGCTAGATGCTCACATGGTTACATGGATTTCTAGCTTTAAGAAAACCCATGCTCAAGGGGTAATGGCTTATTGGCTATGTTGGTGACTAGAAGCGGTGACCATTAGCACTCACGGAGTACCTCTTATTTAATCCTACACAAAACCAAGTAATGCGTCCAGAGTATGGATGCTGGAGCCAGACTACACAGATTCAAATCTCTGCTCAGTCATCTGCTGTGTGACTTGGGGGGAGTTACTCAGCCTTTCTGTGCCTCAGCGTCTTCATCTATAGAATGCAGCTCACAGAGTCTGGTCTACGTCATAGGGTAACTGTGAGGATTCCATGAGTGAATGCGTAGAAAGAGCTTCTAACAGTGCTTGACTGTAAACAAACATTCAGTAAGAATTTGTGAGCGGGGGTGGGGGGTAAGGAAAGATAAGGAAATGGAGGTTCAGGGAGGTGAGTTCGGGAGCTGCCATTCTGGCCTCCTCATGGCTGATTCCGAAGCCCGTGTTTTGGGACCCACAATGGAAACTATTCTAAGTCTTTACCAACAATCAGATGGAGCTGAGAAGATATATCTGCTTCTGCTTCTGAGAATCTCTGACTCTGAACCTCCTAGCTGCACCTGCCCTCTCTTTGCCCCCAGCCAGTGCAGAGAAAAGACGATAATGCCTTTTGGTGCTGTCCTCTCGGCGGGAAGGAGCCCTGCAAGTTGTCCCTCACTGCCATCAACCCCAACGGGTGTGCTGCTCGATCTCTCTATGCTTCTCCAGAACGCTCCCAAATCCCTCCTGTGTTTTTGCTCCAAGGAGGGATTCTAGAGCCTTCTGGAATGGCAGACAAGTAGGAGCGTTGCAGAAAGGAAGGTGCTGCAAAGGACTCAGCGAAGGGTGTGCTCCCACTGGCACCCTGGGGAAGATGTCTGGGGGGAAGGGACTGGTCTGGAACTCACATCAGTGCCTCTTCCTTCCGGTGTTCCTTGACAGTTCTTGAGGATGACGCCCACATGTTCTAATTCTGTATAAAGTTCAGGGGCAGGATATCTTTGCTGTAAAGACTTGAATCCTTTGGGGAGGTTTTAGTGACTTAATGGGCATCTCAGGTTGCTGCACTCTGACCTCCTGCCCTGATGGCAGCTGCTGGGTGCATTTGAGGTCCATTGAATCCATCAAGCGTTTCAGATTCAGCGCTTCAAGGAGGGGAGACGTGTTGAGCGTGGGGAGAGTAGGAAACTCTGGCGAGCTGAGGGCATCCTTTGCTGTAGACTCCCAGAAACAAACTTGCCGGTCAAAGCCCAACTCTGGCCCAGCCTTGGCGAATGGCCGTCCCACTCCCTGCTTCCAGCTGTATCCCCATAAACACCAGAGAACAGAGACCCTGCCTCCCTCCCCCTGAAGAACATAGCCTTTAGGGGGGTTCCTAAGGGTGTTCCGTGTAAGTAGCTATCCGAAAGTAACAGTAAGTACGATTTTCAGAAACGAAGGGAAACTTTTAACGTTCTAAGACACTTCGACGATGCACTTGACATAAAAGTCTTGCATTAGGATTTAAATTAAAGTCCTTGAGTGGCTTTTGGTACATACATATTTTTTATTTCATGTTAACCTGACAACAACTTTATCTTCTCCATCCACTTCTAAGAAGTCCTTCTTTAATGAAGAGTTGAAGGGTGAAGCCCTTCCTTACTCTGCGTGGACAGGCCTGCCAGCTTTGTTTTGTTGGTTTTTCCTTGTGGCTGACCGTCCTCTAAGAGATGATTAAGATGGTGCTTTAAGAAATCCTCAGCCAATAAAAAGTTGCTTACAGACTTATAAAGCCTCTCTCTGTGTCAGTTTTCTTAACCTCCTGGTCTCAACTGTCCGATTATAGGTTTACAAACCCTTGGGGACTGCTGTAGTAAGTAAATGAAGAGGAATGGTCACATTTAGCGTGAGCTAAAATCCCCAAGGCGAGTAGTAGGAAAAGGAGCTACCTATTAGGTCTTTCATAAAACCAGTCCCTAAAGTAGAAAGAATAGTTCCCTCAAGACTTGCCCTATGGACTGCCTTTCATGGGCTGGTTCATATTTATAAGCCAATTTGTCTGGAAATAAATCTCTTTAACACACTCAGCTAACTCCAAGAGGTGTGTCCCATGAGGAACAATCTTCCTAAATGAACTGGCTCAGGAAGGGGTATGGCAGCAGCCTGGAATTTTCAACTTCAAGAGGAAAAAAATACACACACACACACACACACACACAGACACGTGTGTGTGTGTGTGTGTGTGTGTATACACAAATTGAATCCAGACACCTAAAAAAATGTTTATAGGCCTAGTTAAGGAGATGGCAAGACATAGATTTTTGTTATACAATCCTAAAGTTTACTAATGGTCCATCTGACCTGAGGTTAATTTGGACAGCAGTTGGACTGTTTGTCCGCCATAATTCCTTCCCATATGGGCATGAAACAAAGAGGGCATGAAACATGGGTTTTCTTCCCTTCCCTCTCTCCTTCCCTTCTCTTCTTCCCTACCCTCCCTCCGTTCCTCCCACTCTGTATGTGTGCACATGCATGTGTGTGTATGTGTGTGTGTGTGTGTGTGTGTCTCTCTCTCTTTCCATCTCTTGAGGGTAAAAAAAGGCATTTCACCAAAGTTCAAATGAAGCTTCAGGAGAAAACTGCTTTTTGGTTTTGCTTGATTGTGTGTGTGTGTGTGTGTGTGTGTGTGTGTGTGAGTGTGTGTGTGTGTGTGGTGTTGTTGTTGTTTTTCTATTTTGTTTTGTTCTGTTTTGTTTTTTTGAGCTCGTACAACTTCATCTCAAACCTGGAGGTGTTTTTATTACATATTTTTCTTGAGATATAATTAATATACAATAAAGCTCTCTAATTTACAGAGTTGTTTTGAGTCATAACTTAAAAGTACACATGAAAGCACCTTTGTGCTCAACATTGATACATTGATTGGATTATAGATGTGACATAACCACTGAAGCCACTTGCTTACTTAAAAACTCTCATGGCTCCTCATTTCCCACAGAACACTCTAAAATCTAAAGCTCAAAACCCGGAGGCTCCTAATAATCCAATCCCAGTCTTATTTTCTGCCACCATCTCTTACACATCTCAGACAAAACCGATGACAGGGAACTTTCCTGTTTCTCAAATTTTCTCAAGCAGACCCATCTTGGCCTATCAACATCCTGCCCATCCTTGGAGGTCGGAAGCCAGTTCTTCCATGGAGCCCTCCTGACCACCCCAGGTGGCACTAATATCCTTTCCTATGTCCTATTTCATGACACTGTGTTGCTTCTAAGTGGGTTGTCACATTCCTTTTGTATTATCTACTTTTGACTAGTTCCCTTCTTTCATATAATTTCGATAAACATTTCTTGAGCATCTATAACTCGTGGGCAGCAAGTTAGGCATGAGGAGCAGAGGGGCAGTGGCACAGAGATAAATGACATGGTGTTTGCTCGGGAAGAGCTTATGGCCTGGTGGGATCCATGAGGTTGGAAATTTCACCGTGCTCAGTTCTGTGCTGTATCTCTGGCAGTGTCTAAAATGCCCCACGTAACACAAGAATGCAGATCTGAAGGGGCACATGCACCCCAATGTTTATAGCAACACTATTGAGAACAGCCAAAGTATGGAACGAGCCCAAATGTCCATCGGCTGATGAATGGATAAAGAAGATGTGGTATATATACATAATGGAGTATTAGCGATCAAAAAGAATGAAATCTTGCCATTTACAACAATGTGGATGGAACTAGAGTGTGTTACGTTAAGTGAAGTAAGTCAGTCAGAGAAAGACAAATATCATATGATTTCACTCATATGTGGAATTTAAGATACAAAACAGATGAACATAAGGGAAGGGAAGCAAAAATAATACGAAAGCAAACAGAGACACAAACATAAGAGATTCAAATACGGAGGACAAACTGAGGGTTGCTGGTGGGGTGTTGGGTGGGGAGAAAGGCTAAAAAGGGGTGAGGTGCATTAAGGAGGACACTTACTGGGATGAGCACTGGGTGTTTTATGTAAGCGATGAGTCACTAAATTGTATTCCTGAAATTATTATTACACTATATGTTAACTAACTCAGATTCAAATTTTTAAAATATATAAAAAAAATAAAAATATGTCACACATACCAGATACAGATGCTAATTTAATCAAAGGGGGTTAAAGGTAAAAAAGATCTGCGTGTTAAATGTAATTTTTTCATTTAGCTAAAGAGGAAATTAAGGCCTGAGCAGGCTAAAGAACATGTCCAAGGGCACCAATGACTCCAGAATTACAAGCAGACCTACTATAAGTATACACAATAAAACCAATGTGAGTCCAGATGGGAAGATCAGGCATGGGGACTGGTGTTGTTTTCCCAAAAATCTAGAAGAAATCTCGCAGTCACAAGCAGTCCCTTTTGCCCATGGAAATAAACATCATCTTCTATGAGGTGCCACCATTTGCTCAATACTCTCACGTCAGTACTCATAATGCAACTACATTCTAGACAAGCCAGCAGCTGAAATTTCAAAAGTATTTTCAACTCGACTTTCATCAAGAGAGATAGAAAAGACAAGGGAATATACTGGTAATCAGAATTAGTTACAAAAAATTATTCTAGAGGTTGTGTTAGCACGAAAGCAGATTCAGACCCATCATGTTTACCCTCTCAGTATCCAGCCCTACTGCACCATGGTCTCTGGTGGACAGATTACTACCGTATTATCAAAAGACTGCCCAGGTGCCTTCCGAATCATCAAAAGGTACAAGAGATTGTATTGCAATGAGTATACTTTCGATATCAAAAATATTGTATTTATCTCTAGTTCCTTGAAAATCAGTCATTTGTGAAGACATATATGATAACTTTGTCCAACTAGAATATTCAGTTGCCAGATTACTTGCATAATTCGAAGCTTTAAGAGTTCATCGAGCTATTCTATTCTATGCCAGCTTTTTATTAGACAGTCGGGAGTGGCATTTCTTAACCTCTGTGTCTGTGGACTTCTGAGAGGTTTATGAAAGGGCTTAGGAAGTGTATGAACCCACTGAGCTTGTGTGCAAAATTTGGTATGTGTTCGTTTATGTTCATTTTTCTACGAGAGAATCCGCAGCCTTCATCAGCACTGTTGTGAGTTATAAGTAGACCTTATGTCAGGACCTTAGATGGATAGGTGTTTTCACCATTATATGTGCTTTACTACGAGCATGTCACAGATTTAAATAATGTTACCAAGCATTAGCTATATTTCTCCCAGAACGTCATTAACCCAAGGGAGGGTTTCTGGCTCCAACAAAATCACTCCAAAAGTGATTCTGTTCTTTTTGTTGTCATTTTATTTTGCTCAGACCCTAGAACGGTAGAGGATCCACACTCTCCTCCCCCCCCCCATGGTGAAAATTCCTTTTCTCATTTCTTTCCTCCGCCACTTCGATTTTTTCCTTCCTGCTCTTTCATTCGTGTGCTCCAAATTCTCCCCATCTATTTCCTCCCTTTGCTTCTCGCATTCCGTCTCAGTTCCCCCCACCCCCACCCCCGCCCTTGGCTGCAAACCTGCTCTGTAATTCACAAGAGAGCAGCTGTCGTTGGCTGGGAGCACCAGGCTCCTTGGTTTTAGCCGGCTCCGGAACAAGGCAACGACTTTGGTCTCGGGGCTCCTCAATAGACTGAACAACAAAGCTGTGGTGAAAGAAGGTGTCTTCTAAGAAGTTCACATTACGGCCCATAGTAAAGGAAAATGGTGATATTGTTACAGCCACCAGTTTCTTCCCATTGTCTTCCTTGTCAAAAACATGCCCCTCCAAAGGGCTGGGATGCGTTTCAGGACAATTTGAGAATGTTCAGTAACCCAATATTATCTTCATTTCCCTCCTTGTGTCATGTTACTTTCTGATCCTTGATTCTTCCAAGTTCACAGCGGTCCATGACATTATGGTGACTCACTAACTTTCCCATTATACTTACAGTCAATGGGAGAACAATAGATTGTGTTATTCTGTATTTCGCTTCCCTGTCACTCAGTGTTTTATCTCCGTTGATACCCCGGTACCAGACACAGAAACCAAAGTAGGTTGTCTTGTCTTCAGCGAATCTTGAATGCCTTTTGTTCAGAGAGGCGTTTTATATTCATCAGTCAACTGAGGACTCATCCTGAAGAAGCCCTCAGTCAGCACACAGCCCCAAGTGAAAAAGGGATACTCGGGTTGTGAAATATTCATAGCAAAAGGTACCTCAATCATGTTCACCTTTTGGCCCCCTGAGCCCTGAAGGATCACCAACTGTAACCTGCAAATCTTGTGGACGTGAACATTTCCTGGATGAAAGCGCCTGCCATGTCTCATATCCACGTTTGATATTAAACCTATTCACACAGGCCCATTTATCTTCCTACTCGATCTGCCAACACGCCTGTGTCAAACGGTTTTAATAAAAGTCCAAAGGTGAAATGACAATGATCAAAGTTTAACCCTATTCTTCCCCCTCATCTTCCAAAGAGGTAATAGATCGCTTTCCCCCCACTCCCCCCCGGCCCCACCTCCCATGCACTGCCTCTTTAACTGCCTCCCTTATGGTACTTAGAGACAGTACTAAGGCTGAATTAAATGGCAGGTTGCCTACGTTTCTAAAGAATAAAATCTTACCAAATCAATAAACTCATGTCCACGCAGAGAGTAACTGGAGAATATAATGGCTGTTAATTGGATACGATCACTTGACGACTACAAGGTGTCAAATTCAACCAGAAAATAGTTGAAGAATCTATAGCAATGCCCAGAGACGGAGGGGATAGAGGAGGAATGGGGGAGGGGGAGATGGGGACAGATGGGGTGGGAGGACTGAAAATACCACTTCCAATAAGAGTTTCTCTCTCAGGGTCCCTGATAAAGTAAGAGCTAAATAGTCAAGTTTCAGGGAAGCTTTGTGTTTATGTCGATCTAGATTTCAATGGTGAGGAGGATCTATTTCCACGGTAAAGAATGTAGATTGGTTACAACAAGGCAAAAAACAAGTCGTATATTCCCCACTCATCACAGCTTACTTACTTACTTACTTACACACATACTTACTTTACTTAGTGCCCGCTGTGCGTCAGGTACTGCAGTAGGCATTTTACGTGCAAACACAAGAGGGTTAAAACAAAGTCCAAAACACGCGTTCACAGATTGAACTTCAGTAAGCACTGCATCAACTACCACGCTCTGGGGTATGAGTATCAAGAGCGGCCTCTGGCCAAGTCTTTCTGCACAAGAGAAGTCTTTAAGAGATAGTTGGTTACAACTTCCCGGGGCCTTTGGAGATGAGAAGGATTTCGGTGAAGAATGGCAAAGAGAATCCGACTTCAATGACGTCTGGGACAGACCCTAGTTTCTGCCTTCAGTGCTGTGTTAAGCAGGATTCTGAGGCCGTGTCCAGACTCAGAGGGAAAGAAACAAAACAAAGCTATGCTGAAACAGCAACTTCTCCCAAGAGGCAGGCGGAAACGTTGGTAGGCTTTTGCCAGTCTGAGCTTAGACCCAGGTGTTCTTAGTTTCTGAATCTGTTTAAACCTCAGAACACAAGACAAGCTGCAAAGGATTATGAAGCAGTTGACTCTGTTGGGAAATGTTGATGCTGACTTCAGATTAGGCACCTAGAGGTCCCTAGAGAGGAGGTTTCTGTCAATCTAGTGAATAAACAAAAATACAAATAAAGCTTCACCTACGTTCAAGCCCGTGTGCCCCAGGGAGACATTCTCTTGGAATGCAGTGATCCAGATGCCTGGAAATCTGTCCTGGACCCATCAAGGGGGACTAGGCTGCATCGGTGCCCCGACTCCCAGTGCCTATCAGCAGCCAATCTGGCCCCAGAGAAAGCAAATAATTAAGCAGGTCATTAGGAAACCTATAAAAATACGGATGTGCAGCTACGCCCTGCCGTTAACTTCAAAAGGTGACCAAAAGGCAGAGATTCTTTGCAGCAAAGGAAAAAGCAATGGAAAAAGTGAAATCTCATGACACCCAAGAGCTACCCGGGTAGGAATTTATTCCACAAAAATCTGCAGCAGCCCAAGCAGGCCAAGTGGCTTCCCTATTAGCTAGGTCTGCGCTCTTAGAATCCACCCTGGCTTAGGCTGTCACTGAGGCCTGCTCTGCCCCGTAACCAGAGCAGGGCCTGGGGGTGAACAGGGTTCCCCCAGGAGGCCAGCAGGCCTGAGAGTCTCAGAGCTTGCCCTTTGGCCTTGGCCTAAGCAAAGCTGTGAAGTGTGCGTCTTTCATTTCCTTCCTTCGGGGCCCTTCCCACTTACATGCCCAGTGACCGCAAACTACCCAGTGTCTTGTTTGGGCAGGAAAGGAGAATCAATTAAACCCTCAAATGCTACACGCTCAAATGTAGATGACCCAAATATCCTATCTAGGTTTATTCAACATTTCAACAGTTCTCCAGAAAGAAGACGATATTGAATGCTGGAGTTTAAGGCTGCGCGGCCCTTATGTGGAGACAATGTTTTAGGCTCTTGGAAGGTCTATTTTTCCTTCTCCCCCAAATCGTATTTCTCATTCAAATGAAGGTAAAGCCACTTTATCTGCCCTAATGTAATGCAGACCCATAGCTCTAGGCAGGTGCCTGATTCCCTGGGTTTCTATGTTCTAGGCCTAAAATGGACTCTCATGGTTAGGCTAGAGCACTTTGGTCCCAGGACATCCTCCAGTCCCTCCCAATTCTTATCTGGCCCCAACTGGTTTGGAGATGGTAAAAAAAAAAAAAGTTTGAAATGCCAATAATAGAGAATGAATTTGGCTGGGGTAAGACTACTCTAAGTGTGCATTTGGGAAAATAGTTAGAATATTTTCATTAATTCTTCCTTCCCCTCTGTCCGCCCTCCTGCCATCAGCTGGAAATAACATTTCATTGGGTACAGTTTGTCATTTTTAGAAGACCTGAGTTCCTTCACTAAATTTATTTATCTACTGGAGCCCTGATGTGATGTAATTTTGAGGAAGGACAACACCGAGTTGGTGTAATTATTTCTTAATATTTAAAAGCTCCCTTGGTTAATGTGTTTCGGGAACAAGCTGTTAAATCATTAGGGATGGTGTTTTGCGGCCTTTTTCTAAGCAGCAGCTAATGCTGACTGGATCTGCTGGGCTTAAAGACCATCCTGGCCTGAGCTCCCCATTAGCCCGTTGGTAATGGGTTAGTCACCACCTAACAAGTCTGATTACTACAACTGTACTTGATGGATGTGATCGTAATTGAACATTTTTTACTTTTTAAAAAAGAAAACTAAGGGAAGTTTCCCTGTCAGACTTTATGGTGAACTCTAGAAGCTAAGGGAAGGAGAGGAAACTTCTGGAAGCCGGAATCCGCAGATGACCTAAGATCTCCTTCAGATGTGCTCAAGAAGTAAATGGTGGTGTGAGAGCAGTTTGAGAAGGGAGAACAGGATAAAAATCACTCTATCGTGGTTCCAGGGAGCGGAACCAGGAATAACCTCCGATAGACATGGTGAGAGGACCTTCAGCTCCATGTAAGGACACGTTTTTCTAATAGACAAAACTACCAAAGGACAGAAGGAGGGGTCAGTCCTACCACAAGGAATTCCACATCATCAGTAGTGTTCAAGAAGAGTCAGGAAGAGCACAGCTCTTGTAGAAGAAATTCGCATATTGAATAGGAAGTGGGAGTGGTTTACCTCCAAGTTCCTTCCTGGCCTTAATTCTTCTGTGATTCAATATCAAATTGGAGCCAAGGATTCAGGTTGAGTTATTGGTGGAGGGAGGGGTCACTCTCACGGATGACGTTCACCAGTCAGTTTGGACAAATCTATTGATGGGAAAGGAGATCACAATTGCCCTGTGCTGTCCACATGTGGGTCATGTGGGTACTGTAGGCAAGGGACAGTTCTCCTGGTGGACCAGAGTGGCTGAAGAAGACAGGAGCCACAAGCCCGGAAGTAACATTAGTCTGGTCATAATGTCATCAGTCTTTCTTATCAGACACTAAACCATCACATAGTCTTCTTTTCTCTTTTAATCCGGGAGAGGCAAATCTACTTCAAGGATTCAGCACCCGTGATGGCAGGAGGTGACTTCAGCTTTTATTAAAGTTTTACTTTAATAAAACTTTATTAAAATAAAACTGTAGCATCTCGGTTTGATTAGAATTGAGCTAATGTTCTTCCAGACCAATGATAGTGAACCTCAGCTGATGGGACATGTGGTTTCATGAAACTCACATTGAACCTCAACCTGGCCATTGTTGTTCAAGGCTCTTTTCCCATCCGGGTCCGGTTTTCTGGCAATCTCAGTCTCTATTCCCTTGATCTGAGGAGCGAATGTGGAGTGCAGAGATGTCTGCTGAGCTGGATCTCTCTTCATCACCTGGCTTCTCTCTTGAAATTGCTGTCATTTTGTCATCTTAGTGACATCTTAATGCAGCCCCATCTGCATGGACTGGTGACAATGATGTGCTTATGATATTCTTCCAAGAGGTCACATCATATCTAAGCGACAAAGACATGTCTTTTGTTTCTTTAGTCTTAAAGAAATGTACACATACTCAGCACAAGAAGGAAGTTTTTAAAATTTCAGTTTATTTCCTTTTACCTCTTTTCTAAGACATGACTATGATTCTGTTTCCACTTCCATGTAATGTTTTAAATAAAGTCTCGATTATATTTATGACTATATATATACATTTTATAATACATATGCATTACAAATTAAACATATGTAAATACATAGGAAGAAAGGAAAAAGCAAGGATGAAACTCACTCAAAATAACTTGCTTTATTAAGGAGAAGCAAATGGCACAGGCATGTTGGTTAATGCTGTGTGCTTGCGATTTGGGCAGCCCATCATTGTATGGGACCGCCTTCCCTGAGCTGGGCCTTTAGGAAGCAAATGGAACCAATTGGAGACGGGAAATGGCTGGTTAAAGGCCAGATGGCTAATATGCCATGTGTAAGAAAGCGTGTACCAAGACAACTGCCCAATGGATTACTTATCCCAATTCAGTTTTCAAACGGGATATGTGACACGAACAACGACGCTACCTGTGTTCAATGTCTTTCACGGTATCAGTAGCCACAGCTATTTCATCAGTCGGTACCAAGTCTCAAACTGGGAATTTGAATACAGAATAAATAAAGGCACCGTTTCCGCCTCTGACGATTCTTAACCTATAAAGCAGGACCTGTTACAGCTCTCCGACATATTCTAAGAAACACCAATAAGCAAATGAGTGGGAGATGAGTTGTGAACCCACCGCAGGGGAATGGCCCCAATGGAACAGAACACACCAGGCCATAGGGCAAGGAACGACCGAATGAATTTAACTCAGTTTAACTGCTACCCCTCTTTCCATAGTTTTAAATAATCCTACTGGGAAAAACAAATCCCAGGCACATAGGAAAGAAGTGCTAAGAAATCCAATCTGCCGCTGCTGCTTTGGGAAGCTAAACAGCATGGGTTTTAAACTACTTCCTGCTGGAGGTGACCCATGTCAGGAAGCCCTCCGATGTTATTGGTCACAGAAAATGGACTTGATCTCCTCGGTACAGATACGCTTTTCCCTATCAGGGGACATGTGAGCGTTCACCTTTCTGTGGGCAGATCCGTATCTCATTTTTATGACACATGTTTTTGTATATTTGACATTTGTTAGGTGCGACTCTTTATCATGATGATCCAGGAAAAGAAGGCATTTCCACAGTATTTCTAACAATGTGATGCTTTCCCTCAGAAGATCTTGAAGACATTTTGTTGACTATTATGGAACTTCCCTTTTAAAAACAGGATTTAGGAACACCTGGGTGGCTCAGTCGGTTAAGGGTCCAACTTTTAATTTCAGCTCAGGTCATGATCTCATGGTTCATAAGATTGAGCCCCGTGTCGGGCTCTGAGCTGACAACATGGAGCCTGCTTGGGATTCTCTCTCTCTCTCTCTCTCTCTCTCCCCCTCTCTCTGTGCTTCTCTTGCTCTCTTTCTCTCTCTCTCAAGAACAAATAAAACATTTTTTTATAAAAATAATTATTTTATAAAAATAAAATAAAATAAAAAAATAAAAAAATAAATAAAAATAAAAAATAAATAAAATAAATAAAAAATAATAAAATAAAAATAAAAATAAAATAAAAACAGGATTTAGCCTCGGAAACACAGAACGTTGAGAGAGCATGTTCCCCATGCCCCACCTCCTTGGCCTCTGTTTCCTTTAATGCTTGGGGTGTGGGGAACTATCCAACCTCTGGTCCGCCATTGACAACCAATATAAACATCAGAAAGAACCGGGACTATGTCGTGTGGAGAGGAGAGGATTCTAGAGAGCCATGGTGACCATCTCCACCCATGAGAGGGATAGGGAAGAAGGTAGTCAAGGAAGTTCACTTTTTCTGATTATCTGCAATGAGAGGTGCTCTAAGAGGCATTTTGCCACATCTTATGGCACCGTCACAACAACGTAACCACCTTCAGAGGCAGATCGTTTAGATAAGGGAACTAAAAATCAGAGTCTCATTGCCCAGCCTGTAGCTAAGAGGCAAAGCCAGACTTAATTCTATATGACTAAAAACCCTGAAGTCCTTCCATGACCCATGATTATTCTGTATGGTCTTATGGCTAAAATGAGAGTCAGTAGACAAAAATAGTAAGGCAGTGGATTTTAGCCCATTCAATATAAAGAGGCAATTCTCAATTTCAGAGTGGTCCAGAAATGGTAGGGTCAGGGGAGGTAGTGAGGGTTATCTCTCTGGAAGCTGTGCTGGACGTTGACTCGGTGTGGGTCATCATTCCCCAATGTGTGTTCTCCAGAACACTCTGTCTGAAGAGGGGCAAAGGTATAGAGAAAAAATGAAAAATGGGAGTGGAAAGAAGAAAGGGGTTGTGTGCTTGAATAAATGCGGACTTAAAACATGTCATTTCCTGGAGAATGTCTCTGAGGCTTTCACGTGCTAATCGTGATTTTTGAAATCTACTAACTGAGATCTACAAAATGTAGAACTTATTTCACCCTGGAACTCATTTCTCTTGGAATATCTTCAGGGACTAATGTTCCAAAGAATGCAATCAGAAAATGCTGCTGCGGACTATGCCAAAACACCGCCTGAGAGTTGGGTCAGAGGACCTTCCAGCTTCTGGCATTTCTTTCATTTATGCACTCGTTCATTCACAGACCAGGAATCATGGGGGACTTACTGGGTACCAGCCTCTAAGCGAGGCGTGGGAGATATGAAGGTGAATAGGATCCCATCTTCTATATCTTCTCCCAACCCTGGTGACCCCCCTCTGTCCCCCAAGCCACCCTCGCTTCACTCCAGCCAGCTGGGCCTCCTTTCTATTCTCACGTTTTTTGCCCTGGCTGTTTTGCTTCCCAGAAGGCTTCTTTCCCACGTAGCTGTGTGGCTGACTTAGATCCGCCCTGCAAATTTGCCAAATGCCATTTCCTCGGCACAGTCTGCTCTGCCTTGCCCCCTCCCCTGGGCATGTCTGACCCTTCATACTCTGTTTAATATTGTTTACATGGCACTTGCCATCTTCTGGCATAAATATAATTAACTTGATTATTTTTATTGTTGTCTGTCTCCTACACTAGAATGTAAGCTTTATAAGGACAAGTCTGTTTTGTTCACCGATATATCCCGAGCACCTAAAATAGCTCTTGTGACATCACAGGTGCTCAATAAATACTCGTGTAAATGAATGACTGAAACAGAAAGTTCTTACCCCCATGGAAGTAATTTTACAAACACCCAAGAAGACTGAAAACTTGTGTAATTCATTATATGAGAATTTATTTTACATACATTTATATCTATATGCATATATGTCTATATAGTACACATATACATTCTCTTCTCCCAACCCTGGTGACCTCCCTCTGTATCCATGGATATATATATATATATATATAGATATAGATATAGATATAGATATAGATATAGATATATAGATAGATATATAGATAGATAGATATATAATTTTAAAAACTTAGATAATGTTCCAAGGAATAGATCAAAAAGTTGTAAAAATAGATACTAAGGACCACTCTGTGCTCTAATAACATCCCTAAACTTTACATGTGATGCCCTTTATACCCAAACCTTGCTGACATCACTACCAGAGTCTGGAAGATTCAAGTCTTTTCTAGAAGTGCATTTACGGCCTATTTATATTTTACTATTTGGGAGGTCAAAATCGGGTAACAGTGAGTTGAGTCCTAACTATTTCAGGATGGCACCTACTCAAAGGTTTCAGTCAAATATGTTAAAGGTCACCACAACTTGACTATCATTTATGCCTTTCTATATAGACATGAACACTTTAGAGGCTTCCAGATCTATTCTCCCCAGGGCAAAAAATTAGCTGCTACCTTTTAGGTGCTGGAAGGACCCTAAAAGGGTGCCATCAGACACAGATCAGACTTTACCCTGACTTTTTGCTGTCGAAACCGCTTGCTTGTACATTTCAGAAACCCACCATTGTCACCAGACCAGCAAAAAAGGGAGGATTTTAAAATGGGATCTTTATTTAAACCAGCCTGGGTTTTGAGACTGTAACATTTTATTTTCCTTCTCTTTAAAGGAGGAGTAAAGCTGTGACTTGAGTTACAAAATTGCTATCACACCTTGAAGTAGTACTTGCTGAATGCCACCCCCAAACCCATTGTGGTTGGGCTTCCTGATTCGTGTTCCCCTAATTATTGTTCTCAGCTTCGAGAAGAGAAGGGGCAGAGAGGTGAAGGTTTCATTCCAAATATGGGAGAAAGCGAGGCATCGTGAGAAACAACCCTCTCGTTGTTATTTTTACCTTTATATTTATGGAATGCTTACATTTTGTTTTATGTATACATGGCAATTTAAAAAAAAAATGTTAAGTAACAGGCGTTAAGCGAATTGGAATACTTAATATGGGTTTTGAACTTCTGCCAGGAGCAGACTCCAAAGCCAGTTCTTCCTATTTGCATTGTTGCATTTATCCATTTCCAAACATTAGAAGATCCATCTATCAGATTCTGTGTCAATCCAGCACACAGATAATTTGTAAAAAAGCTTTCTTTCAAAATGTTCTGCGGTTTTTCTAATCTCGTCGCTTTTCTAATTTTCTAATCACATAACCTTGAAGTCGAAAGACACAGCCTGTGATAATCTGTGTACGCTGTCTTCATTATTATCACAGACATTTCTGGAAAAAAAAAAAAAAGAAAACACACACACACACAAAAACACACACAAAAAAACACACATTCAAAGCTGCCTTTAAAGTCCCCACTTTGGTCACAGTTCAATCAGATCCACATTAGTCCTACTCATCAGACAGAAAAGTGTTCATGAGCATAAGGGGGATATTGACTTTAAAAATTTACTGGCGAGGCGTTCAGAGCCTGCAGGAATGTCAAAACTCCAACCTGCATTTTGATGTTTTTGCCTCCGGTTAGTCTTGACTGACATGCTTGGAGCACTTTGGTCTGTGCTCTGGCACCCATTAACTGTCCTTGACTCAATGTTACACAGGCCGTTATGGGCAGCTCGGTGCCTAATGGTTCCAGTGGATTAGACGCCCCAAGGTGTAAGGAAAACTCCCGCCCCGTTTTAAGGGATCACATTGGCTATTCTTGGCTTCATTAGGGGGGCATTGTTTGATCCTAAATAATGAGAGCCTGTTAATTATTATTCTGATAATTGGGCCTCATGTGGGAGCATGGCAGGGAGCGAGTTGTTTTACAAGGAAGCGAGTTTGGAAACGGGAGAAAGAAATGTCAAGGTTGAGGTGTCTTTGAGAGGAGTTTGTTTATATGCAAAGTGTTTTCACCTAGGTGGGGACGTGGTGCTGGATGGAGGAGAGGGAAGGAGGCTAGAGCGAGCTCAGGTCTATACTTACTTCAGCTACGGCAGATTACAAAATTACTACCTTGGGCGAGCCATTCAAAAAGGCTCACCAATCCCACGACCGAACCTGCAATTCCGTACAAAGAGACTGGGAATTGGTTTCTCTTGGAGGAGAGAGAATTCATAGGGAGGAAAGGGGTCCTTAGTGGAAGCCTATCTGTTCTCTAGGGAAAACTGTGAACTTTGCTTCTTTACACGCTGTTGTTTTTGCTTTTTTCCCCCATTTAGGAAATGACAACCCAGTCCATTAAGGGTATCGCGGTAAGACTGCTGCCTGGTCAGATGGAGGGGTGGCTGTCTGTCCAAGAGACACAAATGTCAGGAGTGCCCGCGGCGGTAGGGAGGAGATGACCTTTGTGCAGAAGGTGGTGGGGACGGCGGGGGGGATTTCCCTGAGTAGTTGAGTCTCAGATGAACTTCTGACATGCTGTAAAAATGTTGCTTTCTCGGACTCTTCCATAAGTCAAAAGGAGAGCTTTAAGGTATTAAATCTGGACTTGATCTCTTTTTTCCTTGGTGCATGCTGTGTTGTAGCAGCCACAGTCATTTTTAATTACATTTAGGCCACTCATGTAATTGTGGGAGAGAAAAATCCAGAATCTACGAATCCACACAATATTGTCTCTTTCCTGGAATCCAAATAAGAGCCCACATTGTTTCTATCCACGTGAGGGAAGGGTAGGGTTTCAACAAATGCCTCGATTTAAAAGGAGGAGGGAGAGTTTGGGGGGAAGGTAAACTTGCATTTGAAGCTTTAAGCTGGGTTTTTGTCAGACTTACACATACTTCAGGTAGAGCTGGCCAGCTGAGATGAGAGCTGGCCTGCCTGTAGACCAGGTGACAGTGACCGACAGGAAGAGAAGAAATAGAGAGAAGGACCATACTCGTTTTGAGTTCCAGTCCTATGTTCACATGACTTCGCTTGGTTCTAAATCCCACTCTTCCAATTAAACTGGAGAGACTATCAGAAGTACGTGTTCAAAACAGTTACATAGCCTGGAGCTTTGGACTTGCCGGAGCCTTCTTCATACGGCTCTGTGATTCTCTTTTGTACGTGTGAATGTTCTTTGAGATGCACCATGGGAGTTAGAGCAGGAGGAAAGGGTGGGAGGGCCAGGGCCACGGTGTTGGGGAATTGAAGAGTTAGTGGCCAAAACAGGTGATCCTGTCTGTGATCTCTCAGCTGTTCCTAACAGCTTCAATGCACCTCATAGGTTCATCAAAATGACACTGCACTTCACTAGAACATGGCATCCTAAGTGCACAGTTATTAGAAAGCAGAGCCATCTTGGTTCCTGTGCACAGGGGAGTATTAAAGTCAGAGTTGGCCAATAGAAGTAGGTAGGTAGCAATTGCAGGCCAGTGGAGACTTAGACTTCACTTGACCACTCATTCACGAGGTAACCTTGAGCTTAACTAACATTCTTGGTCTGATTCCTCATCTGTAAAATGAAGTTAGGTATGTCTGCCTTTGAACCTGATAAAGAAGTTACGAAGCTAGAGTAAGGTTGTAATCACAGAGCAATTTGTAAAAATGGAATACTATGCAAACATAAGGTATGCTATTATTTCCAGGTAAGTTAGGACAATAGGAACCCCTAACCCTATCCCTTCCTTCCCTCTCTATCTCCCATCTTGTTGCTTCTTTTTTAAAGTAAGCTCTGTGCCCAATGTGGGGCTCAAACCGACGACCGCAAGATCAAGGGTCCCGTGCTCTACCGACTGAGCCAGCAGGGCACCCGCCATCTTGCTGCGGTAGCATTCTCGACTTTTCATCGCTGAGAGGATCAGCCCCCTGTTGAAATTCCCGTAAGAAGGATCAGAGATTTCTTCCACTGGAACAGACTAAGGACTCTTCAGGAATAGTACCTCTAATGGTGGCCTAAGTGCACATATCTCTTAGATTTAATGCGAATCATTGGAGCTAGTGTTTTATTGTGTCTGCAAACAAGTTTGGTAGCAAAGAATATATCACTTTTCCGCCCAAGATTTACCCAGACAGGTGAAGAACGTAAGACTGACTACCCTAACTTTCCTCTAGACAAGGTTCTGTAAGAGTTATTAAAACTCTTTTTCTATCTTTTTAGATTTTCATCCCATATCATTTCTCAGAATTTCAAGTCCTAGATTTTAGTTGGCCATTTTCTTTTTTTATCTGTCCTGGAGAAGTTGTTTCATGTTTCCATGAGTGACAATGAACATGTCTTTCTGAGATTGTTGAAAAGGGGTGACATTATCCTATCCAAATCTTTCCATCTTATATACTTACTACCATGGTTCTGCAAGGCCATGACTTTCACGTGTGAAGGCTCCTAATCTTTTTAGTTTGTTTTCCTGCAGAAGCCTCTCTCTTTCCTTTGCCTGAAGTTCCAATTGCCAATTTTATGAGATTTTACTACCTTATAATTATTGCAGAAACCACAGTCTCTCTCTGGAGAGCTCACAGTTTGCTAAATTAGATGAATGATAAATCATCAAGAGCCATGGGTCAGAGGCACTCCTGGATGAAAACACTATTTAAAAAAAGGAATACAACTTGGTTTATCCCCAGAACTTTTCTATTCCAAATAGGAAAGCTTCCTCGGGTTTACCAGTTTGCAGTGATGTCATCTTGTGTCTTGACATTCACTAGGGCAGATGATTGCCAAGGTCTTTGGTGCCTTTGAACTTGTACAAATAGTTCCACTTCAGTGACTGTGACTCAGAAGGCAATCTCACAGCTGCCGCTCTTTCCTCTGGATGGCAGGGCATTTGTGTTTCGTGGATGAACCCTGGATAGTGAATGTTATGGCAAAACGCATATCCATACTCTCTCTCTCTCTCTCTCTCTCTCTCAATAGTTATAGAGTGCTTCCTCCCCTTTTTAGCTGAGGTTACACTGGCCATTCTTCTAAGCTTAGCATTTCCTATGGCACACAAAATATTTGCAGTTCAAAATAGCATGCTCTTTTCTGACAGTGTGTTCCCTAAGAAAAGGACTTTGTCTTGTCTATCGGTCCTCTTCTCCATCTCCTATGTCTTGCTCACTCACGTGATGGAGAGAAAGTCATAAATACCATAGATCACAAGCTCTGTCCAGGTAAAGATCACTCAACTGATCAAGTGACCAAGGAGTGGATTAAAAGCTGAAGTAAACATTTAGAATTAGGCATTTGAGCTGAATAGGAACCTAGGATAAGCCAACGTGGAATGTAGTTTGGAACAACACCCAACCCCACCTCACTTCTCCCATCATCCATTTATGGGGTCACTACTATGTAGATTATCTGTGGTGATTTCGGAATGCTGGTCCAGATCAATCTTCCTAGGAACCCGCCTCCTCTCCTCTGCTTTGTATCCAGAGGAAAAGTGATTGAAGAAGGAAGATTTTAGGCTATTCTGCTTTGGATTTATTCATAGCATCAAGCTAATTGAAAGTTGTTAATTTGAGAGAAAATAATTTTTTCCTGACCAGGAACAAAGACATTTCCATTTAATAGCCACAAATAACCAAAGCCTATCTAAGCTCGACTTGTTCAAAAACTTCTAGTAGGGAATGGTGTGGGAAGCTGATGGGGATGGCATTAGGCAAATTTGTGAAAATATTATGAATTCATTTCTCATTTTTCTTGTCACCATTTTCTTGTCACTGTTCTGGTAGATATAAGACTTAATGCAATTGGTCACACAGCACTCTCAAATACACTTGACAGAACACCTTATTGTCTCAAGGAAAGTATTTTTATCCCATCATCTGGGTCAGGATGGCTTCCTAGAGCCTCTGTGACTTGTGAACAAATTTGTCTAGGATTAGGAAGGGCTAAACAGGCACAGCAGGCCATGTGTGCACCTGGTGACATAGACCAGTCAAGACAAATTACCTGAGTTACAGTTGTTAAACAAGGCATAGGGCTTTTGGCTCAAATTGAGCTATCTTGGCGGTTTAAGAAATAGCTCAGGCTTACTTCTGCAGAATTCTCTGAATACTAAACTCTTTCAGAAGCAGTGCCTATAAGCACAAATGTTTTCATTAATTCAACAAAGATTTTATATCAGATTACAACGTGCCAGGCACTACCTTAGGTGCTGGAGACGGCTAACTAGCTGAACAATATAGACATGATCCTTGTTCTTTTTGGCTGTGTGTGTGTGTGTGTGTGTGTGTGTGTGTGTATAGTCTAGAAGGGAGGAAAGACATAATTAACAATGCACAACAAAAGGAAAAAACATACAATTGCTATTGACTAAACTCACATCTTCTTTTCTCAAGTAAACTGGTTCAACTGAAATAACTACTTTTTTTCTCTGCCAATCGTTTACCTCCCCACTGCATGGCTTCTTTTCACTGGATAAGAGCCAAGGGACTGTCCCAGAGGAGTCTGGTCAAGTCTCAGGCTTTCAGACTTCTATAGAAATGTGCTGTTGGCCCCTGCTACTTTCTTCCTCTCTACCTCCAGAAAGCTATTTGAGACAGAGGTTTTAACATCCACCCCCTAGAAAGAAACTTTCTGTGTGTGTGTCTATATGTCTGTGCATGGAGAAAGGAAATCTTAGAGATTATCCATATGACTCTATTTTCCAAATTCATGCATCTCAGTTGCCAGCTGAGACCAAGTTACCTACATCCCCAAACTCAGAAACTTTGTCAGCAGATCGCTTAGGAGGTCAGCCCCAGGAATGTGAGAAAGAATTCGTAGCTTGGGCCATCTGTGTGGTGTCAGATGAGTAACCAGAATTGCCCTCTTTTGAGAATTTGGTGCCATTCTGCATGATTAACTCTAAGTGTCCTGTAGTCCTCATTTCCATCACAGCTGCCGCACGACTCTGATAAGTATGCGTGCAGGGGTGTGGGAAGGGAGTCAAGGGAAGAATGGAATTTGTGTGGCTTGAGTGTTGGTTTGCTTTGCTATTTTCAAACTCAGAAGAAATGCACAATAAGAAATCGGTCAAGTTTAGCAGACATAGAAGACTTTGATATTCATCTAAGTAGATGATAAACAGTCGCTTCTAACATTGTTAGTTTGGCATACCTAGTTGCTAAATAAAATCTTTGGCATAGGTTTACCGCACCACAGAAGAACAGAAGCCAGTTGTCTTTTGGTAAGATGCACTTTGCCCTGGTTTAAAATAGGCACGTTCCCTGGTCTGTATCTGCATCATCGCGAAGGAAAGTTGGGTGGTCGCTACACAGTGTTTCTATATCCTAAGTCAAAGCAATGTCTTCGCGATTGGTAAAGTGCTAAGTCATTCAATTCAAGAGAGAAAAAAAAGACAATGTTTTTACAGAATGGACTGTTTGATCTGGTAGTCCTCTATAAATGGCCCCTCTGTTTTCCACCATGCCACATGGGGTGGATTCAATGCGGAACTGTGAAGCATTCAAACCATGACTTCATTCCCTTCTTGCTTCTCCCTCCTAAACTTGATTCCCTTCTACCTGCGTCCTGGCCTCTACTCCGTCATCATCGTCTAGTGGCTTGACTTTATAAGGACCACCCCCATCTCACAAGTTGATTTGACACTCCTGTTCATTGTTCCATGTAAGTCCAATTTATTGAGCACTTGCTCCACACCAGATTCTCTATTAGCCCCTTGGAATGATGATCTCAAACACCAATAGGTAAGTATTGTTATGACGGCCACTCATCAGATTTTCTAAATACTGCAACAATTTTATCAACATGTTACGTCTAAAGCAGAACTCTTGCCCCCCCCCTACCAAATCCTATCTTCCTCATTCGCCTTGTTGTCAGACTAACCCCCCAGAGTCATTTTTTGACTCCTCTCCTTTCCTCATCCCCATACCTAATTCAGCAACAAATATTGTCCACTCTACTTTTAATATCGATATCAAATCTGACCATTTCTTAGGAGCTTTATTGTTATTTCCCAGATTTAAACAAGACTTTGCATTGACATTTCCTCTCCCTTGAATATTCCTCCCTCAGACTTTCCCTCTGACTCACACTCTTTCTTCATTAAGATTTAAGTAAGATACTACCTCCTCAAACAGCTTCCCTTGCCTACCCCGCGTTCCCTTCTCACCTTCTCTTCCTCTTGATTCGGTTCTTTTTATGGTAGCTTTTCTACTTCTGAGTGCTTACTCTCCTGTGTTTCTCGGTTTCTATTCTGTCTTCCCTGATAAAATGTCAGCTTCATTAGGATAAAGAACTAGACTCTCAAGGTAGTTATAAGTAGTAAGACAAGGAGTAGACACTCAATAACACTTATGAATAAATAAACAGACAGACAAGGAAACACAAGCCAACAGAGATTGGGTAAACTTGCCCAAGGTTACACAGCTGGTAAATGGCGGAGCCAGGATTGGAGCCGTTGTCAGTCTGTCTCTTAATCTCTGTGCTAAACTGTGTTGCATTCTCTTTTCCTCGCCCTCACAACACCCCTGCATCCTGACCTCTTCGTTCTGGTTTCCTAAGAAATCCGATGTGTAGCTTACTTCTCTCTAAGTAAGTATCTTCCTTCTCATAGAAAAGTAGACATCTTTAAAACTTTGCCTCAGGATGGTAATTTGATTATGCAAAGGAATGAATCTCTACTTCCAGTTAGAATTCCAATCACTAAGAAACAGGAATGGGGAGACATTGAGAAGGCTGTGTGTTGGTGGGGGGAGCTTTGAGACAATGAAGAATGTCCTTTCCTCAGAACACAAAAAGAAGTTGGATCCATCTAGGCAAACAATAGACTAGTATTATCATCCTTCACGTGCACTCAAATACACAGTTGACAAAGGTGTTTCTTGCATATTACCTTCTTGCCATCCTCAAAATAACCCTTTACATGAGCAAGTGAGCTTCCTTATTCCCACTTTACAAAAGAAGAAACAGAGTCTCAGACAGCTAGATGATTCTGTCGAAGGACACTCGGCCAGGATGACAGAGCAGGGGATGATGTCTGTATCTTCTGAGTCTTCTCAGAAGGTCTCTACTCACTACCCTGTAATATATTTTCATTTCCATGTTGTCCCTCTGACAGTATATATTGACAAAGGGGAAGAGCTATGAAGTATAGTTTGTTGTGGGTGGGGTCATCTTTTTTTTATCCAAAATAGAACAATTTTATTAGAAACTCGAACGCTGATACTATGGTTTAAAAAAGGGGGAGACTTAAGAAATATTTTTTAATGTTTATTTATTTTTGAGAGAGAGAGAGAAAGACAGAGAGTGAGCAGGGGAGGGGCAGAGAGAGAGGGAGACAGAATCCGAAGCAGGCTCCAGGCTCTGAGCTGTCAGCACAGAGCCCGACGCGGGGCTAGAACTCACAAACCACGAGATCATGACCTGAGCCAAGGTAGGACGCTCAACCAACTGAGCCACTCAAGTGCCCCCAAAGAGGTGACTTTTTATGCTTCAGAATTTCTGATACTTTGTCCCAGTCCTAGTCTCCCCACCAACTCTCTGTTCTTTCTGCCAATCTTCTGGTCCATTGTTGAATCTTTCTTTCCTCCCTCCCTTCTTCACTCCTAGTCTCCTTTCCTCCTTCTCCTACTTTTTCCTTTCTTCCCTCCCTCCTTCCTTCCCTCGTTTCTTCCTTCCTTTATCATTTAATTTTTGGAATAAGTGGAGCAAAGCGTTTTCTTGGTTAAAAGTTCGTTCCTTTCCTCCCTTATAGAATGATCCCAATTACTTGCATTTATCCATAGAGACTCATCCTCAGGCTAGTAGGTTTACTCTCTCCATCATCATCATCATCATCATCATCCCTTCAATTTTATTAAACACTTACTATATGGCATGCCGTGTGATGATGGCTTCACATTTATTGTCATTCAACTCTCGAAACACAGAATGAGGTATTACACCCATTTTACAGATGAGAAAACTAAGTCTGAGTAATTCATCTAAGCTCACAAAGCTAGTAAGTGCAGAACTAGGTTATAAACTCCTGGATGAGTTCAAAACTTGTTTTAACTATTCTATCAGGTCTTGAAATTACATACATATATATGTGTCTCCATCCTTGGCAGATACTGCTAATCATTCACGATGGCTTTACTACTGAGCCCAGCGTTTTTCTTAATCCAGCCCTTCAGACCCCCACTAGCACTTATTTAGAGTGGGCATGGAGATAAAACCATTCTCATGGTTACATTGTTTTATCTCACCAAAACAGCTCTGATTTGCAGGGCTAGAGATCTCACGGTTTTGTTTGGGGTTGATTCTCTTGTTTTGTAAAGTGGTCACAGTCCCAGTATTTCCAGAACAGATCTCCTGACGCTCCCAATGTGTTCTCCTTCACTTTCAGATTTAACTGCCCCTCCCCCTTTCTATTTTGAAGGTCTGGGAAGTTTCCAGGGGCCATCCTCTTTCTCCAGTTGTAAGCAGGCCACTTAGGATCCTTGGGTCAAAACCCCAAGCTACTTGGTAACCACCCCCAGCCAAGTTGACATAACTACCTTGGTAGGAAGAGGCACCATGCCTGGTGTTCTCCATGCTGCCCCGGACAAAACTAAGTAATGAAGTAGCTGATTTGAGCTACTGGATCATTAAAGAGAAACAGATGGTCAAATATATTTGACTGGTTTCAAGGAGGTGGCATAGAACGTCACACACAAGTGAGATGTCTTGCACTGGACCACATCTAAATGAACAGCTTCCCCCTCTTTCGTAGTTTTTACTTCCATAAAGTGTCTCGGGGATTAGCAATTATTTCCTCCCTTTAGTATGTCCAAGCCCAGAGGGGATAGGGAAGAGGGAGGGTGAGAGAAACCCAGGACGCACGGTACCAGGAAGTGTTGTTCCGACCGGGATGGGAATCCGCAGGGAAGAAGGTGGTGTGGCCGGCAGCAGGAATTTGCAGGACTGTGACTTGTGCCTTTGGAGGCCAACCCTCACCTCTCCCTGCTGAGAAGCCCCATCCGCTGTCCACTCTCCAGCTTTCATCTGCGGGTCTGCCTCAGAGGGCTGGGCGCTAGCTGGGGCTCCCAGCGCTGGGTCTCAGTCCAGCTGTGCCACACGCTTGCTGCGGGACCTTCAACAAGGGTCGGAAGCTTTCTTATTCTCAGAAGCCTCCTTGCTCTAAGGGTTGATTCTCAAGCCTCTTTGGAAATCAGAATCATCCAGAGAACTTTTATAAATACAGGCGCCCGTAACATAGCCTCCGTTGAGCAGCAAAGCCTGAGCTTTTTCCTCCCCACCAGCCCCAATAACAAAAAGGAACTTCTCAAGGAAACTCTACAGTGGAATTCAAAAGGAACAATAGACTCGGATTTGATTTGTTTAATTCTGAAATCAAGGTCACCGGCGAGTCGCCCAGCTCTTATTTGTGTGGTTTGGGTGGGTTTTCTTTTTTGTTTTGTTTTTTTGTTTTTTGTTGTTGTTGTTTTTTTTTAAACAACATCTTTCTTTTCATTTGATGGTCCTGTCATCTCCAGAACTGTGTATGTTACTGATCCTGACTGTATTCAAAGCTGTTATTAAGTGGAGTCTTTTAGATTTTAGAGAAATGATAATGGTTCCAAAGATGACAGAAAGTGGCAGCTGGTGACAAAAAAACCCCTTGATAAGACGACAACAGTAAATCAAACTACCGCCACTTTTCCGTTTCATGTTTGTTAATACCACCTCGCCTTTTGAAGTTTAAAGCAAGGTTCAAAAAAGCCAGGTGCTGAATCATAATATTAAAGCAAGTAAGGAGCTCCATGAAAGCGAGGAGATCTGAGGGGGGGAAGCAACAAACACAGCTTTCAACTGCCTTTTGTCGGCCTTTCCGCAGATGTCACCAGTGGTTATCCCAGCAGAGGGTTCGGCTTGTAGCAGCGCCTCTGGCTGATTCCCGCTCTGCGTTTCAAGTGTCAATCAAAAAGGAAGGACGCAGCTTAGGTCCTGGTCATTGTCCTGTGAAAAGAGCCAAGCATTTAACATTGATTTAGCTCCCTCAATATACAAAGATAGAGCCAGCTTTGTGCATCGAAAAGGGCCTTTGGCAAGGTTACTTGGAGAGCAATTCCATCGCATCCGACGCGCCTTGGGTTCGCTGTCACACTGCGGTATCTGGAGCCCTCTGAAAAGTTATTCAGGACTGAGTGAGCAAATTAAAAAGAAATAACACATTCCCCGCAAGAGCGGTGCCGGTTAGTGGGAAAGGCCTGTTAGCGTCTCTTGGTCTTGAGAACATTTTAAATAATAACAAGAAATAGCCCGCACTTTGGAAACGAGCTGCAGCGTGCAAGAAAGGAAGCCGAAGGAGCCCCAAGAACCCTGGGTGGGTTGGGGGTGGGGGGGGGGCGGCCTCAGCGGGGTCAGCTGGGTTTGCAACATTCGTTCCTCCGACTTCATTCTAGTTTGTTTGTAGCCCGTGTGGCCTTCCGGGCTGAAAGTTCGCACAGGTTCCTATTGTGCCCTGCCTTTGTTTATGTTTCCATTTCCTGTGAGTAGACGCTAGTTTGGCCAAACTGGGCACGGGGCTTGGGGATGCGATTATAGCGACGTGTGAGTTTTACCAAATGCCCTTGTTGCCTCTGTTGCTCTTTTTCTTTTCTGTTTTTTTCTTTTCAAAACTTAATCATTTTTCTGAAGTTCAGTTGACACACGAGGCTGCATCGGTTTCAGGGGTACAACATAGTGATCTGACAAGTTTATACGTGATGCTATGCTCACCGCCCGCATACCTACCATCATCAGTCACCAAACAGCGCTGGTACAATACCATTGACCATATGCCCTATAACCTCTATATTCCTTTTTTCTTCCTCCTCCTCCTCCTCCCCTTCCTTCTTCTTTTTGCCTTTGTTTTCCTGCAACAATATGCAATTACAGAATTATAGTTTGACTTGTGTTTTTATTTTTCAGCTGCTTGGCCTGACCCCCATGGGGATAGTCAGGCGCATGTGTTGTTCCAGTTCTCATTTTGCAGGTGTTTTTCTCCTGATCACTTAAGAGTCAAGCTCCCCGAGGGGCGCCTGGGTGGCTCAGTCGGTTAGGCATCCGATTTCGGCTCAGGTCATGATCTCACAGTCCGTGAGTTCGAGCCCCACATCGGGCTCTGTGCTGACAGCTAGGAGCCTGGAGCCTGCTTCAGATTCTGTGTCTCCCTCTCTCTGACCATCCCCCCCCCCCACTTCATGCTCTGTCTCTCTCTGTCTCAAAAATAAATAAACATTAAAAAAAAAAAAAAAAAGAGTGGATCTCCCTGAAACTTACTAAGTAGAGGTCTTGGGATACTTGGTGGTTGATCCGGTTTAACACATGTGATGGATGCTTCCTGAATGTCTGTGTGCTCTCCTTCACTTCCCAGCTTTCTTTGCAGTTGGGTTGGGGAACTGGGATGAGTTGGAGCTCATGGGAATGTGGACAAGGGGTTGTATCACTCCTGCTTTGAGATACAAATAATCAGTATGCCTCATCTATCCTTGCTGCCCCTTTAAAGACTGAGCGCTGAGATGGCAAAAGCCATAAAGTAGAAGCAACTGTCGTTACCCCTAAGTAAGGGCAAGCTAACCGGTCTGGTCACCCCACCCCCAGTGGATTTTGCATGAGCAAGAAGAAATAAACCTTTTTCGGGGGGTTAAACCACTGAAGTAGTGCCTCACCGGTCGTGTCTGATATGCCAGGGGTAGCTAGAAGTATCCTGATCAGGCAGTCGTCGAAAGAGGTGGTTCTGAAATTTGGGTTTGGCATAGAGCTTTTCCTGGCAGCTGATCTAATCTGTGCAAATATAGCGAGATGATAAATGGAAACACAACAACGCAAAAAGGGTTCATGTTCCATTTAGCCAAAGTTCTGAGTCCTCAAACAATGAGCAGAGTGTTGTCCTGAGGGATCACCTCTCCCTTCACGCCCCACCCCGGACCCTCAACTCCTTTGTCAAATTGTGCTTTAGCTGCATCTGCCTGTCACCATCTTGACTCAGAATAAACCAAACCTTCTGCCTTTTTCACTCTTGAACCCAGTGTGACTTACAGAAAAGAAATCAACCACGCTGATGAGTGCCACTGCTGATTTGGAGTCTCCAGGCTCAGTTGCCCCCTCAATGCCAATTGGCAGTTCCATCACATGTCCTTAGTTTCTTCTTCCGTCCTCTTAGCAGATCATATTGTTTTCAATTTCACAGCAAAACAACAAAGGTAATTGACATGCTTTCCCTAAAATTTCTATCCATACCTCACAAAGTTTTCTGTGTCTCCCTCCAATATCTCAAAGGATTCCTCCTTTCCTCCAAGGATGAGCCACACACCTGTCCTCTGGAATTCATCTCCTAGGACTTTGCTTTATCTCTTTTTTTTAATGGTTATTTATTTTTGAGAGACAGAGCATGAGCATGGGAGGAACAGAGAGAGAGGGAGATGCAGACTCTGAAGCAGGCTCCAGGCTCTGAGCTGTCAGCAAAGCCTGACGCGGGGCTCGAACCCACGAACCGTGAGATGATGACCTGAGCCGAAGTCGGCTGCTTAACCACCCGAGCCACCTGGGCACCCCAACTTTGCTCTATTAATTACCTTTTTAGTTACTGGGATTTCCAACTTCAATGGCTGCATCTTCCCAGCATAGAAACCAAGCCTGCTCTGTGGGTTTTTGAATAGAATGGTCTTCAGTGACCTTCTCCTTCTTCTCATTCCCCAGCTATTACTGGCTCCACGACAATCTGCTTTCTTTCTTCTCCATTTAAACCAATAACCTCCATGTTACTTCATAGGAATATTAGATCGTTGCCTTGTCTACACCTGTCTGTTCTATGTAGACCTTTCACACTGCCTTCCTACTGCATTCTCCAATCTTGGTTTCCATCATGTTATTTTCTCCCAACTTGCCATCCTCTGCTCTGGCCTCTCTTTCTGGATTTCTTTTGCTAGATTCCTATCCCTTTGAACACCATCCCTTCCCTGGAATGCCATCTCTTGAGCTCTAACTGTGGCCCTTTTTCTTTTCCGATTCATGGTTTTTGAGACAGTCTTCATGGTGCCGGCTAGAATCTGAAAAAGGACTGAGTTAAAAAACTCAACATAGGGGCACCTGCGTGGCTTCATTGGCTAAGCATCCAAATTCAGCTCAGGTCATGATCTCATGTTTCATGGGTTCAAGTCCCACGTCAGGTTCCGTGCAGACAGCTCAGAGCCTGGAGCCTGCTTCGGATTCTGTGTCTCCCTCTCTCTCTGCCCCTCCCCCTGCTCTCTCTCTCTCTCTCTCTCTCTCTCTCTCTCTCAATAAATAAACATAAAACAATTTTAAAGCTCAAAATAATCTATTCATTAGCAGAGGGGTCTTCTTGGCCCAGATCACGACTCTGTAATTGACTACTAATTCTCCCAGTACGGTTGGGTTGTAATTTTGCAAATAGCCATGACTTAGATTTGCACCAACAACTGGGTCTCCACAGAGTTTTATGATGCGAGGCCTCTGCACAGAGCTTCTATAGATGAAGTTCCTTAGATTTGTTGTTGTTGTTTATTTTTTTTTTAATGTTTATTTATTTATTTATTTATTTTTGAGAGAGAGAGACAAAGCACGAGCAGGGCTGGTGCAGAGAGAAAGGGAGACACAGAATCTGAAGCAGGCTTCAGGCTCCGAGCCGTCGGCATAGAGCCCGACGCGGGGCTCGAACTCACGGACCGTGAGATCATGACCTGAGCAGAAGTTGGACGCTTAGTCGACTGAGCCCCCCCCCCGTGGAGTTCCTTAGATGTGTGACACTCCCTGTGCTATCGAGTGGTTATAGGGGACAGTTTGTCAACTGGTTGCTGCTTCTTGCTCCAATGCCTTTGAAAATGCACTTCCTCACCTTGAACTTCTGAACTCAAGTGCCCACCTGGGAATCAAGCTCAAAGCAATTCTACGAGAGAGAAAACTGCACCTTCGTCTGCTCTGTTCCAGAGATGCATCTCTAAAGACCGTCTTGCTTGACTCTTCTTTCTGCTTTACATCCTACCAGTGAGAAAATTCTTCACTCCTATTTATGTATTTACTTATTTATAGTAGGCTCCTCACCCAACATGGGGCTTCACCTCACAACCCTGAGATCAAGGGTCTCATGCTCTACTGACTGAGCCAGCCAGGCACCCCAAAAATTCTTTACTGCTTACTGACATGAGTTAGTAATGTTACACGCGAATGTTTTCCTTCAATTTGACTTTAAACTCCTTGATTCAGAGAGCATGTTCTCTGCTCCTTATAGCCTTATACCCCATTCCTAGACACGCTCCTGAACACGTAACCACACTTATACTAAGACCTCATGCTAAAGACATAGGGACACCCTCCTCTTCAACCTTTTTCTTCTTACTATAGACACAGAACACTTCTTTACTGCAAGGATGATCTGGTGCCTTTATCCTTGAAAAGAGAAATAAACATGCTGGTCCCTTCAGAAGCTGAACTTCTCTGGGCGTCCCCATGTGGCCACTGGTTCAACCCTTTTGACTGAAGCTGTTAGTCTGGTTTACCAGGTCATCAACTTGAAGTGGTTGGATCTCACTGCAGACACACCCTGCTTTTGCGACTTCCTCCCGGCTCCCTGGCCATGATGACAATTCGACTTTGAGTCTTAAGCTGTGATTCATTTTCAAGCATTTACTAAGTTGCTAAACCACCAAGCACGGACACCGGTTGGCCTTCTCCTCGCTGGCCCTCCCTCAGTCTGCTTCTGTCAGAGCAACGCTTCATGAGTCTCTGTTGCCAGGAGTCCCCGTTCTGTGTCTCTAGCATGTGTGAGACTTGTGCCCCTTTGACTTGTGGACAGCCAGGAAACTTGTGTTTACCTCCTGCCACCCAAACAGCCAAAGCAAAATGAAAGAGAGAGAGAGAGAAAAGAAAATTTTGAAAGACACCGATGCGTTACTGAGGTAGTTCTCTTCATAATTCGTGGATGGCTCCTTCTGCATCCCACCTCTCAGAATCAACTGAACGTGAAAACCCTGAGGCTCCCCTGGCCCGTCAGGGAGGCTGCAGTGCGATGGGACTATGGGTTCGGACGGCCCGGGAGCAATCCTGCCTCCAGTTACCCACTAGCTGAGCGAGTGGAGCTGTAGGAGAAAGATGACCGTACTGAGAAAACACCCGCCTCACGTGTTGCTGGGGCTGGGGGTAAGTGAGATAATGCACAGAAAGTGCTTGAGACCGTACCTGGCACCCAGCAAGTGGTCGTTGGATACAGCTGTGACCATTATTTACCGTGGTTTCTAGTAAAAACACTCAATTCTCAATAGACAGCTTTTTCATTTGGGGGATTCAGAAGGGCAATTAGCGTATGGTAAAAAAAAAAAAAAAAAAAAAAAAGGAAAGCAGATTTGCTATATGAAATGGGGGAAAAGATCGGAGAAAATAATTAAATGATCGGGGCGCCTGGGTGGCTCAGTCAGTGAAGCGTCCGACTCTTGATTTCCGCTCAGGTCGTGATCTCACGGTTTGTGAGTTCCAGCCCCGTGTCGGGCTCTGCTGGAGCCTGCTTGGGATTCTCTCTCTCCCCCTCTCTCTGCCCTTCCGCTGCTCACTGTCTTGCTCTCACTCTCTCTCTCAAAATAAATAAATAAACATTAAAAAAGTTAAATGATTAAACTCACTTATAATCTCTTTGCCCAGAGATAACTCAGGTTAATATTTGGGTACTAGTATAATATATGTTATTTTTATACAAACAATGTAAACATTTACATTTATAAATGTTTTTTATTGTATACACGCATGCAAACACATAGACATATATATTTTGTCTCGCAGGGACTATACAAGAGGTATTATTGACTAGAACCTACCCTCATCATCGAAGGAAAGAAGGTGCACTGTGAAAACGGCGGGGTCCCCATGGCTCATTTTCTCAACTCCCTTCCCTCAGGTCTCTGCTTAGATGGTCCCAGCTAATAGGTCTCCTCTGGCTACCCTAAATAAAACAGTGCCCCCAGGACCTTCTATCGCCTGGCCCTGCTTTATGTTATGAGGCACTTCTGTAGTTTGTCAGCGAGGGTGTAAGCTTCGGCCACCACGGCACCTCCCTGTCCTAGTGCCGGGCTGGGTTGCGGTCCCTGCTGCCCATGTATTTGTGGGAGGAAGGCATACTTCCCTCCAAGTCCTCCCTCCCCTGCTCACTCTTTCCTAGTAACTTTGGGCCAGGATTCTTTAGTCATCAACTAATGTGCTCTGAGGGGATGCAAACTAATGTTGACGGTTCCCCAAACAAAGCATCAGAGAGGAGGTAACCCGCCAGTAAATACACACATGGAATGGCTCACAGTTAAGTACAAATGGTTCTTTAGAGCCCGCCATTTTAGAGTTCATTGTACAAGGTATATGAACTCTGTCACCCGTGAAAAAAGTAAACCCTCGGTTTGCACTTCTGTTCCGCTGCAGATTTATGTCTCCCTTTCGTTTCTGGTTTTCTATTCACCTGCCCCTTCTAACAGTAGAGTGCAAGTCCTTAGGGGCCTGGCTCAGGGAGCTCTTTCTGGGCCTTTCCCCAGCATTTACTATACAGCTTTGGTTCTGGAAAGAGCTGAGCAGAAGGGTGCATAGATGAGTGAACCATGGCAACTCTTCCCTTTTTATTCTGAAATCACGCTGAATCAGTACTCAGGTTGCACCAAGGAACACTGGAAATGGACAGAAAGTTGACATTTTGGAGTCAGGATTTAATCCTCTGACAAGTGACATCTGTCTTACCTCTCACTGGGAATCTCTTCTCTCCAAGTCGAAACTGATTTACCACAGCCAAGGTTATCAAGTATTAACTATGGTTTTTACTCAGATAACTTGCTGTAAAGAACAACGAATTGTTTCTGGAAGATGAGATCTTGACATCACCTCCACAAGGCAGTGGCCGGTGGGGGGTGGGGGTGGGGTAGTTTCAAAAGCCAAGATGTGTGTGTCTGAAAGAAGATCATGCAAGTAGAGAAAATACCGTGTGAGAGAAAAGAGAGAGAAAAGGGGTGAGCAGCTGCTTGGAAAGTCTTATCCCAGAGGAGGGCTCACAGAGTCATCCACGGAAGGGTGGTGTGATGGCCGGCTTTATGTCAACTCGGCTGAATTATGGTCCCCAGTTTCTTAATCAAATGTCAATCCAGGTGTTTCTCTGAAGGTCTTTTTAAAATGTGGCTGACGTCTACCATCAGCTGACTTTAAGTAAAGGAAATTACCTTCAATAATTTGGGTGGGCCATACCTAATCAGTCGAAGGCTTTAAGAGGCGTAACTCAGATTTTTCTAGGGAGAAGAAATTCTACCTCATGACTGCAGCATCAACCCCTGCCTGAGTCACCAGCCTTCTAGCCCGCCTTATGGATTTGGTACTTGCCATCCCCCTCAGTCACCTGAACCAAATCCTTAAAACAAATTCTGTTATTCTGTTTCTCTAGAGACCCAGGACTGATACAGTTGGGAGGCAGGTGCTACTCAGAAGGATTGCCAAGGAAAAAGGGGAAGGAATTCAAAGCCATTCCTGTCACTGCTGTCAGGAAAGAAGGCCATGCCAAATGAGAGAGAGTAATTGAGACATGAAATAGGTCTGAAACGCAGTGTCGGTAAAGAACAGTGCATGTGCCTCAGGGCCCAGGCGGCTGACAGAAACCACTTGGACTTGAGTGGGTGTTGGGACAGATGTCATGGTTACTTCCCAAAGCTGTCCCCGTGTTTCCTGGTTTGGTTCCCATTCCGACCCTGCGAGCTGGCAAGGGCAAGGATTAACATGCCCATTTCACAGATCAGAAAATGAACAGCCACTGGGACTCCCAGGGCTGGGGACTCCTGGACGCAACTGAGAAGTTTTATCCTGAAGAGCTGGAATGGCGCCTCAAACCTTGAGGTGGGTCGGGAGGCTGGGTCGGCCCCCGCAGCATCACCTCAGACCGAGGGGGCCGATAAAGGTCGTCTGGAACGTTAGAAATTACCTACCTGTGATTGGTCTTGAAGAGAGTCCCTGGTGGACCTGAAGACATTTCACAGGAGAGCTGAAGCGGAAAGGCTTTGGAGGACAGAGTCTTTTCAAGGGGACGTTGAGTGGTGGCAACAAAAGTTACCCATCGGCAAAAACAGCTGGGGAGCCATCTGTCTGGGAGAAGCCTCCGGCCCATTTCATTACCCCGCTCCCGCATTTGTGAGAGGCCTGGCCGCCGACGGGAGGCGGTTTATAGCAGAGGGAACAGAAGGAAACCAGTTGGCCCTTGTATAACCTTGGCCTCATTAGCATCAAACCCAAGCCCACTGCGCTATTGACTTCTACTAAATATCCACCCATCAAGAAGATTTCCCCGAGCCCTGCCTCAGGGGTGTTCAGACAGACAGGGCCTCCTTGCTCTCCATCCCTGGCTTTGTGATCCAGGAGGGGTTCCTCCCCACCCACAAAGATCCAAGCTTAGCAACCACTCCATCTTCCCGGAGAGGAAAGTGGGGGGAAGGAAGGAAACCTCCGTGGTCCCCTCTCTGAAAGCCTCCCTTCCCTCGCTCCAAAGGGCCAAGCAAATAAACCCTAGAGAGGCGGCTCGGCAAGTGAAATGCACACAATTATATTTCCGACTGCTTGGCAAACTTTTATTTCTGTACAGCAAATGACACATTATCTTTCCGGAGGTCAGTGAATAATGCAGTCGGATTCTTGCAACGTTGTGAGAGTTAATGTTTCTATTTGCCATTGTGTCCTGTGCAAAGAAAGGCGGCTGGTCACCTAGGGTTACCGCAACACAGCGTGGAGATGGTCGAATCCACAAGAAGTGCTTTGATAACGTTGGACACTATTGTGCAGACGTCCTGCTTCCTGGCCCACGCTGCATAATGGGCCTCCGAGCACTAAGGAGATAAACCGTCCTATCCTTGCAGTGTCAGAGGTAGAGCTCTCCAGAAGCTGCATTCATAATTTCCTCGAACTTGAGGACTTCGATTTTTTAATAGTAATTGAAACATATAATTCAATAGAAGTGTCACTCTAATGTAATAATTGCCAAGGAAATTGAGCCACAAAGAAGTATCATAAATTGCAATTTACCTTTATTAGAGTACTTGGAGCTGGTAATGTTTTCTCATCAAGAAAGCCACCCCCCTCCCCAGATACCTTTCCCTTCCATCTTTCGAATGTTCATCCTCATTCACGCGGCCCTCTTCAGCAATACCTTCGCTTCTTCTTAGATTTCCAATCTCTGGGTTTGGCCCCTCTTAAAATGCTTATCACGGCAAAGTGTTTATATTAATTGCTCTGGTGAAAGCTTTATAATATAAACTTCAGCGAAACTCTATTGTCAAATGTCAGCTTCCTCACATTCCACCCAGAACATTTTCTTTCCTTTTGTGGGTATGAGTGATATAATGGTGCTTTGTGTATTTAAAGGACCGTGTGAGTGTCAGTGGATGTTATTGTGACGCCTTCCGCACATCTTTTTTAAAAAAATGAAACAATCTTCTCTTCGGTTGTGTCTTAACACCACTGAGCTAAATCCGGGACTTAGAACAAAACAAGAAGCCCACTCACCCTCCTCAGGAGGCCTTGCTTGGAACCATCTGAACGATTATTACCATTATTCTTTCTGATTGTCAGTAGGCAGTGAAGCGCCTCGTCTCCTTGTGCCGTGGAAACGCACAACGCGCTCACTTCCTTTCCCTTCCTACAGCCACCGAGCCGGCATGGCATGTCGCCACCCTTGTTTCTGCTGGATTCTGACCCATTGCTATCCCACCCCCTCCCCTTCTTCCGCTCACTTACCCCGATATACTTCTGGGAGGCATCTGGCCTGAGACTGACCCGAGACAGGAGGCTGCTTGGAGCTAGATTCCTGCGCTCCTGGAAAAGAAAGCAGGTGTCCTAACCCAGTCAGGACTCACTGTTCCCAAGACTCTTAGGAACCTACAGCAAGTTTTAGGCTGGATTACAGGAGAAAAACATAGAGGCGGGGAGAGATGAAGGGACAAGGAAGGTACAGGGGCAGTGAATAAAAGAAAGGAAGAAAGGGAGGCGCTAGAGAGGAAAACAGGCTAACCATGCACATCCTGGAGTGAAGTGGGGAGGGGAGGGGTGGTGGGATACAAAGCATGTGCCCATTATGACTATAACCATTAAAATCTATGTTTTTGGAAATACAGAATGGGAATAGAATTTACCAAAATGGAGCCCTATACATATACATACATATACATATATAGACCGTCAGGATCATATGTATCATTTTTCCGTTTCCTGGACTTTCTATCAGACCCCATCTTTATCACAGAAAAGCGGATGCGATGCAGTGTTAGGGATCGGAGAATAGATGCACATCCACAGCGGCCCTTCCGGGCCCCTCCACCCCCAGGCCCCAGCTTGTGTTGTGTTGAAGTTCATGGGCCTGGAGTGTGGGTCTGAAGCATTACCCACAGGTGGGTATCTCCTGCTATCCTCACTCTGAGCCCACCAGGCTTGAAGGATGAGCTGAACAAAAGTGGAAGTCAGTTCTTTATGTAGGGATGTGCTGATCCCAAAGGACCTGTTTATCATTCTTTCTTTTTTTTTTTTCCTTAATGTTTATTTTTGAGAGAGAGAGAGACAGACAGACAGAGAGAGCTCGAGTGGGGCAGAGAGAGGGGGAGACAGAGGATCGTGCTGTCAGCGCAGAGCCCCACATGGGGCCCAAACCCACAAACCATGAGATCATGACCTGAGCGGAAGTCGGATGCTCAACCAACTGAGCCACCCAGTCGCCCCTAGAATTCTTTTTACGTCAGGAGCAGCACATGACAATTAAATGACTCTTTCTAGAGGTTTGAATTCAACTTTTCTTTAATTGAATTTTTTTCTCATTGTCTCCTTTCTTGCCTTTCTTTCTTTCTTTCTTCTTTCTTTCTTCTTTCTTTCTTTCTTTCTTTCTTTCTTTCTTTCTTTCTTTCTTTTTTCTATATACAGCCATCCCCCACAGAAGCACATATCCTGGAATTGGTACCAAGGGAAGTGAGTCCGGCCCTGCATAAGGATAGCATGAAAAGCCAAAAGCATCCCGTTGTCAATAAATACAGAAGCCTCGCATTCTGAAGTCACCCAGACTTGACTTGTCTTCCTAATTTGGCAACTTAGTGAATTGTGCTGGGCTTCAGTCACCACCGTGGCTGGATGAGGGTCATTTATGCTGCTTCACTGGGCTGCTGGAAGAAGGTCTGGAGAGTGCGGCACGTGTAACATACTTGGAACAGCTGGTGATCAGCTGGTGCGGTTCTCACTTCCTCCAGACCCAAGGATCCCTGTTCATTCCTATGCACTTGGCTGGACCTCTTCTACTTCAAAAGAACTTAGAATAACACTCTGGGATGACCTTAGTCATTATTGAGCTCATTTAGACATGCTACCGATTCAATCATGACCCCTAAAGTGTTCCGACCAGAGAGAACAACGGTGTCTTATAAAACACACCTGCTTGACAAGTTCCGGTATCTCCAGGGTGTGGCTGGGGGCTCAGGAGAAATGCTCACTGGACAAGGAACAAGGAGTTCTGGGCTTAGGTCCACATCGCCACCAATGCGTGGGGTGACTTTGGGCAAGACCCTGCTTCCCAGACGCTCAGTTTTCTATCTGTAACCTGAGGGGATGTGGTCAAAATCAGGAATTTTAAAACAATCTTTAGCAGTACTTTTCAATCAAGTTGAGTCTTAGCCAAAAGCAGGGATGCTCTGGTTATGGCAGGGGGGCAACGCAGTGTCCCCCCATTCCCTCTCCCCACCGAGTCGGTGGCTCTCACTCCCTGGTGGTTGACCTTGAGGCCCGTGTTCAAGGCGACAGAGCAGAGCTGCAAACCACAGATTTCCACACTCTCTTGAACCACTTAGCAATCTGCCTCATCCACAATTTCACATATTTCCATTCTACTCTATCGACACCTAGTCACAAGACATGACAAATATTGCTAATATATACCGAAGCATATTATCACATTGCCTTCTTCACTCTGCATTTCTGGACATCGAAAGAATATTCAGCTCGTGATTTTGCTTTCCTGAGTGCCTTCACTTTCTTTTTCTGCCTCTTCTTCTTCTGTTCCCCCCACCCCTCATTATTTTACTTTTTTTCATTCCTGCCCTTTTCCAGAAGGAATTCTCCATCCTGCTGATACTCTACCGAATTCCTCAGCCACCTCCCTCCCTGGGATCGCCTTGTGTACTTGAGAGTGAGGGGAGAGGGGCAGTAGAGTCAGCCGCTGGACGCCTGTCATTTGGGAACACTTTTCTCTTTCAGATTTCCCTTCCAAGCCCTTCCCGTCTATCTCCAGACATCCCCTGAACTGGCCCGAGGACCATCGGCAATGACATTACCTTGAAGGCTTTTAGAAACCCAGATTCTCGGGTCTCATCCTCTGTCTCCACGGTACGGCTTTAGGCAAGTAGATGATAAAATGAGGTCCCAAAGTGATTTTCCATATCTTTAAAATTGGAAAACTAACTACCTTTCAAATCACTTTCCCCACGTTCCCCCATTTCCCCGTCTCTTGCTCCCCAGTTTCTTTCCCTTCAGCGTTCATCCTAATTACCAGCTAACTGGTGGATGTCACTGCTACTTAAACGCGCTCCCACTCTGGATCCCTAATCACGCCCATTGTGCTCCTCAAAGCTAAGTCAAGAATTGCCGTCTTTTGATTTCCCTCTCTCTCTATATTGTGGAAGGAAGCAGGTCCCGGTGCTTTTGTTGTCCCTACTTCTGGGCTGAGCTCCATTTGCTGGTGAACGGGGCTTATCTTTACTCCCCCCTCTAAATACTGTAACATTCAGCCTCCTTTCATGTCTGTGCTTTTAAAGTAAATCTTTGGACAATTAAAGATATGAAATGGCTAAATAGAGTTTCTGCCGGCGTTGTTCTCTCCTTTTTAAAGGTTTAATCACACTTAATGGCTCTCTTCAAAACTTGAATTTTCCATTTTGGTGTTTTGACTCCATTGAAAGAGTTTACTAATATTCTTTCAAAAGTATTCTCTACTCAAATGAGCTATTCAATAAAGTTTTGTGCCATGCTATAGGATTTACGCTAAATGGAAAATAATTTAAAGGGAAATCAGAGTTGGGGGGTTGTTATTCCTCTCTACGGGTTTTGTTAGTTAAACCGTAATCCTCAATATAGAGCCCATTAAAAGTTGGTGTGAAGGAACAAGAATTATCATTTAGGGAGAAGGGAGATTATTGCGAATGCAATCTCAATACCCCTTTTCCTTGAAGATAGTTTATTGCTCAGTCTTGTGATTCTATAAATAGGAACTTGTGATAAATTCTTCCTCTTCCCTCCCTCCCTTCTCCCTTCTTCTCCTCTCCCTCTCTCTCTCTCGCTCTCTCTCTCTCTCTTTTTTTTCCTGAGGAGTGAACAAAGGATTAAGGGAGAGTAAAAGGAATCCATTTTGTGACCAACCTTCTATTGTTTTAAACAAATCGCCTTGACTCTTCCCAGTCTTGGCCCTGCCAGGTTGCAACTTGCCCTTACTCGTCACCGTCAGGAGAAGGAAGCCGGCCGGACACTGAGTCCCCCTTGGGTCATACTCACAGTGTAAGTGATAGAGTTTGCCACTTGCAAGGGAAATTTAGTGGAAAATAAAAGCCAGTTCTCCCTGACGGCATCTTTATTAACCCTGGGACTCTCTGGTGGGCTAAGCAATATGGATATGCACACGATATTAATGAGGGGCGTTGGCTCAGAGAAGAAAAATGAATGCGGTGGGTCTGGGACCTATAGGGACACCACCTCTCCCCGATACCTTCTTGCTTGTCTGCTTTCCTTCATTCTTCCTTCCTACAGGTAACCACTGAACACCTGAAAAGTGGCCAGTCACGCGCTAAGTACTAGGACAAGTTTGAGAAAATGATGACCATACCTCGAGACGCTTAACATCCGGCTAACAAAACAAGAAGTAATGTAGGTAACAGAAAGAAAACAGAAGTCATGATCTATGGCCCACGCGTTGTCATTCGATAACTAATGACCTCTGAGAAGGACTTTAACTTCTCTGAGATTTCAGTGTTTCTCTTTCACGAATGGGGTTCTGAGGCCAGGTAACATTTATTGCTATCCGAAATATCTCATCATTTCTTTGTTGTTTTGTGTCTCCCCCTCCTCCCCAGTGTAAGCTCCATGAAAACAGGGGCCTGTGCTGATTATTCCTCTCTGTATCCCAGTGCCTAGAACAGAGGCTAGCACTGAGCAAATGTTCGATACCCACGCACCTCTGAGACTTGGCAGGGTTCGGTTTCAGACCACTACAATACAGCAGATATCGCAAAACAGTGAGTCCAATGAATGTTTTGGTTTCTCGGTGCATGTAAAAGTTAGGTTTAGACAGTAAGACAGTTTATTAAATATAAAATGGCATTATGTCTATGAAATGTATATACCTTCATTTTCATTTTTTAATTATTTATTTTAGTTTTTAAAAATTATTTATTTTGCGAGAGAGACAGTGTGAGCAGAGGAGGGACAGAGAGAGAGAGAGAGAGAGAGAGAGAGAGACAGAGACAGAGACAGAGAGAGACAGAATCCAAACCAGGTTCCAGGCTCCAAGCTGTCAGCACAGAGCCCGACACGGGGCTCGAACCCATAAACCGTGAGATCATGACCTGAGTCAAAGTTGGACGCTTAGCTGACTGAGCCACCCAGGTCCCCCTATACCTTCATTTTAAAACACTGCATTGCTAAAATCTGCTAACCATCATCTGAGCTTTAGGTCAGTCATCATCTTTTTGCTGGTGGAGGTCTTGCCTCAATGGCAGTGGCTGCTGACTGATCAGAGTGGTGGTTGCTGAAGGCCGGGACGACTGTAGCAATTTGTAGAATAAGACAACAGTGAAGTTGGCTGTGTCCACTGATTTTTCCTTTCACTTGGTTCCTCATCTGTTCAAGTTGCATCATGAGATGGCAGAATTCACTCGCTGTCTTCAGGCTCTGCTTCCCATTCCAGTTCTCTGGCTGTTCCCGCCACATCTGCAGTGACTTCCTCCCCTGGAGTCTTGAACCGCTCAGAGTCATCTGTGAGGGTCAGAATCAACTTCCTCCAAACTCTTGCTGATGTCGATATTTTGACCTCTCCCATGAATCACAAATGTTCTTAATGGCATCTGGAATGGTGAGTCCTTTCCAGAAGATCTTCATTTTACTTTGCACAGACCCGTCAGAGGAATTACTAGCTATGGCAGCTCTAGCCTCACGAAACGTATTTCTTAAATAGTAAGACTTGCAAGCCCAAATTACAACTGGCTCCATGGACTGCAGAGTGGATGTTGTGCTAGCAGGCACGAAAACAACAGTCACCTCATCGTACGTCCCCATCGGAGCTCCTGGGTAACTAGGTGCCTTGTCAACAAGCAACAAACCTTTGAAAGGGATCTTTTTTTTCTGAGCGGTAGGTCTCACCGGTGGGCTTCAAATATTCAGTAAACCATGTTGTAAACAGATGTGCCGTCGTCCAGGCTTTGTTGTTCCATTTCTAGAGCACAGATTTAGCATCATTCTTAAGGGCCCTAGGATTCTCAGAATGGTAACTGAGCATTGGCCTTAAGAGCAAGTCACCGGAAAGCCACACAGCCCCTAAGAAGCCTGTCCTTTGAAGCTTTGAAGCCAGGCACTGACTTCTCTCTCCAGCTATGAAAGTTCTAGATGGCATCTCCACCCCCCCACCCCCCCCAAAAAGGCTGTTTCGACTACTTTGAAATCTGTTGTGGAGTATAGCCACTTGCATTCATTCTCTGAGCCGGATCTTCGGGTTCACTTACTGCAGCACCTACACCAGCACCTGCTGCTTCACGTTGCACTTTGACCTTGCGGAGACGGCCTCTTGCCTTAAACCTCTTGAGCCAACCTCTGCTAGCTTCAGACTTTCCTCGTGCAGCTTCCTCACCTCTCTCAGCCTGCATAGAATTAGACAGTGAGGATTTTGCTCTGGACTGGGCTTTGGCCGGAGGGAACGTTGTGGCTGGTTTGATCTTCTATCCAGACCCCTCAGACTGTCTCCGTCTCAGCAATAAGGCGGTTTCCCTTTCTTATCATCTGTGTGTTCACTGGAGCAGCACTTTTCATTTCCTCCAAGAACTTGTCCTTTGTGCTCATGGCTTGGGCAACTGTTTGGCCCAAGAGACCTAGCTCTGAGCCTACCTTGGCTTTCGATATGCCCTCTTCACTCAGGTTAATCATTTCTAGCTTTTCATTTAAAGTGAGAGACGTGTGACTCTCCCATTTACTTCAACACTTAGAAGCCATTGTAGGGTTACTAACTGGCCTAATTTCAATATTGCGTCTCAGGGAATCGGGAGGCTCAAGGAGGGAGCGAGAGATATGAGGGAACACTCAAGACACACACATTGACCGATTACATTTGCCGTCTCACGCGGTGCTGACTGTGGTGCCCCCCAACAATTACAAAAGTAAAGTCAAAGACCACGGGTCACAGGTGACCACCGCAAACATGATGATGGTGAAAAAGGGTAAAATATTATGAGAAGGTCCAAAATGTGACACAGAGACCGAAAGAGACTCAACAAATGGCTTTTTGAAGACTGAACTGTAAGCATGTAGACCTAGTGAGATTTGCATCAGACAGAGGATAGGAGGGATATTTTTAAAAGATGGCAACAGAAGGAGCGAAATGGTGTAAAGCAGGTTCTATCTCAAAGATACCGAACAGACCAGTTTGCACTCAAGGGTAATGGATTCCTCTGGGAAAAGTAGATTCGGGCCAGCTTTTGGAAAGTCTGAAATGCCAGCATTAGCCAGTGGGGATTTTGATTGGGGGTGTTACTTCAAGAAAGTAATGTTTTAGGGAGATGAATCAGGCAGCAATATACAAGGCTGAAGGTGACAGAGAAGTAACTTAAGAAGACAGCACAGTACCTGGGACGTCAGGTGACAAGGCCTGAATTAGAATCGTGGGAGAGAGGGGCACCCGGGTGGCTCAGGTAGTTAAGCATCCAACTTCGGCTCGGGTCGTGATCTCACAGTTCATGAGTTCGAGCCCCGCGTCGGGCTCTGTGCTGACAGCTCAGAGCCTGGAGCCTGTTTAGGATTCTGTGTCTCCCTCTCTCTCTGCCCCTCCCCACTCGTGCTCTGTCTCTCTGTCTTAAAAATAAATAAAACATTAAAAAAAAAATTTAGAATTGTGGGAGGGAAAGTCTAAAGGAAAGAAGAATTTGGACCCCCAACAAAGTAGGAATCAGTGGCATTGGATCACTGAGGAGCTATGAAGAGTGAAGGAGAAGAAAGCATCAAAGGTGCATGAAGACTGGAATTCTGGTAAAATCCATAGAAATAGGGAAATGGGGAGGGAGGTCATTTTGGAGAGAAATACAGCGAACTTGTTTTCAGTTATTTTGAGGTGTTGGTAGAGCACCCAGATGGAAATGTCCAGCAGGCGGTGGAAAATGTGGGGCTGGAAAAAGGAACATGTGTGAGAGCCAAAGATAACAGATGTGAAAGTCATCTCCTTGGAGGTAACAGAAAATCATGGGAAGAGATGCCTTCTCTGAAGTAGAGAAGGAAGAGCAGGGGCCCAAGGGCAGAACCCGAGTGAATGAGTCAGTTGACAGTGAGAGGGGGAGGAGGAAAGGTAGGAACAGAAATACTCAAGAAGGGACAGGACTCAGCACCAAGGCAAGGGAGGGAAGATTCTAAGGCATTGCAGGCAAATGAGCTAGAATGGTCGAAACGCCTGGCACCATGGCTAGGGCATAATACATCATTAGTATAGGGATCAGTACAATGAAAATCCTTGTTAAGTACGAGGGAACAGTCACTCATATCAGGCGTTACAGACGAGATGTCAAGGAGAATGAGAAATTGGAAAGGTCTTTAGATCTGCCCATTAGGAGGTCACTGAGGACAGGAGGGAGGCTGAAGGGTTGTCCTCCACAGGAACTTACTTCCCAAGGTAATGTTACACATTTCCAGCATTTCTGTAAGAGCCCATGCTGGAAAATCCTACGTTCCCTTATCATCTCCAGTCCACATGGAACGTCACATGGAGAAGTCTTTATAAGCCATGTGACGGCAGCCCAGTTTGTGTTCTTGATTATGAGCACGTCAATAGTTACTCATTAATTTTGCCCAATATAAGAGGAGTGACTGACTTCCTGTCCCTGGCACCTGACGTCACCACTCCTTTGGTTTGCTGTCTTCTGGAACGAAGCTCTTACAAATAGCATGTGTTCAAGACTCAACGGGGGAAAGAAGTAATAAAATGTTAAACGAGGCAGGGCACCTGGGTGGCTCAGTCGGTTAAGCGTCCGACTTCGGTTCAGGTCATGATCTCACAGTTCGTGGGTTCGAGCCCCGTGTCGGGCTCTGTGCTGACAGCTCAGGGCTTGGAGCCTACTTCGGATTCTGTCTCGCTCTCTCTCTGCCCCTTCCCCATTCATGCTCTGTGTCTCACTCTCAAAAATAAATAAACATTAAAAAAAATTTTTTTTAAATGTTAAACAAGACTTGGTCAAGTCTCTGGCTTCAACAAATTTACTTTCATTCTGGAAAGACACATTGGGAGATTGGATTTCATTAGCTACGGAGCTGATCTGACAGTTAAATATGCTAGGTTGCTGGCTGGCTACTTGTTGACATTTGGGGTTGCCTTTTAAAATATCCCTATCTTTAAGATACTTTTCCCAATCTGTCCATTTAGACTTGGGATTCCTTTAAAGGGGACAAAGTCATGAATCCCCAAGGAGAGGTCAAGCTTCAAATATAGAAACTATACTGTGTCCCCACTCCTATTACCACCTGGTTTCAATTAACCCTAAAGAACAAATGACTTACATCGAAGAATTTTTAAAACCACAATTTAACTTACAAGATTTATCACAGTGTCCCTAAAAGCTGGTGGTAGGGAATGGTTTCAGATTTCTTAGGACAGGTGACTTGGATTGACTGTTCTCATAAAGGTCAGGGTGGGAGTTGGGGGAAGGGGTTGGGCATAGGTGCCTGAGGTTCACTCACTTGTTTAGTTTACAAAGTGTCTTCAGTGAAACAAACAGCAAGAATCTAGAACAGGCTCGGACCGGGGGCTGGTGATGCAGCGGTGAAAGCCGTCGCTCTGTCCTCAAAAGACTCTAATCTGTGGTCCGGACAGACTCGGGCAGATCATTACAAATCAGAGGGAAGTGCTGAGGCAGAGAAGAATTAGCGGGTGCCCTCACACAGAGGAATTCCTAGCCCTGACTTCACAAAGTCTTTGTGAAGTGAGTTAAAGGGACCTTAGAAATGCAATTTCTCTTTCATCCTGAAGAGGGATTTGAGCAGAGAGGCCTTGTCAGGGTCACTGCAGGAATGTTCTATCTTGGTCTTTCCCGCTCCCATTCTCTCTTCTCTGAGGGGAAGTGGAGAAAACCCAGTCATTACCAGAGAAGGCTAACGAAGGTTCACGGTGCTTGTTAACACTTTCAGGCCAGCTCCCCCATCTAAACTAAACAGAGAACAGATTACGACCTTCCAGGGGTTGGAATCCAGGGCTAGAAGCCGGCCACATCAGAATGGCAACCCCAACAGAGTGGCAGTGGAGGACGGTGTTGGGGAGGGGGGGGGGAGGCTGGTGGCTTACTGCCTGCCAAAGGGGCCTGGGGCCTTGCTGGAATGGACCAGAGGAAAACAATGGAGACTAGGGGCTAGAGGGACCCACCCCCGAGGGAACTCTCATGGAAGGAAATGGCCTACTTCTGACCGGTCTGTGGAGGGAAGCAGAAAAGTGCTGGGGAGGGACAGACCTGACTGGGCTGAGATCAGCAGATGACGGCCACCACACGTGATTCTCCACAGCCTTATCAGAGAGGCAAGCTTTTCAGCTTCAGGCTTGACTTGGGTCCCTCCACTCTCCCAGTCAGGCATGCGACCTTGGGAGGAACCAACACTCCACATGTATCTGGGGTTGCAGTTTGCAAAGCTTTGCATTGACTTCCCCATTCCCTGTCCCCCAAGAATGTTCACTGCAATGCTGTGTTGTCAGAGGGACCCACACGGGGAGGGGCCCTGGAGGCCAGGGCGAGCTTGGACAATATTGAACCAGAAGTTTTAAGTTTATTTGTTCTGAGAGAGAGAGAGAGAGAGAGAGAGAGCACGTGAGTTGGGGAGGGGCCCTGAGCGAGGGAGAGAGAGAGAATCCCAAGCAGGCTCTACACTTGCAGCCCAGAGTCTGACAGGGGGCTCGAACTCACATCGTGAGATGATGACCTGAGCAGAAACCAAGAGTTGGATGCTTAATGACTGAGCCACCCAGGTGCCCCGGTCACCTTTTCACTTTTTGTGCTACCAGACTCTGGTAGCAGAGAGTTGCCAATAAGAGGGTTTGACAGGACAGCAAGTGGGCTGATCCCGGACCCTTGCATTTCAGGAGGGGAGGCACCCCAGAATGGGAAGGAGAAGGACAGGCAAGGGAGGGGTGAGCAGTGCTGGAAATAAACCTTGCGGGCCACACCACGGTTCCTCCGGGTCAGCCTTTCTTGGCTCTGGGAGATTTGAGGTCTAAGACAGACTCCCTCGCTCTCCAAAGTTTTCATTTCCAGGAGAAATAGCTTCTCTCTCTGCACGTTTCCTTCGACTCTCAGCAAGACACGAACAAGCGCATGAAGGTTGTAAACCTGCTACTTCACTGGGGCTGTTTATTTCCAGTCGACAAATATTGTGCCAATGTTCACTTCAATTAGGAGACACATTTGACAATTTGACTACTCCATCTGATGCCTCAAGGGCAAATTTCAGCTCTTTCAGGAAGGGATGGGCCAATAACGGATCCATATGAATAAAATATACAGAAAAGGAACATTTGCAGCAGTTTGGGGAAACCACCTTCTGCAGCAAGGAGAGTAAAATGTCTACATGAAAAAAAAATTCACATAAATAAAGCATGGGGCTTAAACTGGAGGGAGGCTGAGAATTCAGAGTGAAGGCTCCAGTGCCTGCTTGCCCATCATCTGCCTGGAGTTGGGAACTGGGTGACAATCAGGACTAGAAGGGCAAGACATTTGTAATTCTAGGGGAGAAATCGCCACGGCAGAGTGAAACTCACTAAGGTTGTTACTAGTTTCTTCCAGCTTTTACAATCATCCCAGCAACCGGAAGTTCTTCTTGGTGTCTAACGTCGATCCTTCTGTTTAATCCTTTCTCTTCTTTCTTTACCCTGAAGACAACCGGAAAAGCGGCTCAGCATCCTCCTTTCTACAGCTTTCCAAGTTCTGGATGGTGGGAATCAAGGACCCGGTCCCACGAACAGAACACTTCCTGATCAGAACTGCCCCTGGATTCCTGTTACCCTTTTCCAGGCAATAGCCCACTGTGGGGGGTGGGGGGGACAGGTTCAACCTTCAGCTGCCCAGGACAAGTGCCAAGAGCCTGCTAGATTCCTGTATCCCCATCAGGGAAGGCAGAAGTCGGTTCCTTCCTCATCTTATGAGGATCTCCTGGGAATAAACTCAGGTGACAAGAGTGGCAGGAAGTGAAAGTTCGATAGAAATGGAGGGACCCTTGCTTGGTACTTTCTTCCTGTTTTCTGAGCTGACCTGATCACGGGGAAAACTCATCACTAAGATAGAAAATCAAAACTGCCTTTAGCTCAGCGTCTCTCAGACTTTACATTCGTGTGTAGTCCCCTTGATGATTAAGCCTAGGTTATCCTAAATACTTGTATGTATATTTGTTTTGAAAAGGACATTTCTCAGCTCCCATATAAGCTTATTAATAAAATATGATCGATTTTATATTTTAATATTAGTGACAGGTATGTTCTAATGTTAAAAGGACATTATAAACAGTTATTGTTATAATAGAAAAAAATCTCTTGAGAATAATCATCAATACAACTGTTTCACTTAATCTTTAAGACCTTTTTATTTCTATTGTTATTAGCAAATGGTTATAATAGCATCTAATTGAAACTATAAATTTCTTTATCATAGGGGAGTTCTTGTTTTGGGCAAATCTCTAGTGATTCCTTAATTCTCTCATTTTCATTCATTCATTCATTCATGGAAATCTAGGATCACTAGGAAGCTTGGAAAGCTATGAAGTAAAGATGTTTCCTCTCTCTAGGAGACAAAAAGGCAGAGATAGCCTCATGCATGACATGAATAAAGAAGAGGGTAAGGAATGAGCTCAACTCCAACTCTGCACCGAGGAGCAGGATGACGATCTGAGACCCAAAACATGAGTCGTGAGTCAGAACTGGTGTCGGACAAAAAGGTGAAAGGCCATTAGGTGGAGGGCACCGTTTGTGCAAAGGCACAGAGGCCGTCGAGACAGCACAACTCTGGGTTTGAGAACCGGCCTTGGTTTTCCTCTCCCTCCTCTTCCTCTCCTCCCCTTTTCCTCTCTCGTTCTCTCTGCTGCCATTTTCCTCTCCATTCCCTTCCTCTCTTTCATCCTCATTACTCTAACAATGATTTTGATCTCATCTCCAATCCAGATACATCTGACTAGAAATTAAGAAGACAACCAAACACCTACATTTCAAGCAACTCCCCCAACTTCAGGCACGGTTTCATTCCTTCGATAACTGCCATGCTGAGAGGGGAAGACCACACGCTGGCCACCTCACCACTGAGATCAGCTCCGAGACACCCCTTCCTCCCACTTGGTCTCCCTGGGGGAGACTCATTCTTGCCTTCATTCCTGCCCCGTGGCTGCATTTTTTCTACATGCTTGAAAAACTCATTTGAAGAACCCGGGGACCTGGCCGGACATGGAGAGGATGCCTGAGTGAGCAAAGAGAGCACCGAGCCGTTGGAAGTTCATCAAGGACCCAAAGGCAGAGGTGTGTGGGCAGAAGTCATTGACGTGTTCACCCCTCCCAGCATTAACCAGAAAGCGTGTGGACGGTCCCGCCATCTTGGTAACATTTACACAGATAAAAGGTCGAGGGGAAAATTACCGCAAAAGTCTTATTAGAACAAAGTCCCATTTAAATTATTGGGATTCTTTCCATCTGATACATTCCACCCATACAACCCAGATAACAGAGATGATTAAAACTATACCCTCCTGATCTCATTTTCTGAGAGTTTGTGACAGAGAAATTGCCCCAATGTTGGCCGTGATGACCATTCAGCCATCCACTCACCCGAATTCATCTGGCTATGCTTTTGAGCTAAAAAACACGCACCCTCAGACTTCATAAATTGTCATTCCTCTGCCCATCCGGAGAGCAGAAATTCATGACTTGATCTCCATCAAACAGTGTAAAAACCCAAACAAAAATACATCTGGACAGACAAACGGGATGCCAGGTTTTTGCTTGATGAGAAGGGAAATAGCTCAACCCTGGCCCCCTGAAATGAAGGCTTTATCTCAAAAAAATGCTCATGGAACCCTAACAGAGTCGCTGAGACCAGCTTCCCTTTATAATCTACAACATAAACTAGATATGGAGCTCATTTTGCACAGTGCTTTGTGACCTGGAAAACATTTTGTTGGGGCCTTAAAAAAAATGATCTCACGTTCGTTTTCTTCCCCCAAATGCGATGATCATCATTTTCTGTTCCTGTAGCCCAGGTGAACAGCAGCCAGGGAGCTGGGGCAAAAAAAAAAAAAAAAAAAAAAAAGGACTCGCAATTTCCTGACACAGTTAACAGGCCGTTAAAATTCTGTCCTGCTCAACCTCAGCGTCGGTGTTCAGGGAATCAGAAGGCTGGAACTACAAGAGAGAAATGGATGCTCATCACCCTGGCCGGTATCTGTGCACAAAGTACACGAAAGAGCAAACAACAATGCACTGTTGACCGGTCAGTTAAATAACCCGTTATCCACAAAATGGTTACTAACGCAACATCCACAAAATGGTTACTGATGAATACACATTTTTCTAAAAAAAAAAAAAAAATTGTCTTGGGTTTTGTAGTTAGAAGTGTGGTGTATTTTTTAATAGAGGGAGATCCATCTGGAATCTCCCCGTTGACAGCAAAAGCAAATAAATGTTACTTGAGCTGAGATCCTCCCGGACCAAGAGGAAAACCTAAAAATCGTCGCTACGTGTTCCTCCCACTTTATGCTTTCCGCACCCACCCCTGCCAGATCCTCTCTCCAGCTGACCTGGGGGAGACTGTCTCCGGACAAGAACAGCAGCAGCCTATATGCAAATGTTTTCTTAATTGTGTCCTAGCCATTACCCCATTGTGGAGGCTTTTAAGATAATTTATTAATATTCGCTTTAACCACCGTGGAGGAAGCAATGGGCTGCTGTGGGTTTTTACCGCGTGCGTGTATGTGTGTGTGATTTTTTTTTTTCCTGAGTTATTTATTTGATAATGATATTAAATATTAGAAACTCTAACAGCTGGTGTGTTTATCCTGACTTGAGTGTATTAACCTCTTTAGCCCTTTTTTCCAGAAGAAGGATTCGGCATCACAGATTTGACTGTCAGCTGTGGTGCCTGGCGGCCCAGCCGATTGGCATTCTGACAGAATCCAAAGTCCAGAGCAGCAAGTAAACATGGATGACATTGCAGTGAGAGAGGGGGAGAGAGAGCAGATGATGACTTCAGGCACCTGCAGCTGCTTGCACCCAAATCAAAGTAAAGGCTGAGCAGCTCACTGGAATGGAAAAACACTGACTGCACCAAGAGTGAGCTGGCTTCCGTGCAAGGTGAGGGAGGAGGGGGCTTGATGGAGGGCATGGGGGGGACGATGGAGCCCTGAGCGTTGGCATCCTGCCCGCTGACAATACTCAGCTGAAGTACCTTGGGGGAAATCCCTGGGTCCTAAGGCCCCCGTCTCCCCTATGGCGGGTAAGGATTGGAAGCAGCCATCGCTGGGCTGATCGGTCAGTAGATTGGAGGCCACGCCTGGGGGGGCTCAACCTCCGGGTAGGACAAAGGTGATGTCCACTTACAAACCGTGGCTCTAGCCCTAGAAATACCTTTCACTGGCCCTGTGACCTTCGGCAAGTTATTTAATCTCTCCGCCTCAGTTTCCACATCTGTGACCTGGAGCCCATTATATGTGGTCTCCGTCACGGTGAACCATAGCGAAACGACATAATGGATGGATGAGACGGAAATCTAAAAAGTTAGTAATGTCTTGTCTCTAACCTATAAGAATTTGCTTGAGACCCTCCACCGTGGACAGCCCCCACATCTGAAAACATTGAGGCATCCCAAGCTTCTGCAGTTTTCTTTCCTCCTGGGGTCCGAGTTAACGGTGCAAGATGCCATTCTGGAACCCTGGAGCTCCGCACCCCATGCTCTGGGCCTGAGTGTTTATAGAATGATGACATGGAAAGGAGGGAATGGATAAGTGGCCGTGTTCAGGTTTCCTGGAATGACTTTTTCCTCGGAAGAGACACATTCTCTTCTCGGGCCACCTGTAGCCTTCGGGCCCTGCAGCGTGAGTTTTGTGGGCAGCTCGACTCTTCTGAGTAGAGCAAATGGAAGGATTGGTCCGAGCAGGTGGGCGCAGCATCAGGAGGGATCAGCCGGAGAGGCAGCCTGAGGTGGCTTTCAAACTGGATGAGGTGCTTCGTTGCTCCAGAAAGACAGAGCTGTTACTATACATCACAGCATTTGGCATATGGGGGGGGGGGGTGAATTGAATTGGTTGATGAGTGAATGAAGAAATGAACTGTTGAATAAAAATAAAGTCCATCTCGGGGCACCTGGGTGGCTCAGCCGTGGTGGGTGGTTAAGTGTCCTACCTCGGCTCAGGTCGTGGTCTCACGGTTTGTGAGCTCGAGCTCCGCATCGGGTTCTCTGCCGTTAGTACAGAGCCCGCTTTGGATCCTGTCTCCCTCTCTGCCCTTCTCCCTCACGTCAAAAATAAATACACATGAAAAAATATATATAGCCCATCTCTGCAAGAAAGCATGTGTAGAAAGGGCGTTTCGGCGAGTCCCACACTCACAGCAAGGAGTTTCAGCATATTGGACAACTCTTATGTGTGCCTCATCTCAGATCCTTTGGCGTTCACCAGTACCCCAGCTCTGTTCCAGCTGCCTCTGCAGGGACCAACAAAAGCACAGCCTGACCATGGCCCCTGGGCCTGCACTGCGTGCCATTCACTTTCCCAGTGCGGGTCCCCATTGCCACTACAGTGTGACTCACTATGGGAACTTCTTGGTGCCACACATGTGCACCTGTAAAGTACAAGGAATTAACTCCCGACTGCGTCAAGATCTGGTGGAGACATTCTTCTCCCTTCCTTCTGCGGTGGATTTTCCTGAGACAGAAGTTCATGAGGCCTCCGGGAAGTGAGTCCTGAGACACGGAATGTTCGGTTGTGCATGGATTCGAGCAGCGATGAGCATGCTGACGTCCCTTAGGCTCTCCCTCCTTCCCTGCCTCACCCTGCCTTTCCCCTGACTCCCATCCCAGTGATTGGACTCCTTCAGGAAAAAGTACTCCTTCACCTTAAAGGTCATGGAATTGTCCGGGAATATTTTTCTATCTTTTAACTTGGGTGCAGGATTGATGCATTCTTAGCACACATTTGCACCATGGATTACAAAGTTAAGTTAAGCTGAACTCGACAGCTCAACTAGATTTATTGAATCATATCTACTTCTATTCAAATCAAGTTCAAATGCCAGGTGGGTTTCTAAGCCACATGGGCTGGGGGCAGCTCTGAATGGAAAAGAAAAGGTGTGCCGAAGGATTTGGGCTCCCGGGAGGCTGGATGGACTAGATGGACGTGACTCGCCCCTCTTCCCAGCATTCACCACCCTCAGAGGGCTCAGGGGTGGGGTGGGGCAAGGAGACGTTAGTGGTTAATATAGTCTCCTCCCTCTTTATTAGCACCAGAGAAGGTGATCATTCGTGTGACGTGAGCGTTAAAGTTGTCTATTGTGAATTAATTCCGCAAACATTAATTGAGCACCTACGCATGCTTTGGGGTTGGGTAATATTCCGGGGTGCTCGTGGTGGTGGTGATGGTAGATTCATAGAAGTCTATGTGCCTTCCAGGTGCTTAGGGCCCTTGGAGAGAGGCGTACATGCAAGTTCTGGCAGAGCTCAGAGAAGCGGCTACGAAGGGCCACGTGGTCCCCAAAAGGTGAGTAGAGGCAGAGACTGGAGGTGTGGATACCCAGAGAGCACATGATATTGGGAAACACGGTGAGTGAGGTGAGGGCCATCTGGGAGACACGGAGCAGAGCAGCCTGGTGGGACGCTGGGCATGGCTTTTGTATTCTACGGATTTTGTCTTCAGCTGCCCTTGGAATGAAATAGATTACAGTTTCTTGGACCAAGTGATCTTCCCAAATAGATCCCTTTGCTACCCCGTCATGCTGACTGAGGATGTCTCCGCAGCCTGCCATTGTCCCCACTGCAAAGATCAATCTATAGCCACTGGATGCACAAATGAGATTCTCCCCTAACATAATTTTGACCTTGCACTAAAATAGCCTTTGCTGCGAGTCCTACCCCTTGAATTCTGATTCTCGTGCCCAATTTTTTGGGAAGAAGTAGGCTGCCACTGGGTGTGGGAGTCAGAGGTGGGGCTGAGAGACTGGGAAGGGAAGGAAAGGATCTCTGTACTCGTATCATTGCTGATCTGTGCACCAGACTCGGAGTCCGGAAAAGCAGCTGGCTGGACTCTTGCACATTTGTTCTAAGAGACACAAACCTGGAATGGTAAGGACTTCAGGCTTTCAGAATTGTTGAAAGCAGCCACTCACTGTCTCAGAAAGAGGCAGTGAAGGATCAATCTCTGGTTTGCTCTTTGTGATGAAAAAATCTTGGCTTGGAAGTGGGGAAGGAATGCAGAAGGGGAAGGATTCTAAGGAGAGGCTTGATTTGGAAGACCAGAGAGAAAGTCCTAGTCAAATCCATTCCCTTTTTTCCCCCCTTCTACCCATGTTTAATTCTCCTCCCTCCAGGTGCTTGGTGACTCCCAGCAAAGTCAAGAGCAGTCAGTTCAAGAGGTACACAATGTTACAATTCAAATTAAAGCTTAATCTTTATTCTCTCTATTTACCTTTCAACAGGCACCTCTCCTTTCTCTGGGGATCAGTGTTTAATTCAAAGGAATGATTCTCTAATAGTGGAATTACTAGTATTTGGCATGTCATGGGGGATGATAGTGGGAGGATGAAGTCTTTTTCTGCTTTTCTCTTAACCATGCCTCGTCAACAAGCACCTACACGTGAGACGAGCTCTATGCATGTGTCTGAGTCAAAAGACAGCAAACCATACCCACAGGTTAACCTGGGCCAACTGCCTGTCTTTGTAAACCAAGTGTCATTAGACCTCAGCCACGTTCATTTGTTTACATACTGTTTTTGCCTTCTGTCGGCCCTACAATGGTAGAGTTGAGGATTTGGGACAGAGACTGGATGGCCCACAAAGCCTAAGATATTTACACTCTCTCTGGCCCTTTACAGACAAGATTTGCTAACATCAGTCTAGGTTAACACACAGCTTAGATTCACTGCAGTGTAGAGACCTGGGTATGGTCTCAGCAGAATTTTGACCCTATCAAGGGGTATTCTCTCTAGAAACATGAAGCATGAAAAAAGCCCTATGATCAGATATTTCCAAAAATAATATTAATGCTACCTCAAATTAAAGCCTTTTACTTGCTTTATCTGATCTTAAGACTCACAGGAGTTTCAGGGGTAGATACCGTTGATGAGTCTTAGAGTAAAACCGTGGCTCTGGGAAGTTGATACTGTGCCCTATGTCTCGTAGCTGGTAAGGGGCAGAGCTGAGACTCTTCCTTCTTACAGGTTAATTCTGCTCACTTCTGGGGAACTCAGTTGCTCCTTTATCTTCTTCCAGGCTGGAGAGCTCAGCCTTCAGCAGCCCTCTCCGCCATCGGTGCAGCTGGGCTTGCCTTGCAGGGTGGCAGGCGGTAGAGGGACTCCGGGTGTCTAACCGGGAGGCGGGAGTGACGGTGCGGACCAAAGCATGGTTTGGCTGCAAAGACCAGAGAAGTGTGGTTTCTCAGCGGCCGGCGTGCTCTGGCTCGGGAAAGGAATCGACACGGGTGCTTCCAGCTTTCCAGCTTCCTGATACGTGGGAGCCGCTGGGTCACAGAGAAGCACCACTCCGGGTAGATGCACTCCCAGCGCGGCGTGCCCTGTGCATGCCTTCTCGCCTGTCCACCCCATCCTAACCGCCAGGGTGATTTTCTCATCTGCCGGATGACTCTGCTGTTAACTCATTATACCACCACGGGCACTGGGGGCCAGATGTACTGTGATGACCTGTTGCCTGTGTAGAAAATTCATGCTCATGTGGGAAGTTGCTGAAACTGCTATTTGCTTCTTCCAAGAACTTCCAGCTACCCAGTACTGCCAGAGGACCAACTAGAAAAGCAAAGAGCTGTACTGAGTGGCTATGGTACTCAGCACTTGGGATTTCTTCTCCTCCTTCTTCTTCTTTCCTCCTCCTCCTCCTTCTTCTTCTTTTTTATTTCAAATGTTTATTTATTTTGAGAGAGAGAGAGAGAGAGCAAGAAGGGGAGGAGCAGAGAGAGAGAGGGAGAGAGAGAATCCCAAGCAGGCTCCACACCATCAGCACAGAGCCAGATGTGGGGCTCGATCTCACAAACTGCGAGATCAAGACCTGAGCCAAAATCAAGAGTCGGGCACTCAACCGACCGAGCCAGCCAGATGCCCCAGTGGGATTTATTTGTACTCAATTTCTCTTACGTACTTTGGTTCTCCTGACTGCACATTCTTTCTCAGTCTGTCTGGGGCAGAAAACAGGAAAGGGGGCATTTGGGAAGCTGATATCAAAATAAACATGTTTCCTTGGTGTGGATTGCAAACTTGTGTAACCTTGCACACTTTTGATTTTTGAGGGGGTGAGGGAGGGATTGGAATTCTGTCGCAGACAGGCATAAGTGTAGACGGAGACACTGCCTCGCCCTACTCACTCCCAAATCCTAAACCGCCATGAGTAACTGTCTGTTAAGTCTCCATCTGGATGTCCCGCACATACCTTCAACAAAACAGATTCAAAGGACACCTACTTTTTCTCCTTATTGGTGATGGACCTCACCCTCCACCTAGTTCCCCAAGCTAGGAACCTGGGGGTCACCCTGGGTATTCCTTTTTCCAGCCCACATCTCCACCCCCACTCGTCCTGGCGTGGGCTCTCACCAGCTGTCCCAGACTGTCACCGTGGCCTCCCAACATTCCCTCCAGCCTGCGTTAAACCGTAGACTCTTTGCCAAGCAAGAACACACAGAGATAAGATGTCAGTCAAGAAAACGAGTAAGCAGGGGGGCACCTGGGTGGCTCAGTCGGTTAAGCATCCGACTTCGTCTCAGGTCACGATCTCACAGTTTGTGAGTTCGAGTCCCGCACTGGGGTCTGTGCTGACAGCTTAGAGCCTGGAGCCTGCTTCTAATTCTGTGTCTCCCTCTCTCTCTACCCCTCCCCAACTCATGCTCTGTCTCTCATTCTCTCTCCTTCAAAAATAAATAAAAACATTTAAAAAAAATTAAAGAAACAAGTAAGCAGGGAGAAGGATAGTGCCAATGAAGAGCTGAAAAGGAAGGTTTGCCCTCTGCCTACCGGGGAAACGAATGTTTGAGAACCAGCGTGTGAAGCAGAAGATTCAGAAGATACGGAAATGTAAGACCTTGCCCTTTGGGGGCTGGAAAGCATACCGAGCATGGGCTGTGCTGTGCTTCCTTATAGTCATGACTGATGTTTGCTGCAAAAGAGTCATTGCTAAATTGTCACTAACCCCAAATAAAGTAAGCCCCAAACAGGAAATAGGCTCTTGAATTTAACAGAACCTGTTGTCAAATTTCAAAAAGTACTGACTAAAAAAAAAAAAAAAAAAAAGTACTGACTGCGAATAGAAAGGCTGTCTTCATTTGACGTGTGTCTTTACCCAGCGTTTCATGTTTGGACAGACAAAGCAGACTTTGTCGATGCAGTTCCCAGCGAGAATTTTGCAGTTAGGTAAACAAATAAATAGTGACCATGGGGATGTGCCCCCTCACTGTCCCCATGATTCAGCCCTCCAACATCAGATGCCGTCACTCATCTCTCCAGTTTATTGTATTCGCTGTCCTCGTAACGCCGTGATGATTCCAGCGGCAGACCCGGGGTGCCCACAGAGCCCTCCCCTGAAGTGGCCCCTGATAGAGATGGTGACAGTTAAAGTGGTATTCACAGTGGCTGCCACGCAAGACACTGTGTTGAAACGTTGTGCAAAGTGGGCAGGAGAGGGGAGTTCCAGGGCCGATGATGCCCCCAGAGAATGTGGGGCCTCTGGGCACCTGCAGATCCTTCTTCTTTGTGGGATGGTGGGGGGCTCAGACACTGCTCCCAGTGTGCCTCTCTCACAGCCTCTAGTCTACAGAAAACCTGGCAAGTGGGTAAAGACCCAAGAGGCAACCCCCTGCATGAGCAGGGGCACATGCCCGGCATTCCTAGCCCCCTGTCTTTGGCTAGTGAACCCTGTGCTTGGAATTCCTGCTCTCCTCAATCACCAGGTCTCTCTTCCCACGGTTCTGGACCCAGAAATCTCCTGTTCACCTTCCATGTCACAATTCTAGGGCCTCCTCCCTACTCTAACTGTGGTAGAATTGATCACAGGTCCCTTTGTTTTCCTGCCTCATCCATGCACATGGCTGCCTGTCACCTCAAACACTCCCTTATGGGTGCATATTGATGAGCCTGAGTCCCTGCCTAGACCATCAGCCTCTGGAGAGTTTGTGCCTGTATCCCAAACACTGTGCACAGTGTCCAGCATCCGGTAAGGACTTTCTTCTGGTATAAAGGAATTTTATGGAATATCCCAGGAATGGGGATGGTAATATTTGTATCTTTCTAGGGAAGAAAGCAAATCTTGAATTTCAACACCTTGTCCAGCCTGGTGGATATTTTCCTAGCCAATTCTGTGGGAGTTCAGGTTTATTCTCTGGACAATAACGAAAGCCACTGCCTACATGAGCTGTTCAAAGAGATTCTTTCAGGAGATCCAAAACCCAGCATGGTATCAGTAAATGTGTTAGTCAGAAGGAAACGGGGACACAATTCTGCTTGGGCTGGTGTAAAGCAGGAGTCCAAAGGGTGAAACATCTCTCCCCCTGCCTAGAACAGGCAATAGAGAATTGCAATAATGTTATTAGGAAAATGGACATTTCTCCAATGCTTCCTGAGCTGTCCCGTATACTGCAGCATTGTTATTTGGTTTGCTCTCTCTTACGATTCTAGAATAGCAAAAAAACTAATTTTTACCAGAAACCCTGAGATACATTCCAGGGTCCGACAGAAATAACTGACACCCACATTTGGGATTACTTCTTCTCCTATCCATAAGGACAGTTCAGCAAGAATTTTCTATTACAATGGAGATATCAGAGAGCTGAAGAGAGTTGTAATTAATTCAGCGGCTATAGAATTATTCTGGCCATAGTGGCTTATAATGCAAAATCATTCCAAGTAAATGCTGGATAACGTCTAATAGACCCCACTCCAGTCTGACTCTCCATAAGCCTTCAAAAATAGGTTCCTTCATATCCACTTCTTCACTGAGTTGAGTTGTGTCTAGACACAAGCTCAAAAGGGAAAAGAGATCCCAGAAACACCATGGTACTTTTGAGGATGCCTTTCCTGGGTTAATTCAGGAGGAACGGTGGGAAGAAAAGTCTGACTATGAGCTGTGGCAAGGGAGAAGGGCACAAGAGGCCAGTTTCCCCTGTCCTAGGTCCCCCAGCTCTTTGAGCTCCTGTCTGTGAGTTCTTCCAGCATCCTGAGGCCCTTGCCTTGATGGTCCTTCTAGATCATGAAAGGAAGAGATGCATTTAGGTATCTTTATAACCCACATGGATCCTTGCACACAGTACATGTTAAATTAATAGATCAGAATTAATTAATATCTTTTCACCTGGACAGTGAACCTGCTTATGGAACCATGAAAGCTCTCCAGCAAGGTTACAATATTATCCATGATATAACTAAGTGTTGCCATATAGCAAACCTTGGGTCTGGGATGTGTAAGTACATCCCAGGAAATATAAAAATAAAGAAGACTCAGTCTATGCCTTCTAGGAGCTCAGAGACTAGCACAGCAGAGAACCAGGTAAATGGATCATTTCAAAACAGTATGGTCCATTTCAAAAAAATAAAAATAAAGTTAATAAGCGAATGCTTATTATGTTCCTAGCACTTGCGTTACCTCCTACAATTATTATCCCCATTTCAGAGTTCACACAGGTTAGGTAAAATGAAACAGGCCCATAAGGGGCAAAGCTGTTGAGCAGGCTGATGTCGGGCGTGAGCCCTTCTGTACTGCTCTGAGAGAGGTGCAGACGACCTGGGCCTAAAGAACCGGCCACACTGTTAAATGCTTTAGTCGATAAACATTTTCCACCGAATTTGACCAAATGCTGTCTCCGTTCTCCCCGTGTTCTAAGCTCCCACAGCACCAGAGTCTATACACCAACCGCTTTCACTCCTATCTACGGGCCTTGCTATTGGGTATGTTTACAGCTCCTTGATTTTCTTTTCTAAATGATTTACACTCTTAACTTGGCTATAAAATCCTTGAAGACAAGAATCTAGTTTTTATTTCTATTTCTCATTCAGCTCCTGGCACAGCGTTGATATATGGCAACTATTCCATATATTGGCGAGTTGACTGATTATTGCTATATTTTCCCATGGTAAAACTAAACCAAATCTACTCCCATGTTCTTTGAAGCACTATGTATAATAGACAAGATGTGGAAAAAAACCCCAGATGTCAAGCAACAGATAAAAGGAGTAAAAATGTGACGTATACATAGAATGGAATATTATCCAGCCTTAAAAAAGAAGGAGATGGAGGGGCACCTGGGTGGTTCAGCTGGCTAAGCATCCAACTTTTGGTGTCGGCTCAGGTCATGATCACAGTTTGCGAGTTCGAGCCCCACATCAGGCTCTGTCCTAATGGTGAGGACCCTGCTTGGGATTCTCTCTCTCTCCCTCTCTGCCCCTCCCCTAGTCTCTCTGTCTGTCTCTAATAAATAAATAAACAAACAAACAAACAAACAAAAAAAACAGAGATGGTGCACTATGTGACAAGGATGAGAGTTGAGGACACGATATTGACTGAAATAAGCCAATCACAGAAGGACAAACACTGCAGGATTCCACTCATATGAGTTATCAAAAATAGTCAAGTTCATAAAAACAAAAAATGAAATGGTGGGCCAATGAGATACCACCTCACACTGGTCAGAAGCTAAAATTATAAGTCAGGAAAAACAGATGTTGGTGAGGATGTGGAGAAAGAAGAATGCTATTGCACTGTTTGTGGAGATGCAAACTGGTGCAGCCACTCTGGAAAAGAGTATGGAAGTTCTTCAAAAAATTAAAAATAGAACTACCCTATGACTCAGCAATTACACTACTAGGAATTTGCCAAAGGATACAAAAATGCTGATTTGATTTGAAAAGGCACATGCACCCCAATGTTTATAGCAGCACTATCAACAATAGCTAAATTATGGAAAGAGCCCAAATATCTGTCAATTGATGAATGGATTAAGAAGAGATATATATAATGGAATACTACTCAATGATGAAAAAGAATGAAATCTTGCCATTTGAAACAATGTGGATGGAACTGGAGGGTATTATGCTAAGCAAACTAAGTCCGAGAAAGACAGATATCATGTGATTTCACTCATATGTGGAATTTGAGAAATTTAACAAATGATCATAGGGGAAGGGAAAGAAAAATAAGATAAAAACAGAGAGGGAGGAGGGCTTGAGGGTGGGGGTGGGCTAAATGGGGAAGGGGCATTAAGGAGGACACTTGTTGGGAGAAGCACTGGGTGTTCTACATAGGGGTTGAAACACTGGATTTTAGTCCCGAAATCTTTATTGCACTATATGCTAACTAACTGGATGTAAATTAAAAAATAAATAAAAATTGGTACAAAAGCAGACACTTAGGTCAATGGAACAGAATAGAGGACCCAGAAATGGAGCCACAAATGTATGTCCAACTAATCTTTGACACAGCAGAAAAGAATATCCAATGGAATAAATATAGTCTCTTCAGCAAATGGTGTTGGGAAAAATGGACAGTGACATGCACAAAAATGAACCTGGACCACCTTTTTACACCACACACAAAAATAAACTCAAAAACGGATGAAAGACCTCAATGTAAGACAGGAAGCCATCAAAATCCTAAAGGAGAAAGCAGGCAAAAACTTCTTTGACCTCAGCCTCAGCAACTTCTTACTCAACATGTCTCCAAAGGCAAGAGAAGCAAACACAAAAATGAACTACTGGGACCTCATCAAAATAAAAAGCTTCTGCACAGCCAAGGAAACAATCAGCAAAACTAAAAGGCAACCGACGGAATGGGAGAAGATATTTGCAAATGACATATCAGATAAAAGGTTAGTACCCAGAATCTATAAAGAACTTATCAAACTCAACACCCAAAAGCCAAATAATGCAGTGAAGAAATGGCAAGAGACATGAATGGACACTTTTCTAAAGAAGACATCCAGATGGCTAACAGACACATGAAAAAATGCTCAACATCACTCATCATCAGGGAAATACAAATTAAAACCACAATGAGATATCAACTCACACCAGTCGGAAACTCAGAATGGCTAAAATTAACTACTCAGGCAACAACAGATGTTGGCGAGGATGTGGAGAAAGAGGGTCTCTTTTGCACTGCTGATGGGAATGCAAACTGGTGCAGCCACTCTGCAAAACAGTATGGAGGTTCCTCAAAAAATTGAAAATAGAACGACCCTATGACTCAGTAATTGCACTACTAGGTATTTATCCAAGGGATATAGGTGTGCTGTTTTGAAGGGGCACATGCACCTCAATGTTTATGGCAGCACTATTGACAATAGCCAAAGTATGGAAAGAGCCCAAATGTCCATCGATGGATGAATGGATAAAGAAGATGTGGTATATATACAATGAAGTATTACTTGGCAATCAGAAAGAATGAAATCTTGCCATCTGCAGCGACACGCATGGAACTAGAAGGTATTATGCTAAGCGAAATAAGTCAGTCAGGGAAAGACAAATATCATATGACTTCATTCATATGTGGAATTTAAGATACAAAAACAGATGAACATAAGGGAAGGGAAGCAAAAATAATATAAAAACAGGGAGAGGGACAAAACATAAGAGACTCTTAAATACAGAGAACAAACAGAGGGTTGCTGGAGGGGCTGCGGGTGGGGGGATGGGCTAAATGGGTAAGGGGCATGAAGGAGGACACTTGTTGGGATGAGCACTGAATGTTATACACAGGGGATGAATCACTGGAATCTACTCCTGAAAACATTACTGCACTATATGCTAACTAACTTGGATGTAAATTAAAAATAAATAAATAAATTTTTAAAAATTAAACAAACAAAAAACAGAGAGGGAGACAAACCATAAGAGACTCTTAAATACAGGGAACAAACGGAGGGTTGATGGGGGTGGGGGGTTAAATGGGTAGCGGGCATTAAGGAGGGCACTTTTTGGGATGGGTGTCATATGTACGAGATGGATCACTGGGTTCTACTCCTGAAGCCTAGACTATGTACGTTAACTAATTTGAGAATTGAAGAATAAAATGGTGGTTGCCAGGAGCTGGGGGTGAGGGGATATGGGGAGTTGCTGATCGGGGGTATGACAATTTAGTTATGCAAGATGAGCAAGTTCTAATAGTCTGTTGTTACAAACATTGTACCTGCGGACAAAACTGTATCATACAACTAAAAAGCTAAGAAGATAAATTTCATATTAAGGGTTCTCATCACACACACACACACACACACACACACACACACACAGAGTCATATAATCCCTAATGCCTTTAAATAAAAAATAAGCCAAATTAAACCAAACTAAACCAAACACTTACCCTGGCCCTATTTCTGCTGCTGGCTGTTATTCCATTTCTTTGTCCCCTCTGCAGCAAAACCCTTCAAAAGAGTTTTTCCCCTAGTTTTATTCAGGTAAAATTTACATATAATATTGTATTAAATTAAGATGTACTATATGTGTGTGTGTGTGTGTATTGTGCATATACATTGTGTATATATATTGTGTATATATATATATATTGTGTGTATATATATATGTATATATATATATATATATATATAATGATAATCACCACAAGTTAACATCCATCACTTTAAAAAGTTACATTTTTTTCCTGTGATGAGAACTTTTAAGACCTATTCTTTTAGCGATATTCAAATATACGAGACAGTATATTTAACTATAGCCACCATCCCGTACATTACATCCCCAGGACTTATCTCTCTTACAACTGGAAGCTTGTGCTTTTTTATAACTCTCCCCGTTTCCATCCCTCATCTTCCACTTCCGGCAAACACTTATCTGTTCTGTTCTTGAGTTTGGCTTTTTGAGAGTCCACATATAAGTGAAATCATATGATATTCATCTTGCCCTGTCTGACTTACTTCACTTACCGTAATGCTCTCCATGTCCATCCATATTGTCACAAATGGCAAGATTTCCTCATGTTTTATCACTGCAGAATATTATTCAGTCATAAATATATATTTACTTAGTCATATATATTATATATATATTCAGTCATAAATTAAATATATATATATTCAGTCATATATATACGCATGCTGCAACTTCTTTATCCAATCAGGTTGTTTCCATGACTTGACCGTTATAAGTAAAGGTACAATGAACCTAAAGGTGCCGGTATCTCATTGAGGAAGTGATTTTATTTCCTTCAGATATGTACCAGAAGTGGGACTGCGGGATCCCACGGGAGTTTGATTCTTGATTTCGTGAGGAATGTCTATACTGTTTTCCATCATGATGGTGCCGGTTTACATTCCCACCAAAGGCGCACAAGGGCTCCCTTTCCTCCAATTTTCACCAACACTTACCTCTTGTCTCTTAGATGATAGCTATTCTAACAGGTGTGAGGTGGTATCTCATTGTGTGGTTTTTATTTTCATTTCACTGATAATCACTGAGGTTGAGCACCTTTTTACCTGCCTGTTGGCCATGTGTATTTCTTCTTTGGAAAAATGTTCAGTTCCTCTGACTATTTTTTTACATGTTTATTTATTTATTTTGGGAGAGGGAGAGAGAGAGAGAGAGAGAGAGAGAGAGAGAGAGAGAACCAGCTGGAGAGGGGCAGAGAGAGAGAGGGAGAGAGAGAATTCCAAGCAAGCTCCACACTGTCGGCACAGAGCCCAACATGAAGCTCGATCTCGCAAATGCATGAGATCATGACCTGAGCCCAAACCAAGAGTTGGAGGCTTAACTGACTGAGCCACTCTGCTGCCCACTCTGACCATTTTTTTAAATTGAATTTTTTTTTACTATTAACTTGTATGAGTGCCTTACATATTTTAGACATTACCCCCTTATCAGACATAAGATGTGCAAATATTTTCTCTCATTCCATACATTGCCTTTTCATTGGGTTGATGGTTTCCTTTGTTTTCGGGCAGAGAGAGAGAGGGAGAGAGAGAATTCCAAGCAAGCTCCACACTGTCGGCACAGAGCCCAACATGAAGCTCGATCTCGCAAATGCATGAGATCATGACCTGAGCCCAAACCAAGAGTTGGAGGCTTAACTGACTGAGCCACTCTGCTGCCCACTCTGACCATTTTTTTAAATTGAATTTTTTTTTACTATTAACTTGTATGAGTGCCTTACATATTTTAGACATTACCCCCTTATCAGACATAAGATGTGCAAATATTTTCTCTCATTCCATACATTGCCTTTTCATTGGGTTGATGGTTTCCTTTGTTTTCGGTGCAGAAGCTTTTTAGTTCTATGCAGTACCATTTATTTATGTTTGCTTTTATTGTCAAACCCTAAAACTCATTGCCGAGACAGATGTCAAGGAGCTTAACCTCCGTTTTCTTCTAGGATTTTCACGGTTTCGGGTCTCACATTCAAGTCAAATGAGCAAAGGAGCGTCCTATATTGTTCGCAATCCCTCTCCTCTCATTTCCTCTTAGACGTGATCCCGTTGAAAGGTCGCCCACACCATCTTTCCAAACCTGCTGTTGTCCAGGTCACCAGTGACCTCCATGTTGCTAAAAAGAATGACAACATCTCAATTCTCATCTTTCTTGACCTCCCTACAGCATTTGAACCAGTTGATTCTGATATGTTCCTTTACCTGGCTCCAAGAACCCCACAGAACAACTTCTTGAGTTGCTGTCTCTCAGGTCTTTGGTCGGTCTTCTCCTCACCCCAACCTCTTATACTGGAGTATCCCAAGTTCCTCTTCCCAAGAGTGCCCTTGGTCCTGTTCTCTTCTTCCTTGGTGATCGCATCCAGCCTGATGGTATTTAAATATCAGGTGTATGCAAATAACCTCCAGATTTACATTTAAAGCTCAGATATCCCCTTCCAGGGTAACTCCAGACTTACACTCAGCATTTCCACTTGGATATCTGTAACTGATATCTCAGACTCAACATGCATAACACAAAACTCCTATTCTCCCCTACAAAACCTCCCTTCCATCTGAGCTGGGAGAAACTCAGCTCTTTCAGCGCTCAAGCTCAAAACCTCAGGCTACCACCAAACCTATCAGGAAATCTCCAAACTTATGTTTGGAAACGGAGCCCTTTTTACTACCTCCACCTCTACTGCTTCTATTCTCTCTCTCCTCCTCCTATCCATCGCTTGATCTACCCTTGCATTCTAGTCTCAATACAGCAACCAGAGTGATCTTTAGAAAATCGAAGTCATATCATGCCATTCCTCTGCTTAAATTTCTCAAGGGGCTCTCCATTTATCTTAAAATGAAAGGGAAAGATCTTACAGTGACCAATAATACCATGTAGGATTTAGACCCCAGGGCCACTCCGGCGTTATCCATCACCCAGTATTGGCCACCCACCTGCACAACGCCCTGAGCTAGTCACACTGGCCTCCTTAGTTTTCCTCGAACACGCAGGTACTCCACCCCCTAGGGTCATTGCACGTAGCAATTCCTCTGCCTGGGGGCTCCAGTTTGGGACGTCTGCACAGCTGAGTCCCTCCCCTCCCTGCAGTCTTTACTCGAGTGTCACATGCCCAAAGTTCTCACTCTGACCAGCTGCAGAGCACCCCCTACTCTGCTCTCCCAACGTCCTCTACTTGACTGTATTTTTCTTGCTCCAGAGCGTTGCTCGCGTTAGAACATAACGATGACTTGCTATTTCTTATTTTTATTGTTTATTGTCCATCTTCCCCCGCTGGCCTAGAAGCTTCATGAGGGCAGAGATCTGGGTCCGTTTTGCTCCCCGAGCCATCTCCACCTCCTGGTGCATAGTAGAGACACTCAAAGAATATTCGTTGAATGAATGAATGGTTCATTAGCCCATCCCTCTGGAACCAGGTAGGCAGAGTGGGTCTTCATAGACCAAGAAACCTAGTGGGTACAGGGTGCCGGGTAGAGGAGGGAAGGAGGATTAATCATTTATCCGCATGCCCCTCTCCCGGCGGCGGTGTAAATAGAGATTTAACCTGAGCGCCCTTCAAAGCACGGAGCCTTCCCAGGAGAAAAGTGTCGACAAAGTACAGGGGGATGGGAGCCGCCGAGGGTGAGACTTTGATTTGCGGAATTTCAGTTTATTGGGAGAGCACGTTGGGGTGCTTCCCTCCTCATGAGACTGGCCCCCTTTGTCCTTCCTCTTCCATCCGGGCCTCACAGCTACATCTTGTGATCAATCCCCTTCCCCTGGGGGACAAGGAGGGGCTTGGAGCTCAGACGCCATCAGCAGCACAACCCCAATCAATGCTGAGATCAATGCTGGTGTTTGAAATCCAAATCCGTGGCATTCACTTCATCCAGCAGCGTTTTCCTCAGCCGAGTGGGGACTCCAGGAGCTGCAGCCTTTTCCCTCTAAATTGAAAGTGGTTTTTTTTAGTCACAGTAGTGGGTTTCAGAACTGCAAACCAGAGAGGCGTTTTGATTCCACAAACAGCCCCCAGAGGAAACCATTTCAAGCCTGACATTTTTCTTCTTTAGCCAAGGGACCCAATGGCATCATCTCAAAACTCTCCTTCCCCCAGGCCTCCCCCACCTCTTGCACGCACACACACACACGCGCGCGCACACACACACAATTTACCTCCCATTGAACTAACTTAAATGGGAAATAAAATCACTTCCTTCAGCCTATTTTTACTCCATCAGAATGAAGAGAAGAAAATGTATTATAAAGAAGGGTTCTAATGACCTTACCTGCTTAGAGCTACAGACACCAGAGGATCTTATTAGCTGAAAAGTCTCTTTTGTGTTCACATCTGTCTAGGTAGGGACACTACTGCCTTCGTGTTTGTGTTTGGACAGGGCCGCCCAGCCTCCCGATGTCCTGCGGAGAGGGACACCTTGAAGTGCCTCATGCCGACATCACAGAGCCCCGGGTCTGCTTATCTGGGTCAGCAGAGAGCCTGCTCCCCACAGGCAGCCAAGCACTTCTGGGGAAATAGAGGATTTGTTAAGAACTGCATGTTTGTTCCTGTGCCTTTGTGAAGCCTCTACATTGACTAGCGGCTCTCACCTTCCCTTCCCTGGAAAGACAAGAGAAATCTATTGAGAAAGGAGAAGGGGTACCTCCTAGAAAGCCTGAAGCATAAGGAGCATGAAGACGTGAAGACATGCCCCTCACCTTGTCCTTGCCTGGTTTTCAGCTGCTTCGCCTGATGAAAACTGGGGAAGGGGAGTGACCCAGAACATCCCTCACATTTGGAGAGCGGAGAATCTGGGACTATCAGAGTTGAAAAGGATACAAGAGGTCAATCAATTCCTGCTCTTCCCCGGTCCCATTTTACAGATGAATGAACTAAGGAACAAAGAGAAAATGCTATAAAGCAAATAGGAAGCAAAGTGAGGTCCAACTAGAGTGGTAATTCACTTCCGAGGTTCCACATAGGAACGACTGATGGGGGGGGTAATTTTGGAGGGGGCAACTGGGAGACATATGTTGAAGCTGCTTTTGCATTCAAGATGCTACCTTTTAAGATGCATGTTTGTTTGGGAGGCCTTGCTAGAGATTGATCTACCAGGGACACCAAAGAGAATCCAGAAAGCCTGATTCCTAATCTAGAGCTGAGTTCACCACTCCTCACTGCCTTGTAATAGCAAATCATCATCAGAATCTCTGTCAGAACATCCCCTAGAGCCACGGTCATGGACTCCACCTTCCCATAGGCTGGATGATGTCTCTCCTCGCATAATGTGCCTGGTCTGGGGTGCCTCATAGACCTTCAAGCTGCTAGACTTCGAGGAAACAAATGGCACCAGATTTGTCCTGCCTGGAAACTTCAAAACTCTTGGCCCAGAGATTTCTCATTTCTCTGCTCACTCTGACCACACCCACCTTGGCATTTTCTGTGCATACAGTGCTTCCAATCATCTGCTACAAGGGAGCCCTTTGGGCTGCTTTTCCCTAAGTCTCATCCCATAGATCACACTTCATAAGCAAGAGCCTTCGTGGGCCAATAGATTTGCCCAAACCCATACCACCTATCCCTACACACATTGTTAACAAGAGAGCCATCAAAAGTAGGTAGGGCCGGTAAGTAGGTGTTACCCATCCCTTCTCTCGAGAAAAGAACTAGAAGTTCTTGCCTCAGGGGTGGGAGGTCAGGAATCTTGATCATGGAACCAAAAGTATTCACTGTCATGGTTTCTTTCAGCTAAAATGCTCTTGCCCCTGCCTCCTGCCTGAGAGAACGCTGTACATTGGCAAATTCCAGACCAGGTAATACTTACCTCTAATGAACAGCAAAATTATCTGTGGGTCTTTTTCCAAATACAAAGTCTTAGTCACTTTGAATCAGAGTTTCCGAATACTCATTGAATTGGAGGGATGGGCTACGAGCAATTTTTTTTAAGTCCATTTCTCTATATTTCCCTCCTGTTCACATGTGCATTTGGTTCAAATAAAAAAAAAATGAAATAATCTGGAAGGGCTTTGAAGAAAAGCAATAACAAATTGCTAGCCATTCCTCTAAGTCTTTATCCCAAAGACAACTTCATTTCCTCCTTCTAGTTATTTTGACGGTTACCATCATGTGTTGTATAACCTATTTCTGTTATTTTTATGGGTATTGTTGCAATGGATGAGTATTTGGCTCATTTATACCACTTCCTCCCTTCCGTCTCTCCCAAAATGAGCGGATCGCTCTTTTCCGTCACCCCAGCTCTGCGTCAGGGAGCAGCAGGCTCAAACCTGCACTTCCTGTCCGCACCGCCACCCTCCCCCACTCCGTCCCCGTCCCCTACACAATCTGCAGACTCTTAGGATGAAGGTCGTGCTGGCTGGTAGTGCTGGGCTCCCTACGCTTGTCAACAGGCTGTTTATATTATTATGCCCACATCAGTGTTGTTCTCTGCAGAGTCAGGAACAGTTTGTTCTGGTGCATATGCAACTGGTAAATAAGGGACCCCGTCAGGACACAGAAAGTGTATTGGTTCACGGACAATTTTTGTTTTTCAGACACGCTAATGTTTGAAGCAATCAAGTACGAATTTTGCCACAATGAGGGAGAAACGCTTGATATTATATGCAGATCTTCAGAAAACACATATTGGGAGTAGCGCCTTTCATCCATTCAAGAAGAGGAGGGTTTAGGAACTTCTGTATTAAGTAAGTGAGGGAAGCTACAAATGTCTTACTGCAAAGATTTGCCCAGGTGTTAAATTTAAAAAAAAAGAAAACGAAAAAAAAGAAAACAGGTTAATGAAGAAGGCTGTTCCTAGACTGTACATTTTAGTTTTGATGACCCTGACCTCTATTAGATGCAAACGTCTTCAAGGACCAACATATCCAAAGAAAAGCAGACCCCTAGTGTTTAAAAAGGAACTAATTGTGATTCTAGCTGTAGGTGCCGGCAAATAGTTAACTGTGCTACTACTTTTCTTAGGATTGTTAGTGGTTTTGTTCGTGCTTTAAGTTACAAAGTTCCACAAGTTTTGAGTCATCAGCCAAACCCTATTTTTCCCATAAGCCCTATTATTTTTATTGTGCAATTTTGTAGATCATGAAATAGTTCAGGGATGCCTGAATGATGTTATAGCAGAAATGCCTGACTGTTGTTGGGTTTATGTTTCCTTCTCACTGAAAGTGAGAACTTATCAAAGCTTTGATGTGATCACTGTGATAGAAATATATACATTCCTGTAGAGGCAACTTTGAATGAATTATTCCTTTCTATATTTCACCGTTAGAATTTCTTCATTTTTTTTTTCAAGCTTTCAGGTATCATCTCTGGTCTATTAATTACCCTTATGCCTAGAAACTGATTTCATTTCCTCATTTTGCTCCAGCCGAGACTGGTTGTTCTTTCATCGGCCGGTCTGTTCATAGCTGTTTACCCTCAGACACAGTCCATTTTTTCTTGAGTTCCACATTTTCCTCTTCCTTGGTTTAACCACTTTTATTTACTGGCATATATTCTTTAAAAACATCCAATAAAAGGACGCAAGAGGCATGCTTTTGAACACTTGCGTATCTGAAAAGGCTCTATTTCTAGCACTTAACTGAAGCTATGTCTGGGTATAGAAATCTACATTCAACATATTTTGCCTCTCAATTTTAAACGCATTGACCCGTTGTCTTCTAGCATCCAGTGTTTCTGATAAGAGGTGTGATGCTAATGTAATTCTTATTTCTGATTTTTTTTTTCCTGAAAGGCTTAAGGATCTTTTCTTTATTCTTATTGTTCAGAAATTTCACATATGTGTCTAGTTGAGATTCTTCTTACTCATTATGCTTGGTACTTTGTGTCTTTGCATTTGAAGAATCTCAGGAAATTCTCTTGTGTTAATTCTTTGATAAGTTCTCACTTCTATTTTTACTGTTCCTTATTTTGTTACTCTTATTAATCAGATATTGGACCTCCCGAATTAATGGTTGACGTCTCTTATATTTTATCCTATGTTATCTTATATTTTATCTCATTTCGTTCTTTGTAAAATCTTTTCTGAGATACATCTCCAACTTTATCTCCTGAGACTTCTATAGAGATTTTTTTAATTTTAGCAATCATATTTTTAAGTTCCCAAAGCTTTTTCCTGTTCTCTGGTCATTCTCTCTGGTCTTCTACGTACCACCTTTTTTCTCACATATAGAAGCAATAGACTCTCTAATTTCTCTGAATGTATTTACACATATTTAAGTTTCCCTTCTGCTCCCTGAAATACTTTTTGCCTTCTGGTAAAATACAAGACTTCCTTTGCCTTCCCCAGTAGCTCTGGGTTCTCACAGGCTCATTGCATCTTTCTCTGTGGCATATCTTCTAGTCCAGGGCTTCCTGAACTCTGCTTCATCAATTGTCACTCCTACCTCCACTTTTCTCGTCCAATAAACCAATTTGTGGAAAACTCTTGTCTGTTTCTGTTTCTCCTTTGCATTGTCTTTGTTGATGTGGGTTTATACCTGGGTTGTACTGTTTACTTTAATAAGATCCCCTCACGGAGAATGTGCATCTGTGATCAGTTCAACATCTTGTGAGAGAGGTTGGCATCTAGAGTTTTTAAAGGATCTGCAGGATACCATATGACCTAACAATTACACTTCTGGGCGTTTATCCTAGAAAAATAAATTTTTTTGCTCATATAAAAATACTTACACGAATTTCATAGAAACTTTATTTGTAATAGCCAAAAAAACTGGAGGCAATTCCAATATTCCTTGACTGATAACTGGATAGACAAATCTGTGCAATGGAAAACTACTCAGCAATAAAAAGGAACAAATTATTGATAAACACAATGACTTGGATAGATCTCAAGGTCCTAATGCTGAGTGAAAAAAGCCAGTCTGGAAAGGTTACATACTGAGTGATTCCATTTATAGAACCTTCTCAAGGTGGCAGAATTCTACATATATAGAAAAGCTCTGTGGTTGCCAGAGATTAGGGATGTGGGAATAGTGTAACTACTAAGGAGTGATGTGAGGGAGCTTCTTTGTGGTGACGGAACGATTCCATAGCCGGATTGTCCTGTTGGTTACTCAAATATACACTTGTGACAAAATTTTGTAGAATTATACACACGCAGCAAAAAAAAAAAAAAAAAGGTGTATGTAAAAGCTGATGAAATCCAAATAAAGTGTGTATCTGAACTGTTTGTACTGTTTACAACCACATTAATTTCTTTGTTTCGACAACGTACGTTTGTGCAGAATAGTTTCACTGGGGGAAGCTGGATGAAGAGTAGCTGGAACTCTGTAGTATTTAAGGTGATTTTATACCCGTTGTTTACTCTTTAAAACCCACTATACTAGTGAGTCTTAAATTACAAAATAAAAACCTATTTAAAAAAACCATACTTTCCCATGAACCAGACAAACAAAAAAGCTCTGTAGATGATTCCAGTTATGAGTCAGTATTGAGTTTTGCTACATGAAACTGGGCTCTGAAAAGTTCGACGATAAATTCATCCCACTGAGCTCTGTGTAATCCAGCATTTACCAAACTCATTTAGCTGAGAAACCTCTTTGTCACATATTTAGAAACATGCTATGGAAAACGCGGTGGAAAATTGTGATGAAAGAAATGCCAATATTTTTGCCAAGCATTTCCTTGAAAGTGTATCGAAGAGAAGGCAGAGTCCTTCTCCACCCCCACCTGCCCGTCTATAAAGTTGGTTTCCTGATGTCCTTTGTACTTGAACAATTCTTTTTAACTGATGTTCCGGAGCTGTTTTGACCAGTGTGGCTGCTCTTAGGGCCAACAAATGGGTCAAGAACTTTTGGGGCCATAAGGGCCTATTGCAAAGCTCTTTGGCTGAATAAACTTGGACAAAGAACTTCACACCTCCAGAGGTGTCAGGAACATCACCCTACTTAGAACGTCTCTGATTCTGTTTGGGATTAATGAGGAAATAGTGCTAAAGCAGATGAAACTTCTCTGGGACGACCATTCCAAGACATGAGACCTATTTATCAGCCAACCTAGACTGTGGTTTCCAATGACAGAAATTTGTCTGGTTGGGCCGGTGGGAAAATGGAGTATTGCTCTGGACCTTCTTCTTGCCTGCAGATACAGAGTCTCTACGTGTTTTATTGGTTTATACAACAGGGGCTGGCTGCAGCAGGCAGAGTTTTGCTGATTAGTAAATTGGCCACCTTCCTTAATGCTGTCTGAAACCATCATTCTACTTGCCCACATTAACCTTGCCTTAAACTTTTCAAGAGTTACATAACCTGGTCTCCCCTCAGCCCTTATGAGCTCTGCTTCCAGCAGGTCAATTTGTAGTGGCTTATGTTTTACGTTGAAAAGACCAGAAAGTCCTGGTCTTGGGCAAAAGCTGTGTATTCAGCCTGGGGGATTCACACTTAACCTGTATTGTTTTGAAATAACATGCAACTGCAGGGTAGGTCTACCTGTTACTAGGTAGCTGAAATCACCATTTTGACTTCTTAGTAACTAGTTAATTCAGATAAAGCTGTCAAGCTGAGTATGTCCTGGCTCTAATCTAGGTCTTTGTCAATGTGACTGGAAACTCCTTATGGGTAGGATTTCATCTTTTCTTAAAAAACAAACAAACAAACAAACAAAGAAACACAGAAACAAAACCCAAAAGTCTCTTCTTCCCTACCTTAGCAGATGGCCAAAAAATGCGTAGCTCACCAGCATGTTGTCATAGAACTCTGGCTTATGAGTCAAGAGGCTAGATCCCAAGATGCTTCTGACTCCCCTGGAGACCCGGACTGTTCATATGTGAGAAGAGAATGTTGAGGCATCCACATTTGGCCATAGAAACCAAACTTCACACAGCAAATCACACAGAATCCAACATCTGTGAGCAAGTTGGATGCTAGTTTATTTGGTGACGGGATGCGAGGACGGGGCCGAAAGGCCCACCCAGTCACATTACCTTGCCACTTCCTTCAACTCAGCAGACCTCCAAGGGCTGCTTAGAGAATCTGTGGATTTGACCACCCGTGGATAAAACCATTTTGGTTTCTCTTTTGCCCCTGATACCAGTCAAAAAGAAACTAAAGAAGGTCTGTTATCTGCTTAGGGTGACCGGCTATGCCAGAGTTATTGAGCTTCAGAGGTTACCCAGAATGCAGGATTTTCTGTGCTAAAACCAAGATAGTCCTGAGGCAACCGGGATGGTTGGTCTCTCTACTGAAGTTCATTCAAGAACATGGGAGAGAATTCCAATGAGGTCAGAGTGATAAAGCAAGGTGGGAAGAAGTTCCAGGCATGTGGCAAGTGAACCCTAAATGGGTCCCCGATGACCCCCACCTCTTGGTGCTTGTGCTTTTGTGTAATGCCCTCCCACTTAGGGTAAGTGGGATCTGTGACTTCCTTCTAACCAATGGAATATGGCAAAGGTGATGGATATCACCCCTGTTATCATGGCATGTTATAAAAGACCCAGCGTTAGCACACGGGGGCTAGAGCACTTCTTCCAGGCTTGATGAAGTAATTCCCACAAGGAATTGTGGGAGGCCTCCGGCTGAGAGCCAGCAAAAAGTCGGAGCTCTCAGTCATGCTGGGCTTGCAAACATTCTTCTCCAGGGGAGGCTCCAGATGAGGACACAGCCTGGCCAAAGCCTTAACTGCAGCCTTGTGAGATTCTGACCAGAACACCCAGCTGAGTTGTGCCTGGACTCCTGACCCATGGAAACTGAGATGATAACTGTGCATTTGTCAAGCTGCTGAGTTTGCCCTAATTTGTTCCGTAGCCATAGAAAATGAAGGCAAGGTGCTTTTCCCTGCGCTTGTGAGAATTAGCTCACACAGGAAAGGGCTAATGTCCCCACCATTCTGTGATGCAGTCTTCTCCTAGCACTCCTTCCGAGAAGGTGGTACCACCAGCTGGGTGTTAAGATCTACCTCTGGCCCTGATCCTCTGTGCCCTGAGTTACCACCTTCTTGAGCCGTGTTCAGTGTTCCACAGAGAAATTACACAGAACCTGTGAGTGCCTTCCTTGGTCACAGAGTTCGAGTCTCAAAATCAGAGAGCCAAGGCTTTGAAAAATGGGTCACTTCGGACTAGAATCACCCTCCTGTACAGCAGTGACCAGCTCTCATTATAATCGTATATTCGCTTTTAACAAATTGTCAAGTTAGGAATTGAAAAAAAAAAAATCAGGATTCAAAACGATTCTCCTCCTTCCTTTCTGTTTCCCTTTCTTCCTCCCCTCCTGCCCTGTCCTCCACCCCTCTCCCCTCATGTGCACTCATTTCTGTTGTTCAGAGAACACGGTAAAAGGATTAGAACATATAGCATTGTACCAAATTGGTCTAATGAAATGAGGACCCTGCTATTAGAAATGCTGGTAGGACAGGGGTGCCTGGGTGGCTCAGTCGGTTAAGCGTCTGACTTCACTTCAGGTCATGATCTCACAGTTCGTAGGTTCGAGCCCCGCGTCGGGCTCTGTGCTGACAGCTCGGAGCCTGGAGCCTGCTTCGGATTCTGTGTCTCCCTCTCTCTCTGACCCTCCCCTGCTCGTGCTGTCTCTCTCCGTCTCTCAAAAATAAATAAATGTCAAAAAAAAATTTTTTTAAAGAAAAAAAGAAATGTAGGTAGAACATAAAACAGAATAATTGACAGTTTTCACATTGTAGGCCAACCTTAGCGTTCCTTTGTTTGACTGGCCCACACCCCAGCTCAGTGTGATTATCCATTTTAGAACCAACCAGTGGAAGGAACAGAAGAAGGGCAGCACTTAAGTCTAACGTGCCACCTGCCGAAGCAGCAGCACATGGGAGTTGGCCAAGCCCCTCCTGGCACCTTGTCACCATATACGGAAACCGAACATCCTCAGGCAATGGACTTGGTACCAGATTAACATATATTATCAGTAGCTGTCCCGGATATCCTGAGCTTTGGAACAATTCTGCCAGCAATCCAAGGCTGTTTCCAGTTGGAGAGGACCAGGGAAGCAGTCTCCTGGGATAGCACTCACAGAGACTTCGCTTTCACATAAGAACTCACCTGGCTTCTCAATTAAGGGGCAGCCAGTGCCCCAGGCAGAAGGAATAAGATAGCTTCAAAGCCAAGACATATTGGCTACCCATGCCAAGGTGCCGGCAAAGTAGCTCTAGGACTCCAATATGAATTATCGAAAATTACTTTGAAAGCCGATAGATTTACTTACACCTTCTCTTAATCTAAAAATTATTTGAGGTGAATGTTCCAGTATGTTCCTCAGTGGGCCTGGCCACCCATCTTTATTCACAATATACTATAGAAGAGCATTTTTTTTTTTTGCATATATCCTGGGTTTCAAGTGTCTTTACACAGCTGCATGAGATACGTCACTCCTGCTCAGCCTTGAAAAGAAGTCACTCACACAGTGAAAAATCTCGAGTCAAACTGTTCTGTGATCCACTCACAGCAAAAACGATATGGGATCTCTAGTTTCTTTTCCTTTTCCTTTTCCTTTTCTTTCCTTTTCCTTTCCTTTCCTTTTCTTTTCTTTTCTTTTCTTTTCTTTTCTTTTCTTTTCTTTTCTTTCTTTCTTTCTTTCTTTCTTTCTTTCTTTCTTTCTTTCTTTCTTTCTTCTTTCCTGACTTGAAACATATTAGTAAAAGCAAAGAATAGAATGTGAGCCATTTTTCTACCTACTCCTGTCACTAGCCACTCTTACATGGTCATTTTAATCACTTGGACCAATCACTGGCTTAAGTAATGTCAGAGGAAATCAAACAGATGTGATGTTGGGATGCCTGGGTGGTTCAGCTGGTTAAGCATCTGACTCTGGATTTAGGCTCAGGTCATGATCTCACGCTTCATGAAATCGAGTCCCAAGTCAGGCTCTGTGCTGACAGCCTGCCCTTCCCCTGCTCTCTCTCTCTCTCTCTCTCTCTCAAAATCAATAAACTTAAAAAAAAGATGTGATATCTAATGAAGCTATTTCATGGAGGAGAAATTCAGCCATAAAGCCTCCCTCAGGAAAGGCTTGGGCAGTGGTCACCTGGTCAGCTCCTTCCTTAATCTTCAGCCTCCTTGAATGTGATGCATAAAATCTAATTTCTGAAGGGAATTGTAAATCAGCAATGATCATGATCACTTTTGTCACATGCTAAAGCCTGGTCTATATATAAATAACCGACAGTCATTTTTCCTGTGTGTTCTTTTTTTCCATTAGGAAGATGGGCTTCTTCAAAGTGCTTTGCTATTTTAAGGCCTCGAACATTTCTAGCACTTGTGCAGGGTTGCCCGGAGCCTTGACTTATTTACAGAGAGATGTTGAACTGAGATAAGGCTACTTAATAATCCACCAGTTCTTGCTAAACACACTTTCTTTCCATATCCTTGGTGGAAGCTCGGAGTAAGCACTCTCAGATAGAGATACTGCTTAGATACTCAGATACTGCTGTTTTTATTCTAGAAAAGGCTACTTGAACCTTGAGTTACACAGAATGGCTTCACTGGCTGGATTTTGACATTGGTCAATGGCTAAACAGTTTCAAAGGCTTTAAGGTAAAACACGCAAGAAGGGGTTTGAAAGAAGGGAATCATCTAATTCTCATCCTTCCAACAATTTTGCAAGATCCATAATAATATTCTTCTCTTACAGAAGAGGAAATAGAGGATCAAATTGCTTGTAGGCGGCAGAACCAGGATTTGAATCCAGGTCAGCCTGATCTATCACATCCACCACTGCCACTGTCCCCGCCACGCCACTGACCTCCAGAAGCCATGACCTTCCAGATGGAAGAGAAGCGACTGCTTTGCCGGCAGGTACTACAAATACTTGAGGCTCAAAAGTCAGTTCACATGTCAAATATGTATTAAGCACTTACTATGGGTCAGGCACCAGGCTAGGATCTGTCTAGTCTGAAGAGTCCCTAGTCTAAATGCTTAGACTAGGAACTTCCATCAATAATCTACATTTACCAACAAGGCAAAGGGGTTAACTCTTCATATCTTAGGCTTATTCTCTCTCTCTCTCTCTCTCTCTCTCTCTCTCTCTCCACCCCCCTTTCTCTCATACACACACCACTCAGGCAAAATCTTTCTGACAACTTTTTTGCTTCAAAACCACACTTGGATTCACTGCAGTCTATGTACAGCAAAATTAATAAATAGGGGAAAATTGTCCTTTTCTCCTTCCCTATCAGGGATAGCTCAGAAAGTGGTGCCACCTTGACTGGGAGAAGAAATCCCAACAAGTCTAAACAGTGAGATGTGCTTTTTTAATGTAATTATTTACTTGTTTTAAATGCTGTTCATTGTAGGAAAAATAGAAGATACAGAAAGAAAAAATGATATCACACTTTCCCATCCCCATAACACAATCAATACTGACACCTCGCTATTTACTTTCACAAAGTTTTTCTAGGCACACATATGTAAACACGGGATTGTACCTAGATACTGTTTTGTAACTCACTTTTCTCATGGTATGTTATATACATCTTGCTGTGTGAGTATATATTAATATCACCTAAAATAAGTATATACAGGGGTGCCTGGGTGGCTCAGTCGGTTAAGTGTCCAGCTCTTGATTTTGGCTCTGGTCATGATCTCACAGTTCGTGGGATCAAGCCCCACACTGACCTCTGCGCTGACAGTGTGGAGCCTCTTGGACTTTTCTCTCTCCCGCTCTGTCTGCCCCTCCCCCATTTGCACATGCTCTTTCTCTCTCTCAGATAAACATTTCAAAACAATAAAGTAAGTGTATGCATGTACAATGGAATACTACTCAGCCATCATAAAGAACGAAACCTTGCGATTTGCAACTACACGGATGGAGCTACGGCATATTATGCTAAGTGAAATAAGTTAGAAAAAAACAAATACCATACGATTTCACTTTTATGTGGAATTTAAGAAACAAAACAGATGAACACATGGGAGGGGGGAAAAAAAAGAAAAGAAAACAGAGAGAGGAAAATGAACCACAGGAGGGTCTTAACAGTAAAGAACAAACTGAAGGTTGATGGAGGGAGGAGGGTGGGGATGGTTACTAAGGAGGGCACGTGTTACGATGAGCACTGGGTGTTGTGTGTAAGTGATGAATCACTGAATTCTGCTCCTCATACCAACATTGTACTATATGTTAACTAACTAGAATTTAAATAAAAATTCGAAAAGGAAAAAAAAAACATTTAAAAGAAAAACACTACATTTTATATCATTTAAACACAAAACTTGTAACTAAGTCCTCCCATGTCAACTTATATTTTCAAAGTACTGGGTTCCACTACCTAAAAAAGATAACAAAAAAGGAAAAAATTTAAAAAATAAGGATAAACATAATTCACTGCTGACTCCATTATGACTTATTTAATCAATTGCTACTGTTGGACATTTTAGATTGTTCCAGTAAGTGGGTTCTACTGAACAATCTTGCCCCTTCCTCTTTGCACAATGATTCGATTTCTTTACACTGTATCTCTAGGCATGGGAGGGCTGGGTTCAAACTCATGCATGGATGTTAAGGACTTGTGCTCTTCAGAAAATCTATAGAATCTCACATCTCCCCAGTGGAAGAAGGAGGGGTCCATTTTCCATCTTTTCCTAACAAGCATTAGAGACTTGAAAAAAAAATTTTAATGTTTATTTATTTTTGAGAGAGAGAGAGAGAACATGAGAAGGGGAGGGGCAGAGAGAGAGGGAGACACAGAATCCAAAGCAGGCTCCAGGCTGTGAGCTGCCAACACAGAGCCTCACATAGGGCTCGAACTCACCAACTGCAAAATCATGACCTGAGCCAAAGTCTTTCGCTTAACCAACTGAGCCACCCAGGCACCCCTAGAGACTTTAGACAGCAGTCAGGTGAGAGAAACTTCTAAGACCACAAGGGAAGCTCAATCGCAATGGTGGCTCCTGGACAGAATAGTCCCTGGAGCGGGCTTGGAATAAAAGTCATTGCCTGGAGATAGTGCCGGTATTTCGTGCTCTCTTTTCTCTCTTGGTTTGAGAATTCTATGAAATGACTGATTTTCGGAGACAAACAGGCTTCCAGAAAGCCTTCCCTCCTCCTGGTGCTTTGATGGTAACAAAAACATGACAAATAAGAGAATCTTGGCCAGTTTAAGCCCAAGGAAGCTATTTTTTGCATCAGGACACAATAAACGATGCTGCCTTTGGAAACGCAGGTACATTTCTTGATCCCTTGTTACAAAGGGCCATCACAGCCATAAATGGAAGGTGTGATAGGGAAGCGAGCAGATGGAAACGCTGACCCCAGGAGACCAAGAGAGTTGGGTGAAAGTTACAGAAGCTGCTTCTGGGTTACCCTGGGTAAATACTGCAAGATTTCAAACCCTCAGACTTAAGAATGAGGCTGGTGGAAGGAAGAAGGGGTGACCAGCTCACTTCTGGAAGTCGAGAGTCATACTGACTTTCCTGGCTCCTGGGAACAACAGTGGGTCAATATGAACACACAGGCTCAGGGGCCCCTGGCATTAAACTGTCCCTTTGCCACTATAAAAACCTAAAGGTTGTCTTGTAAACTTTTACCTCTCACTAAGCACCCCCAGGGCAGATCTGCCGATCTCCCGGTCTCTGTACTGACCTTTGCCCTCTGTTTTAAAATGTGATCACCGCGCCGCCCCCGGGGGTGAGTCCCTGTTAAAAACCCCCTCCTTTCCTGAGGAATCTGGAAGCCTGAGCTCTCTTTCTGTTGGTGTGAATGTCAAGCCAGTCCTGGAATTTCACTGCGCTCCCCGATGCATGTGCCCTGTATGCCAAAGCGGAGGGCCAAGCAGGGACCCCTCTGGCCTGAGTGGCAGAAGTCAGCGTGGGCATCCCCGATCCCTGTCTCTCCCAAGTTCTCCGCCCTTTCGTGGTCCTCCCGTGTAGAGATCCTTCCGACGAAGCCGAGGAGGAGGGACCCCCCTTGCAGGACTTCCGGCCTCCCTTTACCTCTTCGGTGCTTGGGCGATGGGCCCTGCTGTAATCCTGTATTTATAGACTAAGACACAGAAAGAGAGGGCCGCCAGGGAACTTAAATGAGTTGTCACCTGTGAGGCTCGGAGAACAGGGCCTGTCACAGAGCAGACTCTGCACGCGAGCTGTTATTTACTGTTTGTGATTTTTCCAACTTTCATCACCGTGGGCTCAGCGAGAGGTGCCTCTAATGCAGCTGCAGCCGAGCAAGGAACGGTGAACGGTGGCCGCTTTGCGATCAGCATAGCCTGGGATTCGGGTTGCTGGCTGCCAGCTACACATTTTTTTTTTTCTTTCACAAATTTGGAGTCGCAAGGCTCCCCAAAGACGCGGGCCCCTCAGATAATTTCCTCCCAGAACTCTTGGCCTCTGCTGGAGACTTCTTTATGGGGGATTTATCTCACCCTTGCCCGGTTTTCGCCTCTTCACTCTGCGTCGCTTATCACTCCGCTCTGCTCCTCCGCTCTACACTTCCATCTATTATCTGTTCAGTCGCCCACAATGGCTCCCACTTTGCATACAGCCTCTGCATTCTGGCTCCTTCTCCCCTGTGACTTGCTTCTCTTTGTCTCCACACTCCTGAGCCTGATACACGCATTGCCGGAAGGTCAGGCATACCTCTCAGATATGCATTTTATCTCCTGCGGTTAGAAAACAATTATTGCTCTCCTCTCTGTACTTTTTGTCACTGGGAACTTTTCCCCTTTCTCCCTACAACTTTTTCCTCCCCCCCCCCCCTTTTTTTTTTTGCCGAACATCACCAGTGGTCTATTTCTACTTTTGTGTGTGTGTGTGTGTGTGTGTGTGTGTCCCAAATACCAACTAAATGATAGTTTTTACTGAATGCATAAAGATGCGGTGTCTGGATCATCTCTTCTAATTTTCTTTCTTCAATGTTTGTCATTGAGAAAGTAGCATGTGTATTTCTGGCCCCTCTTATTTATTTATTTTTTTTTTTTTGAGAGCCCATTTCGACAAAGAACTACTTTAATGGTGTCAGCGGTAACCTTCTAGCCTGTCAATAAATCACTCTTGTGGCTTCTCGGAAACAGTTTCTTTGCAGACCTTGAGTTCCATTCACACTTGAAACATGTATTATTTGTCTTCAACTTCTTGGAAATCCTCTCATTGTCTTGCTTTATTTTCCTTCTCCATATTGACCCCCGCCCACATACAAATGACAATCTGCATAGTCTAAGCCATAGCTGACGTTGAATGCATTCTCTCCCTTAAGCCTGAGGACCTGTGCATTATTGACTTCCTTCCAGGCACGTTTCCTAGTTAACATTTGCAAGCAGAATATCCTGACCTGTGAGTTTTAAGCAGAAATCAAAAATATCAACGAGGGCTACAGTTCGTGCTCAATCATGTAGGTGCAAATTGTATTCATAGTCTGTTCGTGGCAGGCTGGCCTCCCGTGATGCCTACCAAATAGCCCTTGTGCTCCCTCACCTTTCCAGCCTGCACGCGCATGCGGTCAGGGGGTCACCTTACAGGGTTTGGCCAATGAGCTGTGGGAGGAAGTGATGTGTCCCCACTTTCAGGCCAAAGCATAGAAGAGCCAGAACAATCCTCCAGCTATCCCTTCACCTGCCCAGTGACTGAGGAGACCTCGTGTTGAGACAGTGGAGCCCGAAGATCGAAGCAGCCTGGTATGTTCTGGACCACTGCTGAGAGCAGGAAGGAACTTGAGTGAAGCCCTGGGCTTACTGGTAGCACATCTTACCGTTCTAACACTCTAACATTCCGCGCTACAAAAACAGGGTTGTCCCTTGTGGGTTAGTTTCGCTATGTTTTGAAAACTTACATTCATTTTGATACGGTTCCATACAAGACACAGGTACCAAAAAAAAAAAAAAAAAAGTCCATTATCAAGGCATACACCTAATGTACGTCAATCTCATAACCTAAATAGGTAAATAGATCAATAGACATGCCAAGCATCATGGAGGGAAATATGGTGGAAAAGGATTTAGTATTCTTAGATGCTTAAATAATTGCAATTTGACTTACTCAGTAGAGTGAGAGGAGAAAGAGACAGACTGCCCCACAATTGAGATCAAGATGGACTGTAGAATTAGAGACATGTTGAGCAATTCATCACCTGCACCTTCACCATCAAGACAGAGAAATCTCATTCTTTTTTAAAAATTTGTTGATGTTTATTTATTTCTGAGAGAGAGAGACAGAGACAGAGAGAGAGAGACAGAGCATTAGCTTGGGAGAGGCAGAGAGAGGGGGAGACACGGAATCTGAAGCAGGCTCCAGGCGCTGAGCTGTCAGCACAGAGCCCGATGCAGGACTCGAACTCACGAACTGCCGAATCATGACCTGAGCCGAAGTCGGACGCTTAACTGACTGAGCCACCCAGGTGCCCCAGAGAAATCTCATTCTTAAGGAACATTATGATATGCCACAAAGGCAGACACCTCTTTATTATGACAGCAAATGCCATTTGTCCTGTGAATAATATGTTTCAAACAACAAATACAAAATCTAGAACAAAACTTTAAGAAAAACTGTGGATAATTTTTGACAATGGAGTATGAAGCGTGGAGTGCAGTCTGTAGATAATCTTTAAGACACCAAAAGCACATAAAAATGGAAAAATCCAAATCTAAAATTAAAACATTTATATGATGACGTAAAAAGATGAGTCCCAAATTGGTCAAATGAGTCACAAAATAATTGTTTGCGTGCACTTAGCAGGGGACTAGCACTGAAAATATATAAAGAACTTGTTAAAATAAAGAAAATACCACAAAAAAAGTAGAAAAATGGGCAAAGGATGGGAACTGGAAATCCTCGGCTGTGGCGATCAAGTGACTCAAACCACGTGAAATATGCTCCATCTATATGATAAGCAGAGTTACCTGCCAACATCAGATTTTTAGCTAAATTCTGGTCCTCACACTTAGCAAAAGTGGACACTGTCCCCAGAGCGAAGATCTACTTTGAGACAAAAGAGAAGGAGACTCTGGATTTCTGTGGCTGAAATAGTATTCACAGCAACGAGTCCGGGACCCAGAGCGTTGACCAAGAGTCCCCCGAGAGAGCCCAGAATGCTTTTGAGCAGACAAACATCTCAAAAAGGACTTCTCCTACCCATGCGGTCCACTTGCTGCTGAGTGGCCTGAAACACCAGGAAGACTGTGCATTAAATCTCCTTGCAACAGATGCCCTCAAGAAGACTTCATTATAATCGGGACAGCCAGCAAAACTTCTGGAACTGTTGTAAAATATTTCATGCTGCTGTCAAAGACCGTGTTGCTGGGTTTATGCCCAGTGTTTTCCTCATCACTGTGGACAGACTGCAGTAGTTCATGCCTTGTAATGAAGTCATGAGTTACAATTGTTGGGAAAATTTATGTTGCAAATTTTTGCATGTTTAAGGTTGGCAGTCGCTTATTGGAAATAAGATTTATTAATCCCTTGGTAAGATGCTATGCTGGCAGCTTTAATTGAGGACGAAAGTGTGAGGAAGCCGATGGAACTTGCAACCCCAGCTCCGTCAGTGACCCACCCCTCCCCAGACAGCTCAGCACAGGGACTAAGGAGGCTAAAACTCTGGTGCATCAGATGGATTTGGGCGAGTCACATACCCTCTCCGGGCTTCAGTTTCTTGATCTGTAAGTGTAGAAACAAATCGTGCTCTTTGGGCTTTGGGGACGGTGAATGAGAGCGGGCACAACACGGTGCCCAGCACACACTCCGCCTGCAATTGATGTCTGCACTCGTTAGTCATGTGACGCACGGATTGTCAGGTTGTCATCAATGGGAATGACTGTGCTTTTGTCTTCCCAGCCAGAGGGTGAGTGCTTTGGACTGTTTCTCCACCAGTGGCCCTTGTTTGCAGAAAGCCAGCCACAGCCTTGCTCACAAAGCCCCTTGTGACCCTGTGCTTGTATTGGTGAGACAGATGACCAGGACAAGGAGAGGAGAGAGTATGTCTGTGCCTGTGGAGAAAGCAAGAGTGGAGACTCACAAAGGGGGAGAATTTCTAGCCTCATCCTTCCCCACTGTCCTCTGTTGTCCCTCCTCGATTTTTCCACCTTCGTCAAAAATTTGTACTCCGTTCTGCCTGGAAGTGGGGGGATAGATTAGATGATGCTCCCAGTGTCCCGACCTTGCTTTAATTTCCTCCGTAGCCTGTATGATTATTCGACACGCCACATAGTTTTCTTCTTGTCTGTCTGCATCAGAATGTCTGTTGTGTTCACTGCTGGATCCCCAGCATCCGAGTAGAGCCTGTGGCCGTGTAGGTGTTCACACATCTTGTTGAAGGAACTGAATAAAACTCAATTGAGTATAATCCAACATTGCCCAAAGTCACTGTTACAGGTTGAATTGTGTCCTCTAAAATTTGTGTGTTGAAGACTTAACCCCAGTTCCCCAGAATCTGACTATATTTGGACACGGGGTTTTTATAGATGTAGTGATGGCAAAAGGAGCTCATAGGAATGAACCCTAATCTAATATGACTGCTGTCCTTACAAGAAGAGATTAGGTCACATGCACACATAAAGGGAAGATTGTGTAAAGATGTTGGAGGAAGACAGCCATGTATAAGCCAAGGAGAGAAGCCTCGGAATGAAACCAACCCTCTGACACCTTGACCTTGGGCTTCAAGCCTCCAGAGCTGTGAGGAAATCAGTATCTCTGCTTTACGCCACCCCATCCGTGGTACTTTGTTACGGTAGCCTAAGAAAACTAGTATAGTCACCGAGCAAGATTTCGGTACCAGAAGTAAGGTCTGGATTTCATTAGCTTGCAGCACTAACTCTTTAATAGCCATTCAGAAACAGAGTACTCTTAAAAGCTGAGCAAATCTCTAGGGGGTCTAAGGACTTGAAAGAGTTTTCAGGGGACCCAGTCCCAGGATTGCTCTTCCTTTACTGCAAATGTCAGAGCACACAGCTGCATCCCAGGACTTGCCCTCTAAGAAGTTCCCTCTTCCTTCCCTTGAGTAGGACAGACACCTCGCACAGCTGCTTTAGACTCCCAAGAACTCATGTGGGATTGCTTATTGTGCAGACGGTATCCCTAGTCTACTCTGGGTCTTGCTCCCCTGGGACATCTGATTTACCTCCTTATTTTCCAGTCCAGAGATTTCGGCAGCACCGTTAACATCCTCCGTGTGTTGGACACTGGCTGGGCAGGACGAGGTGATAAGGGATATGGTCCAACTCACCTCCCTAGGGAAACCTAGAGTCTAGTACAAATAATGCAATTTACAAACTCGTAACAACCAGAGGCACAAACACACCCAAGGCAGGATCTAGTAATCCCCATCCTAAACTGTAGTTAAAAAGATGCTATCATAATTCAGGGAAGAGGAAAGACTCTGAGAGCTGGAGTGGAGGGAAGAAGGGGCCAGGAGCAGAGTCTCCTTGAATTGTCATACAGGGACTTGTAGTTGTCATGTAGCATCACTATGTGGGGACTGATAGCGAGGCAGGAATAGGCCGGAACATTCCAATGCTGGAGCACTGCAGAAGTCAATGCCGGGAAAGGGTTTGGGCATGAGGTGTGTTTGTCATGTCTCGCAGAAGAGATCGGAGGTATGGCGAGACCAGCCACTTCTCTCCAAGCTACGTCCCTGGGGGAAATGAGTAAAGCATCTGAGTGATGTTCGGTTACTTCATTTCTGACTCAGGTCTTTTGCCGAAATCCTCAGGGAGACTTCTGGTGAGTTAGGGGAGAGCACGTGGAATAGCCTGTCTGTGTCCTTTTACGTGCAGCCCCCGGTGCCACCATACTCACACCACAGCCAAATCTCGGCCTTCAAGATCTCAACACCTGGCAGCGTGCACAGGGAAAGCGAAAGAAAGGGAGTGGATACGGAGGCAGAAACTTCTCCCTTGCGGGTGAAGTAGTGAAAGTTACTCAGTCACTCATCCTAAATCTTCCTCAGAAAGATGTAGCCTCAAATCTGCCTTTCCACTCCAGGGAGAGAAAGAGAGGGAGAGAGAGAGAGAGAGAGAGAGAGCATGAATGAGAATGAATCCCCAAAGATAACACACAGCATAGATTTAGAAGCACCATTAATAATGTCCCTGGATCGCTTTATCAAAACTCTTCTTCTGGAGGCGCGGTGGGAGGAGAGGGAGTAGGTATTGCTCTTGGTGATGCCTCTGAGATGTGGCAAGCAGTGACTAGTCTGGTCTTCTTGGAGTAGAAGGCAGAGCCACGTTAAGTGAGCACAGGACGAAGAAGGTGGCATAGGAGGCCACATCAAGATTTATTTGTTCCCATACCTAGAACTAAGCTTCACTGTCAATACCTGTCGCCTTCCCTCTTCTCCCCAGCCACACACGGACCTAGCAGACCAGACAGGAATTGAGAGAGGGTTTGCTTTTTCACTAGGAGGAGTTCCATTATCCACAGTTCCTTTGCCCCGTTACCATGGATGAAATGTTATTACTCTTATTATTACTTGTTCAACTATTTGCTCAGAAGCTTTATAGAATTTTCTTCCCTGAAACCAGAGTTAAATCAACCCATTTATGTATATACTTTAGAGTTGCCCTGGAAGATTGCCCTGTGCTTTGATGCATTATATCGTCTTTCCTAGTGATGGCAATGGAGGGTGAGAGAGACCATCTCACTTTTGTACGATTATATAGTGAGGTCATATGGCATCGAAACACAGGACATGTAGTAATTGTCTCTTAATTTTTCTTGAGCAAAAGGGGTTTGAAATACAAGTAGACGCCACTACAAACTGAAAATAAGGGCATTGTAATAGCTCTTCACCATCTTAGGTGAAATCTTTCTGTAGGTCACCGTGTCTATCTCCCCATCTCCCAATCCTCCATACCTACAATGAGTTCTCTGGCAGTTTATTCTTTATTGCTGTGCCAGACAGCTGAAAATGTGAATCTATTTGAGTAACTTCCTTCTTTCTAGCTGTAATCAAGCTACACGATGTTAAAATTCCAAGCAAGAACCTTTGGAACTTTTTTAAAAAATTCCCTTAAGCCAATTTTTCCAACGTCAAGAAAAATTTGTGATGAGCCTCCAGGCTATCCTCTGTTGATCTCTTCAATTCTAACGATAGATGGTGTTACTAGATCTTAAACACTCCCCGACTTCTCTTAATTGACTGGATTTGGCTTGGTTCCTAGAATCAGCTCCTTGGTAGCCTCTGACCATGTAGACTGTTCAAAATAGTGGAACAGAGGTGGTAATTTCATGTGACTTTGAGCACCACATTTCCTCCTTATTGACCACTTTACAGCAGCCTGAGCAACATACCAGGGAACAAGATCTCCCATGACTCTTGTTTGAACCCTTGAACATCAAACCTTCCCACGACTTTTTACTAAACATTAGGTTCACGCTTCTTCCTCCAGGACTGTCCTTCTCAATCGTTTGCATTTCTCAGCTTTTACAGATTTGGAAGCAAGGACTGTGGGGAGAGATGTGCGCAGATGAAATGCACTCGTGGCAAAAGTGAAGATACACAAGTGAGAAGTGAACAGAAAAGTAGGGAGCACAAGAGAGAAGGAGGCAGAAAGAGAGAGAGAGAGAGAGACAGAGAGACAGAGAGAGAGAAATGAAGACTTTTGGCACAGACCTGTCTCCCAACACTCCTTATAAGAAACTCAGTTGGCTCTAACTTAACATCTTCTGATTTCTCACCAAAGGGCTTGGAGTGACAGCCATGGAAATTTCCCAAACTCTCTCTCTCTGTGATTCCTTGACCAAGGGTGTTCAGTCACAGATGACAGCCTTAACAAATACAGGATCTCAGTATGAAAATGCTTCGGGCTTTCTCTGAAATTATCCTTCTCCAGACAGTGCTGATGGAAGGTCCAGTAACTTTATCCTTTGTATTTAACTTTAAATTATTATTGGCATTCACCTGGGTCGCCTCAGCAATTCCCAGGCCAACGTTTTATGTTCCTGGATGGTGCTCTTGACAAGGAATATCCATTTTCAAAGCAAATACTTACTGAATACGGTATGTACCCAGAAATAGAAGGTGAAGAGAAGATGGGCCCAAGGGTAAGGAAGAGCCAGTCTTGCCTTTGGGCTCCTGTGGAAGTGAGGCAGACCAGCTGGTCATTGGTGGGCTTTGTTCTCGCCTAGCTGATGGAGGAGGCAGGTGTTAGGGAGCTTTCTTAGCATCCCAGTCTTGCGCCCTCAGTACTCTGCTTGTACTTTTTGCCGGGCAGCACGCAAGCTCCTACAGGAGGTGACCGCTCTCTCTGCACCCCCCCATATGCTCAATCACTCTCTGCCATTTTCCTTCTCACGTTGTTTGTCTCCCTTGATTTTTTTTTTAACCACAGACCACTTTACGTATCAGTCTTTTTCTCCCAGTACTCGATAAAATGAGCTTTAGAGGGAGTTTCATTCTTCTCCCCCTTCCCAGTTCCAACTGCTCTTCCTCTCTATGTGTCTCCTTCACTTCAGCACCCCTGCAGGAGCAGGCAGCTCAGGAGAAGCTTCTTCACCTGCTCAGAAACTGGCGCCTGCCTGCCTGAGGATCTTGCTCTTTCCAGGTCTCCAGGTGGCTGATGTCTCCAGCTCTCCTTCCATCTCAGTGAGCCCACAGTAGTGCACAACGTTCACTGGGCTGGACCCCGGAGGATGCTTGGGAACGCTTCCTTGAATTAAAACACTGTCCACGTAGCCTCGGTACCACCTGGGTTAGGCTGACCTCTGGAGAATATGCGGTTAGAGCTTACTTCACAAAGAAGCTGACAATCTGTGGGTTCGTCATTCATCTGCCTTTGTAATGTTGCCAGGAAGTTGCTGTGGGTCTGGACCCTACTCTGACCTGTGCACACTGAGGTCTGCAATGATTGTCTTTCGGGGAACTCCACTCTCGACATCTCTAAATCTCCCTGAGAACTCGTTTCCAGTCTTGGAGTCATTTGAAGACCTCATAGCTCTGAGTACTTACACCCGGAGAGAAGAACTTTGAGTCATTCAAATCCCTGTAGTGCTTCTGAAAGTCTTTATTTTGCCTGTCACACGTGGCCTGTACTGGAAGGTGTATGGATATGTCCATCTCTCCCAATCTCATAGAAAACTCTTGGTTCATTCACCAGTAATTGGCAAATAATTTTGCCATAATAAAAACTGGCAAATAATGGCCATGTGGATTGCCATTTTCTACTTCTAAACTGATTGTAGGCCTGATTAATATATCACCCTTTCTTTGCCAACAAGCTTAGATTCTATCACAGAATCTTTTTTAACATACTATTCCAGGTTACCATTGGCAATCAATTGAAACTGGTACCCATCATAAACTGCATTTGCTTTCTTTATCCCATAACAGTGGTTTTTAAACAGCAAGGTACAGCCCATTGATGAATATATTAATTTAGGGAGGAAGGAAGGAAAGAAAAAGGGGAGGGAGGGAGGGAGGGAGGGAGGGAGGGAGGGAGGGAGGAAGGAAGGAAGGAAGAAGGAAGGAAAGAGGAAGGAAAGAGGAAGGAAGGAGGAAAGAAGGAGGAAGGAAGAAGAAAGGAAGGAAGGAAGGAGGAAGGAAATAAGGAAGGAAGGAAGGAAGGAAGGAAGGAAGGAAGGAAGGAAGAAGGAAGGAAGGAAGGAAGAAGGAAGGAAGGAAGGAAGGAAGGAAGGAAGGAAGCTCTCCAGGTGATTCACATGCAAATGCAAGTCAGAATGGTACCTCTCCAAAGTCCAGCTCATGCTGGATGAGGACTAGGTGTCTAAGAAATGAGAGGCTGACTGACCAAGGAGCTTTGGAGACTGAAGGAGATAGTTACCAGCAGATGGTGTGTGTAGAGGATGGGACCCTTGGAGCCCCTGTTTCCCTGAAGCCTTGGAGAAACAGAGAATATTGTCATTGATTCCCAATGACGTCTCTCTCATCCAGTCAGCCTCTTTTGGTAATAAAAATGGAGACTGAAATGTCCCCAAGGGAGGGACTACTATGCTTCCGATAGCACAGGTGAAGAGGGCATGGTGTAACCAGAAGGAAAACAGACTAGTGCTAGAAGCAGCCAAAGCGGCTCACCTTCACAGGGCTCAGTTTTCTTACCTGTAAAAGAGGGATAATAACCGCCATCCTGACCACTCGGGGAGCTCCAGTGGAGTCCCAGGTGTGACGAGGCAGCTGATCACCAGCCTCGTGGTCTGGGCAGTCGAACTACTGGGTTGTAGGAGGTTAGAACAGTTGTACCATTTTGCCACAAGTACCTGCAGGGACAACCGATGGCTTTGAAAGGCCTTTCTAAAATTTTAAAGTTTATTTTAGATGGAGAACTAAGCATTTAAGCTCATTAGCAGAAGACGATTTGCTCAGCTTGTTGAAGGTCCGTGTCTCTAGTCGGCCTGGGGAGCACAAAAAGGCAACAGAGAAAGAGGTGGGGTTGGAGCGACAAGATGACCCCGCCCGCCTCCCTTTGCCGTCTTCATAGGCACTCTGGAGTCCAGCGGGGGTGAAAAGATGGTGGTGGGAAGCTGCACCGGGAGAATAATGGCGGCTGAGGAGGGTCTCTGGGGAATCTGTCCACATGACCATTAACATAGGGAAAGGGGGGGATCTGATGCTCTTGGTGGAGGTTCGCATCCAGGCAGAATCTGGTCCGCAAACTATTTTTGCAGGTAAAAAGATGGGCCCTGAGAAAACATCTCTCTCTAAAATATACACACTTAAAAATAAGAAAGAAAGAAAGAAAGAAAGAAAGAAAGAAAGAAAGAAAGAAAGAAAGAAAGAATACACACCCACTCATTCAATCAGTGTTCGTTGAGTGCATACTCTGTGCCATGGATCAATCGGAAAATAAAAGGCGAAAGAAAACACATTTCTTGCCTTCAAGGAATGTATATGATCACATCCGTTCTTCTCTTAAAACTCTCAGTGACTCCCATCACACAGAAGGTAATATCTATGTAAAAAGATGCGATGCGTAGTTGCCAGGGGCTTGGAGGGAAGAAGGGAGGGGTGAATAGGTGGAACACAGAGAAGATTTAGGGCAGTGAAACCATTGTGTGCAATACTGTAATGGTGGATGCATGTCATTATAAATGTGTCCAAACCCATATAATGTACAACACCGAGAGTGAACCTAATGTCCACTACAGATTTTGGATGATAATGATTTGTCAGTGTAGGTTCATCAGTTGTAACAAATGTACCACACTGGTGGGGAATGGTGAAAATGGAAGAGGTTGTGCGTGTGGGGGGGGGAAGAGGTATAAGGAAGATCTCTGTACCTTCCTTTCAATTTTGCGTGAACACAAAACTTCTCTACAAAATAAAGTCTATTAAAGAGAAAAAAAAAAAAGAACAAGGATGCACACTGTTGCCTCTTTTATTCAATGTAGTACTACAAGTCTTAGCTAGAGCAATTAGGCAAAAAATGAATAAAGAAAGAAAGAAAGAAAGAATCCAAATTAGAAAAGAAGAAGTAAAATTGTCTCTGTTTGCAGATGACATGATATTACACAAAACCATTCTAAAGACTCTAGCAAAAAGAAAAACAATGTTAGAACTAATAAACAAATTCAGTAAGGTTGCAGGATACAAAATCAATATACTAAAATCTTGCATTTCTATACACTAACAATAAACTATTAGAAAAAGAAATTAAGAAAAAAATCAGGTTTACAATTGCATTGAAAATAATAGAATAATTAGGACTAAATTTAACCAAGGAGATGAATGACCTATACACAGAAAACTATAAAACACTGATGAAAGAAAGTGAAGAAGATGCAAATGAATGAAAAGATTTTCTGCATTCCTGGATCGGAAGGATAAATGTTGTTAAAATGTCCATACTACTCAAATTGATCAGTAGATTCAATGGAATCCTTATCAAGATTCCAATGGCGTTTTTCACAGAAAGAGAAAAATTAAATCCTAGAATTCATATGGAAGCACAAAAGACCCCAAACAGCCAAAGCGATCTTGAGAAAGAACAAAACTTGAGGCATCACACTTCCTAGTTTCAAACCATATTACAAAGTTATAGCATTAAAAATAGGGTGGCATTGGCTTATAAAAGACAGATCAATGGAACAGAATAGAGAGGTTAGAAATAAACCCACGCATAAATGATCAACTGATTTTTGACAAAGGAAGCCAAGAATATACGATGGGAAAAGGATAGTCTTTTCCATGAATGGTGTTGGGAAAACTGAACAGCAAAGAATGAAATTGAACCGCTATTGTATGTGATACACAAAAATAAATTCAAAATGAATTAAAGACTTAAACATAAGACCTGATACTATAAAATTTCTAGAAGAAAACCTAGTGGGTAAACTCCTTGAGATTGGTCTGGGCAAAGACTTTTTGGATTTGACACTAAGAGCACGACAACAGAAGCAAAAATAATCAAATGGGACCACATTAAACTAAAAAGCTTCTTCACAACAAAGGAAACTATCAACAAAAAGAAAAGGCAAGCTATGGAATGGGAGGAAATATTTGCAAACCACAATATCTGACAAGGGGTTAATATCTAAAACATACAAAGAACTCATATAATTCAATAGCAAAAACCCAAATAACCCAATTAAAAAATGGAGAAAGGACATTCTGAATAGACATTTTTCCAAAAAAGACATAAAAATGGCCAAAATGTACATGAAAAGGTGCTCAACATCACTACTCATCAGGAAATGCAAATTAAAGCCACAATGAGAGATCACCTCACACAGGTTGAGATGTCTATTATCAAAAAGGTAAGCAATAACCAGTGCTGGTGTGGATGTGGGGAAAAGGGAACCCTTGTACCCTATTGGCGGGAATGTAAACTGGCACAGCCACTATGGAAAACAGTATGGAGGTTCCCTTAGAAATTAAAAATAGAACTCTTATATAATCTAGCAATCCCACTTCTGGGTATATATCCTAAGGAAATGAAAACAAGAACTCAAAGCATGCATACCCATGCTCCCTGTAGCATCATCCAATAACTAGGCTATGGAAACAACCAAAGTGTCTTATGGATGAATGGATAAAGCAAATAATATAATATAATATAATATAATATAATATAATATAATATAATATATAAATATATATAATAGTAAGTTGAACTCATAGAAATAGAGACTAGAATGGCGGTTTCCAGGGACTAAGGAGCAGGGGAAATAGAGGCTGGTAAAAGGGTACAGACTTTCAGTTACAAGATGAAAAAGCTCTGAGGATATAATGTATAACATGGTTATTACAGCTGAAAATACCATATTGTATAATTAAAATATGCCAAGAGAGTATAACTTAACTATTCTTCCCCTTGCCAAAAAAAAAAAAAAAATAGTGAAGTGATAGATATGTTAGTTAACCCAATGCTGGGCATCCTTTCATAATATATACATATATCACATCATTATTTTGTACATTTTAAATATATTACAATTTTATTTGTTAATGATACCTCAGTAAAGCTGAAAAAAATAGAAAAAAAAAAGACATCTAAATTCTTTTTTTTTTTTTTTTTTTTGGCCATTCAAATTCTGACCCCAATCTACCTGTCTAGCTTCTTCTCTGGCCAACCCCACTTCTGTCATCCCTCCCACATAAACTAAACATTTAAGTCTATTAAAGCCCTTTTCAATCCATCAGTTTAGTGTGTTTTTAAGGTATCATTAACTTCACACAAGCTCTTCCCTCTGTCTGAAATATCCTCTTTCCCTCTTGTCTGTCTGGTCCTTTCCTACTCCTGCTTTAAAGCCAATCTCAGAAAATATCTCTTGGGGTGTCTGGGTGGCTCAGTCGGTTAAGGGTCTGACTCTTGATCTCAGCTCAGGTCATCATCTTACAGTCGTGGGATCAACTCCCACGTCAGACTCTGCACTAAGTTTGGAGCCTGCTTGGGATTCCCTCTCCCTCTCCCTCTCCCCTCCCCTCCTCCCCAAAGAAGGTACCCCTCCGTGCAGCCCCCTTGCTGTCCTCCAGCAGGGATGATCGCTTTCTCCTCTGTGCTTCTGCGACACATAACAGTGTGTGGTTCTACTGCACACTTCATTTAACGATTTACACACAGCACCTACCCCTGGACTATAAGCTTCTGGAAGACAGGGTCATGTCTTTTTTATCTTTGTACCACCAGACTTGGATCAAGGACAGAGCTGGAGCTTCTCAAATCCAGTGTCCTATTCATTTCGCCATGCTGCTAACAAGCCAGCCTCGCTTGGCACCTTCCGCCTTTATTAGCTGGGTTCCCCCAGCTAATAAAGAGGACAAGGACAAGAGGATTTGGAAGTGGAATTTCATTTCTTAAACTTTCTTTCTGGCCCTCTGATTCAGAGTCTATATAACTTGGTTTTTATTTTATTTCTGCCATAATTAGTTCATCTTGGGAAAATGACTCACTCTTTCTAATTTGCCTTAGTGTCACCATAAGTTAAATAGATATAATGAAACTTTCCCAAGTCTTTCTCATAGGAATGTCATAAATATTAGCTAAGTATTTAATAAGCACCTATGGAACCCCTATTGTGTAAAACCTGGTATGAAATTTTATTCAGGGGTAAAATAGGTGAAAAGTCATAGTCCTTGTGCCTAAGTAATTTATCATATAATAGATATGAAAAAATGTGTATCCCAATGGCGATAATAAACTATAGACAATGTTAAGTATTATAAGAAAAGTACAAATTAGGAGCTACAGAGGACTGAAGAAGAAAATCACAGAAGTACAGTTTCTATATATCTTTCATCATATTTTAGAAAGTGAGATTATTGAAATTGCCAAATTACATTAAAATATTTTGTAATAAGATCTGCTTAAAAACATGAGGTACTTTATTCATAGGAGGCTTGGGGAATTAGGAAGGAGATTGTCCACTTCCCTAAGAATAGCAGGGGAAAATGGTCTCTGTTACCAGCACACCAGTTTCATGGCAAATAGCTACTGGGCTGAGTTTTCAGAAGATTGAATGTTCTGGAGCAAGCTGTCTTCAGGAGCATCAGAAAAGTGTCTCTCAGAATTAGGCAAAGAGCCCAGGAATCCTGACCCACAGAGGCCAGCTGCGGTCCTCAGCAGCACCCAAGTGGGTGCTTGGACCAGAGCCATGGGCTCTAGAGTAAAAAGCCTTCCCCCATGTGCAATCCAGGGGATGCTAGGAATTGTATTGAAAAAAAGAACTCACATTTGGGAAACTCCTATTTAAACAAATTAAATAGACATCCACAGTGTAGTTCTCAGATTCTTGAACGTATTAATATGCTTCAAAAATTTCAAAGAGGAAAATAAATAAAGCCATATTTCCCAAATTTATTAGACCATAAAACTTTACATTTTATAAAACATTTCAAGGAACTTGTGTAGACTATTTTGGGAAATGCTGGAAAAAAAAATAAAACAGATCTAAAACTTACCAGTTACCTCTCACATAAGTTTGTGTATTTATTATAAGTATGTAAGCATTTGAAAGAGAAGTTTGGACACAATGGATCCTCCCTACATGCACCTTACTGATTCATCAGAGCAAAGAGAGAAAGGGCTAACGGGGAGAATGAATGACTGATTTTTCAATCTCAAGTGCCTTGCCTGGCTTTATTATATTTTTCCTTCTTACAAATGCCACAATGATGAAAACAGATGACGGACTAATCTTTCTGATCCATTTGCATTACTGGGGTCCAGGCAGATCTCAAACAATTCAAGAAAAATACATACTTCCCAGAGTTTACCTCTTAGAGGGAGGTATCTTTGTTTCTAAGGCCCTCTGTGAATTTTCAAACAGCTAGGATCCAAGCCATGAGTGCCACCTAGAATTCTTTGGGGCCCCAGGTCTTATCTTATTTTGTTGGCTTCTCACTTACCTCGAAGACCTGAACCAAATGCAAGGTGAGACTGTGTTGCGCATTTGGATTCATTAATAAAGGATAGTTGAGACATTTAACCATTCAATCAAAATGTTATATTCAATCAAAATGTATAGGCACTTGTCTGGGACCCAACGTTTTTCCAGAAGGCTAGGAACATGGTCTTGTCCACATGTGAAGGTATGTAAATGCCCAAGTATACAGTCTCCTGGCTGTTTTAAGCTCCTGGATCTGTCTCTGACTTCTCTCCACATCAGAGACCTCGTAAAAACAAAACATGAGTTTCTGACACTTTCATAACATTTACAGTCACTTTTACAAACCACTACACATATTTCTTTCAACTTCCTTCCAACTGTCCCTACTTCTGACCTCCCCCTGTCTTCGTTTCTCAGTCTTGCCTCACAGCTTAGACCTAGATGAGGGTCTCAGTTCTCCAGGGTTGGCTTTTTCCTTCTCTCCTCGGTTATGATCTGAACAATCTCTCTGCTCTTCTGCTCCTCCCACCTCACGCTGGGCCCCTGCTGACTCCCAGAGACTCTTCTCTGCAGCCCCTGGCCCTGCTGCCCCCTTCCTACAGGGAAGCCTGCAGAGTGATGCTCCCCCCGCCACACCCCAACACACACACAGAGCCCGCAGTCAGTCTCTCTCCTGAGGGCTGATTGGCAAACAGCCTGTGAATGGCTGCACTGTTGGTCTCCTCCACCCCCAGCAGCAGCAATGCTTATCTCCAGGTTGAATGGTGGAACGCAGGAAATACTCTCCAAAGAAATCAAGCCAATCTGCCTGGAAGGGCCTAGAGTTCCCAGAGTGGAAGTTGATGCCTGAGAATAGGGCCCTCCTTGTTTTGGCATTGGGCAGAGAGAATGGATTCAAATTTCTGCGAGAAATGATTTGAACCTAGACTTAGCGAAGGGAATACACCCGTGAAGGGAAGCCCACACTATGCCATGCCCTTCACACCTGCCCAGACAGGTAGTCAGGGCTCTCAGGACCGAGAAAGGCCCGACATGGCGGAAGAAACCCAGAGGAGCCACCTGTATTAATCGCCTGAACCTTTCATTGTCAAGTTATGAATGGACAACTAAGGATAGATGTTGAGGAGAATGAACAGGATAAAAGGGAAGGATAATGTGTAAAGATGGCTAAGTCAGCACTTTCTTCTTCCCAGAAACCATCCAAAAGCACAAAGAAAAATTTTAAAAACCCAACCTGACATTTTTGGTGAAAATAATCATTATAACAAAATAATCACAGCCAACCATTATATAATAATCACTATGTACCAAGTACTTAAAAAAAAAAAAAAAAAGCAATTTTGCACAAGCAAGCACTCAAGGAGTATTGTCCCGATGAGCTCTTCTTAAGGAAACTACTGGAAATGAACTTTGGCCAAGCAAGTGATAACTGAGAACAGTATGGAAAAATGATATTCTGTCAGAATTAAATACACTTATCCAAAAAATCAAGGTAGAATCACAGGTGGGAATTACAGTGATAAGCCAGACATATGTATTATTAGTCTGGCCATGTAGAAATGATCAGACTAATAAAATTAGAAAAAGAAGAAAGAAAGAAAATGGGAGGCAAACTAATTTCATTGATTGAAAGAGGCACATTAAAGTTTCTACAATTGGGGAGCCTGGGTGAGTCAGCCGGTTGAACCTCTGACTTCAGCACAGGTCATGATTCGTGGTTCATGAGTTCCAGCCCCACATCGGGCTCTCTGCTGTCAGTCCAGAGCCTGCTTCGGATTCCCTGTCTCCCTCTCTCTGCCCCTCCCCCACTTGTTCACTCTCTCTCTCTCTTAAAAATAAACATTTAAAAATAATAAAAATAAAAACAAAGTTTCTGCAATAGCTGGGAGTCAAATATATTATTTAATAGTACAAAGGTAAATACTAAAGAAGATAATGTTATCTACTAATAGCAAGTGAAAATGGAGAAAGAAGGGGGGATAGGGAAGAAGAAGAGATATGTTAATTTTGTCATTGCTCATAAGGAATTAAAAAATAGAGAACTAAACGTATTACCCAAAGTTATATTTAAAAAAATTTTTTTTAACGTTTATCTATTTTTGAGACAGAGAGAGACAGAGCATGAACGGGGGAGGGTCAGAGAGAGGGAGACACAGAATCTGAAACAGGCTCCAGGCTCTGAGCTGTCAGCACAGAGCCCGACGCGGGGCTCGAACTCACGGACCGCGAAATCATGACCTGAGCGAAGTCGGCCGCTTAACCAATTGAGCCACCCAGGCGCCCCCGAAGTTATATTTTAAAGGTAACCACTATAATACAAACCTTTCTAAATATCAGAGGAACAATATACAAAAAGCAAATAGAACAAATCACATAATATATGTGTGTGTACACATATATTTAAACAATATTTAAAATAATATGACCAGACTAAAGCTAAACATATTTCTTGTGCTAAAAATATGTGTGCCTAATTTATCATTCTAAGGAAAAATAATTTTAAATTTTAAAATTTCTTTAGAAAAAGAATAAAGCAAAACCTAACTTTATGCAGAGATACAATAAATGAATAAAAACAAATAAAAAAGGAGTGGATGTTCAGATAAGGGGGAATTAAGGCCAAAATTAATTAAATAAAAATAAAGAATGGTAATTTATAATGCTAAGGGGTGAAATTCACAGTGCAGAAATAACATAGTATTATAATTAAGAAAGTAGAAATTCAGGAATATAAAGGAACATTGTAACATAGAAGACTTGAACTCACTGCTTTCAATTCGTGACAGCTCAAGTGAGGGGAAAATAACACGGGTAGGTGACATAAAGGATCAATCCAGAAAGACCAATTCTCTTCTCCCAAAGAGGAAAATAGCAAAATGGAAAGGAGAGATTAAACAGAGAAATAATAGAAGAAAACTTTGTAAGGCTAACTATAAGGAAACAACCAGTACTAGCCTGACTAATAAAAAAAGACACACATCTAGACAAATCCTCAGGGATTATCAGGACATCAGTGATCACAAACAGTTACTAAAAGCTTCCAGAGAGAAAAATCTAGCTCATCTGTGGTAATGGGCAGGCTTTGAGATGGCTCACAATGACCTCCATCTCCTGGAATTCATAGCCTCGTGTAATTTCCTCCTTCTGAGTTAGGGCAGGATCTGTGGCTTACTTCTAACCAATAGAGCATCACAAAGGTGATGGGATGTAACTTATGTAATGAGACTATGTTACATAAGAGTCCCAGAACATTTACCGAGATGGCAGCTCCCTGTACTTTTATGGGATTTATTTTTCACTCTGCTGGCAAACAAATGTCTTAACAAGGAAGCTAGGGTACCTGTTACTTCCTGCTCTTGGGGTCTTACCGGCATAATATTTTTAATTTGGTATACCATGGGATGGTGAGCCAGAGAAGTTGCCTGCAGATTAAATCATTGCATGGTCGATATATCCCTGAGCACAGCTGATGTATCTCTGAGAGGTACTGTTAACTCCTTCAGTAAAGACAAACTATCCTGATATTTGTGGGGGTTGGGAAAGAAAGAAAAAGCTTTTTACTAGATTACTAGTTTTATACCAGGTTTCAGGGACTAAAGTGATTTATTCCAGTGAGGAAGCATATCTAGAACGTCATTTGCATTTAAAGTCAACTGATTAAGCTTGTCATAATCCAATGGTGGATGTGTTAGAAATCTCAATCATTCTAGCATTTAACATATTGATGGTGGTACCAATCTCTGTGATCCCCTCAAGGTCATTATATTTGATGTACCATTTTGGGAGGGAGAAGATCCTGGGGCTTCTGCTTGGCTTTCCCTACTAACATAGGCTGATCCATTTTATCCTTATAAGTAAGGAAGTAATGTGGGTTTCTGAAGACATGAATTTCAACTGTATATTCAAGAGCTGGAAAATAATCAATGTTTTACCTTGAAGCAGACTCAATTCAAAACTCTGTTTTGTTTTGTTTTTTATCTGACCTCAGAAGTCTCCACTTTGGCTGGAAGGATATTCTGGATCCCAAAGAATTAGTGAGACTCAGAACCGTTGTCTAATAATTTCAGAAATACCAAAGTATTTACTTTCCATGTTTTGGACACATCCTTTGCGTTTCTCAGATTCTCTTGGCTTCATCTATATCCTGGTCCCTTATCCTTTTTCACGTATTTCAACTGGGGTAGCCAGACCAATGTATGGGCCCTACATAGTTCCTACGAGGACTCAGGACTACATTCAGAATCCAAGTCTCCTCCAACTGCTTCCAAACTCTGGTGAGGCCTCACTCCAATGATTGGAGGATTTGAATTCCCAAACAGCTGCAGAAGGAGCCAAGTGACACAATCCGGAAGTGCAAGGGAGTTAATTTTCCACTGGACTAGCCAAAAGAGGCAGGCGACAGGAGACAGATAAATTTCCTCTCTAATCCTCCATCTGATCACCTGTCCCGAGGAACAGTTGTTGCCGACAACCTTTCTGGAGGATCCCCTCTGGCTGAGGGGGTACACCTGTTGGGTTGCAGCTCCCTTAGCAGCATGTCCTGAAGCAGTAATGCACAATACTGCATTTATCTGTCATTTTCTACTCCTTGTTTCCCATTTACCTCACTCCCATTACCCTGGGATTTTATTTCCCCCCCAAAAAATCCTTGCCTCAAGTTCTCTTTTCCAGAGATTCTGGTCGAAGACAACTGGGTACTGTTGCTTTAGTAAATGACAGTCTTTGGGGGGAAGATTAGGAAGAATTTGTACAGGGGTTTCTTGTAATGTTATTGTAGAGTCTCAGCCAGCCCTCCCTCTATTCAACAAGCTCTGGATTTGTGAATTGACAGGTCTAGGAAGGGGTCACTCTAAGCCTTTATCCATTGGATTGAGAGTTTTGTTTGTTCTTTTTTGCCTTTTTTGTTTTTTGTCTTCGGTTGCTTTTGTTTACTTTCTGGTCATTCTTCTCAAGTGGGACCTTTGTGAGTATCTCATCTGTTTTGGTCCTACAGCACTACGAAAACTTTATTCTAGTTTTAGTGATTTCATTCCTCCATGCCGTATGAAGATTCCCATCTCTGAATATTAGGAGTCCTGCTGTCTTCATGCTGGGCCAGAAAACCAACCCCAGATTCCTTCCATTTCCCTTTTGTTAGCAAGTGTTTCTTAAGGATAATCCACTATCGGTACCAATTGTCTATATAATTCAAGATGCTTGGTTGTCAACAGTGGATACCAACTTTGGTTAACTTAAAAAAAAAAAAAAGGAATTTGCTGGAAGAATATTGGACTATTCTGCAGAAAGGTGAAAATTTTGAGAGCTCCAGGTTGGGAATAAAAGGCAAAATCCAAAGGAAGCAAGACCCAGCTGAGGCCACATAGATGCCATATCTACTGAACACCCGCTACGGTCTACTCCCCATGTTGCATTGCTGGACTCCCAGAGCTGCCACAAATGGTCAGACCATCCTCTATGAATCACTCCATCAAGATCCAAACCCTCAGGTTCATCCAAATGGCCTAGCTTCTGCCTCATGTTTGCTCCTAGTTGTTAGGATTCTAGGAAAGAAAATACATGGCCCCTTTCAGCCCTGAACATCCTAAAAAGCGAGCGTCTCCTGTGGTGAATGAAAAAGCATATTTCTTTTCCAACAGGAAAAATAACAGGTAATTGGAAACTCCAAAAGTTGCACAAGAAAATCATGGCTCAAGATGAACTCTAAAATAGATAAAAGTACCGTTTGCTTTTTGGCAGTTAGACTCAAACTTTGAATAAATCCCAGAAAATTGAAATATAATTACACTCATAATGTACATGTAATAAGCCTTGACAGGGCCAAAGAAATATGACCGAGATATTTACGAGGCTCAGGGAGGGGAAGAAGTGGAGGGAAACTCAAGAGGTATTAGTTTCTTCAACTTACTAAAGAGTCAGGATAGGTTGTCTCAAATTAATGTATCAAGAAACAAAGTTTTAAGTATATTATTAAAATTTATAAACAAAATCAATAGAATAAACAAGCAAAACATGTGACATAATATTAGAAAGAGAAAGGTGTGCAAGAAGGTAAGTAGAAATGAGATTGTTTCTTAAATATTGTCAAAAGTTGAGAAATCAATACACTGGAGGATGAGCACACTAAGGAGAATCCTGGAGGAAACCACCAGAACCAACAGAAATGGAAAGAATAGGGCTGAGGGGCAGGGGAAAGATTTTGCCTTCCATTTTATATCAATCTGCTTTGGCCAAGCCAGGCAGCATGGAACTCTGTAAATTATCACAGTCCCAACAGACGATGGTCCTTGTTAGATTCAGTCTCAGGTCTCAGGCAAGATTGAAGCCGGGGTACAGAACTCAGGAAATGTGAGATGGCAGAGGCTGAGTGATGGAGAGACAAGTGTTCTTAGATCCCAAAGGAGATAAAACAGGGTCCCTGCTGATTACAGCCTGCCCTGGGGTTGAGGGAGACACTTTCCTCTTGAGGGTGGTGAATGCCATGTTGGGTCAGAGGGACCCCATCCTGTCTTGTTGGGTTTCTCGCCAGAGGATTGCAATCTGCCGCACCCAGACATGCTGGCCTGTTTGGGCCCTTTTGAGACTGAGGTCCACAGTTAGCCTCGCATCTCTGCCCCCAAACTAACTTCAGTCTACACAGGAACTAAAAACAACGATAACAAACAAAGAACAACAGACAAAGAAAGGAACCAACAAACAAAAACCCATCAGGAATGTAAATCTGCACAATTATCCATTGTCACCAAGATGTGGGCTTCCCCAGGGCTGGCCTCCTGGTGACTACTGACCTGGCTGTCTTAGCCGCCGCAGAGGTTGTGAGAAATATTGTTTCCCAGGGCCCGCCTCTTAGTACTCTGAAATCAGCAGGTTTCAGTCGGAGACCGATATTCTGCATTTTTTACAAATCCCTAGGTAATTATGATGTGCAGCCGGGTTTGGGAATTCTTGATATAAAATAGTGTAGCCTTCAGGTGGCTGAAAACCAACCACGAAAGATAAACTGAAGTCAGAAATACAGCCTCTCCCAAATGGAGCAAATTCATCTCTGTTTCTAGTCCAGTCTGTACGTGTTGATTGTATGCATGGTGTGACTGAGGGGGGAAATGCTGATAATTGTGGAGATGAAGGGAAAGAGGGATTTGCCTCTGGACATCACACCTTAACGTTAAAATAACCAGATGGCTATACTTTGTTTTAACCACACAGGGAACTCCGGGTGGTACAAAAGGCTATAGCCTTGGGGATTTCGTTTACATCCTGATCTCAGGACCCAAGGCTCGGGTTATGATTCATTTGCTCTGGTTCTGGGGGCACAAAGACCAGTTGTAGTGAAATCAATATATATCCCTGATGTAGCTATGCATAATTAAAGCAACTATAACTATGTATAAGGTTTATATAAGTACAGATCTACGTTTACTAAGCATATTAAAATTTCTATTTAGACAATGTTCTAACATTAGCTGGGTACATGGCTCTTTGTCTAGAAGGGACAGGTTTCTTTTATTTTATTATTTATTTTTTATTTTTTATTTAAGAAAAAAATTTTTAATGTTTATTTACTTTTGAGACAGACAGAGAGACAGAGCATGAGCAAGGGAGGGCAGAGAGAGAGGGAGACACAGAATCCGAAGCAGGCTCCAGGCTCTGAGCTGTCAGCACAGAGCCCCATGCGGGGCTCAAACTCACAAACTGTGAGATCAGGCCCTGAGCTGAAGTCGGACACCACACCAACTGAGCCACCCAGGAGCCCCTAGAGGCAAAAAGCTTTCAATAGGATAGAGGATTCCTTTACATTAGTAAGTTCTATTTGTGCAATAAGAGCATTAAGATTAAAAATTTTTGTTACTGTTTATTTACTTTTAAAGAGAGAGAGAGAGTGAGAGTGCACACGTGAGCAGGGAAGGGACAGAGAGAGGGGGAGACCCAAAATCCAAAGCAGGCTCCAGGCTCTGAGCTGTCAGCACAGAGCCCGGCCCGGGGCTCGAACCCACAGACCACGAGATCATGACCTGAGCCGAAGTCAGGTGCTCAACCGACTGAGCCACCCAGGCGCCCCTAGAAGGGACAGTTTTAGAAGAGTTTCCCGCATATATTGAATTGTCCCTGATTCTGAGTCTTTATGATCGTTTTTGGTTAATTGAAGAATGACTGTATCTGTTAATGATTATCAGATCACACCCTGCTCAGAAAGGTGTGAAAATATCAGGTTGAGAAATGTACTCGATTGGAAAGAAAGAAAATTTTTAAAGTTTTAAATAAGTCGTAGATGGGACACTTCCAAGTTTTCTGCTCTTTCTCTCAGCTTCTTTCTTAAGAAGAGAATTTCACGGAGAAAGGGGTGCAGGAATTATTTCCTCAGCAACCTAAAGGCAAAACAGTATCAAAAGTCACTTCTCACACTGATGAGATAGTCAACAACTACGGGCTGTTGCAAGATGACCTTGATTCCAGGCAGTGGAGGAGGCGACGGCAGTTCACTGGAGGAAGTTTGGATTTGAATCTGACCGAAGGCTTTGGAGGGATCCAAGCCAAAGCTTTCGGACAATTTAAGAGACCAGCTTTCTCATCTTTGAGGTTAAGATAAGAATGATAATAAAGTTATTGACAACAATTTAAGATGCTTCGTGTTTTATTTAAACGCAGTACACTTTGGACTTTCTACTCTACCCTTTGATGAATGTCCTTAGCTGTTTTAATAAGCTGTTCTTTTAAGCTGTCTCAAAAGGAATTGCAGGTGGGTAGAAAAGAATGCTGATGTCTTGCCCAGCTGTGGCTACAGAATGAGATGATAAAACAATACCACCGGCCTGATGGCCACCCATCCTGGGTGAAGGCAAAATCCCCAAAAGGGAAGGCCAGCCTGTTGCAAGCTGGATTTGCAGTCCTGATCCTAGAGTCCTCTTAATAGAATGCCATTAGCGGCACCAGTGGGCTTCCTGCCCACTGAGAGCATGAAGAAAAGGGGAGATAAAACCTCTTTTTGCAAAGCGTTCCTTCTGCCCCCACTATGGATGCCACTGTCATTCATTGAACAAATAGCTATTGAGTGCCTACCATGCGGCAGGCATTGTGACAGACGTTAAGAAAGCAGCAATGAGTATGTCAGACAAAATGCCCAGCCTCATGGAATGTACCTTCAGTGAGGGAAGGAGTCACCTCTACTGGGACCCCCTGTTCGGGTCAGCTGCTCCAACTCTGGGTTTCTCCCAATACTCTCTGGGCCTCCGTTATGCCATTCTCACGCTGGGCATCTGTCTCCATAGGTCTGTGGGGCTTTGGGGAGGTGGAACTGAGAGACTAAGAGAAAAATTACCAGGTGTACTCACAACTACAAAGAAAAGACCCCCCCTCCCCCCCCTCCCCCCCCCCCATTCCCAGAACCAGCCAGGGCGTGCCCGGTTGTGGTCTGACCTAAAAGCGGGAACCAATCAAGTTCTGCTGAGTGGTTTGAAAAAAAGGCAGGAACCAATCAAGTTCTGCTGAGTGTTCAAATTTAAATGTCAACCAATAACAGCTCTGTAACCGCGAAAAATCCCTAACTTGTTTGTGCCTGTCTATAAAAGAAGCTGTAAGATCCTCGCTCGGGACCTCTTAGCGTCACCGGTAACGAGTGCGCGGAGGTCTGGGTTCGAACCTGCAATAACCGACCCTTGCCGCTTGGCTTTGACTCTGGACTCTGGTGGTTTGTTCTTGGGGGTCTTTCGAATTTGGGCATATCAGAACTTGCCTTTCGGTTTTTCCTGCCTCCTTAGTGCCTGGAATGGAGTAGATGTTCAGTAAATGCTCATTGATACATGAATGTTAAAGAAAATGGCTCTCTCCCCAGCATTCATTACTTTTATTCTTCCTCCTTCCTAACTAAACAAAACACAATTGCTCTTGTTGAGGGGAATCTATCCTCCTTCATATGGTCCTGTGTTGCCTTAATCCAAAATCGTCACGATACACAATGGATACCAGGAACTGGGTTAGGCAAGAAGCAGACCCTACAGTTAGACCGGACAGAGGAAGGAAAGGCAGGAAGCAGGGAGGACCGCGGCATTCCTCGTGGGGAAGTTGGTGACTCTTGTTAGAGGATGTTAGATATGCAGTCCAACTGTCTGTCTCCTGCCAGTCAGGACGCTAGCCTTGAGCTTACAGAGCCTGTGGTATTAGGGGAAATGCCAGGGGAAACACAGAATATTGGCGTCTCTTATTTTCTGAAGTCTTCAGTCAAGTTCTACATGAATGAGATCAGCTCAGACTAAAGGTCACCTATCTTAAAACAGAGAGGGGGAAAAAAAAAAAGCTTTGCTAAGAGAGGCACTTTCTGTCTGTCTACACTCTGAGATCTAAATTGATTGACTAGGAGTCCAATAACTTGAAGCCTTTCAGGGTTGAAAAAGCAGAATTCTCTACTCTTAGATAAAGTCAGTGGGCGCAGAGGCAAAGAGGCAGGAGATTGAGCAGGAGATAAGATTGAGCCAAACTATAATCCGGATCCCCAGCCTTCCCAGCACCTCCTGTTAAGCATTCTCCATGAGACAAAGGAGACACTCATGCTTATTGTGAAGATGCTAGCTGGGAAAAATCAGATTATGGGTGGTGTCTCCCCGCCAAGCTATTGTTCCAAACTGCTTCAAGGCAGGGGCCATTGAAGTGGGGGCTGGGGTGATGGACAGAACCCGGAGGCCAGATGGTGGGGGGGGGGGTGGGGGTGGGAATTCTCAGACTCCAGGACCATGACTAGACAAAATCTTTGCCCCGTGGAATTCACTGGGCACTAGCAGATTCCAAACCAAGCTAGTTTTTAAAAGAAATGTATTATTGGCTGCTTAACACGGAAGGCAATGCCCGGGCCCCCCAAACTCACACCCATAGGAAGTAGACCGTCAAGTTACTGTCGCCCCCCTGAAAGGGTCTTCTTCTCCATGCCCTCATCTGATTTGCTTTGAAGGACCCTGCATAATAGTGATTCTCTGAAAAGCAGGGTGGGGGACTGCCGACACGACCAGGTTCCTTCCTCAGCCGGGGCAGGATGGTCGTAATTTTTGTTCTGTGGGCTGGGAACCACCTGGTGTTGTCTCCCCTTCTTGTCGTGTCTGAACGAGGGGTTTGACGGCAGCTGTTGGGTTCCTTTTCCACCCCTGACTGTCGGGCTTGGGGCGCTAGGAACACACCTGTAAGGAAACAAAGGGTGGTTTTCAGGGGGTTCGCAGTCTAGTTTGGCAGCAGCCGTGCAAAGGGCCGTTGCCATACCTGCACACACAGCTCGAGAACCACAAGCTCGGCATGAGGGAGTGGGGTGGGAGGAGGGTGTCTATAACAAGCATCTTAAATTGAGATCTGAAGGATAGAACACAAGTTTGTCCGAATGGAAGCTGGGGGTGGGAGCCGGGATGGCATAGCCAGAAAGTACTCTTGGAAAACCCTCTCTGGCAGATGAGAATGGACTGGAGGAAGGCAAGAGGGGAGGGACACCAGAGGACAGTTGGGAGGCAGTTGACATAATCCAGCCCTGAAGGCCAGACTTTGGATTTTGTTCTTATCTGCCTTTGTTGGTGTATCCTGATGTCCTTGCTAAGCCCCTTAGGTCAGGGTTTGGGTCAGTACCAGGAACTGGAGCCTCAGGGAAAGTGAAAGCGGGTCTTCTGCAGATACCTAGTCCCCTTCTGTGTCACTTGTCCTTGAGCCTTCCTGCCCCTCTAGGAAAGCTCTCCAGCCAGAAGGTCACTGCCTCCTGCCTACGGAAGATGCATTCTGATAAGGACTTGAGTCCTGATAAGCCTTCTTCCTCACACCTCTGATGAAATAGCCCTGAAAAATTCCTTCTCATGGGTGCTTTCAGTACCCCACTACGTCCCAGATTAATAGTTCCACTAGCCAAAACTATAAGAAAACACGGTTTCCCTAGGGCCATTTTGTTCCTTGAATATCTCCTATCATTAGAACCCAAAGTTATTTAATTTGGGCTCCTGGGTCAACCACACTGTTTAGAAGGTGCTTTGGAGGCAGAGGCACTTCTCTGAGACCGTGATTTCCACTAAAAGGAAGTATATCCTTGAAAAACTGGCTATCCAGATAGCAGCAGAAGTTTCTACAAGACGGAATCTAATAGAAAATCCTGCTTGAAATATTTATAAAATCTGTTTTAAGGGCACTTACCAATCCACTAAGGAGTCCCTTTGCACAAATTCGTAATGTACGATTGCAAAGAGGCCTCTTTACTGGGACCCCAAGGTCTCACAAGAGGAGTTTGCTACAGACAGGAAAGAAAAGCATGAGATAAGAGGACCGCATATCCGCTCAAGTATTTGCATTTGGAGGTTTACATTAAAAAGAGAATCTTTTTGTACTGTCCTGATTGGGGATTTTCAATTAAAATGTGAGTCTCTCAGTTTTATTTTGGCCCAGAAGAACAGAGGATGGGGTGAGCTGGGGGTGGCCCTGAGCCCAGGAGGCTTACAGTGGACAAGCTGACCAGTGGAAGGGAGGGGGGATGCCTGTTTCCTGGAGTTTACAGGCTTGGTTTGTAAGAAAAGGGAGTGGGCAGCTCTTGGAGAGGGGCCCCTCCAGGGAGGGACGAGGGGTTCCCCTCACACTGTCTCTTTTTGGACACATGTCCACCTGTTGGATTATGTCCACCAACAGATTGAGGGGTGGGGAGTAAAGCAGTCAAGGGGGAGATGGTGGGATAATAAAGAAGGCAACTGTGGGGAGAGCCCTGGACTTTCACACAAGTGGAAAGCCTTTTTCGTGCTCCTTCAATGGCTGATATTTTGGAGTGCCCACTCTGTGCAAGTCACTGGATAAAGTGTCTCAATTGCATTATTTCATGTATATTTATTCCTACCCCCCCCACCCTCACCAACAAACCTATGAGGTAGACACTCTATTTTTATCCCCATTTTGCAGCTCAGACAACTGAGGCTCATGGAGATTGAGAAGTTCACAAAAAGTAAGAGAGCTGGCAATATGTAGGGCCAAAATTGCAATGGACATCTGTCTCATTTCAAAACCTAGGCTCTAAGCTACTTTGGAGACAGTATCCCCTCCAAAAAAGAATAAGATCATCTTGTCTTACAGCTCAGTGCACCCTACTCCCAATGCTAGGAGACCAACGTGGAAACCCTTTGCTTGGCCAGTCAGTGAACTTGGGGTCACATTACAGGGAGGGTTTCCCTAGACAAGTGTCTAGTGACTGACTGATGAGATAGTACATTCTAGAGGGAACTGGAAGGACATGGAGTACTTGGTTCTCTGCTTCTCTCTCTCTCTTCTCTGCTCTCCTCTCTCTTCTCTTCTTTCTCTCTGCTTCTCCTTCTCTCCCTCCCTTCCAGAAAATCTATTCATTTACCTGCCACCAGGAAAATGGCCTGCTAGGTAGAAGTAGGTATCATTAGCTAGTAGACAAACAAATAGAAAATATCCTTCCTGAGCATTGATTGCACTGAGCACTGAGGGAAGAAACAAAAGAGAAGAAATAGAAGCCCTCAAGAACTTTGCTGCCTGATTGGAGAGACAAGATAAACCTACAGGGTGAGCTATCCAAGGGACTTTCAAAGCAATAAACATGAGCCATTCCAACCAATGCAAAGGAAACACAGGAAAACACAGGAAGAACATAGCACAAGAACAAGTGTGTTTGTGGTGGGGGAAAGAGGCAAAAGGCCAAGGGGCATGCCTGGAGAAGATCCCTCACAGGATAGCTGCTTGGAAAAGGCAAGCCAGAACAGAGGAAGGAGAACCTTTCAGGAAAGTCTAAAGGTAACTATGCTCCATGAGACTGTTCTCTTGTCCCTGGACCACACAGCAGGTGGGTGGGGAGGGGGGCACTTAAAAGGTTCCAATTTGGCAACCTAAGGAGGATGTCTACCTCCAGACTCATCAACCTCTCAGTCCTTGGCTGGCTTGACCCCTTTGTTCTCCATGTCTCTCAACACCATGGTTTTGCAGACCAAAACCTGTGGCTCCTTGGAGTTCTGCACAATTTGCACAGACTATGTATTGCCAATGTTCCCTCTGCCACCCCCACCCCTGAACACACATCTTTTGGATTGTAATCCGAGGATTCTTGAAGCATTCAAAACTCAAGAAGTTAAATCTATAAAAATATTTGAGGGAAAGGCTAGCTATCATCAGCTCACAGAACTTCATATTAGCAGGCAGCCACCTACACTTTCTGTGCAGGAAGTTCATCCCATTGACTTTCTCCTTTGAAGGAAAATGCCTAAATGAAAGCCCCAACCCCCTTTTTCCTGTAGGGCTAATAGTCAGGCTCTTGGTTTCTAGGGAGTTCTGCCCTGGTGGTCACAAGAGGGGCCCTTGTATGTTTATTAATAGACATTCAGTTTGGAGACCACCTCACCCAATGTTTCTCAAAGGGTGTTCTCCAGACGATCTGCACCCAAATGAGGTTGGTTTAAAATGCAGACTCCTGGAACTTGCTACAGAAATATGGCAATAGAACCCCTGGGATCTGAGACATGAAGCAGCTTTTAAAAAATTCTCATTTTCAGAGGAATTTGAGAACCTTTGATCGAGTCCACAACTTGCAAAAGAGGAAACCAAAACTCAGGGAAGTTAGGTTCTTGCCTTACACAGCCCATCATTACCTACACCCAATAAACACAATCCTGGCCTTCACAGAATGGAAATGCATTGAACCGTGGAATCATGGTAGCCCAGTGTGAGAACGGAGACCTTCAAGGGCCCTAGAGGGAGGAGACATAGAAGACTGAAAACTACTTCACGGCTGTGTAGTTGGAGCCTGCAACTTCCATCCAGCAGGCGGGTCCTGTGACAATGCCACCAGAGCTAGTCCTGGAGCTGAGGGTGGAGGGTGCTGAGGAAGCACTGAACATGAAAGGGAGGGAAGTAAAGGAAGGGACCTTGGGGGGACCCAGAGATTGATCATTCCTCCATTCCAGCCCAGCCCTCAGCCACCTGTGCAGAGGGTTGACCCAGGTCCGCCTCTAAAATCCAGACAGAGGGAGGAGATGAGCTTCAAGTTAGTGGGGGAGCCCTCCTCGGACTGTTGCCAGGAGCCTGCCAGAGGAAGATGGACATTCAATGAAGAGTCCTCAACACACAATGCAGCAGTTCTATGAAGTATACCTAGATTCACCTGCAAGACGATGAATCTCACTGCCATCCCCTTCTCTCCAGCCTTCCTATTTTCTCTCTCTCTCTCTTCCCCCAAAAAAATGAGAAAAAAAAAAAAAAGAACATTAGTTAGAGGGAAGATAGACCACAGTGCTGGAAAAATTCCCAGCTTTCTGAAAGTGTGTTTTCTCTAACAGGCCGGGGAGGCTCACTACAGAGCAGGTGGTGATTGTGGTGTGGTGCCTGGATCACTGTGTGTGTGAAATGCAAAGGCAAGGGGCTGCCGAGAAAACCCCACTTGCTTCACAGTTATGCCAGGGCTAAATCCTGAATCAATAGACAACACACACATGCCTTCAGAAAAGGGAGACAGGGACAGAAAGATGGTGAGTTTGGGGGAGCTTGTTTATTGATTGATTGATTTTTTTAACATTTATTTATTTTTGAGAGACAGAGAGACAGAACATGAACAGGGGAGCAGTAGAGAGAGAGGGAGACGCAGAATCCGAAGTAGGCTCCAGGCTCCAGGCTCCGAGCTGTCAGCACAGAGCCTGACATGGGGTTCGAACCCACAAACCATGAGATCATGACCTGAGCTGAAGTTGGATGCTTAACCGACTGAGCCACCCTGGTGCCCCGAGATTTATTTATTTAAGTTTAATTACTTATTTGAGAGAGACAGAGACAGTGTGAGTGGGATAGGGGCAGAGAGTGATAGGGAGCAAGGGAGAATCCTAAGCAAGATTCCCGCTACCAGCACAGAGCCCAGTGCGGCGCTCAACCTCACAAAACCCTGAGATCTTGACCGGAGCTGGAACCAAAAGTCGGATGCTTAACCAACCCAGCCACCCAGGCACCCCTGTGGGAGTTTAATCTAAGGAGTACTTAGGATAGTTCTCTGAGGAGAAGGGCAACATCATAGTGAGTCCATCTTTACCCATCAGGTCTGGCAACTTGCCCATTTTTCAGAAAGTTTTGGGAAATACAAGCAGCTAAGTTATTCCCCCCCAGCTTGCTCCTTATCTGGGAGAGGTCTAAAAGCAAATTGATTTACCTCTGGGCGTGTTAGAAGCTCAACCCAGGAGGTTCCCAGCTGTAGAGACCGAAAGATCAGAGAATCTCTAGAGAGAGTGCAAGGAGGGTGGGGACTAAGGAAGAAGTTCAATCAGGCCAATAAAACAAAGTAAGTGATATGATGATATTTATGACACCAGGGAGTTTGAGGACTGTCTCAGGTAGTGTATAGCCAGAACTACTAGAGGTGGCCTTGAACTGAGATTGGGGAAGAGGGAACTGAGCTATTGAATGTAGGCAGAGGGAGAGCTACCTCCTCTCTGTGTCTTCCATATTACATAAGGTGTCTTCCAAAAGGATGGGAACTGGCAAAACATTTCTTAGAAGCAACAAGAGCTTGCTTTTCCTGGGAGAAGCTGTAGAAAGGAGGAAGCTAATTAAATGAAAATTGAGGAAGCTTGGGGCCACACGCAGGCTGGGAGTACCCTGGGAGTGGTCATCAATCATCATAAACTGGCATTTACTCGGCATCTTCCTCTCAAGGGCCTGCCTTACAGGCACTGGGTGCAATTGCTTCCCGGAGACTCCCTTGGAACCTGAGCAGGAGTGAATTAGGGAGTCAGAACCCAAGATTGCAGATATCTCCAGTATAGGGTGAACCAACTCAAAGACATCTATCTCTCTGTGAGAATTAACGCCCGATGGGTTTATCATTTCCTTGCCAATAATCATGGCTGTAGTAGGGATTTTCTTAGCCGTTCATAGATGCTTGGTCGCTCCTGCTAATTGTCAAGTCCTTGAGGCCAGAGAACCTCTAGCACATTTCTGTCTCCACATATCTCCATTTATCTACCACCTACCACTGTGTGGCATATTTCCCTACGGTTTTCACCTGCTACAAACGCAGAGGAAAACAGTTTTCAATCCCTAACTTTGATGAGTTTATGGTATTATATATCCGTTCATATATGTGGTACCACACATAATTCAATGAAGTGCCATTTGTGTAGGAAAAGGCATGGGCACCATAGATTCTCAGCACAGATGAGGGGGTGAGGTGTGGCCAGCAAGAACTCAGACCCTAGAATGATATAAACTTGGGCATAAGACCCAGCTTTCCCCTTTACTGGCAATGGGACTTTCTGGGAGTTATTTAAACCTGTCTATAATAGTGGACTACTAGAAAGTGTCTCAGAGATAAGTTGAAAATTTAAAAATATACTGCATATTATGTGTTCATTATGAGGGCTACCAGAGGTAAATGCTCAAAATTAATAGGAAAAGAAAAAAAAAAAAGAGGGGGGACGTTCATGACACGATGCCAAGTTCAGACATTCAGTTCTCCTGGTCCTCCACACAAAACGATTTAACAAACAACTATTTCCTCAGGGCATTTTCAAATTCCCTGGGTGAAGTCCACCTGGGTGAGTGATCAGGAATCTAAAAAGGTCAAGGTTGCCAGGAGCTTGCTTTTGAACTACACCGACCTCGGTTTCCAACTCAGGAGTTCTCTCTCAGCTGGAACCACAAAGGAGCTTCAGCTACCACACGTTCCCTCGGATGAGTGCGCCAAAGCTTTGTGGCCTCCAAAGAAGGTCTGCAAAAAAGGCTCTGGAAATGCATGGGTGTCTTCCAGAGGGTAATGTTCTAAGCCGATCTCACTTCTCTGGACTTTTTCTTGATGGAGAGGGCTGGCAAATGGTTGGAACGAGGGGACTAGAGTGAGCAGCTGTGGACCAAGATGGGAGACACCCCCTCATCTCCCTCTCCTCCAACATGGCCTCCAACTCAGAGATGGTGCTTGAGCCAGCCATTGTGTGGTCTCAGTGCAAATGAAAGGCGAAGAAATGCCTTATGTCTCCTCACCTCCCTCGGAGGCTACACACCTTCTCTCACCTGGTGACCGATGTCCCACGATGAGGAACTCTACTGACAAATTTGCCAAGTAAAATGTTTACATCACTGGAACATCCAAATGCTCTGTTCCCAATGTGCCATCAACCTGCTCATAAAGCAAGGCAGACAAGCAGGGGATGGCAGTATACAAAAGCTGTGTTCAATAATTATTTATTTTTTTAGTTTACCAGATGCTTCTACGGTATTGACGACATGCCAGACACTGTTCTGCATAATGTCTTACATTTGGAACAGCATTTTGTTTTAAAGTTTGAGGAGGACTTTTATATGCATCACCTCATTTGATCCTCATCATAAGCCTGAAAGGTAGGGCTTTCTCTCTCTCTCTCTCTCTCTCTCTCTCTCTCTCTCTCTTTTTAACTCTTACAGATTTTTTAAAAACTAAGTTTCAAGAAAATGAAGTTATTCACTCGAGACCATTCAGCTTGTAGTGAAGGCAGGACTCATGCCTGATTGTCTGATTCCAAAGCCTGTGCTCTTTCCACCGCACGAGTAAAAGAAAAGAAAGTTTCCTGTCCTCAAACTGCTTGTAAGAAAGTGGAAAAAAGACTGAAGTGTGTTATGCTGATAGCGTTTTAATCCAGAGTAACAGATAAGCAGACTATATGAGGGGATGTAGAAGCAAGGAATAAATACAGGATTTCCCAAGGTGGGGGGGTTGGTGGGAAAATGAGTCAAGGCCGTTTTTTAATACAGAGGACAGAAACCGAGCCGAAACCAGCTTCAGGCAACCAACCAGCCCGAATTTGTCTTCATGCACAATAGAACCCAATGACTTGAGCAATCTCTTCGGGACTTGGCTCCCTCGGTCCCTACTTGGCCTTGCGTTCCTCCTGGTCAGTTTTATTCCCAGGCAGGCATCTCCCAGCGGTGGCCCCACAGGTCCGTGCTTACATTCTCCAGATTGAGAAATCGCCACAGAAAAGAGTCTCTTCCCAGATAACTCCAGCAGAAGACCTGGGAATGCATTTCACCCTGCTGGTTTTGGTCACACGTTCTTTTCGGAACCAATCTCTGTTGTCAAGGGGATACACTGCTTGGAATGCCCAGCTCTGATCCTGCGTTCACCAATAGACCCAAAGGATGAGGTCACTCCCACCTGAATCACATGATCTGAGGGGCTCGAGACTGGGGGAAATTGGGGTATTATGACTCAGGCAAAAATTAACCCAGAGGCTGAGTTGGGGGCAGGTCCTGGAGGCATTCTTAGGTAGGCGTTTTACTGGTGAAAGGGATATAGCATGGGGCAGTGGAGAAGCCCCGGGAGGGGCAGCCACAAAGTCCTTGTTCTAATTCCAGCTCTTGATGTGACTACTGATGTGACTTTGAACAAGTCATTGAGCCTCTCTGGGTCTTAGTTCCTCAAATGTAACGGGGAATAATAATTTAAATAATAGTAATAACAAAACCCTCTGGGTAGCCGTGAGGATCATGATATGATCCAATTGGGTGAGATCACAGACATGAAAGCCTTTTGAAATGCTAAGTGAAAGAGATTTATAAATATCAGAGTGTGTTTGAGGCAAGGGGCTACCATCAGCAGAGACAGGAGACAGGAGTAAGTAGGGTGCGTAAGGAGAATGGTAACTAGATTGGACTGCCAGGTCAGAAAAACCAGGGCCATGAATGCACAGTCTTACATACAGCAACTCCACACACATCAGCTTGGTCTGAAACTTGGTCTCAGAAAGTTGGTCTTATTTTCCCTCTTTGAATGGTATTGGAAAGAGGGTTTTTTGTTTTGTTTTGTTTTGTTTTGTTTTGTTTTTTATGGCTGTAAGTTAGTGCCTGGAAAGGAGCTCCAGGTAGTTCTAGTTAAGGAGGACTTGCCCACGCAAGGCCAGGTTTCCCAGGTAGGGGAAGGAAGCTGGCTCTGCCCATGGCCAGTGTTTGGTTTCTGGGAGGCCCTTTCCCCTCCCCACCACCAAAGAAATCACAGCAACAGGTGGGGAATGGAGAGTTCGGGAGGCCTGGGCCAAGGTCCTTAGAGGGTGAGAAGGGGGTGGGGTGAGGAGGATTAGAAAGTAGCAGGTGGGAAGGAAAACGCATTTTTCTAACTGTGTACATTGTGGAAAGAGCCTTAACCTGGAGACCTCGAGAAATGGATTTCTCATCACAGTTAGGGGTTTGGTCTGTTCCACCTCCAACATCCTGAGGATAAATAAAGAACAATGGAGAGCAGTGCTCGACCAACAAATAGGGAAGGTAGAGGCCAGGGAGTTGTGTCCCTGGCCTCGCTTGAGGATTCCTGACCCCAGTGATCCCAGGTTGACTCAAAGAAGATTACAGAGCAAAATAAGAATGAAGACAAAGAACTACTTACTTGCTTGGAGCACTTAACAATTCACAGAGAAATTTCAAATAATTTACCTTATTCAATTTTCCCTATGATGCAGGCAGACAGGTTTTATTACAGAAGCAGTTCAGAAAGGTTACGTCATTTGGTCAAGATTCCAACTGCTGACACATGGGAAAGCCATGATCAGAGTCAACTTCTTCTAACTCCCAAGTTCAGTGCTCCTTAGCTATGGGGTCTGAAACCTTGTAAGGCTAGCACTGTCTGCCAGCCTGGCTATCCGTGCCCCGGAAAGCCTTTTCGGGTTCTTCTGGTTCTACTTGCGGGGCCTCTGGAGTGGTTAACAGGGGGCAGGGTAAGAAGTCTGAAGGTGAGTGCTATGATCTTGGACCTGCCGGATCCGAAATTGCTCAAGTGACTTGCTCCGGGTTTTAGCTTTGTCACCTGCACCAGGGAGGTGGCATTACCTGCCCAACCCACCCCCTCCCACAGGCAGCGATGCCTCAGTAGTGGGGTGTTGCAAGTGCCTTGAAGAGTTCCCTGTGCTGTTCACGGGTGAGAGAGGCTTCCCAGTTTCTGTTATTCTCACTCTTCTCCCCTTAACTGTGGATGCCCCCCAAAGCCCCAAGCCAAGGGAGGGGTCTGTGTCAGTCTATGATCTGGGCTGCTGCGAGCTCGCTCTTCGCTCAGAAGCCCTCTCGGGCAGCCTGTTTTCACTGACTCCATCCTGGGCAAGTTGCCCAGGGGCCCATTTTGCTGGAAGGATGAGCCAGTGGGGGGAAGAGCAGCTCCACAGGTGAGCAAAAGAGACAGCCAGCTCCGAGCCTTTAAAATGTAAAATGTTCTCTTGGGAGTGTGCAAAGACCTGATTTGTGAAAGATCAAAGTCAGAAGTACCGCTCCTTCAGAATCAAAGCCTCCTTGCTCTCAAGAACAGACAGCAAATGTTCCCCCAGCAAGAAGAGCCAAGCATAACAATGGAGAGTGAGTGGCTGCCTCCCTCCCCCAGGCTGGGATGGGGGGCCTGGCTGTGTTTGCAAACATCTGCACCTGGGCTGCACCTGCCAGGCGAGGACTGACCTGGAAGCAGCGGAGTGCACCTGCTTTTCTGATTTCCCCTCGTTTGTGGTGGGGATGGTCCCACTGAATCATGCACATCCCTTCTTCCCTCCTGCTTGTCGCTTGTCGGTTGGCTGAGGGACAGGGCCAGGAAAGCGGCTTCCAGTTCCAGTGCTCCTACTCACTCCCTCTGTGACCTTGAGCAGGTCCCTAGCTTAGCCAGGCTCACTCAACAGTATTGCGGATTCAAACCTTTGGTACTATTCACTCTCAGGAAGCTGTGGGGCTCAATCAGGATGGGGCCCCGCTCAGCAGTTTGGAATGCGAAATTCATGTGTAACTGTTGGCAGCTTTGACTGAAAAGCACAGAGGAGGGAGAAAATCTGAGCGTTCCACAACCTTCAGCTCCAGCCAGATTTTTTTTTGTATTCATTAAGAAAATTGAGGCTAGCAAGGGTGATGGCCCTCAACTTTACAACCCCAATCCCTACCTATACAGGGATCTTTAAGCACACCCATCCTAGTATCAAAGGATGGGGAGTCAGTCCCTCTTCTTCAAGTCTTACCGGGATGATCTTGATTCCACCCCCACCCATATCTTCAGGACCTTGTTCCACTGGCCATTTCCAACCTCTTTCTCTATGAGCAAGGCTTCCTTTCAGTCCATGCACATGCTCAATATATCTCATCCTATAAAATAATCAACAAAAACTCTCCATGCAAAGAAAAACATCTCCATACAAAGATGCCCACAACCCACTCTCTTTCCTCCCTTTCTCATCCACTTCATGAAAGATTTGTCTAGACTCCGAGCCTCTCTTTCTATAGCTCCCTCTCCTTCTCATAGTAATTTCAGTCTGCTGGCAGCCTTCACTACTCTACTGAAAGGACTCTTGCCAAAGTCATTAGAAAATATCAAGTGCCAAATTCAAATCTTGATCATACCTCTTCACCGAAATAACACACTTAAAATGCCATTTTTCTTCAAATTTTAGATTACCTTAGCTTCTGTGATTGCATACCCCTTTGGTCTTCATCATATCCCTCTGATTTATTGCTCCTTCATTTCCTGAGTGGGGACCTCTTCTTCTGTTCCCCCCCTGTGAAATACAGGCGTTCTAGCGTTTTATCCTAGACTCTTGTCTTCTGACCTCATCCAGTCTGAATGTTTCAACTACCACATGTAAACGAGTAACTCTCAGATCAATATTTACAGCCCCAAACTTTCTCCTCAGCTTCACACTTGTATAGTTGGGCTACATTTTTTTTTACCCAGATGGACCACTCAACCTATCCAATTGTGAACTCATCATTTCTCATCTGCAAACAGCATTACTTTGACCATTTCCAATCTCAGTTGCTGGCGTTTCCATCCACCCTGTGACCATACTACCAGAAATTTGAGAATCCCTGTCCCTCCACTCAAATGCCATCAAACTTGAAGTCCTGTCTGTTGCACCTTCTTTAAAAACTCTCAAATCTGCCCCATCCTCTCTATTTTTCCCATCAATATGAAACATTCTCCCAACTGATCCCCCTGCCTCTAATCTTATCCCTCTCAAATCCATCCTCTAGAGAGCCACCAAATTAAAAAAAAAAAAAAAAAAAAGTCCATTTAAATGTCGATCTGACCATGGCACTTCCTGGGTTGAAGCCTTTTTTTTTTTTTTTTTTTTTTTATCTTATCATAACCCCACCCTGGTTCCTATGGACCTCCAAGACCATTCTCTTGCATACAACCTCAGTCTCATTTTCTAGTTTTCTGTCTTGCATTTCTAGGGGTCTTTGTTCCTTCTAACTTCTCTACCCAGAATATTCCCATCATGATGTTAGAACCTGGATATCAACAGTGCGAGAGAGAGTTTGGGGTTAGGTTATGCTAGGAAAACTCAAGAGCCCGCCCAAGTTCCAAGTTATATACTTCTTTCTCTTCTGTCTTTGTTTACTTCTTTAAAATATAAAAACATAGAATTTTCATTTTCCAAGATGCAATATTTTTTTTATCCCATGAGCACCCAGCTCTGTGGCACGGAGGAAAGACTCTCCATAATAACTCTTCCTTGGGAAGACCATCTATATAAGGAATCAGTCAACTTATATATGCTGGACTGAGTGGGGCAGGTCTCCAAATTCACAATCCTTCTTCTAAAGGGAACCCTACTAAAAACTCACCAGTGACTATAAGCCAGTCTCTGTATGATGGGACAAAACAACTTAAATAGAGTTGCCTGCCCTTCCTCTGGCTTGGCCCATTCATTGTTTTTCCTCTCCTACCTTTTAAGGCCAAGATGGGGCAAGGATGAGGGATGGAGTTTGGGGTAAAAATCCCAAGAGGAGCTCTTGTAAATGAGGAAGTGAATGAGAGAGAAAAAAAGAGGAAGTGGGGATAAATTGGCATGGTCAATGTATTTATTCATTAATTTAACAAAAACATTATTGTGCATTTAGTATGTATCAGTCATTAACTCAGAGGCTGGGGACATAATAGTGAATGAGAAAGACAAAGGTTTGAAAATACAAGTAGAAAACTTGAGTTATTTTTAAAGACTTTTGCTTGTTGATGATTTGTTTTTAAACAACAATAACCCAATGGGACTTGACCACATGGTCCATAGTTATAAAATTATAATCTGGGGAAATGTTATCTAGAATTCTAGACTTAGGGTACCATAACCACCTGTACCCAGCATTAGAATGATTATCCTAAGTTGGTGCTAAGAATATTTGAATCCCTAGACGCTGAATGTATGGATAAAAAAAGTAAATGTGGGCCCAGTTATGAGCCATGATGACTTTTAAGAAAATCATAGGCACCTTGAAAAGACCATGGTAAGATTAAAATTACAATTTAGGGGAGAATACCGTTAGGTAGAGAACTTTTCATTAAAAAAAAAAAACTAGACTTATATATCATATTAAGTTTATAAACCTAAGAGAGGGAAAAAGTAAAACCTCCCTAAGAAATAAGGGTCAGAACTAATTTTTATCTGGACCCTACAAATACTCAATTTCTTTTTTTTTTTTTTAACATTTATTTGTTTATTTTGAGAGAGAGAGTGGCAGTGAGCAGGAGAGGGGCAGAGAGAGAGATTCCCAAGCAGGCTCTGCACTGTCAGCAGAGGCTCGAACTCAAGAACCATGAGATCATGAACCTGAGTCCAAACCAAGGGTCAGATGCTTAACCAACTGAGTCACCCAGGTGCCCCACAAATATTCAATTTCTTAGTTGAGTCCTTCCAGTTTGAAAGAGGATATTGGTGCCAGGTACTCTCAGGCCAGTTCAAGGCATTCTTTTTACTCCCCTGGTTGCCACTAGACCCTGTGCCTTGGACGCTAGTCTGGGTCAGCCAAACATTCAGTCTGTGGAAGGACCAATGCAGACAAAACACATTATCTTCCGTCAGATCCTAGAGAAACCTGCTAGAATGTGGTGCCAGCTACAGGTGGCAAGCACCTCCACAGAAGCTACACAGGGATGGACAAACTGTGGGCAGAGGGAGAGAGAGAGAGAGAGTTATGCATGAGAGAGCCTCCAGGGCTTCAACACTAAGAATTTTTCATGGGCCCAAAGCCATGAAAGACTAAAGTTTCCATGTGGTTCTGATTTAGAAGCTCTCACGCAGGGGTGACAGCAACTGGGATTCATATGCTAGATTCATAACCATGGATCAGCGGCCCAGTGAGATGCCCTGCGCTGTTACTCCTGATTAGAAAAAATGCCTCAACTCCCCATCTGCCAGGGGACTGTAGAATAAGGCAAGTCAAGTTTTCTCCGGGAAACACACAATCAGACACTGTGTGCCTAAACCACCCTGGATTTTAAACAGCACTGGATTTCATTGCTTGTCTAGAAGCCACTTAGATTTTCACTGTTGGTAGATCTCATCAGTGTTGAAGAGGAAAGAGAGGTGAATCTGTCAGCCACCTGAGAACAAGACAGACTAGCAATGCTCACACTAGAAAAACTTCAGTGGATGTTAGAAGCTGGAAGTGATGAGGGTTTGGCTTTAGAATTTGATGACATATCCCTGGCAGGTGTGGGTTCTGAGCATGAAATAGGCATGTTCCCCAGTCAAGGTCAGGCACTCTTACAAGCACTATCTATAGAAATTCCGACCAGGGTGTCTGCCCCATGACCAGACCTAGATGCGCAAGAGGAGGGTAAGACTCTTAGTACAAAGACATCTCCCTATGTCACGAGGTTTCAATATGTGCTGGAGAAACAGCTCCCTCTTCCTGGCTATTAGAGAAGCCCTCTACCTTTAGTGTGAAGTAGGTTTATTTTCCCTTTCACCAAGTTTCTCTCTTTCTAATGCATCTTTCATATTGCTGTTGAAGTGATCTTTCTAAAATATATGTTTAATTGTATATTCTTCTCTCAAGCCTTTTTTTTTTAATGTTTATTTTCGAGAGAGACAGAGAGCGAGTGTCAGAGGGGCAGAGATAGAGGGAGACAGAGGACCCGAAGCAGGCTCTGTGCTGACAGCAGCAGATGCGGGGCTCAAACCCACAAACCATGAGATCATGACCTGAGCCGAAGTCGGACGCTTAACCAACTGAGTAACCCAGGCTCCCCTCTTGTCTCACGCCTTTCAATGGCTTCTTAACTTTCTCACTCAACTGAATCTACACTATCCTTTGTGATCTGGCTCCTGTCTTCTTCTCTAGCTTCCTTTCCAATTCTCTTAAGGCTCTATTGAAACACGTGTCATTCTCTGAACAGAACATGCAGAATTGGGGCCTCCATACCTTTGTGCATGCTGTTCTCTTTTTCTAGAATAACTTTCTCTTTCTTAATGCAAAAATCAGCTTAAGCATCCCTTTTCACTCTCCAGGTTGGTGAGTGCTCTATGCCTCCAATGCTCTAAGCTCCCTCCCCTTAGCACTGGTCACATGTGGCCCTACTTCTGTCTCCTAGAGTCCTTAGAGTCCTTGGGAGAGTACCAATCGTTCGTCTTCGTGCCTCCAGTGCTCAGGATGGTGCCTGTCATGTAGTAGGCACTACAAATGTCTCATAGCAGTTTTGTCTGAGGAATGGAGATGAAAGAAAGGAGCTGCATGTGCGGAGTTGTCTTCCTGTGGGAGAAGGAAGGTAGGAAGGCATCAAAATACTTTGCAACAACTTAAAGTTGTGGTGAGGGCTGAGCTCTAATTCAGCAATGGACAGATGGTCACAGTCCTCTGCCCCGTTGGCCTTTAGGTCCCCTAGGTCAGCTGTTCACACCACTCAAAGTCACCTCCCCATTGCCCAGTCTCCCGTTGTATTTGGCCCTTTTGGATGAGGGCTTTGGATTTGACCTGTTTGGAGCTGCTTTCTAAACACTGGAACCTTGTCACTTCTTCTCCAACTTTTCTGTACCTCCCACCCCGCCCCCCCCCCCCCCCCGTACACCTGTTCGTTTCTCTGTGATCAAGTTTTAAAATGCATCAGTAAAATATCCCCCAACCAGAGCTGATCCTTCTGCTAATACAAAGTGGCAGCTTTTAAATAGGGTAGCCTTCAATTGTCACTTTCAATCACAGGCTCTGCTGAGGGGGACTTAGAAAGACTTAATCGTCTTAAGAAAACAAACAGAAGCCCTCTGCCATGGAACAGCATGCCGGCAGATAGACAGATAGGAGAGAGGACAGACACTGGCAGGCCCAAGATCCTTCCTGGGATCCACCAGGGTTGCTCCAGCAGGCACAGACCAGGTCCCTGCGAGTGAAACTGACAACTCGACATGTCCCTTATCCTTTCCAATTAGCATCCAGCTCCCGTTCTTTCCCTCTTGCTGTCTGCCTCCCTCTGTGCATCTGGCCCTTATAAAGAAACAAGGTCTGTGCTGTTATTCCCCACCCAACCCTCCCTCTTCATCTGAGCTGACCCCAGATCATTAAAACTTAGAATGTGATAGCTGAAAATAGACTAGTCCATGAGAAATCCAGTCCAGCATCCTCATTGTACGGGTGTTAGGAAGCTCAGCCAGTGACAGCCATGTGTAAATGGTCACATAGGCTAGAGTGAACCCAGATATCCTTCCAATTCCTAGCCCAGTTCTCTTCTGCTACAGTAGTTCTTCTCAATGGGCTACACATTCAATCACCTGGGGATCTTCAAACAAACAAAACTTTGCCAATATCCCTACAGAATTCTCATTTCATTGGACTTTGGGGGATGCAGGCATCAGTATATTTTAGGAACTCCCTATATGATGGTCATGTGGAGCTAGAGTTCAGGATCACTGTATTGCATGCTCCTTCTCAGCCTCTTTCCCAGCTTCTGTTCAAATTCATTTAGTCTATGTTTGGGGTGGGGTTGGGAAGGGTAATTAGGAAGAGGAAGGCTGGGTTGCTGTATATTGGGAGGCAGAAAAGAACTCAGGTAAGAACCTCTGTGGGCCAGGCCAGAGACCCCCAACTGGTGATTGCTCAATACCTTCTGAAGGAGGGATTTTCCCTTTTGTTCAAACCCATGCTATCAACCATTTTTACTAACTATGGAGCCAGGTACTAAGTGTCATTAGTTTGTATGGGTTGTGTTTTAAAAACAGACAAAGGGGACTGGCTCTTGATTTCTGGGAAAACAGATAACAGAAAAACATATGCAAAAAACTTAAAGCCTCTACAAAGAAACATGCCTCCAGAACCTTGCATACACACAGCCAGCTCTGGACTATGAACACAGTCATTCCAGCGGCCTTAAGTTATTGGTCTCTTAGAGCAAGGGTGTCCTGCTCACAATAGGCACTCCATAAATATTTGATGTGTGGACTGAAACACTGAGTCTGAAGGTGAGGAAGGCACCAGAGATCAAAATGGCCCCAGAGGACAAGGAAGTAATGAATAAGCCATCTGCAAGGTCACTCTGGAGGGCAGCTGGGCATGTGTCCTAAAGCTGACTTCCCACACCTGGTTGATGACAAGACTCAACTGAGGATTGAAAAAATATAGATTTTTGGTCTCGCCTAGACCTACAGAATCAGTCTCCAAGAGTGGTGCCTAGGAATCTACATTATTTTATAAGCACCCTGGACAATTCTGATGACCAGTCAGGTTTGGTCATTTCTGCTTGAGGGAATCTTAAACCTGAACTTGATTCACCACGTGGTGAAGCAATTTAAAGTTCTACTTGGGATCACCCTGACTTAACTGATTTCAGTCATGACGTCACAACTTGCTAGCTATCCCCTTTGAGTAAGTCACCCCACCTCTCTGAGCCTGCCCCGTCATTTGTAACATCCACAAAGGACAGCAGTCGTGTGGGTAAAATGTTTAGCAAGATCCCAGGCAAAAAGCAAGCCCTCAATAACTGGAAGCTGTTAGGATTTCAGCATCCTTTCTATGCTAAAGAAGAGAGAGGAGTAGCCAAGTGTCAGAGGCCTCACACCTACGGAGTGGGAGGCTGGCTGCTTCCCTCTCCAGCCCTGGTCAGTTCAGGCTGAATAACTGGGTGCTGGGAAAGGAAGTGAGGACTTCCATTTTATGCCACGTTGCCCAGTGTCTAAGGGGCGAGGTAAAAGGCTGCAATGTTTGTGTTCTTAGAACTCACTGGCCTCTATTCCTACGTCCTTCATTGTGTGGCTGGCAAGACCTAGAACCTAGAATCTCTTTGGGTTCCAGTATTCTCTTTGCGAAATGGGGATGATAACATCCAAAGTCCCGCCAGCCTCACTGAGAGCCTGGGAAGATCAAAACACACTGAATCACAGTCTACCCCGTTCGAGCTGGTAGTTAGCGCATGTTTGTGACGATCAGGTGCCACGCTAAGTGGCTTACGTGCACTATCTCGTCTGACCATCATAAGGGCATTAGAGGTAAGTTTTATCTTATACCCACTTTGCAGTTAGAAAAGGAAGGCTTGATGAAGACTAGTGACGCTAAGTCTCACAGCTGGTAGAAGGTGGAGTGAGCAACCAAACTCAGGCCGGTAGGACTTCCAAGTATAAAGTCATATCCATGACAGTGTCTCATGTCACCGCAGTCTGTCACTGACATCTCAATCCTCTCCTCGGCCAAAAGGGCTAAATGACCTTTCTCTCTGAGTGTCTGAGTGTCCTATTTGGAGCCCAGTTTTTGACTCTGAGGCCTGAGTTTTACAACTATCCCCATGCTTTCCCCCAAACCAAATGTGGTAGATAGGGGAGAGCTGGCTACATCCGACTGCACTTTTAAGAATCTATTCATCATAAAAATCAAACTTGCTGAATTTAGCTCTGTACTTATATTAAAAAATAAAACCATCCGGCTGTTTTGATTTGCTAGGGTGCTTTACCGTGGACGGACCTCTATTTGGGAAAACTTGGCATCTAAAAGCCCATAGTGACAAAATCGATATATTAAGGGTGAATATTCACACGTTGTAAAAGGATTCGTTGCAATGTTCGTTTCAACTGCTCTTTCCTAAATTGGTTTCTTTTTCTCTTACTAAGTATTTGGCAGAGTGACTGGGGTGGGGAGAGGGAGGCAGAAAAAGTTCACATGGTACAGAAAGAGCAACCCGGAAAGTCTCTAAATGAGTCACTGGAAACACAGGATCACGTTTACCCAAAGAAATGATTATCTACAACTTGTCAGGAACACGACAGTTGCACAAAGTACACGTGAAGCTTCTTGATGTTTAATCGAAGGTTACAACTAAGACTCAAAGGGCTGGATTTGTGCCTAGTAAGTGAAAAACGGCACGAGATGTGAGTCAGTCGACATCCCTCTCGTGCTGAATGCTACCTTCTGAGTCCCAGTCTGGCTCTCCTGGTCCAGAGATCTGTTTCACAGGAACCTGAAAACCTGCCAAATCCATCACCGGTGATGAGCAGGTGAGCTGAGGAGCCCCTGATTTATGTCAAAGCATCCTAGGGGCAGAGCTGCCTTGCAAAGGACTGTCAGAACTGATCAATGAATAAACGAAGTCACTGACCAGGGGGACAGCTCACTCTCTTTCTTTTTTAGGGATTTTGTAATGAGAGAAATCACTAAGATTCATTTCGGGGCACGATGATATTAGCATACCCCCCCTCCCTTTTTTTAAATACTTTTCTTGGGGCTAGGGAGGAGAGAAAAGGGAAGGATGGAAGTCAAGGGATTTTTACCAAGGGAAAATCTATTCACCCAACTCGGGGGGGGGGGTGAGTTTGAGATGCTGCTCAGGGACTTTTTGAAGTTGTGAGGCCCTGATCTGCATGGGAAAAGACCAGACGTGTTGCACAGATACTCATTTGTCAACTTCCTCTGTGACTGGGCTCAAAATGGCTGTGTAAATAACTCAGCCGGGGAGGATGGCAGAGCAAAGCTCTGGCAGTTATTGTGCTATGAAATATGCATTAATTGCATTAAACATTCAGTCTGAAACTCAGCAGTGAGGCCCCTTTTGTCAGTTTTTATGGTGCACAGACAGAGACACCAGGATGCGGATGGCAATGGCCTTCTGTGTAGACCCCGATGCTGCAACAGCCCAAGCTTCTCCTCAGATGCTCCAGGAGAGGCGGGCAGCGCCCCGCTCAGCACCACGGTGCACACGAGGCCAGGGTCACCCTCTCTCACTCCCCAGGAGCCCCCCACCTCTGCTCTGCTCCCTAGACGCCACCCGCCCTGTCTTGAATTCCAGCCAGTGAGTCATCTCCTACTTGTCCGCCAGTGACAGAAGGGTTGGATGTGGAGGTGGAGGGCTCCGTGGCGTCCGTCCCCATGAGGGGTAAAGCGACTTCCCTCAAACAAGGGAAGGCAGTTCTCGTTTGCAGTTGATTACGACATTTGAAAATTCGAGGTGTGCTTTATCAGGGGGAGACATCATGTCAGGGCAAAAGAGCCGGAAGTGTAACAGATGCTTTTGAAGAGAGATATTGGAGAGAGAGAGAGAGAGAGAGAGAGAGAGAGAGAGATTTAATGTGTGCTAGAGGAGTCAAGCCTTAGGATGTAAAGTGCCTTTGGTCTTACCACTTGCACAAAATGAAGCACAAGAATCTCACTGGGGCATTCAAGGCCCTCTTCAGTTAGGCCCAACGGAACCTCCCTGACCTTGCTGTCTACGGTTTCCCTACGCTGAAGCCACTCTCTAACCAAAGTGGATGACATGTTTCTTAACTTGGCTTTTCTATCTTCCTGCCTTTGATTACACGATTCTGCCAAGCAACCAGTCAATCACGGTTTGCCGAGGACTGATAGGATTTTAACCCCGAAACGCCCAAGTCGCTGGAACCCCTTCAGTGCTAAGCACACCAGGTCAGTTGGTTCCCCCTGCTGTTCCCTCTGCCTGGAATCAGTGGCCTTCCACTCTGCATTTTCGCTCAGATAAATCCTTCCAAGTCATGTCAAATACCATCTCCTCCATAACCCATTCCATGCTTTTCCACATCGACTTCTCTCCCGCCACAGACCTCTAACAAACCTACCTCATTAACGCCTGTCGCTCTGTCAGAGCATTCAGTCCCCAACGTTTACAGAGAACCTTGTCCTTTTCCGCCTGCCCACTCGCCACGTCCTCTCCAGGCGCCTGCCCACAAGGAGCGCCCGGTCTGTGGAGGCCGCAGAGAGGTCAGCACTCGTAACACGGTGGAATAAACCTTTAACAAGTGGATGTGCAAATTCCATGGTCTAAGGATGAAAGAGTCGTCAAGACTGTCAAAGATCAGAGATTCAGGACTAGGGAAATTGCTAAAAGGAAATACAAAGTTCTGAAAATTCTGCAGACTCCCTTCCAGAACAGTTAATTCCTGGGAGATCTAAGGTCTTTGTTAATTTTTTCCCTTCACCAGAATTCTTGGTGCAGTGAGTGGGGATTCTTTTGCATTTATACATCTAATCTTTATGGGGGGGGGGGGAATAGAATCTCCTAATTCTATGTTTAAAGAAAAAAGAACATGTTTTTAAAAAAAGTTTTTTAAGTGTTTATTTTTGGGAGAGAGAGAGACAGAGACACAGAGAGCAAGGAGGGTAGAGGCAGAGAAAGAGGGAGACACAGAATCCAAAGCAGGCTCCAGGCCCTGTGCACAGAGCCTGACATGGGGCTGGAACTCATGAACGGTGTAATCATGAGCCGAAGTCAGACGCTTAACCAACTGAGCCACCCGAGAACTCAACATATTTTTCTTAAGTGCAATAAAATCAATGGTCATTTTGTTATACACACACACACACACACACACACACACACACACACACAATGTGTGTGTGTGTGTGTGTGTGTGTTTGTGTTTATCCTATGTCATCATCCAAGGATAACCACCATTCACGTTTTGACGTATAATCTTCTAGACTTTGTATAGAAGTGAAGATAGAGATTTTAAAGCAGAATGAGATTTTACTACACATACTGTTTTCCACCCCAGTTTTAACAACAAAATACCTCTCCACATATTTGTGTATGTGCATGTGTGTGAATGTATACACACATCTGCCACTTCATTGCTAATAGTCGTATATATTGTATTGGGTAGATGTGCCTTCATTTATTTAAACAATCCTGTAATAGGATCTAGTAAGATCATTTTTTATTTTTACCATTATAAATAATACTGTAATAAACCTCCTTAAAAATGCACATTTTCATAATTATCCAATATGATCAGACAGATAAAACCCTCCCAGTGGAATTACTGGGACAAAGGATGGGCATAATTTAAGGCATTTGACGCATATTGCCGTTTACCCATCTAACTTACATTTCGTAAAAATCTGTTTTTCTGTACATTTTTGCCAGCCAACATATATTTTGTCCAGCTACAATAGCTAGAGATCCCAAAGAGCATTTTTTCTCAGCGAATGCCAACTTCCGTGATCGCCACCACACAAAGTAAAGGAGAAATCAATCCAGGGGTGGCGTAAGTGAAGGAAAACCCCAAACAAGCCTACTCGCAAGGCAAAGTAGTTAAGCTGTCTTCTTAAGCTCACTCCATCAGAGTTATTGCCACTTATTCATAAGGGCATCCAGCAACAGCTGTTCACCTGGCCAAGCAACCTCTCCAAAGAAAGATCCCCATATGTTGCAGGGAGATGCACGTGAGCTGGTTCTTAGAGAGAAAATGACCTTGTTTCCTGGTTCTGTGTGATGATGCTTCAATCAGAGAGAAGGGGGCGGCGGGGGGGGGGGGGGCGGGGGAAGAGCCCAAATTCAAGGCTTGTGGAGGAGAAACTTGTCATCTTCATTATTTTATTGGGTTCAAAGGGCTCGCCCATGCTTTGTTTCATCTGGAGGTGGACAAACAAAGCAGGTCTGTTAGTGACACTTTTATCACTGGGCTTGCCCAGAGCCCACAGGCAGCAAGTGGCAGAACCAGGCCTGGAACCCAGGGCTTCTCGAACAATCTTGTCACTGTAAATCTCAAAAAAAAAAAAAAAAAAAAAAAAAAAAATTCCATGAAGTTACAACAGAGAGAAAACAGGAGTAGAATTCTGACATTTTTGCAAATATTTATATACGTAATCACAATATGTTTGTGCTACTTTTAATTTCTTTTTTAAATGTCAAAGGTGGTGCGGGACCTCTGCTGCAAGGGACAGGTGGGTATGGAAGTTGTACAATTGTGGTTGTCTAAGGGCTATGGGGAAATGATTGGCCATGTACTTAGCCCCACCTTGTGTTGCTAGAAAAGTCTCAGTTTGGTCATCTGAAAAATGGGGATCTACCTCCCAGGGTTTCTGTGAACATGAAAATGCCTCAGAGCCAGTAAGTACCCAATGACACTCTATCCTGTGCTTTTTATTCTTTGAAGCAATTTCATCCCCTCTCCTGGACTCTAAGCTCTTTAAGAGCAGGAATAACGTCTTGTGGCTCCACTGCTGAGACCAGGGTCCTGGATGACATTCCTCTTACACACCCACAGGCGTATGCAGACTACATGCTATCTTCTGAAATTGTACTGGAACATTATTTTATGTTATACACAATGTTTAATGGACATTAAGTAACATTTCATAGTAATATATAGAAGTTTTTAAATACATGAGTTCATAATATGGATATTTTTTCTTTAACTTTTTTTTCCCATTTAACACTACAATTTGGACATCTTTTTATGTAGGTGCATGTAAATCTTCCTTATTCTTTGTATTGGCTACATAATATTTCATCGAAATATTGGACTAAAATATCCAATGGACTAAAATATCATAAGTTTATTTTAACTTTTTTTTGGTAGATTGTTGGATATTTCAAATTTGTCACTTTCACAAGTATTGTCATGAAACATTCCATATATATGCTATTGTCTACATATGTAAGTGCTTCTTGGAGTCAAACCTGGAAGTCAAAATTTAGGGTCAGAATTCTTGTATCTTTCACATTTTCATCAATATTGTCAAACTGACCTTCACAAGGCTGCTCTGAAATATTCTCCTATGCATCTGAATATTCCTGTTTCCCTGGGTTTATAGACCAGCCCTGGGTTTTATAATCTTGGACAATTGGGAGAAAAATTCTATCTGTTGTCATTTTAATTTCTTTTTTAAATAGTGAAGCTGAACATTTTACTGGCAATTTGTACACTCTTTTGTTTAATTGTCTGCTCCTGCTTGTCAATTTTTCTATTGATTTTTTTCCTTATTGATTTATTTGAATGCTTTGTGTACTAAGGATATTAACTCTTTTACCTGCAAGTTTTAGGTACTTTTGTTATATTTTTAAATTATTTTTAATTTTGACATAGGGATTGTCTCTTTACTCTCTCTGGCTTGGTATTATGCTATAATTGTCTTATTTTGTCCTGACCTAATTAATGCATTCTCCATTTGTAAAATGATAGGACTTGAGCAAGGTAATTTTTAAAGATGTTCTATAGAGTCAGGATTTTACATGATCTAGAACTGCATTGATTCAGACAAATATATGGCAGCCAGTGTAACTTTCAGAAAACACTGTATTGAAAAGATATATCTTAATAAAACATTTAGTCCTTCCATATGTAAAATGTAACCATAATGTTGGCCAGAAAATATTGCACACGAGGGGCCTTCAATGGATATTTTTAATTTAAAAAATAAAATTAATTCATTCAAAATTCAACATATTTGATGAACTCCAAACTAACGATTTAATCATGACTTGCTTTCCGCAGTTCCACGAGGGGGCATCCCAGGAGTCCACGTTTTATGCTGAGCGGCTGTGTCCTCTAAAGCTCCAAATGATTGGACCCGAATGGACACCTGACCCAGAAGCAGCCAATCCATTGGCTGGACAGCAACGAACGACCTATGTGACTTATTTATTTATTTTTAATTTATTTTTGAGAGAGAGACACCCCCTCCCCCGCCACAAGTGGGGGACGAGTGGGGGGGGGGTGGGGGACGAGTGGGGGGGGGGGTGGGGGACAGAGGATCTGAAACAGGTTCTGTGGGACAGCCCCAGAGCCCGATGTGGGGCTTGAACTCACTAACCCACTAGCTATGAGACAATGACCTCAGCCAAAGGCAGACCCTTAACCAACTGAGCCACCCAGGTGTTCTCATGTGATTTATTTTTTTAAAAAAGAATAAAGAAAAACAGTGGGGCAGTCAGATTTCTATTTCGGCAAATTAATTTTGGGAAACTGAAAGAATAAACCAGCTTGCAGTAGAAGGTGCAACCCCAAGAGTCGTCAGACAGAACTATGCTCTTCCGTATGTATGTTGACCCCTTTAAACTCCGAAACGGGCCAGCTTCGTGGACAGGCAGCCAGTGGTCAAACAGGGCCCCATGCTTGGATTTAGTGCTGAATTTTATTTTTTTGAGTTTGGGTTTTGTTGGTGAAGTGGATGGGACAATGGAACATGGACCAGGCGCTCGGCTTCCCGAGGCTGCGTCCCAGCCCTGAGTTCTCAGACCTGCTCCCCCTCGTCCGTCCCACCTTCTCCTTCCTTCCTCCTCCCTACACTGCCCAGCAGGGAGCCGAGTCTGGGCCGGGGAGGGCTGGACCCCTGTGCCCTGTGGCATCTGGAAATGGGGTGCGGTGACAGCTGTCCTTGCCCCAGGCTGGCACACCATGGTTCATTTGGTGTGATTCATTTGGTGATTCAGTGGAGCAATCTCTCAGCCTCCCCCAACCCAGGTACTTAGTGCATCATCACCCGCAGAGATTGGGTGTTGGGGATGGCCGTCTGCCTTGGGTTGGGGCAGTGGACTTGTGGGAAGGGATGATGCCTGGCTCAACTCCTCCACTCCTCCCTTAGGCATGGTGCTCATCTGGTGGATGGCAAGGAAGGGGAACCCAGCCGTGGGTGCCAAGTTTCAGGCTTGGGCTCCTAGACACCAAGAGAGTCTGCACTGCCCTGCCAGTGTCTCCGTGCCTGGGGAAGGTGGTGTTAAATAGCAAATATAAAACACCAAGGAAGTGGAGACAGAAAGAGACAGAGAAGAGAGACAAAGGGCCGCTGAAGAAAGAAGTGTTACGTTTTAGTTTGCATTTTTTCCTCCGTTTTAAACAAGGGACCCTTCATTTATTTTGCAACGGACCTACCAAATTATGAATAGGTCCTGACTCTAAGTCAGCTGCAGAAGCCATTAGTGAGGAAGAGAGAACAAAATGGATGTAGAGAGAGGAGCTGACACATAGAGAACAAGAGCTACCTCTGGAATGTGATGAGACTTCACTTCCAGTCTAGACACTTATAATCAACCCTCTTCTCCTGAGGTAACAGAGAAGAGCTCTGTGTCTTGCAAGGAAATAAAACTGATTAAAAGATGAAGGCAAAGACCCCCTGCAAGGTTCTAGAGAGTCCCAGCCCTTGTCTCAAGGAGAACGAAATGAGATATAATAACACCATAAATAATAATAGTAAGGACAATAACATATCACATTTAATCCCCACAACAACCCGACTACCCCATGAGGGAGGAACTATACGTTCACAGATGGGGGAACAGAGATGTAGACAGTCCAGAAGGCAGAGCCGGGACCTGACTTGCTGCCTAGGAGAAATTTTTCTCAGAGTGGTAGAAAACACCAAAATATCAGTGAGAGGGGAGCAGGCTGCTTCCAGCTGGGGAAATCAGGGGATGCTTTTTTCAGAGGCTGTGCCCAACATTTAGCATATACTTGGTAAAGGTTTGCTAAAAGAACCGAATGAATGAATGAATGAATTTGTATTGGATTTAAAAGGAAAGCTTTGGGGATGGGGGAGAAATGAATGAATGAATGAATGAATGAATGAATGAATGAACGAACTTGGATTGGATTTAAGAGGAAAGCTTTGGGGATGGGGGACAAAAACAGGTGGGCAGATCATTAGCAAAGGTCTAGAACAGAAAATGGCAAAGTGAGCTTGCACATGGGCAAGGAGGCCGGCTTGGCCGGAGTTTAGGGCACTTAAAGGGAGCAAGAAGGATGTTTGGACCAGTAGAGTCTCCAGGCCGAGAAGTGTGTGCTGTATTTGGTAGGTAATCTTGAACCACTGAACATTTATAAGCAGAAGAGATATGATCAAAGTCATGCCGTAGGAAAGTTAATTAGTTGATAGTGAGTAGAATGAATCAGAGGAAACAGAAACAGAGAGCAAGGAGATATCAATAATCTGTGAGAATAGACCAGGCAGGAGGTAAGGAAGGCTCCAAGAAGATGGAGGGAAGGGATCTGATAAGATACTCGTCACAGGAACAGACAGGAGTTGTCATGTAGGTGTGTGAACAGGGGTGATCAAAAAAGGTGGTTCTCAGGGTGCCTGAGTGGCTCAGTCGGTTAGGCGTCTGACTTCAGCTCAGGTCATGATCTCACAGTCTGTGAGTTCGAGCCCCGTGTCGGGCTCTGTGATGATAGGTCAGAGCCCGGAGCCTGCTTCAGATTCTGTGTCTTTCTCTGTCTCTGCCCCTCCCCTGCTCATGTTCTGTCTCTCTCTGTCTCGAAAATAAATAAAAACATTAAAAAAATTTTTTTTTAAAAAAAGGTGGTTCTTGGGTGTGTAGCCTGTGTGCCTGGGAAAAAGGAAGCCAAACCAGTAATCCCAAAGTCAGACGGTGGATCTTTTTCTTACGTTGACAAGGAGGGAAGGGAAGGAAAGGCCCTGAAAACACCGGGTTCTTCCTGCGTTTAACTTCACCCTGGGGATGGATATGGTAAGTGCTTTCTTCAAAATTTCAGTCCAGTTCCAATCACATGAACATGAATTCGGTGGGATCTATATTTCAGGGTTTTATGAATATAGATAGTTAGAATCTTAACATGAAAACAGAGGTATGGCACTAATTCCAGCTCCACGAATTTAGAATTTGTGACTCTTCTAACCGGCTAGGCAAAACTTCACCTTCATTTAAGCCAATTCATGCTTCATAAACCAGGACACATGGCACGTTTAAATATTTCAGGGGGGGCATCTACCACATTTGAGAGAGTCAAACGTTTTCACGTTATCCTCCCACATCCTGACGAGCATCGTTCAGGTAAAATGGCGGAGGCGATGTTCTTTATAAATCCCTCTTGTCGTTTCATTAAAGAGGATCCTTTGGCTCCTCAACAAGACCCGGTCCGGGTGCTTGAGCTATCATCTGCCCTCCTAGGAAGTAAAAGTGCATTTCTTAAACTCCTCCTCCATTTCAGGCTCCTTCCTGATTCAGGCTGACCTTTACCATACATCACTGCAAAGAAATCCCCGAGGGGTTGGTTATCACGGTGAGCTGCTAGTCATCTGAAAGGCGAGGTCACTGCCTCTTTGTAAGGTCTGCTCACACTGTGAAAAGGGCCATTGGAGGCATGACAAGGAGGCTCGCCCAGGCCGTTCCACTCCGCCGACTTCCAGATCTGGGCCGAGGCGACTGCTTTTCATTTCCCAGTACCTGAGATCCTGCCATCACATCGGCCTCCTTGACACTGGCCCCGGGTTTCCAGACTAGGACATGGCTCCAGCTCACCCAGTTCACGCGCCAGTAATTGGGTCAGTCCTGTAGTTATCGACTTATTTGTAATTTCAAAAAGGCTGCATGTCGGGGAAGGGAGTTCCGATTTGCCAGGGTAAAGAGAGGGGGGTGGCCTCAGCTCTGGGATCTGGAAGCGGGGACAAGATTAACCAGTCGTCGGAGCGACTTCAGCCGTACCTTAAAGCATTTCCCTTCAGCTGAAAATGTTCCAGACTAGAAGAGGCTCCCAGAGAAGGCTGGGAAAACAGCCCTCAAGGTTCAAACTGACAGAATGGAGCCTGGCTGCTCAGAGTTGGTTTCTAAAGGCAGCATGACCTCTGAAATCTTGCCGCAGGACTTACAGGCTGCTAATTGGCACAATGGGTAAATATGCCGCATGACCGTAATCGATGAGAACGATTTCTCCAGACCCTGGATGAAGCCGGTGGTGTTAGCGCAGCGCCCTACTGTGCACGCTGTCGGGGAGGGGGAGGCCGGCCTGCACGGTTACCCCCTGATTTCTCCGGGCCCCAGAAGGCAGTGTGAACAAAGGGATGCATAAACCACAATCAGAGGACATGATTCTTCATTCCTTCTCTTTTACTAAAGTCACGATGCCAGCCTTCTAAGCGTTTGTGTTATTTGTATAGGCAACAGGCTTCCTAAGCGGCTTAAAATGAACCGCTGAGGGTCACCTAGGTGGCTCAGTCGGTTAAGCTACCGACTTGATTTTGGCTCAGGTCTGATCTCCCGGTTGATGGGATCCAGCCTCCGGTCTGGCTTCCTGCTGACAGCAGGGGTCTGCTTGGGATTCTTTTTCTTTCTCTCTCTGCCCCTCCCCCATGCATGCTCTGTCTCTCTCAAAATAAATAAATAAATACACATCTAAAAAGAAATGAGCCACTTACAATCTTCTTTGCGGGTTGGCTTTGCCCACAGTAGGTACTCAATAAATGTGTGATTAATTAAATTGAGTCAGTGAGCAATGACGGCTTTTGTTTTGTTTTGTTTTGTTTCCAAATGGGTCTCCTTTTTCTAAATGGAAATCCTGGGGCTGCCCTCGTAGGTGAAGATCACTTTCTTCCCTTCCGCATTCCAGACATGTGCCCAGAGGCCTTGGGCGGGTGAGGCAGAGGAGGGTCTAAAATGAGCTCACTGACATCAAAATCCCCTAAGGCTTCAGAACCTGGCACTTGACATTTTTCACATTCTCTAGAGATACTGGCTTACGTTTAAACTTCATTCCCTTTCCCGTTTCTTCTCCCTGTCCCCCCCCCCCTCAATGAAATGAATTATCTTTGCCTGTCCCTTATACAGTCAACCATTTCAAAACAAACTCGCCTCCTGGACAGAGGGTAGCTTTAGGGACCCTTGTAACCAGGCTGAGGCACCCGGAGCTAATATTAAACCAGTGACCTCGGATCTCCCCGAGAGCACATGGGGGCCACCACACCTGAGAAGCTTGTTCTTTGACCCAAGACACACACCTGCTGTAGGAATAAAGTGGATTTCCCATGTGAAATTGTCCCTGACGCCCCAACTTGAATTGACCCCTTTGCAACCTGACCTTAAAGAAATCAGTTAAATGCTTAATTGGTGGACATATCAGGTGTAAACAAGGGATGGGGGAGATAGTTTCCCTGAAGTCAGATAAACTACTTCCCCTTTCCCTATCGTTTTCTTTTTTAAAACTCGATAGACTCCAAGGTATACGAAGGTATTTATTTCTGAGAGATGTTGTGGACAATACGCCTTTACAGGCATTTATGTGCCTCTGGCATGGTCACAGGTAATAACCGTCTCGAGAATAAATGTTGAGAAAGCTGCATTGTAACAGACAGAAACTTGAACATTTGTGTCAGTGAGAAGTTAACCCCCCACCCCCCAAAGGAAGCAAGATTCTTAAATCAGTAACGTGATCTGTTTCTGTTTGAATTTAAAGATTGTAGCAACTTTCCTTCCGACCACTAGTAATATAATAATTGTACCCGATTATAACTCATTTCTTTCTGAGAGAATATTCTTTGGTACCTCGTAGTCATAGAAGACAGTCTGAGAAGCAGAAATGACTAATTGGTTTTTTGAATCTGTATTTTGTATTGTTGGAATGAGGTCTAAAGGAAGGATTCTCAGACAGCATAGGGCACCTCGCCCCTAGCAAAGCTTGGAGGAGGACGAAAATGTTATGTTTCCCCACATCCCACTCCCACCCAGTCCTACTTGTCTATAAGAATATCATCTGGATGAACGACTGTTACTAATGCAACTTTGTTCTCGCTGCGTAGGGCCAGCAACAACATACAGAACCAAAGTCAAGGTGAAATGTGAACACAAGCAACGAGAAGAGCTGGGTGGAAAGAGACAGGGAATGGAGACATCCTAGCAGGTATCTCCCCCAGTTTCCTTGGTCAAACACCACCATTCCCTTTTATCGCTGAGTTAATCGCCTTTGACTTCTTCACAGTCCCTCTATTTATGCAATCCAGAATAACGTTTGATTTCTTTTATTGCTCCAGATCCTGGTGCCAAAGGCATTAAAATTTTATCTTCCTCTGCCCTCGGATTCCTCCTCTCAAGTCTACTGCCTGTGGCCGTGGAGGGTCTGTTTGACCTCTGAATTTCTTGTCCCTAGTCTCGTTGCCTTCTTTGTCACTACACTGAATTGGATAATCAAATTACCCACCTCTCCTGGTGGACCGCTTAGAGTTTTATTGTCCTTCCTGACCGCCTTTGTTCCTGCCTCAGGCACTTCCGTGCTCTTCAGCTCCCGCCGGGGCTTCCCTCACTCTGTGTGGGGGACTGGGGGTCCCCTAGACGAGTATGCCCAGCTCAGCCCCTATACCTTTTCCCTGTGGGTCGAACACTCACCCCTGCTCTAGTCCCCAGGTTCAGCGACACAGTCATCACTCACCAGCCTCATCCAGGAATGGATTCCCCAAGCTTTTGCAGAAATTACCGCATATAATGTGATGGAAGGGGCTCCTCGAATATCTACCCCCCAGATAACCCTTACCGCCAGCACCTGACTTCACGCGAAACCTTTCAACTCTATACAAAACTAAACAAAACCCAACACTCTGGGGCCATTATTCTTTACTGTGATTCTAAGAAGTATTAATGTGATTCATTTCCTCCTTCAGGTAGAATTTGATGGCCTCAATCCAAAATGACCACCCAGCTCTCTTTTCCTACCCAAAATGACCACCCATAGTTCCGTGGCTTCTGGCTACATCCTACAGCTGCACACTGAGCATGTGCACTCCGCTGAAATGTACACTCCCTGAGGCAGGGACCACAGACATCTTATTCGTCTACGCACCTCCCCAAATAGAAAGCATAATGCTGAGCATGTAGCAAATCTTCAATATATATGAAAGTTATATATATTCCAATATATATGGAATTCCAATATATATATTCCATATATATTCCAATATATATGGAAGGAACATAGGTAAGGAGAAGAGAGAGGACTCAAATATGAGGTGGGTCTAATGATGTAAGACAGCTAGGAGCCATCACTGACCATTTGCTGATGGGATTCCCCTCCTCCCCCACCAAAAAAAAAAAAAAAAAAAAACCTTTTGCTTTTCAAACTCTCCCTTCTTAAGTTCCTGTTATTTATTATTCAGGTGTGATAGTGTATGTTCTTCCTTGGACTGAAGTCTCTAAAGGTTCTTTCCATTTTCCGTGCTTCATTTCTGAATCTGTCAAAGTGACATTTCCTCGCTAGTCTTCGATCTTTCTTTGGTTTCCCCTAGAAAATGTATGTCAGTTTCCAACGTTTGTTCCCCATCTTCCTGAAAGTTCCAGGGCAAAAAATTTATTTAAACCTTTTTAGTCACCTCTACCGCTTTTTTTTTCCTTTCAATAAATTACCCTTCCCGTGTCTTCGCCACCCAGCTGTCTAGCTCAATGACCCCTGTGTTCCTTACGCACTAGGGAAATTTTCCCATGATTTCTCTTAACCTTCAGTGCAATCTTTTTCATTCGCTACCTTTGCCTTTCTTATCTTTTTTTACACTCTCTGGACTTTGTTCGGTAATCCTCCCCGGCCGCCTCTGTACCTGATGCTTAATGCCTCACATACGCCTCTTTCTTACCTTTGATTACTTTTTTTTAACTTGTTCATCCACATTGTGGATTCTCTTATTGCCAGGACTGCATGCAAGATGACCCCTGGGTTTATATTAATTTATATTTGAATACTTTTCATTTCCAACCGTGTTCTCCATTTCTTCCCTCACCTCAGCCCCTGTGCTTTTACCTGGCCCCTCCGATGCTCCTCAGAAATGCAGGGGCATCTTCATGAAATGGCATAGTGACAATGAACTCTGCTTCTAGTCTCAGCTACATCACCCGCTCCCGAAAAGTAACGCGAGGGAGAGAAGAGGGTGCTCCCAGGAAATGTGTCCGTAAGGAAATAATCCTTGTAGACGTAGGACAAAAATTCTCCTCCATGAGTCATTGTCTACCCAGATGCCACCCGGGGAGCAAACATTTCATGAGAAGAACCACAGACAGAAGAAGGCTTCTTTGCACTGAGCTTCCTCCCGCTCCCTCAGTGATTTGGAGCCCACAAGGAGCCCACAAGGTTACTTTCAGAGGAGAGGGCCCCGGATCTAGAATCAGGGCAATGGCGCCCCAGTCCTGGTTTTGCCACTAACCGGCTGTGAAGTCTCAGTACCTTCTTTTCCCTTGTCCTAAGTCTGTTCTCCCAGCCTCAGTTTTCCTTGGCTGTAAAATGAGGGATTGAACTCCACAATTAAGGGTCCTGCCTACAGTTGCAAGGGCATCCACTGTGACAATTTTCTTTCAGCTGCTGCCATAATGAAGACATAAGCAGACTTTGTCCTCATTATTCACACCTTCCCTTTTGTTCTTTTTGCTCTCTTTTAGGCTTCCCTTCCTCCCCAGTGTACTTGGTGCACCTGTTTCCCCCCAGTGCTACCCTGTTCTGTAAGATGTAACTCCATTCATCCTCCCGGCCTTTCCCTAAGGAGGAAGCCTCCTGAAGCATGCAGACCAAGGGGCCAACGAGGCGGCATGGTGCAGAAAGAAAGCCAGGAGTCAGACTTCTTGATTTCACACATGACCCTGGGGCTTCTGACGTCCTCATCTGCAAAATGGGGACAACATTCGCACTTAAGTCAGAAGGTTCCTGAGAGGATTCCGTAAATTACTCCTCATAAAGCCTTAGAAGAGTACCTAGCAGGAAGTAAGCACCATATGAATGTTAGCCAAAGGGAAAAGAAGTATTTGTGTTACAGAAGTCTCCAAATCTTAAAACAAGAGACTGAATTCTAATGCATCAAGTTTCAAGAAACAGTAAACTAAATGAAAGGTTTGGAAGCTAGAGAGGACTATTGTGTTTCCCTAAAATCACAACACACAGGTTGGCATCCCCAACACACACACACACACACACACACATACACACATACACACACACACGGCAGTATTCCAGGGACTGATTTTGGAGCTCAGATTTCGGATTTTAACCTAGCTGTATTACTTTATATCAAAACTTCAGTTTCCACAGAGATATTCAGTATATATTTTTTTATTTTGAATGTAACAAACCAATTAAAGAATGTTTCACAGTAGGCCCCTTTTGGGCTCCCAACCAAAGACCGCGTATGATCTCCGAGACCTTTTAGTTTCTGTTATAGATACAACTTGTAACCATGAGGTGACCTAATTTTAAATTTCTCTCTGCCACCAGAACCTGAAATGTATCTTCTCCAGCAGGTAAACTCAGTCAACTCATACAATCTAACACGTTTTAGAATATCCTTCTCTACGGGTAAGAGGATAATGGGTGAGGGAGATGCCTTCAAATAATAAAAAGCTCACGACTCCCAGCCACTTTATTGTCAGATGTCTGGACACAGGACGGATACAGCAACTGTTGGGGTCTCTGGTGCCATGATTCTAGATTTCAGGGACACTTGGGAAACATATCATCGTCCTCAAAAGCAAGTCACGCTATACTGCAAGACTGCAAGACTCAGGCAGTTTATTGGAGATTTAGCCCCATGAAAAGTGATTTTTTTGTAGGACTTGGCTCTAACGTACCCAGTGGGTGAAAACTGTCTCTTGAAATGAAGTTGATGTAAATGCCAAAGTCATAGTGGAGGCACCTCAATGACCTTGTTCTTCTAATATCTAAATACTAATGTGTGGAAAACTACAGACTGATAATTTGGAAGGAGAGAGCTCTTACTTGAGGAAATAATAATGAGAAAGATGAGAGAGGCAGCAAAGATTGAGGACACATTTTAAGGCTCACTGTTATTAGAAATATGACTTTTCTCAAATATTAAAAATAAACCTTTAATTCCCCTCATGCCATCCAGAGTCTTTTCTACAAACATCTGGATAAAGGAATCACATCAAATCCATGGCGTTTTGAGACATTCCTGGAGCATAGATGTTCTTGAGATTATGTTTTTGGATTACTTGACTAGAAATAATAAATACTTTCAGTACTTAAAGCTGTAATGCTTTGGGTTGGATTTGGATTTTTGTTTCATTTTAGTAAAAGGTGGAGATTCAAAGTCAGCTCCTTAACCAGAATGATATATTGGATGTGAATATAGTTTATTGCTTTCTGACCTACATTTCCCCCTTTTTTCATCATTTGAAAAGTTACTTGACAAGTTGAACGCCTGCAGCTCAGCATTTCCAAACATCTGCCTTGAAGGAAGCACTTTGCTTCAGATTTTCACATGATGATCAAAAGTGGGTTTAACTTTCTCAGGTTAAATGGGAACAAGGGGGATGGTCTGACGAGGATAGAAATATATTTGAGAGCAACATGAAAGAGAAAAAAAAAACACTTGGAGCTGGCAGAAGCTTAACCCTAGAGCCAGCTTGGACTCATGAAGACAGATTTCAGCTGAGAGATGAGTCATCTGTGGTCCGGCACTGGCTCTGGCCCAGTTTGCCCATCTGTACGATGGGGACTTCAGAGTCTACCCTTTGGAAGAATGTAAAGTCAGTGGATGACGACCATGTGACCTAATGTCCCGACTCTGCTGTAAACCAGCTGTGTGACCACGGGACATCCTGCTATCCTTTGAATGTCCTTTTCCTATTAAAAAAAGGCCCCCTGCCCCCGCTAGCATTCTGTAATTGAGAATTTGAAAAGGAAAGCTCAAACATGTAGATGAGGGCTTAATACCAGCCTAAGGAAACCAGAAGTTAAGATAAATTAAAATTCACATTTTTAATTCAGGCCATGGAATAGTACGTACTGGACTCCTGATATGAGCCAGAACAAGGGCTACAACCATGAGCAAAACGAGACGGGGTCCCTGACCTGTCTGAGTTCATAGGAAGACCCACATCAATCAAATAATCATACAAACAAATGTAAAATGTCAAGGTATGGGTTGGAGAGCCTTTAAAAAAGAAGAGAACACAAAGGATAAAAAGTTAAAATGTTGGGGCGCCTGGGTGGGTCAGTCGGTTAAGCGTCTGACTTTGGCTCAGGTCACGATCTCACAGCTTGTGGGTTCCAGCCCCATGTAGGGCTGTATGCTGACAGCTCAGAGCCTGGAGCCTGCTTCGGATCCTGTGTCTCCATTCCTCTCTGCTCCTTCCCTGCTCAAGCGCTCTCTCTCTCTCTCTCTCTCTCAAAAATAAATAAAAACATTAAAAATTTTTTTTAAATGTTAAAATGTCAACAAGTGACTTTATAACCTATTCTCAAACTGGGTCAATAAGGACTTGAAAACAAGTACAGAAAACTAAGAGTGCCAGTGTTTTGAAATTATCATCTGTTCTGGTATTCCACAGTGCATCACGTGGAATGGATTCCATAACGTATTGTATAGCCAGCCACCATCTTTCAGGGGTCTCCCTGGTTCAATTCCACTTCTGTTTATTCACTAAGTCGACACATTTTTGCCACGAAAGCACAATGAACCAGACATCTCGCCAGGCACGAGGCATACAATATGAGCAAGACAGTTCTCGCCCAGTTAGCCTTTGCTGTGCGACAGAACTTCTCAAAACTTAGTGGCTGAGCACAACCATGATTTATTAATTTTCATGATTCTGTGGGCTGGCTGGCTGGTTCCCCTGCTGACTGCCTGGCTGGGTCGTGTGCTTGCCTTCAGCTGGAAGCTTGGCTGGGCCACAAGGTCCGAGATAGCCTCACTCTAGCGACAAGTCCAGCGGTGGGTGCAGGCTGTTGGCTGGAGTGTCTCTGTTCTCCTCCAGCTTCTTTATGCAGTAGTCCCAGGGCAGCATTCTGAGACACACACACACACACACACACACACACACACAGAGCGCAGAAGCTGCAAAGTCAAGCCCTAGCCTTGGAAGTCATATAGCATCGCTTTTATGGCATTTTGCTGGTCAAAGCAAATCACGTGAGCATCCCAGATTCGAGGTAGAGAAACAGAATTCACCTCTAAGGAGTGTACAGACCGAGATGGGAGGACTCTGTGGCCATCATCATGATTAAGAGCACTTGGGTGGCTCCCTTAGTTAAGCATCCAACTCTTGATTTCAGCGCATATCATGATCTCACAGTGAGGTCATGAGATCAAGCCCCTCATGGGGCTCTGCACTGGCCATGGAACCTGCTTAAGATTTTCTCTCTCTTTCTCCTTCTCCCTCTGCCCCTTCCCTGCTTGCGTGCACATGTACAGGCTCTCTATCTAAAAGAGAGAGAGCGTGCACGCGCGCGCAAGAGAGAGAGAGAGAGAGAGGGCATGCGTGGACTCTGGAACCAAAGACCCCCTGAGTTCATATCCTGCTCTGTCACTCGCTCAAGCGCTAGTGAAGTAGCATCGGGCAAGTTCCTTTATGTCTCATTTATCTGTAAAATGGGAACACTAACAGTTACTATTGCAGAGCCCTTGAGAAGATTAAATGAGTTAACGTATGTAAAACCATTAAGAGAGTGCCAGGATTGTAGGAACCAGTGAATAGAGGTTAGGTATCGGTATTAGTATTAATCCAGTCTATGTGGGACACAGAGATTCATCAATAAATTGCACGTGAAGATTAGCATTGGTGCAAAGGGCTCTGAAGGAAGGATGGAAACTAACAAGAACAAATAGCACAGGGCGAGCCGGGGAGCTGCCCCATGAAGTGGCTGTCGGCTGAAGCCTGAATGGTATGCACACGAGTCCAGATGAAGGCAGGAAGGCATCTTCAGGAGGCAGGAGCTGTGTCTACACAAGTTAAGGTGGAAGGAGCACAGGACACAAGGAATTGAAAACCCACTCTGTCCTACTTCTATTCCCTCAGCACTTAAAAGAGTTGAATATTAGTAACTCCACGTTTTGTTGACCCTTCCTTTAAAGCGCGGTAAAACCTTGGTTTGAGAATGCCATCCGTTCCGGAAACACGCTTGTAATCCCAAGCACTTGTGCATCGAAGTGCATTTTAAGAACCATTGGCTCGGTTGTGATCAGATGACATTCGGCGTCACGTGCTACCCGTATTGCAAGCCATCGCTCGTTTATCAAGTTAAATTTTTTTAGAAACACTTGCTCGTCTTGTGGAGCACTCGCAGAACAAGTCACTTGCAATCCAAGGCTTTACTGTATTCTTAAAACTATCATGGAAGCAGTGGAAATGAGCCAGAAATGGTTTGTCTTCAGAGTCAGACAGACCTAGTTCCCAATTCTGCCCCTACCACTTACCAGCTGGGCCAACTTGAGCAAGCTGCTTCACCTCTCTGAATCTCAGGCTCCTCACCTATAAATGAAAACCAAAGTACTTTACCCGTAGATTGCCGTGCGTAGAGTACGATGTGCAAAATATTGAGCCGTCAGAGCAGACAGCGGTGGGCTTGTGTACCCGTGCTCGCCACAGCTCAGGCCTGGGTGGGAGGATGAAGTGATGGAGACTGGGAGCCTTCCTATAACTTAGGCACCAGTAAACAGTTGCTCTTACTATTATTATGGTCAGTGTTCCCTTTGTCTCCCAGCTCCCCAGTGGGGCTCTCTAAGCACCGTGTCCCCTCCCTTCTCCCAAGCCCCCTCGGGCTCTGCGGCCAGCTGCTGGTCCCCGAGTGGGGTTAGCATGTTGAGACTCAACCCGCTCCAGTGCCGTGGAGACGGCTAAAGATGAATCACACAGACCAGTGCTGAAAGGAGAGGGAGGTTTAAAGCTGGAAGGTTTTAAGGGGCTGGGGCTCCCCTTCCTGGGGCTCCTCGGTGCGCCTTACCCTTCTCCCCGCTCTGTGTCCCTCACTCCCAAAAGCACCCCCTCCCAGGGCAGTGCAACGTCAAGGATGCAGCCAGCCTTTTTCTTTACCCCCTACCACTGTTCTCTCTCTCTCTCTCTCGCTCTCTCTTTCTCCCTCCCCCCCCCTCTTTTTTTTTAACATGCAAGTTGCCATGAAAAATTTGTTAATGAAATATTTGCTCAGAAGTCTGCTCTGGTCTAGACTGATAACCTATCTGTGTTTGAGTTTGGCTTCCCATATTCTAAATACTCATCTTCTGTCTGTTTAGCTTATTGATTGGTTTGGCAGGAAAAGAAGCCTTGTCATCAGTGACCAAGGTCAAACTAAACAAAAAGGGAAGGGTGGGGAGGAGGACGAGAGCTGAGGGGCTCTGAGGAGCTAGGAGACTTCTCCAAGTTTCCCCGAAGGGCCGACCCCCTCCCGTCGCCCCACCCCAGCCCCGGGGTTCAGTTCCGCAGGCCACTGGGAAGCCCTGCAAATGCTTCAAGGTGGGAGTCGGCAGCTGGTGTCCACGAAGGGGACTTCTTGGACTGTCCCAGGCAGGAGTGTTAAGAGGGATGTTCACGCATACCTTGGTGAACAGAGCTGAGGGCTTCTCAGGGTGCCATTGCTGATAGTTCTGGTAAAGTCTAATTTCTCAGTAAGGTGCACTTGTTAATTAAAGGAACGAGAGTTGCTAAATTAGCAAAAATAAAGCACAAATTCATGCCCCCAAACAAACATTGATAACCCACAGCACTTAGGACTCTCTTGGGATCTGAATGTACTACTTACCGGTTTTGCTTCTGCCCCGCCGTCTTAATCATGTCTCTGGAGGCTGACGACTGAGGTGGCGGTCCAGGAGCCTAGACAGGCTGGGCCATGGAGGGGTGCCTGGGTGTGTGGAAAGGCGCCGGGGTGGGGCCGGAATCCTGCTTCCACCGCTATCAGCGGTGTGACCAGGGCAAACTTACTTCGACTCCCTGCGCCTCAGTTTCTTCATCTGTCAAACATAGGTCATACTACCTACCTGAGAGTTGCCATGAGGAAGAATGAGATAGCTTCTAGAAAGTACCATGCATGCTCAGAGATCTAGAGGAAACTCTCTGGGATCATGTATCTCCTACAGGGACGTCACGAGGCAGACCCTCCACCCCACCACTGCCGTGTGGGGAGACTGAGTTACCAAACCTCATTCCCTGGCTCGCTGCCTGGGGGTCATGGAGATGCACCAGGTATTCTGGGCACTGGAAATGCAGGTACAATTAAGGCACAATCCTAGCTCTCCAGGAGCTTCTGATATTTGCTGGGGGGGAAAAAAAGCACAGACACATGGAAAGTAAATGGTCACAGACACTGGGACTCGAAGGACAGCTGAAAACACAATGGAGGAGTGACCATGTCTCCCTGGTGGGCGGAGGAGGGAGGGAGAGTCCGGAAAGGCTTCTCAGAGGACGTTTTGAATTAAGTGGTGCTTACCAGGTGGACCAGGGAGAAAGTGAGCGTGGGGAACAATGACATCAAAAAGTGGCCTGCACAGCCTGTTCTGAGATGGCAGGTGGCTCCTGCGGCTGGAGGGCTGGGTGGGGACAAGTGAAGTGACAGGCTGAGGCTGGAGAGGGTAGTGAGGGACTGGGGCTGCCTGCAGGGAGTGCAGGAGTGTGTGGGGGTCAAGAAATAGAGGCAGTGAGTACGGACTCCTCGCCAGAAATGCGTCTGCTACTGCAAGGAGGATGGTCAGGCACCAGTTATCGAAAGGATGTTGTCAGAGACTTTTTTTTTTTCAAGTATGAGACTTAAAACACACTCATAGGCTACCTGGAAGGAACCGGCAAAGAAGGGGAAGTTGAAAACATCACAGGGAGAGGAAGGACTCAGTCAGTGGAGCCAGATGCAGGGCCAGGAGTCACGGGAAGGGAGGGGATCAAGGCCCCAGAGCGAGGGTCTGGCGCAGGGGCGATACCTCTTCCTCGAGCCTGGAGGGACAAAATGAGAAGGCGGGTTGCAGGAGGGAAGGCCTCGCGGAGAAGGCCTCGCAGAGAGGCCGGAGCTTTGGCGCTTGCTTCTCAGAGCTCTGCATTGCTCTGAGCTACAAGGTTATCTGCTGAGCAAGAGAGGCTGGGATGAGGGAGGAGAGTGGAGAAACCAGGCAGTGTTCTACTGGGAGCTGGGGGGGCAGACGGGAAGGGGCTTATCTGGTTGCATTAAAATGTGCCCTGGAACCTAAGGGCCCAGCTGAGGCCACAGATCACCACCCGCCGTGGCCCCAAGGCACCCGTTTGGGGGACTACTTCCTCTGAACTCAGTTGAGAGAAGGCGTGATGCAAATGATTCGTTGGACTGAAGCAAGGAGGAGCTTCTGCAGGATTGTAAGCCACTGAGGGCGCTGGGGAGAAGACGGCAGAAGGGATAGATCCTAGGGCTGGCCAGAGAAGTGAAGCCCCCTCAGGAGATTAACAAGAAAAAGTCAGGAGACAGTGGGTCTCCATGACTTCAAACAGCAAGTGGGCCGGGAGCAGGGACGGAGCCCAGTGGTAGGCAGGACAGCAGAGTCATATCCTGGGCTTTCAGAGGAGGGCGGAGAGTTCCAAGGGCTGACAAAGCCCAGTGTGTGCCCTGGGAGCAAGCAGGGGCCACAGTGGAGTCAGAATGAAACTTGCCCATCTCTGGAATGTCAATGCCCAGCGCTGGGACGCGGGGAAGATCACCCTGGGTGATTCATTATTTAACAGGGCAGGATTCAGAGAGGGAGTGCACTCAAGTTTTGAAAAACATCTCATTCTGTGCTTAGCCCACGGATTCCAAAAATGTCTGCCACGGGGAGGTGCCCGCGGTACCATTGAAAGTGAGAGGGAGACCTTGTACACTGATTAAGGCCATGGTTCCCAAACCGTGCACCCAGGCACCCCAGGGCGATGCCGCAAACTCACCAGGGTTTCGAGGTTGTTCACAGTTTCAAGATAGATGGTGCTATGCTCCTTTTGGTGACATCATAGCTGTGAAAAGCTAGACTTTAGTGGTTGCTGCGATAAAAAGCAAATACTGAGTAAACAGCAATGCAGAACAGGAAATGACAGTGCTGTGGTCCAGTCTGCCTTGAAGATTTGAGAAGTTGGGCAGTAGTCGAAAGTCACAAGCACCTGCGAGTAAGTGTGGTTATGTAGGCGTGAAATAGCTTCCAATTCATGTCACTTCAACTCATGTGTATTATTTTTTCAAATGGCTACTAAATGATTAGGGCATAGCTATTTATTGTTTGGGCCATTGAACAGATGGAACTTTGGGGTATTTATTTCGACCTCAGGACACCATGAACCATATCACTGAGGCCCTAAGGATGCTGTGAACCTTCAGGTTAATGGATTACCCACACTTGGGTTTCCGATGCAACTTTCTTAAATCACAGAAAGTTAGAGTTGCAAGGAACCTGAGAGCTGATTTAGAACAATCTCTCACAGAGGACGCAGCCAAGCAAGGATAAGGAGTGTTGTCAAAGGTGATCAGTTTCGGGTATACGTAGAATAAGAACTCCAACGCAGGTCTCCTCCTTCCCTGTCTGACGTGCCCTCTGCTGAAAACAAGTAGCTTAATCCACTCATACCATTTGTGCAATAATAATCACTCGTTCATTTTCTCTCGAAACCCGATTTATGGACGTGAAAAGTGCCAACTCAGGAACGTGCAGATTGTTCCTCGCTGGTGTGAGCCATTACTGATGCCCGTTCTTATTAACAGGGACACGTCTTCCCTTGCTGACACCCTTCAGGACCCTGTAAGTTGAAAGCAACCCCTTTGGATGGAGTGAGACTGAATTCTGGAAATGAAGTCGGTAGACTCTGTAGATTCTAGAGGGCCACCTTCCCAAAACTTTTCTAATCTTCCCAGTTTGGGATACTTTGAAAATAGAACCCGCCCAAGCACGTAGAGAACAATGAAGCTGCTCAGGACACGAATGTAGGCAGTCAGCGGGGCTCAATCACTAGGTCCTGCGCAGAAACTTCGATGGCTCTCGGATTCAAATTGTGCTTCAGAAATATTATGAATGTGTGGCTCGTGGGTGGCTCAGTAGGTTACGCATTCGACTTGGGCTCAGGTCATGATCCCACGGTTCCTGGTTTCGAGCCCCTCAGTGGGCTCTCCCCTGTCAACACGGAGCCTGCTTTGGATTCTCTGTCCCGTTCTCTCTTTCTCTGTCTCTCCCCTGCTCATGCTCTCTCTCTCTCAAAAATAAATACACATTTTTTTTTAAAGAGGGGTGCCTGGGGGGCCCAGTTGGTTAAGCATCTGACTCTTGGTTTTGTCTCAGGTCCTGATCTCAAGTTTGCGAGTTCAAGCCCCACATCAGGCTCTGCACCGATAGTGCGGAGCCTGCTTGGGATTCTCTCTCTCTCTCTCTCTCTGCTCCTCTCCTGCTCGTTCTCTCTCTCCCTCTCTCTCTGTGTCTCTCTGTCAAAAATGAATAAATAAACTTTTAAAAAATCTTAAAAAAAAAAAAAGAAATACTATGAATGTGAACACATTATTCTGAGTCACATTGTCTAAGCCGATGAACTAGCTGAAGTCCCTCTCCCATGAACCGAGGGAGATTGGTTGCTTTCTCCAGGATCCCTGATGACTCCTGGGAGAGTTCAGGCAGGCGCCGGGGGTGGGCTCGGTTTCCGTCCTCTCCCCCCTTCCTCCTGCCTGGGGCAAGGGTTGTGTGCCCGCTGCACCTTGCCTCCCCTCCTGCTTCTCTCTGTTGTGTCATCTGCCTGATAGCCCCGCCGGGAAGACACCCTTCTAATTAGCTCCCCAAGGCAATGCCTGTATCAGACCCAGACTAACAGTAAGGGGCCGGGGGCCCGCACAGAACAGGAACCAGCTGAAATGTGTATGTTCGGAATCACTGGCTGGAAAAGTCACCAGCCATTCCTCCCCACAAGGCTTTCTCGCTGGCCTGGTCCCCAGCCTCCAGCTTTCTACCACCTTCCACATCTTCCCCTGGTCTGCAGGCCCCTTCTGCTACCTTCTCGTCCCCAGTGCAGTCTCTCGTCCCGCGCAGAAAATTCCACGTTGCTCTCACTTTGATAATTAGAGAATGTATTCTTTTTGTCACTAAAGTAGCTCGGGTCCTGGGTTCCCACAACCAAGTGGTTGCATCCAACAAAGTAAGGTACCGACACCGCTTCCTGGAGTTGTTGTTCTTCTTCCTTTTTTCTTTAAATCTTTTAATGTTTATTTATTTTTGAGAGAGAGAGAGAGACAGAGCGTGAGTGGGGGAGGGGCAGAGAGAGAGGGAGAGAGAGAGACACACAGAATCCGAAGCAGGCTCCAGGCTCTGAACTGTCAGCACAGATCCCGATGTGGGACTTGAACACACAGACCACGAGATCATGACCTGAGCCGAAGCCGGACGCTCAACCGACTGAGCCACCCAGGTGCCCCTGGAGTGGCTCTTCCTTAGCGTTTACCGCAAATCATGCAACAGGGTTGCTTTAAAATATTCAAAATTTCCCGGGTTAGAGGCTATACTTCGCAGGCTAAAAGCAGCCGTATGAGAAACACAGGGATTTTCAAAACCCCAGCTTCGGGGGCCGCTGCCTTTGTTTCTCCCTCAAGCTACCGGAGCCCCTGTTTGTGAAGACCGGCTGAGTCGTCTCTGACAGTCTCAGACCCAGAACCGACCCCCAGGAGTGTGGGCTCATTTCTTTCCAGTTCAAGATCGTGGGAGGTGTGAACCGGAGGCTGCAGCGGCCGGCCAGGCATCTGGGAGCTTTATTTCGATAAGTCGGTGCTGCTGTTGACACATGAAGCTTCAGTGGCCTGGCCAAATTGCTCAAATATAAACCCAATTTCCGATTTGCAGGGTTGGGTGGGCTAACAAATTGTATCAGAGGCTTTGCACCGAAGCCTTTAAGAAAACGGAGCTATTGCCACGAACCCGTGACTCCCTACCCCTCCCTCTGCCTCTTCTACCTCCTTGCTGTTATTAATACACAACCTGGTGAGCAACAAACCTTACCCCGGGCAAGCGGATGACACAGAGGCGGGGCGACTACTCGGGGACAAAAGCTAATGATAGCAATACTGGATACATTTTGAGGATGCTCTCTCTTTGGTCCCGGCACCCTTCTGCACACGGTCTCAGTGAATTCTCACAACAGGCCTAAAAGGTAACTACTGTCATTATCCCCGTGTGTCAAGATAATTTTGTGAAATGCCATTTACCACTGGAGTTTTCGCCCGTTAATGGCTTTTGTTTAGCTGGTCAGCCTCCACTTGCTGCTAAAATACACCTTGCCGGGGCGCACGGTGGCTCAGTTGGTTAAGTATCTGCCTTCGGCTCAGGTCATGATTTCACAGTTGGTGAGTTCGAGCCCCGTGTTGGGCTCTGTGCTGACAGCTCAGAGCCTGGGGCCTGCTTTGGATTCTGTGTCTCTCATTGTCCCTCCCCCGTTCACGCTCTCTCTCTCTCTCTCTCTCAAAAATAAAATAAACATTAAAAAAATTTTAATACACTTTCCCATGCAAAGCCCTTGGAATAAGATTGCTAGAGCAAAACAAAAACAAAAACAAAACAAAACAAAAGCAAAAGCAAACAGAGAATGTTCTTAGCATCTGAACTTTATAACTTATGTCTACTCCGAACATAAGATTTGGAATTTAGATATGACTACTTTCCCTTGTAGTTTGAGAGGGACTCAGGACAGAGGGAGGTCTAAGGGACCAGAAGTGGCCTCACAGCTGGCTTGTGAAGGATGGAGAATGGCAGGTGTAGACCGTCGACCAGTGAAGACTGTGGGTGTCCCTGCAGCTACCAGTAGGATGGATGCTAATGTGTTGGGTCCATGTATCTTCCTGGTTTACTACTCACCGGGTAAAAGTTCAGGGTTTTTTTTTTTTTAATTTATTCTAAAATTTGCTTCACGAGCAAGCCCCTCTGCAGCCTTGCTACTCAAAGCGTGGTCCGGGTATCAGCGTGGGCATCACCTTGTATTTCGTTCAAAACGCCAAGTCTGTGGCCCAACCCCAGACCCACAGGACCAGAGTCTGCAATTTAACAGGCTCCCCGGGTAATTTCAAGTGCACATTCAAGTTGATGAGGCACCTCCATGGTTTTCAATTCTCTACCAGAAACAAAACCCAGTGTGCCAGCCTCAGCCCAAGAGACTCTGCTTAGTTAGTGGAAGAATGGGCTGGAGAATTCTGATGTGCCCTCAGATCTGAACACCGCCTCTCTTTCTCTCTTTGCCCTTAGTCAGTTTAGTTATTATTCTTCGTGTTATGCTGGTTAAGAGAAGAAACTTGGAATAGAACACCGTTGAGTATGAATGTTGGCTAAAGTGGAATTTCTGGTCCTGACACTTTCTCTGCTTCTGGGCTCAGCACCCACCCTCTTCTTCTGGGGAGCCGTTTCCTTGCCCCATTCACACCGTTTGCTTTCAGTGGAAGCTGCCAATCACAGTGCCATTCAAAGAAGATGATATTAGTTCCTCTCTGAAAGCAAGGCTATGAGATGTAAGGCCTGAGCAACTGGCTGCCCTGAGCCCTGATAAGCAGAGAAAGCTGGGCTGAGAAATGAGGCTGACCCTCTGGAGGAGCAAGGAAACCTCCAAAGCAGTTTCTGCTTGTTCTGGAGGCCAGCCGCTTCTCTGCCTCCCCCGAGTTCTGCTGGCCTAACTACTGAATTCCTTGTCCAATTTAAGTCTTTCGGGTTTTTACCACTTACAATCATGATAATACCCAGTCTGTGATCTTCAACAGTTAATGAGGTACAAGCCCCAGTTTCCCCATCTGCATAACATGGACACAGAGTATTCTCAAGGTTAAGTAAGATATTTACACGAAATACTTTGAACAGAGGAGACACGCACATTGTGAGCTTTTACTTTTCTCGATTCTCCTTGAGATGTATTTCCAATGTAATTTCTATGAGTTTACTAATGGAATAATGGATGCTTTTTCATTTGTTTTCAATTTTCTTCTTAATGCCCAGAATTTACATATGTAAAAAAAATATATATATATATATATATAAACATTTGGCCAAGAATATGGAGGGTATGGACTGTGGGAGGAGGTGAAGGATATATCTTTCTTATGTTGCTTTGAATGTTGCTTTCTTATGTTGCTTTCTTATGTTGCACTATTGAATGGACCTCATCTGATAAGTTCATCATGTGACAAATAGAGGTTGGATTCTTGTCCTCTGAAAAGGCTTATGTATAATTGCTTATACTGGCACTCTCCTGTTTTTTTCTGTGCCCCCCTCTCCTTCCTATAAACCCAGCTTCATGAGACCTTTCTGAAAACTACCCGTCTAATCTTAGGGCTTGGGGCAAGGGAGTGAGCATTGGCTGTTTTAGTGACAGCACCATTAAGCCACCTCACGTTTCTAAATCTCAGTGGCCCTATCTGTAAAAGGGAGGCATTGGATTGGCTGAGTTTCATGGTTACTTCCTACTCGAACTTTCTGTGATCCGGCTACTTACTTGGTATCGGTGAGATCCCTTGTGCTTACGACGTCCTCCCTGCCACACTGAGGAATCGTCTTCTCTTTCAGTTGTCATCTTAAGCATGTGCTCTTAAGCATCCAGACAGGAAAAAGGGAAGAGGCTAAAGGTCTAAGAAAACAAAACACAAAAAACAAAAAAACAAAACAAAACAGAAAAAGGGCAGTGGCTAGCTGAGTCTACACCCACCTCCCTCTTAAACTGCTTTCTTGGAAGCCATAATCCATGACTTGTTTTCACATCTCATTGGCAGAAACATGTCACATTGTCACCCTTGTCCATAAGGGATTCTGGAAAACGTAACTAGTCACAATTCTCTTTGATAAGAAGACTACAAATGAAAACTGTAGTAAAGTACCTGTTTTCTCACCCATCAGAGTGCCAAAAATCAAAATGTTTGATAACACTGTGTTGGAAAACAGTGTGAGTAGAAAGGAAACCTCAAGAATTGTTGTGGGCATGTAAATTTGTACCATTTCTATGGAGGTCAATTTAGCAACATTTATCCAAATCACAAGTGTCTTTTGACCCACTTCTAAGAACTTATCCTACAGATATCCTCACCTGTATGTAAAATGATATATGTAAGTACGCCTTATAGAAATACTTGCGGCTGTCCACCAGGAGTAGACTGATTAAATAAATTATGCTCATTCATACAGTGGAGTATCATGAGGCCGTTTAAAAACTCCAAATGAGGGGTCCCCGGGTGGCTCAGTCAGTTGAACATCCAACTTCGGCTCAGGCTATGATCTCACCATTTGTGGGCTCAAGCCCCGCATTAGGCTCTGTGCTGACAGCTCAGAGCCTGGAGCCTGCTTTGGATTCTGTGTCTCCCTCTCCCTCTGCCCCTCCCCCACTTGTGCTTTGTCTCTCTCTGTCTCTCTCTCTCTGTCTCTGAAAAATAAAGAAAAATGTTAAAAAAAATTTTTAAAAACTCACATGGAGGAAATTCTTTTTCTACTGAATATGAAATGCTATGACAAATATATTTTAAGAAAAATCAGTAAATTAAAGCACACATACATAGGAGACATGTATGTACATAGAACATGTAAGGGACATATATGCACACATATATACATCTGTTTATAAAAGCAGAGAAGATAAAATTATATGTGTGTGTGCATTTGCTTGTGTATGCTTAAAGTATCTCTAGACGGATACATAAGAAACTGATAATATTTATTCCCTGTGGAAATAGAAATTTTGATATCGATACTAGACAAAAACATTACAAGAAAAATGTTATAAGCAATTTCATTTATAAATATAGGTGTCAAACTTCTAAATAATTTATTAGCAAATTAACTCTTTGTTCAATTCAATATTTCTGTGTAAAAAAGAAAAAAAATCACCACGGCACAGTAACCTAAGAGAGCAAAGATGGTTCCATTTTAGAAAACAATTAATAGGTTTATGCAATCTGAATAAATGCTGAACAATCGTTTGATAAAATTCAATATCCATTTGTAATTTAAAAAAAAAAATTATTACCCAGGATACCTGGGTGGCTCAGTCAGTTGAGCGTCCTACTTTGGCTCAGGTCACGATCTCGCAGTCCATGGGTTCGAGCCTCGTGTCGGGCTCTGTGCTGACAGCTCAGAGCCTGGAGCCTGCTTCAGATTCTGTGTCTCCCTCTCTCTTTGCCCCTCCCCTACTCTCTCTCTCTCTCTCTCTCTCTCTTTCAAAAATAAATAAACATTAAAAAAATTTTTTTAACTATTACCCAACATAAATAAAATCACCTTCCTGAACTTGATTAATACTATCTACTGGAAATCTATAGCAAGCATTACACTTGATGGTGAAACATTAAAAGAATTCCTAATGAAATTGAAATAAAACAAAGATTGTTTCTCTCTTCTCTACATTTAACATTATACTGGGACTCCTAGTTAACACAAAACACACACACACACATGCACTAAGGAGGAAAAGAGAGAGATATGGAATAAAAGAAATAAAAAGTCATTATTTATGGAAAATATGATCATATACCCCATAAATATATAAAGGTTTAATTAAAAAACTGCTGGAACTAATAAATACATTTAGTAAAACCCTGGATACAAGATAAGTATAAAAAATCAATAGTATTCTCATATATCTACAATAATCAAGGATAAAATAAAAATAGAGAGGCACCTGGGTGACTCAGTCAGTTAAGCGTTGAACTCTTGGTTTCAGCTCATGTCATGATCTCACAGTTCATAAGATCGAGTCCCACATTGGGCTCTGTGCTAACAGCACAGAACCTACTTAAGATTCTCTCCCTCCCTCTCTCTCTGCCCCTCTCCCACTTATCCTCTCTCTCTCTCTCTCTCTCTCTCTCTCAAAATAATTTAACTTAAAAAAACTAAAAATATTGGAAATAATACCCTTTAAAATATCTATAAAATTATACAATATCTGGGAATATATTTCATAAAATGCCCACACATCTCCATGGAGAAAAAGCTATAAAGCTTTCCAGGAGAACATAAAAGGAGACTTGAATAAATGAAGGTATACACCATGTTCATAAATAAGATGACTCAAATACAGTATTTATAAAAATTCTCCCCAAATTAACCTATAAATTTAATGCACTTCAATATCCCCCAAATTGGTTGATTCTATAATTTATATGAAAGAATATAAATGCCAGGAATATTAAGGGCAATTTTGAGAAAGAAAAATGGTTAGGAAAGTCACTGGCTTATTACTTACTTACTAAAGCATATTATAAAACCACATTCATTAAAATAATATAATATTTTGAAAGAACAAATGAATAGGTCAGTGGAACTGAATATAATTCTAAAACAAAGCACTGTTGGGGTGCCTGTGTGGCTCAGTCAGTTAAGTGTCGATTTTGACTTAGGTCACGATCTCCCGGTTCGTGAGTTCGAGCCCCACATCAGGCTCTGTGCTAACAGCTGAGAGCCTGGATCCTGCTTTAAATTCTGTGTTTCCCTCTCTCTGCCCCTCCCCCACTCATGCTCTGTCTCTCTCTCTCTCAAAAATAAACATTAGAAAGTTTTTTAAACAAAGCATTGTGTATATGGAAACTTAGTAGTTGATAAAATCAGCAGATAAAATAAAGTATAATAAATGGTGTTGGAAAAAATGGCAACATATTTAGGAAAAAATACTAAGCTACATCCCTAACATATATCATTCACAAAAAATAATTCTAGTGAATAACATGTATAAATATAAGAAAGCAAACATATGAGTATTAGAAATAATAGGTGAATATAATAGCGACCTTGGAGTTAAAAAGCCCATCCTAAAAAAAAAAAAAAAAGTTACCAAAAACAGAAGTCAAAGGAAAAGGTTAATAAATTTGACTAATTTATCAAATTTATATTCTTGATTACATTAAGAACATTAGCTATGAACAATTTAAAACCAAACGCAGGAGGAACTCAAGGGTAAAATGTATTTGTCACATAGAAAATAATCAAAGACTTCCGATTCAGGATAAAAATCTCCTACGATTAATAAGGGGAAAAACCTAGGAATTAAAATAGTCATAAGATATGAATATTATTCACAGAAGAAAATACGTGATGGGAATTGATAACGTGAAAAGGCACTCAATCTCACAAATACCCATAGAAATGTGCATTCAAACAACAGTGAGGCAGCCAGTTCCAGGTAAGATGAAGTGAGCACACACCATACTTTCGCTTCCATTGAATGCAAGTATAAAACCTGGACAGAATACATGGCCAACTACTAGAAGACTCTAAAAAGTAAATAGCAGTCAACAGCCGAGGTGGAACACCAAAAATAAAGTATCTTCAAACTAACAGTCACCTTACTAATTTTTTCCCTTCTGTGTCCTTCTAGCCCAAGTTCATTGGAAAACCTACACTGAGCACCGTGGTAGACAAGGAAAACTCTAGGAGAAACCCTCTATCTAGTGCAGGTTTCAGAAGTGCTAAAGGGAAGTTCTAAAGCTCAGAGAGACTGGGGGAAATTATCCAGCTTTCCCTCTCCTTTTGCTTCATTCTCTTGCTCCCTCCCAGGCAATTCTGTGATGGTAGCCTTCAGGAGCCAAAATTCCAAGGGAGGAGAACTTTCCTCACCATTCAGTGAAGCCAGTGCTTCCATGGAGGTGAGGCCAAATCTCACTGCTTTTTTTTTCTTTCTTTCTTTCTGTCCTCCTACCACTTGGCCACAGACAAACTGCAATTATATGGGAGATGGAAAAAAAAAAGTGAGTCCTAGGGAGCAGAGATGTACCGGGGAGATCACAGAGATGGCAGAGCTTAGGACAGTGACCCAGTGAATTTCTGGGCTCACCCCCCAACCTGCATATGTGTGCACTTGTGTAGATCTAATCCTAATAAGCATATCAAAGACATTAAGAACTATACTAACAAATATATTTCCACCCAGGTCCTGGAATGACTACTTGGTGGTTACTCATGAGACAGATCTGGATAGTATTACAAAGACTGAAAGCGAAACTGACATTGTAGCCTCAGCCTACAGAAGGCAAGTAGAAACTTGTGGTCTAAATATAATCATCAATTGTCCATTGAAACAAAAATATCAGCAATACTCATGTGATTCAAGCAAGACCCAAAATCTCATAACCTAATAATCATAATGTCAAGAATACAATCCAAAATTACTTCCTATGAAGAATCACAGAATTCTCAAGTGGAAAAAAACAGGTAATAGACACCAACAAGGAAATGATGGAGATATTGCAATTACCTGACAAAGATCCTAAAGCATTAAAAAAAAATTCTTGAAAGGGCAATACAAATGCTCTCAAAATAAATCTTAAAGAGAAAGAATCAGCAAAGAAATACAAGATAAAAAGAAAAACTAAGTGGAAATTTTGGAACTGAAAAGTACCATAACTGAAATTTAAAAACCAACTGAGTGGACTTATTAGCAGATTGGAGACGATAAAGGAGTCCATGAACTTGAAGATAGGTCAATAGAAATATTCCAATGTGAACAACAGAAAGAAAAAAAATTGATAAACAACAACACAGCCTCATTGATCTGTAGGAGAGCAACAAAATGTCTACTGTTTGTGTTATCACACTTCTAGAAAGGGATAGGAAAGAGGGAAGTTTTGAGGGGCGCCTGAGTGGCTCAGTCAGTTAAGTGTCTGGCCTCGGTTCAGGTCGTGATGTCACAGTTCGTGTGTTTGAGCCCCTCGTCAGGCTCTGTGCTGACAGCTTAGAGCCTGGAGCCTGCTTCAGATTCTGTGTCTCCCCCTCTCTCTGCTTCTCCCCTTCTCACATTCTGCCTCTCTCTCTCTCTCAAAAATAAATAAACATTTAAAAAAATTTTAAAAAGAAAAAAGAAAAAGTACTTGGAGAAATAATGGCTGGAAACCTCTCAATTTTGGCAAAAGACAAAACCTAAAGTTTCAAGAAACGAAATGCATCCCAAACAGGATCAGTCTAAAAAAATCCATACCCAGACAAATCATATTCAAATTGCATGAGCCAATTCCTATAATAAATTTCCTCTTAAATCTGTTTATATCCTATTGGTTCTATTTCTCTGGAGAGTCCTGAGAGATATAGTTGTTGTCAGGATACAAATCTTTGATGGTAGCTGGACCGATGGCTTCACTTCCTTTTAGACTATTGGCTCAAGGACATCTCAGTTGTTTGTAATAAAACCTTTCCAACATAGCAACTTGCTTCATCAATGCTAGAAAGGGAGGGAGGCACTCTGCTAGCAAGACTAATCTTCTGTAATCTAATCATGAATATGACATCCCATCACCTTTGCTATGTTCTATTGGTTGGGAGCAAGTAACTAGGGTCAACCCATACTCAAGAGGAGGGAATTACATAAAGGCATGACCACCAGAAAGTGAACTTCACTGGGAGTCATTTTAGAGTTTGCTTAACCACAAAGGTTATATTAATATCAAAGTAGGTTTCAGAGCAAAGAAAGTTCTCAAAGGTAAAGAGAGATATTACATATTACTAAAAGTGTCGATTAACCCCAAAGGCATAATAATCCTAAATGTGTGTACACCTAAGGAACAGGCTTTGAAAATACATGAAACAGGGGCGCCTGGGTGGCTCATTCGGTTAAGCGTCCGACTTCAGCTCAGGTCATGATCTCACAGTCTGTGAGTCCAAGCCCCGTGTCGGGTTCTGTGCTGACAGCTCAGAGCCTGGAGCCTGCTTCAGATTCTGTGACTCCTTCTCTCTCTGCCCCTCCGCCTCTCACGCTCTGTCTCTCTCTGCCTCTCTCTCAAAAATAAATAAACATTAAAAAAAGAAAATACATGAAACTAACATGGACCAAAATGAAAGAAAAGGTAGACAAACACATAATTATAGTTGCAAACTTCAACACCCTTCTCTCAGTAATAGTACTAGTGAGTAGAAAAAAATCAGCAAGAATATACAAGAATTGATTGATATCATCAACCAACTGAACCTAATTATTAACCCAAAACAGTAGAATACACATTTTTTCCAAGTGAACAACAGGAAAGTCTCCAAACACTTGAAAATTTTAAAAACTTAAATATAATCCATGGATCAAGGAAAAAGTTTCCGTGAAACTGAACAAAAAAGAAAATGCAATATCTGAAAATCTGTGGGACACAGCTAAAGCAGTGCTTGGAGGGAAATTTATAGCACTAAAAACGCCTATACTAGAAAAGGAAAAAGGTATCAAATAAATAAGCTAAGCTTCTACCCTAAGAAACTAGAAAAAGGAGAGCAAAATAAGCATAAATCAAGAAGAAGAAAGTAGGGTGCCTGGGTGGCTCAGTCAGTTGGGCATCTGACCTTGGCTCAGATCATGACCTCACAGTTCGTGGATTTGAGTCCCGCATGGGGCTCTGTGCTGACAGCTCAGAGCCTGGAGCCTGCTTCTCCCTTTCTCTCTGCCCCTTCCCTGCTCACACTGCTTCTCTCTCTCTCTCTGTCTCTGAAAAACAAATAAACATTAAAAAAATTTTTTTAATAAAAAAAGAAGAAAGTAAGTAATAAAGATAAAGGCAGATATCAATGAAATTGAAGAAAAAATAATAGAGGAAAATCACTAAAACTAAAAGCTGGTTCTTAGAGAAAAAATCAATTAACTTGATAAGTCTCTAGAAAGACTGACAAAATAAGAAAGAAAACACAAATTACTGCTATCAGGAATGAAAGAGGCAGTATCATTGCAGAAGCCACAGACATTACAAGGACAGTAATAATAAAAAATACTACAAGCAACTCTGTGCACAGCTATCAACAACTTAGATTAAATAGACCAATTCCTTATAAACCACAAACTAGTAAATGTCATTCCAGGTAGAGTAGATAACTTGAATAATTCTATAACTATTAAAGAAATTAAATTTGTAGTTAAAATCTTCCCCAAAAAGAATCTCCAGTTCCAGATTGTAGCCTTTGTAAAATTCTACCAAACATATAAAGAAGAAGCAACACCAATTTCTACATACTTTCTTTCAGAAAACAGAGGGGAATAATTTTGAACTCATTTTATAAGGCCAACATTTTACTGCTACCAAGCCATAAAAATACAGTATAGAAAAAAGAAAACTACAGATCAATATTTTTCATGACCATAAATGAAATAAAAATCCTCAACAAAATATTAGCAAATGAAATACAGCAATATACAAAAAGAAATACTCACCATAATTAACAGAGATTCATCCCAAGAGTGCAAGGCTGATTCAATATTCAAAAATCAATAATACAATTTACCATGTTAATCATCTAAAGATGGAAAACTAAGTGATCTTATCAAGACATGCAAAAAAGCATCTGACAAAATATAACATCCATTCATGATAAGCACTCATAGCAAGTTAGGAAGAGGGGAATTTTTTCAAAAAACTTTCAGCTAACATTATACTGAATGGTAAAATATTTCTTCCTAAAATGTTTTCATCCTAGGATCAGAAAGAGGGCTAGGATATCCATTATCAATACTCTTAATTCCACATAATACTGGAAGTCTTAGCCAGTGCAATAGTGCAAGAAAAAGAAATTAAAAGCCATCAATCTTAAAGAAGAAATAAAACCATCCCTATTCACACATGACATGATCATCTATATAGAAGATTCCACAGCTCTACTAAAAACCTTCTAGAACAAAGTATGGCTAGCAAAGTTGCAGGATCCAATGTTGACATACAAAAATTTATTGTATCTCTATATACTAGTGATACGCAATTGGAAACTAAAATTACAAAAAACATTCCATTTATAACAGCTAAAAAGAATGAAATACTTACAAGGGCATAAATCTTAGAAAACATGGACATGTTACAAATGCATGCATAAATCTTATAAAACATGCTAAAAGCTATAAAATGATGATTAAAAAGTCAGAAGACCTAAATAAATGGAGACACATCATATTCATAGAATGGACGTCTCAGTGTAATTAAGTTGTCAATTCTCCCTAAATCTATGTATGGCTTTAGTGCAATACAAACCAAAATCTCAGTAGGCCTTTTTGCATATATTAATGAGAAGATTTCAAGTTCATATAGAAATGCAAAGGACTCAGAACATCCAAAGTAACTTTGAAAAGAATAGGTTAGAGGAATCTAACTACATGATATTAAAACTTACTATAAAGTTACAGAACTCAAAACGGTATGGTATTGGTGAAGAGGTAGGAAAATAGATCAGGGGAACATAATAAACTCCAAAAATAGACGCATAAAAATGTGCATTTAATCTTTGGCAGCCATGCAAAAGCCATTCAGCGAAGAAAAGAGAGTCTTTTTAACAAATGATTTTGAAACAATTGGCCATCCATATGCAAAACAATAAACCCTGCCTTATACCTCAAACCTTATACAAAAATTAATTGAAAATAAATCATAGATCTAAGTGTAAAATGTAAAACTTTTAGGAAAAAAAAACATAGGAGAAAATCATAATGACCTGGATTATGCAAAGAGTTCTCAGACATGACACCAAAAGCATATTCCATAAAAGAAAAACATATAGATTGAAGCCTATCAAAATTAGAAACTTTTGCTCTGAAAATGAAAAGGCTACAGACTGAGAGAAAATACTTGCAAATACTGTGGTTGCAAGTCACAATTCCAACCATGGACCTGTTCCCACAATATCTAAAGAATACTCAAAACTCAACAATAAGAAATCAAACAACCCAGTTAAAAAGTGAGAAAAATATTTGGATAGATCACCGAAGAGGATATATAAGGACGGCCAATAAAAGATGCCCACCCAGCATCATGAGCTATTAGGAAAATGGAAATTGAAATCACGAGATATCCCTACACACTTCTCAGAATAGCTAACGTAAAAATACACTGACAATATCAAGGGCTGGCTGATGAGGACGGGGAGCAACTGAAACTCTCGAGTACCTGTGGGTGGGAGTGCAAACTGGTATAGCGACTCTGGAAAACAGTTGGACAGTTTTTTTAGAGTTAAACGTACACTTACCATTCGACCCGGACATCCCACTCTGAGTATTGACTCTAGAGAACTGAAAATGTATATTGACATAATGACTTGTGCACCAACGTCCAGAGTAGCTGTATTGATAATTCCCCCAAATTAGACATGCCACACGTCCTTCATTCAGTGAATGTATAAACAAAACATGGTACAACCGTATGGTAGAACACTCCTCAGCAATAATAAAGGCAAAATGATCACTGTTAGGTAACAACTCTTGTGAATCTGAAAAGCATTGCGCTAAGTAAAAGAGAAAGAAGGCGGTGGACATCACCATAGGAACAGGTGGTCACAGGCTCCAGGAAGGCTCAGCTACTGTAGATCTGAGAAGTCAGGCCTTGGCTGGGGAAGTCCTGGACGAACTGGATCTGCCCCATGTCTGCAGTAAGCGGGGAAGCCCCGACTTTTCTCCCAGCCCCAGAAACCTTAGTGAGGAGCCCTGAAAAGACTTCATAGAAGCCAGGCGAGAACGGGTAGGGAAACAGACCAGTCTCCCGGGCCTTTCCTTATTCTGGTCCTTGCAGCTTCCCCACACCCTGCTGCCTGCACCCTGCTCCCTGACTGACCTTCACCGTTAGGAACGTTCACATGCTCTTAACACCATCAGGGGCCTCTGACTCCCTGCCCAGCACCCCCTGTGGCTCCTCTGTGTTGCTCCAAACTTACAAATGACAGCGCACAGAGCAGAAAGCCCTCAAGCCTCCCTTTGCTTTTGCTGGCATGTTTTCTCCACCTGGAATTCCCTCTCAGGAATCAGGACAAGCACTGCTTTCTTGGGAAAGCGCTTCCTGGCTCTCTATCCACCCCAGCCTCCTCCCGTGTTCCTCCGGCATCCTAAGGGACCTCCGTCAAAGCCCTTGCCGGTTGACTTTGCCGTCGATTGGTGCCCTTTTTCCTTGCCGCTGCATCACACTCATCTTCGGCTCCCTGGTGCCGGCAGCACAGCCTCTAGGTAGGGAATGAAAAGTGCCTGTCTTTGGAAATGAACTCTTGAACTCTGTGTTGGCATGTGAGATAAAAATAAAATCTGAATTAGATCCAGGTTGAAAATGCTCCTCCCGGAAGTGGTGATTTGGTTCTCTCCTTTCCCCAGGGGAAAACGGGTCAGGGGCAAAGTGTGGCTGATACGTCAGAAATCCCGGGGGAAAGAAATTCCCAGGTAAGAAGCATTTACAGATGTCTGCGGTGTAAACGGTGCCGTTTGGGTCCATTTCAAGCTACCCGCATGATGTCACGGGAAAGCAAGTTAAGAAGAGATACACAAAGTCGGCTCTCCCAAGCGTGTGCGAGCCAGCTCCAGAGCACCACTGGCTCAGACCACACCCGAACCAAGGACAACAGGTGGCTGGGGCTAATAGCAACCTACAGGCTGAGGCAGAGGTCCCCTGCCTGCCCATATCGGACTGGCCAGCCTCTCTCTCTCTCTCTCTCTCTCTCTCTCTCTCTCGCGAACCAATGTTTTATTTCTAAAGCTCTGCCACATATTTCTAGTGGTGCTGATGGTCACCTGTCGCACTCACACCAGGTTATCTGTTGAAGCCAGCAAACAGAGTCTGGCCATCAGCAGACCAGGCCAGACAGGGACACTGGGGTGACTCCGCCTTGCTGCTGGTACTCATTACTTCCTGCTTCAGTTCCTCTACAGTGACCTTGCCTTCCATGTCCCAGATCTTGATGCTGGGGCCCGTGGCAGCCCAGAGGCAGCATCCATTAGACTGAAGCACAGGGCATTGATGATGTCCCCACCATCTAGTGTATAAAGGTGCTTGTCTTCGTTGAGGTCCCACAACATGGCCCGGCCATCCTTCCCTCCAGAAGCACGGAGAGATCCATGGAGAGACAGTCACAGTGTTCGGGCAGCCTGTGTGGCCGATGTGACTGGTCTTCAGCTTAAAGTTAGCCAGGCCCCATACCTGGACCAGCTTGTCCCAGCCGCAGGAGAGAATGATGGGATTGCTGCCATGGGGTGAAACGCAGACACAAGACACCCACTCCGAATGGCTCTCATCCTGGACAGTATATTTGCATACACACCAGCTTGATGGTTCTATCTCAGGAGCCAGAAACAATGTGGCAGTTGTCAGAGGAGAAAGCCACACTCAGCACATCCTTGGTATGCCTTACAAATCTGCGTGTGGTGGTACCCATTGTGAGATCCCAGAGACGAGGGGGCCAGGAGGCTCCCAGGAGCCTGAGAGGGCAAACTGGCCAGCTGAGGAGATGACCACCACATCACTAACAGAGTGGGAATGACCCCTAAGAGCACTCTGTGGGATGCCAGAGCTGTTCTCAGCCCTGGTCAGCTTCCACACGATGACGGTCTTATCTCGAGGGGCAGACTGTAAGTACCACGTCCGGGAACTGGGGAGCGGTGGCGATCTGAGTCACCCAGCCAGTGTGGCCCTTGAGGGCGTCACCCAGTGTCATCTGCTCAGTCATGGCAGCCGTGAGTGCGGGTGTCGCTGCGGCAACAAGGATGGAGTCGGATAGACTATCACCACAGCCGCGGCCCCGCGGAGGAGAAGAGTCCGACTGGCCACTCTTGGAGGTCTTGTTCAAAACTCCCCTCCTGGGCACGCTTCCCGTGACTTCCTAGCGCAACCAGGCACCCTTCCGTACCAATGAGGGGAGTCTAGACTGCAGTTAACCTCTTCCCATTGCCACGACTCATTCACACTTTACATGCACACTCTCACAATTGTTCTCGTATCACGACCCACTTGTTTCTTTTCCATTTTTCCTCCTTTGCTCAGCTGGATTATAAGCTCTGTCAGGACAGAGACCCTCTCATATACTTCTCTTGGATCTTTCTCTCACCCGGCACAAGGCTGTGCATACAAGTAGTCCTTGCTACAGAATTCGTGCCTGGCCTAAATGCCCCTCTGGAGGTTGCATCACAGAGACTCAGTGAGCACATCTGGGGGGCCTGCACGCGGTCACCTCATCTGCTTGCCCCGTCTCTGGCCCCTGGCCCAGGCTTTGGGTTCTACCTCTGCCTCCTTCTCCATCGGCCACCGAACATCAGGCCCCCGTTCCGCCGGTCCCCCCTGTGATCCCACTTCCTACTCTGCAAATGCTTTCTAGCTCCTACTCGCTGCTTCTGCAATGTCAGTCGTCCCCCCTGGTTTGTCCCTCACTGCCAGTGTGACGTCATGGATGGATGACTAGATGGAGAGGATGGTGATGGATGAAGAAACGGAACGGCTGGCTGCCCCCCTAGACTCACCAGACCGGCTGCGAGTGGCAACTGTCACCCACCGTGCCTGCGCCTTGCCGTCGCTTCTGCCTGTGAATTCTCAAACCAGCCTTCCCAGGCCTGCACCCATGCCCACCTTACTTAGCAGTTCCCAGCAGGTACCTATTGAATACCTAAAGTGTCTGGTAATGAGTTCCTAATCAAAAACCGCATTTTGTCATTTTTCCGACTCAGCAGGACAGGTCCCTTTGCAGAATCCCTGGCACACCTCCGGTCAGCTTCCCTTGTTGCATTTATCACAGTTCCCCTGGCCGAATCTATTCGTGCCTTTGCCTTTGCCGCTTCCTCCGTCAGGTGGGAGGCTCTCGGGAGTGACTTTTTATACATTACTCCCTCTGTATTTCCGGCATCCCTCGAAGGCAGGGTTTGTGGTTAGTAAAGCTCAGTGGGTAGTTCTGATTTGGTCTGATTCACGAAATTGAATTAAATGGCTAGATAAAGATGGATGAATGAGCTATTAATACACGGTCCTGCAAATTTCCCCGCAGTGCCCCGTCCACACTTCTTCACAGAATAGACCTTCAGTCAATGCTGTTGACACACCTTTTGATGTGTTTGAAAACGAAGAGTGAAGATTCCTGGTGAGTGAGAGGTTTTCATTTGCTCGATATGTTTTGGCTTCAAACCCTAAAACAGTCCTAGCCCCCGAGGTTTCAAAACCAGAACTGAAACCATCTTCCTTCTAGAGCCAGGTCGCCACAGAGAAGGGCCTAGAGAATAAAGTGCTTCTGAATGGCTCCATCCGAGGCATATCTGAAGACAGAAAATTCCAAAGGCTTTCCCGGACGGCCTCTAGGATGGGCTCTATTATTAACCTCCTGCGCGAGGCCGAGCTTCTCTCTGGCCTTGCGTGACTGAAATGAGCTTCTCCCGGGCTCACGCCGTGGCTTTGTGGGCCACAACCACTTCCTAGAAGCCAAGTTCATCTGAGAAATGAGGGAGGCCCTGGTGGTTTGTGGTTACAGAAGGCGTTTCCTTTGACACTCAGCTGGGGGAAGGACAAGCAATCCACAGCAGGCCTGAGAGAAGGGGAGCAGAGCCTGCTTTGGGATGTCCAGAGGGCGTCCAACCCTTCTAGCAAGAAGAGCCCTCCCCTGCATCAAGTGCTTATTGGGGGGTAGGGGGGCAAATGCCCCGAGACACCGGCAGCCACCTCGGGGGTGTCCCCGGTATTCAGAGGGTGTCAGAGAAAGGACAGTGCAGGCCTGCTGAGAAGTGAGCTGGGTCCTCTGGAATTGCTGAGTGGTCATGGAGGGGTAGGGGTGGGTGGGTGAGAGACAGACGACAGGTGTGTAACCAAAATGCACCTCAGCCTGTAGGCAATTCCCAGCCTGTGGACAGTGTCTAAGCATGTCTTACCATCCACCCTTTCGAGAAGGGTCCTCCCAGCCCCGTTCACGAAAGACGAGGCTGACACTCGCACCCTCCAGGATAAACGCTCCTGACAGCAGAGAGCCACAGGCCTCCATGACTGCCAGAGGGACTGGAGGCCTCTCACAGTGTGATCTCAAGGGCTCTGGGCAAACCTCCCAGCTTATTAAAAAAAAAAAAAAAAAATTAATTTTCCCATGAATCAGATAATACCTGAAATTCCATCATCACTTTGCCTGAGGCTTAAACGTCTGGAAAAATACAAACACGTAGGGGGAGCACTCCAAATAGTATCATTTACACCTCAATGTCTGGAACCCTTCTGGATCCTTTCCTGCCCGAAGGTTTCCTGAGGGGTGGGGCTGGAGCAGGGGAGAGAGCCAGAGAGTAATGGGTGACTGAGGTAGGAGGAGGCCTGGAGGGGCGGAGGAAGGGGCAGAGGCTGGAAACCAGCTCCTAAACAAACTGGTCCTGCACAGTTTTGCCTGGGGCCACCCCGCAAGTCACTGTCGGATTCACTCACTGTTGCTGCGCTCTAGAGAAATAGGGCACCGGCCTCTCCCAGGAGGGCCCGCGTCTTGGGCACAGACTCGCATCGTGGCTCAGGGCCTCCGCACTCAGAAGGGCCCCGCGCTTGTGTGGTTTAATGCTTTGTTATCACCATCTTGAAGATTGTATTAAATGTTTTTTTTTATTTTTCATTTTGGAGAGAGAGAGTGCACAAGCGGGCGAGGGGCGGAGACACAGGGGGACAGCGGATCCCAAGCGGCCTGTGCACTGACAGCAGAGAGCCCGTTGGGGGACTTGAACTCAGGAACCGTGAGATCATGACCTGAGCCGAAGTCGGACGCTCAACCGAATGAGCCACCCAGGCACCCTTTAATTTAGAGATTTTTAAACAAGGGACCCCACGTTGGCATTTCACACTGCGCCCCACAAATTATGTAGCCAGTCCTGCTTTGCAAATCGCAAAAGCCCTCTGAAGGGAGGTCAGCCTAACCTCGCCATACCCCTTCATCACACACATTATTTCCTTGGGTCTATTTTTACACATCAGGGGATATTTGAAGAAATGTCCTTAATTCTGAGCACTTTAATTCACCTCCACCAACTAAGCCTCTTTCGAGGTGACTTAGGTGTCATGTGATCCGTCCTATTATTAGCCCATGCCCAGCCTTTCCCAACCCCCAAACTCCTGTTTCCCTTGCCCTTATATATATCTCTCTCTCTTAGCAGAAAAGTGGCACATGACCTCGTAGCCTCAAGAATACTTGGCACAGGTCCCTGTTTCTCAGCCGTATCTATTGTCCTCGTCCAGAATGACACTGGCTTCTAAGAGTCTCGCTGACATTTCTGACTTTTAGTGGGGAATGCCATTAATCAATCGGCTGCATCTGTTTTGGAAAAATTAAATAGCTCAAGTCAAGGCAAACACAGTAAATAATCCGTCAACAATCCAGGGGAGGAGTGGGGGCAGCGAAGGCAGGGTTTTGTCTTCTCATTATTTGAAATGCATTTAATCTGCTGCTGGATCCTCCACACCCAGGCTAGGGTTACTGGACACAGAAAGAAGAGATCAAAAGCGTTTTAAAAATGTGGGGCCCCAACCAGGGCATTAAAAGTATAAGTGGGCTATTCAACACGTGTGTCGTGGAGAATGAGTTCGCCAACAGGAGGGCCATGAAATGGCTCTTCAGAGAAAAGGAGCTGTAACCTTCCTTGTGGCTTAAAAATATAGAAACATACTCTGTCTAATTCTTGGTAAGTGTGGCCTTCCTTAGGGGAAACAGTCAGGGGGCAGTGGTTAAGTACGGGTGCTGGAGCCAGACTGATTGAGTTCCAATCTTGACACTTTCCCTTACTAAGCACTGACCTTGGGCAAGTTACTTAACCACATCGTGCCTCCATTTCCTTATCTGTAAACTAATAATAACCACCTCAGGGTTATTGGGGAAATAATGAATTAGTGTCTGGTAGGTTAAAGGTTGCCCGTAAATTCTTTGACATTCTTCCCGTTACAAAGCGGGATCTTGTCCCCCTTCCCCTGGATTCCGGACTGGTCTATTACGACTTTAACTCAGAGCATAGGGCAGAAATGAAACTTGCCAGTTCCGGGCTTAACCTTTACAAGAACTGGTAGCTTCCACCTTTAGCTCTAGCTGATTACCTCACTGGAGAAGCCACACAAAGAGGCAATAAGACTACAAGGAGAGGGAGGGGGGGATTGCCAGGCGGAACCTTCTAGCCACTCTACCAAGCCACCAAGCACGTGAGCCCAGCCATCTTGGACCCTGAAGCCCAGCCCAGCCACCAGCTTGAGCACCATTGTGCTGACACCGTGTGAAGCCGAACAATCGCCCAGCAGAACCCTGCCCGGATTTCTGACCCATAAAATTGTGAGAAACAATAAAGTGATTGTGGTTTCAGTTTTCTAAGTTTTAAAGCAGTTTGTTGAGCAGCCATACAAAAATGGCACAATCTACACACTGTCCAGGACAACCGATCTAGAGAAACAGGACGACACCTGCAGCGGAACCTGTAAGCTCTTACAAATTCTTCAGGGACATCACTTTTCCTCTACTACCTTTGTTCGTGAGGTCACCTCTCCCATTTCCTAGTCCAATTCCATTTCCATACACTTTTGCTCGGCCACCTCCTGTTCATGCCTCCTGTTTATATTGGGTTTCTCAAACCTCAGTGTGTATGCTGTTCACCTGGGCATTTCTTACAAAGGCAGATGCTGATTCAGTAAGTCTGGGACAGACCTGAAATTCTGGATCTCTAACAAGCCCCAGGCCATGTCCACGATGCTTGTCCATAGTCCCCACTTACAGTAGCAAGGCTTTAGTCTCAGCCGAGGAATCACCTCCTCCAGAAAGCCCTCCTGCTTCCTAATCTCTCACCCTAAGGCTGTCAGGTGCTGTTGAGGACTCCTTTGGCTGCCTACCTCAACTTTTCTTTAGGGCTGGCCAAGCCTGTTTTATTTCAACGTCTATTCCTTCCCTCTCCCCCCATGGCTTGGGTAAATTTTGACTGATCTAAATGTCATTTTGGCATTGCCCTCCTTCTCTTTATTGTGATTTTTCACAGGTGTCTGTCTGGTGACTTGGTTAGACAAGGTTAGGAGAAGTCTGCTGTGGTGAAGGAGGGACTTTTCAGAAAGTTTTCTTCTTTTTTTTTTCAATTTTTTAAATGTTTTTATTTATTTTTGAGAGAGAGAGAAACAGAGCACGAGCAGGGGAGGGGCAGAGAGAGAGAGGGAGACACAGAATGTGAAGCAGGCTCCAGGCTCCGAGCTGTCGGCACAGAGCCCGATGCGGGGCTTAAACTCGTGAACCGTGAGATCATGACCTGAGCCGAAGTCGGACACTCCACTGACTGAGCCCCCCAGGCACCCCAAGTTTTCTTCATTCTTAAAAGGAGGTGCATGTGGGGATGCCTGGGTGACGCAGTCACTTACGCGTCCAACTCTGGATTTCAGCTCAGGTCATGATCTCACGGTCATGAGACTGAGCCCCTCATGGGGCTCTGAGCTGAGCACAGAGCCTGCTTGGGATTCTGTCTCTCCCTCTCTCTCTGCCCCTCCCCAGCTCATACTCCCTCTCTCTCTCTCTCTCTCAAAATAAATAAATAAACATTTTTTTTTTCAAAGACAGAGATGCATGTAGAAGAAACCAACCCGTATCTGTCCCCAGGTGTTAGTCTGTTGATACACGGTGCCTGTGGCTACTGCAGCCACCTTGCGATCATGAGGGGATCTGCACAGCAGGCTGAGTGACAATGGCAGTGGGGGAAGGTGAAAAGCACCTGGGTCTGCATCCAGTCAGTAAACGAACCAACTCTGGCCTCTCCTCCATTAGGACTTCTTTTTATGGAAGATAACGAACGCATCTCTTTATTGTTTAAGCTATTTGTAATCAAGCTTTCTGTCACCGGTGGCCAAGAGCATCCTATGGCGGATTCCTATTGCCCCCTCGATTCCACTCTCAAGCTGCATACGTCATCTGGGTATCACTGCACTTCTCGCGTTATCCTGTGAGTACACATCTGCCTCCTCTGGTCGGGCACCTGTTGAGGTTTATTCCTTGCATTCCCGGGACCCGGTATGGAGTAAATGATATGAACTAAAGTGAACTCACCTAAGGGTCTTCAATTAGAGAGAAAGCAAGTGTTTGCCACTCCAGGTATTTTCCCCTGTCAAGGTTTAACCTTGAAGAACTGCCTCTTGGTGCTCTGCACTCCTTGGCCTTACCTCCCACCAACATGGGTAGTTCTGGAACACAATCTCATTTTGATATTAACCCGAATGAAATATCATTAAGAAGGTTGCAGAGAGGCCACATGACTCATTCTAAGGCTGAAAATAATAAAAAGAATCATTATAATGATTATAGTAATGCCTCGCTTTTGCATAATAATAATGGTTACCATTAGCTGAGTCCACCATATCCCAAACGCTCCTGGATACGCATAACCTCCAACTGACAGGGATAAATAACTTGTTAAAGGTCACAGGGCCAGTAAATAATGAACTCAGGATCTGAACCCAGGTGTCTGACCCCTGAGCCTGGGCTCTTCCCTTTTAGCTCCCAGAAAATGCCTCTCTGAGCACAGCAGACTCATCAAAGTGCTTTCACGCACATGATCTCATCCAGTGTTCTCGAAGGAACTGCGGGGACGATCAGCCGCATTGTTTTGATATTATTCATGCTGCTAAACTAAATAGAAGTTACAGTGCGGTCACTATCGAGCTCCCCCAGCCATTCTCTAGCGTATTGGTTTAAAACTCCACTTCAAATAAAGAACCACTTTTTAGAACAGAAAGTAACCTAATGTGACCGAATTGGGGGAACTTTTTTCTAGTGCTAAAGGCAAAAAAAAAAAAAAAAAAAAAATTAAGTTGGCCCAGTTTTTCATAGTGGCATGTTGATGAAATGCCATGAATGAATTGTGGGATGAATGAATGAAATATTTCAAAGTGGAAAAATAAATCACGAGGAAGAACCAATTCCCCAAAGAAACAAGGCTGCAGATAGCAATTCCCTAATTTCCAGCCCCTCTACATTTTTCATTCCCAGGAGACCTCCCTGTCAAAACGTCTCTGATGGAGACACGGAACTGGAGCAGTAAGGGAAATCTCATTCTGTAGAGCATCTCTTTGCTTCCACCCCAGGCCTTAGGGCGGTGGACTTTCTTTGTTCCAGGGAACCAAGCAGTCAGCACTCATCATCAGCCGGCCACTCAACAGGTCCCTTGGAAGTGAAGACAGAGCAGGTATCTCCCGGGGCTTGTGGGTAAGGCAATCATGGGGACGTGGTTTTATCTCTCCCAAGGGCATGTGAGTTTCCCCACTCACCACTCCCTTAAAACTAAAACCCTCCCTTCACGAATTACCTGAAGGATAATATTAATGCGTTCTTAACTCATAACCTCCAATATGTCATTATTGGAATCAGTGTTTGAGTGGCTCTTTCCCCAGTACAGTGGCACATGGTAGCACCGGGCGAAGCACAGAGAAGGCACTTGATGTATTTTTTTTTTTTTTTTAACTCAACAGAATGAGATCAGACTGATTTTCTTCCTTCTGCCTCCCCATCCAGGTCACTGCCTTTCCCTGCCCCCTCTTACCCTCTGGTATCAGTTGCATACGTTTGGTTGGCACAGACTCAGTTTATTTTAGTGGGAAGCCTGGAGGCGACACCCAGCGAATCACAGCTGTCATTCTCACTAGATGTGGTGATCCCCCACCCCCCGGCACAGAAGGGGAATGGTGCCAGGCAGTCACCACGTGGTGAGCTCCTGGGACGCACGCCTGGGTGACCCCTGGATATAGGGTGAACTTTGCAGCAGCCTGCCATTTTGCATTAAGAGGCAGGGGCCAGCCTAGAGAAACGGAAATGGAGGAATAAGAATAACCATCTTTATTGAGGGTTTCTCCACCCATTGGGCTGCGGAAACAGAATACCACACACAGTGGCTTCTACGCTGCAGAAATGTACTTCTCACGGGTTCTGGGGGCTGAAGTCCAAGATCGGGTTGCCAGCATGGTCTGCTTCCGGTGAGAGCCGTCTTCTGGACCGCAGATAGACTGGCTTCTTACTGTGTCCTCACATGGTGGAAGGAGCAAGGGGTTCCGTGGGGGTCTCTTTTATAAGGGCACTAACCCCATTCGTGAGGGCCCCACCCTCATGACCTAATCACCTCCCAAAGGCCCCACCTTCAAACGCCATCACATTAGGATCTCAACATATGAATCTGGGGGTGGGGGGGAGGGTGGCCATAAGCATTCAGACCAAAGCATGCATTTGGTCCGAATGATTCCCCCCCTCCGAATTCATATGTGGCTTATGAGTATGCCAGACTCGGCACACTGATGTCTGATGGGTGACCTACAGGGACTACTGTGCTACCTCCCTTATTACCAACAAGGACACTGAGGCCCACAAAGGTTACCATCATCTCATGGTGCCAGGTTGGCAGAGCAAGGGTATGAACACAGGCCTGTCTGCTTCTGGAACCACGCCCTGCCACCACTCACAGATCTGTCCTCCTGGGGTCGGGGACGCTCAGTGGCCTCAGCCTCTGGCAGTTTAGCCCAGTCCCAGCAGATATCCTACAGTGGCTGCCTTGCCACAGGTACCCACTTCCCGCACTGGTGTCCACCTCGTGGTACGTGTACCTGCTGCGTGGGTCGTATATGCCACCAAAGGATAAAGGATCTAGATCGGGACATTTATTAGCCAAGCATCCAGGGTCTGCAGTGACTGCTTCACCCTCCAACCTGACGCCTCTGTCCTCCCTCCCCGCCCAGGCACCTGCAGAGTGCATCACCCTGGTCTCCCTTCTTCCCAGCTCCAGGCCTCTCCCCTGCTGCCTCCCCCCCCCCCCCCTTGGATTGTCTCCTTCCCTCCTCCTTCCCACCCTGGCCTGTATGAGAGCCTCCTGGTGGCCCAGCCCCCACGTGCCACACACCTCCCCTTCCCTGAACCCCTGCAGGTATGTCCCGCCCCACTCAGCATTTGCTTACATTCTCTCATGTGCATTAATAGCTTTCTGGTTTTAATATCCTTTTTCTGATTGGATTGTAAGCTCCTTAAAAGCCAGGACCATGCTCGCACTTTGCTTATGCTGCTTTTCCAATCCTGTCCTTTCCAAAGTCTCCCCGCCCCCTGCACCAGGCGGGGGGGGGGGGTGGGGTGGGGGTGGAGAGGACACATAATGTAACAGGATTCCTTTAAGCACCTGACCCCAGAGGCACTTTGCTCACTTCGGGTGTGGAACTAGAGTTGGTCGAATAACCAGCTAATTTTGCTTCATCCCGTGACCTCCCCCATCCCAGAACCGTCTCTGCAGCCTTCTGCGCCCACCTCCAAGTTGCCCCTTGCAGAGAGTGGCCGTCTCTCCCCACAGTCCCCATGGAGATTGGCAGAGCCCGGCTCAAAGGGAGGCAGGCTGGATGCCTCCCCTGGACTCAGTGTACATTCTCGCAGGGACACATTCTGTCTTAGCAGCAGCTCAGCCGCCTCCCAGAGTCCCAGCCATCTCCTGCAGCAAGGCCCCCAGATGGCACGTTCTGTGGAGCATGCGGCGATGGAAGGAGCCACCAGCTAGGGAGGAGAGCAGCCTGGGGGCTCAGTGCCACCAAATCATTTGTCCCTTCGTCCTAGCCCTTCCACAAGGTGTCTTGCTCTTAACAGGCATCCCGGTGATGAGAGAAAGCCTTGGCCACATCCCGCCTGTGAGTGCTGGAGGCATTTTGGGCAGAGGGGGCTGCTTTCTTCCTTCTAATCAAGCCTGCCTCCCTTCCTCTCTCAGGCTGAGTTGGAAAGCTCTTGAAAGGTAGCAGATTGCAGGCACTGGAGGCTCGTGTCTTCTGTTTATCCACAGAACGAGGACATTGGCCGATGCAAGAGCCCCGGTACTGTTCCTTCCATGTGCTCCTGGCTCCAGAGCCCCCCAGAGCAGCCCGCCTGGGCTGCATAAGACTCCAGGTCCCCTACCCCCAGCCTCCCATCCCCCATGATGTTTCAGAGGGAGCTGTGTTCTCGGAGGCGGCGGTTTTCATATCGTGGGGTCGTGACCCATCCGTGGAACACAGTATCAGTTTACCAGGTCACAACTAGCCATTGTTTTCACGGAATAGAATGGAATGGAACATATCAGTGCATCACACATAGGGGTGGTCCCGTTTCACCGGGTTTTTGTCAAACGCACACAAACACACACACACACACACACACACACACATACACACATGCATGATATAAAATGCACTTCCTCCTGTGAGTCACAATCCCAAAGGTTTGTGAGTCCTTGTTCTGCGGGCTGGATAATCCAAGTCTTGTCCCTGACCCTGGTTCTCACATGGTGAATTTTCTAGGAGAGTGGGGGATGCTTTCTCCAAGCTGACCAGCCCTCTCCCCTCACCACCAAACGAAAGGAAACATCTACTGACGGAGAAATGATTAAGAAGTGATTTCTGCCCTCCGAGAGTATGAATTGGGAATAATGCTTGAAATGAAGCTGGGGGGAGTAAGATATACAAAACATCGGGTAATAGGGTGGAGGGAGATATTAATTCCCACTGCCAAAGAGACCCTCAGACTTCTGGTTTGACCAAAAGCAGTAAAGAAGCTTCGTGGTTGAGGAGCACTGCTGTCTACGGGGTGGTAACTTGCCTCTACATACCTAAATTTCCTTAAGCTGGGTTATTAGCCCTCAACGGCCCACCCTCTGGAAAAGCAAAACTGGTGCACAGGGCTCTCAAAAGATACCCCTAAGGGAGTATCTTTCCCCTTCTGGGTATCTCTATGCCCATCTAATTCCTGGAAACACTAGCATGGGGATCAGGAGACCAGACTTTACGCCTGGGACCGACGTATTTTGCTCCGTGACTTTGGGTGAGCCATTTCACCTCTCCGGGAGGCAGATCTTCAGCTACTATAGTGGAATGTGCACAAAAATGGCCAGGCTCAGTCAGTGACTTTGTGACCCGGTGAACTTGGCTGGGGACAGCACATGTCCAGAAAGGATGAGGGTTAAACAGACCCACACTGGTCTTTACATAAGAGAAGATCTTTCCTCCACGCAGTCCCAGACAATTCCCTGCCGTCTTGGACATGTGTACCTTGCAGCTGTGAAAAATGCCTGTTTATCTAGTGAATCACAAAGGATAATTGAGCACAACTGTCTTGCATGTGAACTGATGTTCACAAGTGAACCAACCACACTGGCTTCAGGAATGGCTTTGCTGGGTGAGAGCAATCCCACCTGGGAAAGTGGGGTGGTGTCCACCGTCTGGCCTTCTCGTGCTTTGCCCAGACGTGTGGTTCCAATACAGAGACGCTGAGGCACTCGGGCTCCACAGGCAGCAAGCTTAAAGCTATCCCTCAAGCCCTTGTTTGCAAATAGAGCTTCCCTGCCTTTAAGGTCACCATTAGGGAATCTATACAAAAGCAAGGGGAAGCCAATAGATACATCGTTTTACTGCATCGCTGTCCCACTGCCAATTATCATATCGGTTCTAAAGCCAAAGATAGTCTTTCACGACTATCTAGCTAGGGTCTAGAGCTCGCTACTTTCCATTTCTGGACAATTCCCCCATGCTTTTGTCCCAATTCGTCTTAACTAGAGCCTGCACCCTGATCCAGGACTCTGAACTCTGACCCTTCCTGTCGCTCTAAGCCCAAAGTCCAACTCCCTCGCGGAGGTAAGGTCATGACTATGCTGTTTTCATAATGGACAGTAAGGAGTGACAAAGGTGAGCCTGTAGGATGAGGGGTCTGGTGGCGGAGAGCCCAGCACAGTGATGGTGGTGCAATTTGGGACAGAGAGGATCATCTCAAAAGTTCTGCCCAGGGACCACCGAGGCAACTTGGCTAATTCTGCCATTCATAATTATGACTAGCTGAGTGAAAATGTGCTGATACCCTGATGAAGTCAAAAAAGGCCTTCTTGGGTAGTTGGGGACAGTGGGGTGGGAGAGAATGAGTTATAACTGCTGAGGACATGGGCAATCTATGCAATGGCAGAAAATACAGAAGTGATGGACGGTCACCGTCCCGGAGGAAAGGCGTGCTGATTTCCTCAACCCGCTTGCAGAGGGCTCCGTTTGGAAAATGATATTGAAAAGTGGAAATTTCTTTTGTTTGTTTGTTTGTTGTCGTTGTTCCCTAAAGGAGAAGCTAAGATTCCATCACGAGTAACTTGATAAAAATACTACACACCTTCCCTCTCCAAAGCAAACAGACCCCTTAATGTTGTGTTGGAGGAAGAGGCTCTCCCAACATGGTCCCTAAACCCCAAGTGGTTATTCGAGGGTGAAATCTTGGAGTAAAGGCCAGGCCTGAATCCAAAACGGCTTTGGATTGGCGCTGAGACTGTAATTATTGCCAAAACCGGATTCAAAGACTCTCGACGCACTACTGGCCTCTACACATGTGAAACACCTTAACTTTTGTGTAGCAACTTTAGTTACATGTTTCAATTACTGTGTATGCAGCACCCTGAGCCCCGCAGGGCGTTCTTAGTCCCTCTGTTTTACCGCGGAGGAAAACAAAATGAATTTTTGGAGGATCCTCAGCAGAGGTTCTAGTCGGATCTCCTACCTCAGCCATGAAGTTTCCCCAGTTTCCAAGGTTTGTTCATTCACACAATTCATCCGGACCCTGGTAGTGACCAGAGTAACTGATTACAGAAATGTCTGATGCTGACGCTCTTAATCAGAATGCAGACGTGGGTATTACATAAAGGGGTTCTGAAACTTGAGCGTGCATCAGAATCCCCTGGGGGCTTGTTAAACCACTAAGCCCCAGCCGGGAGTGTCTGATTCAGTACGTCTGGGGTGGGCCTCATCTCCCAGCACCTCTGCTGCTGAGGTTTCTGCAGGAAGGAGCCTGTACTGGGAATGCCGTGGGCCTCCTTCCCTCCCCACATTTCCAGTCTACACCAGGGATGACTTTTTCCCATTCCAGCTTGACGGCCACAACTATAGATCCTTCCCTTTCACTGTGGGTTCTGGGAAACATCAAAGGCGTTAAGACGGAAATAAGGAACTCAAGCTTCAGCCTCGGGAGCAACTTTGTTCCAAAGGCTAAATACCACCGCATGTCACACAGTCCCCCAGCACCCCCGTAAGATCCAAGATGCACATTAGTACACTCAGCACTCTCGGGAAGTCCTGAAGGGTGTAAACCAGTGTAACCTTGTTTAACGTGGTTCTTCCCGATTTTACGTGACTACGGACCCCTTGACTTTCCCTGATAATATCACACTTCTCATTTCATGGAGTAAAAGCGTTCTGATAAGTACTGGTTAGGAAACATTCCATTAAGGTCCTATGGCGTTGGCTGGATAATTCCAGTTTCGAGTTTAGTCCTCAACCACCTCTCCCCCGACGGGCCTGTCCTGTGAAACCCAAAGCGTGGAGGGTCAGAGCAAAACCTGTGTTTCCTGTGGGCAGCTGAACCCCAAGAAGGAGGAAGGAATTTCTCTCAAGTTGACCAGGCAGATGGGTCATTTCCTCTTTTCTGGAAAGGAGCGCGTGAGGAGGCAGGGAGAGGCCAGGGAGTGACACAGATGGAACCTGCATGGAACGAAAGAAAACAAGGCAGGGAGGGAGCATTCCCTGTGGCCCCACCACCAGCAGAGCTGAGCAAGAATCAGACAGACAGAGACCAGCCCCTAAGGAGCCTTCAGTATGATCAGGGAAGCTTCCTGAAGAAAGCAATACTAGACATTATAATATGAGCGTTTCTGGTGTCACTGCCTTCAGGCAACCCAAGAAGAGTGTTATCATTCACGGACATGCTTCAGACATTGGGATGTCACTTGTGTCAGTGCAGCTGGCAGATGGGCCCCAAACAGGAAAGAGGTTAAGTCGCTTCTGGTGGCCAGTGCAGGTGACTCCAGCTGACTTGATCTGTTGAGTCCTTGCACAAACAGATCTGTTCCACGGAAGCAAATTAACCCTCAGGGGATGACGTTTTCCTACCTGAACTGTCTGCACGTGTTAGCCGACAAATGTCATGTATTGTTTTCCTGCAATCCAGGATGAGGGGAGCACTTAATTCCTGTCCTGGGGAGCGTGTTTCAGACCACAGTCACCCTCCACGATCAGAACACACGTCAAGGTCACAAGCCAAATTGTATTTTCCTGCGGGAGAAGGACTGAATCATTATATAGGAAGCCCTAAGATGGCCAGGGGTCAGGAAACGAGTCCACGGCGTTTCCTCTGTGGAGACAGATCTCATATCTCTGACAGTGGGGGCGTCCACCCCATATCCTCTTGGCTCTTCTGGGGCCCCTCTGGGGACTCCTCCGTGTCTCAGTGCCCTGGGGATGGGGCGCCCCCGGCTCTTCGTCCGTCACCGGCCCACCCCCATCCCTCCTGTCTTCAGGCCTCCCAAAGCACTGTTCCAGCACCTTCAGTAAACAGGCCAACGACGTGAAGGGACGACGCACCCAAGAGAAAACAAGCTGGCTCAGAACCTATGGAGACACGGTCAACCTCACGAAGAATCAACAGTAAATGTCACCTTTTGCTCATCGCATCGACAATTAGACAAACGTTAAGATGCTCCCTCGGGGCAGGGTGTGGTTTCAAAATAAGGTACTGACAGTGAGAACGTAAAACCTTACCGGAAGCCACGTCACAAGATCTTAACGAAAGTGTTCGCGCCTCTGCGTTTATTAATTTGGAAATACGCTCACCACACCTCTGGGTTGTCTTAAAGAAGGTTATAAAATAGCTCAGACAGAATAATCTTATTTGTGGGGGGGGGGGGGTGTGGGTGTGAATGTGAGTGTAGAAAAGTGTCTAAAAGGATAAGTTCCCAACTTTTATTTCTGATTTTCTTGGAATCTATACCACCCATAAGCCTGCGCCTTCCTAGAGCCCCATCATCTGGAGGGTCTCGCCCTGGCCCTTCTCCAGCCTGCTTCTCTCCCATGGGACAAGGACTCTCAAGGCCAAAGCAATGAACTCCCCTGAAGGTCTGGCCCATCCTCCTTCTACTACACAGTCCAGGACCCAGGACATTGGAATTCTCATGCCTAGGACCCCACAGGTTTCTCCCTGGTTCCCTCTCCCTGGGGGTAGATTGTGAGGCTGGTGTGCATGCCCAGGGCCCGAGGAGGTGGCCAGAAGGAAGCTGTTTGCAGGGGTGTGGATGGCGTTTGCACATGGGACAGGATCGTCCACACGTGCACACAAGGGACCCTCAAGGTGAAGGCTGGAGTCATGGCCGAGACAAGAAAGGAGGTGGCCGGGCCCTGAGGTCAACTCTCCCCATGCTACTGCACTCTGGCCCAGAATTTCAGGGAGTCCCAGAATTCAAAATTTGGGCCTAAACTTTCAGATTGTCACAAAAGGATGCACAGGACATATTTCATGTAGCAGTCAGCTGGACTTATTTCTTCTAAATATGTAGATATAAAGGAGGTGGGCCTTTGCTTATACTCTTGCTACAGACCATAAAAATGCTAGGAATGGACCCACTTTGGGGAGAATTAAGGATCATTTTATTTCTCTTTATTTCTCTCTGCCTCCCCTCCCCTCTTTCTCCTTTTCTCTCCCTCTTTCTCTCCTTCCTCTTTCTCTCTCTCTCTCTATCACTTTTAATCCCTCCCCATGTTCTTTTTTTTTTTTTGCCATATACTAACAAATTGATGTTCTTTGTTTTAATAGTTCCAGGCCTACGAATCTAATCTTAAAAAAAAAAAAATTAGAAATGTTGACAAATATCTGTGCACCTAGAAATGAAAATAACCTAAATGCTAAACAATGGGAAAACAGTCAAATGAATTATGATATATTCATATCATGTGGATAAACATTTTAAGATTTCATTAGTGAAACCATTTTACATTAATAAAAAGATTTAATGAAAAAATGCTCAATATGAATTGAAAAGCAGGGTACAAAATTATATAATGTAGAATCAATATAAATTTAAAAATACAAATATGTGAGATTTGATACACACACGTAGTAGAAAACCATAAAGATATTCACTATGTGTATGTGGGATGAAATTTTTAAAAACATTTTTGGCTTTTTTCTACAATGGTTAAGGATTACATTTGTAATCAGGAAGAACATGTTTAAAAATCTAAACACGTGCCTTTGTCCAGTTTGTGTTTCCATGAGGAAGCCATACCCCGGTGGCCTTTGACGTAATCCACAAATGGGCCCTCCGTCCTGTCGCCACTGTGGAATCCTGATTTCCAACTGCTGCTTCCCTTCGGTGCCTTCTGACATTTGGGTTCCTAGAGCAGCTCTGGAGGCCTCATGCTAACCGTGAGGCTGCCTCCTTGATGGGCCACCGGGAGGGTAGCTTCTACGGCAAAGCAGCACGGACGCTCTTACAAAAGGAGACCCACCTGCCTTCTCTCCGCAGGGCCCTGGCCTCTGTGGGCTGTGAGGTCCTCGCTGCCTTCACCCTACACACGTTGTCATCACCGCCCCCTGGCCGTGCTCCATGCTGCAGCACCTTTCATTATTTCTCGCCTCTTGCAAAAAGGTCTGCTCAGTTAGGTCACACAAACATTTCCCCTTCTAAAGGTCTTCACTTTAACAGGGAGATGACAAACTCAGCCCAGGGAGGAATCCCCAAAGGCAACATGTCTGCCACATGTAGAAGATGTTTGGGGACCGCAGCGAGAAGCAAGCTTTCTGGTGTCCCGGAAATCCAACCTTGTCCATTACCTCCTTTCAGCAAAGCCCACCAAGACCAGAGGATGGAAGGACTGAGAAAACCTTCCAGAACTAAGCATTAGAAAATGCGAACCGGAAGGAAAGCTGGAGGAGCCCAGATATCTCCTACTCAAGCCGGACATAAAGCATACAGATTAAGATGAGAAACTTCTGTGAGCCACCAACCCTCAACATGTACCCAACGTTTCTACGAGTTGAGAGAAGACAGCTATTTTTATTGTTACTGCTATTGCATTGTTCTTGAAACTCTTTCAAGTCACAGACTGCCCGCCACCTTAAATGCTTTCTACTGGTGGGGGCTCCCTCCTGCCTGGTGTCCCCCATATCACACACAGAGCCTTGGCTGAGGGTGGTGGGAGAGGGCTTTGTTGGTCCCATGATCGCCAGTGCTAGGCAGGCAGGTGGGGAGCCATTCATTAGTTTAGAAGTTCATCGTCATTGCTGGAATACAGACCACTAGAGACAGGGGTCTACCAAAAAAACTATATAACAACCATAAGGGCCTTAATTTTCTTTTTTTTTTTTTAAAAAAAGGAGGATTATATTAAATTTCCAAATCCTTTATTCTCCTAAGACTATGTAGTTCCATGTAAATTTATGTGCATTTTTTTTCTAAAATCTAACGTACTTTTCCAATTTGTAATGCTATTGCCACACCCCCAAACTTTCCTGAAATTGTACTTATTTCCAACTTGGCTTGCAGAGGGCAGCACATCTTACTCTTTTGCACAAGGCCTCTTTGATGCTGAAAACACTGCTCAGCACATAATTCAGGTTCTGGAAGACTAACTGGACAGACTGGATGGTCTCAGCATCACTTCCTGGCAAAAACCTAGGCTTTGCAACCAAGCTGGCCCCGGAGTGAATCCTGCTCGTTTCCTCATCTATAAACAGAGATAATTGCGCCCCCCCTGCCCCCCGCATTGTTGTTTAGTGAGCTTTATTTTTTTTTCAACGTTTATTTACTTTTGAGACAGAGAGAGACAGAGCATGAACGGAGGAGGGTCAGAGTGAGAGAGGGAGACACAGAATCTGAAGCAGGCTCCAGGCTCTGAGCTGTCAGCCCAGAGCCCAACGCGGGGCTCAAACTCACGAACCGTGAGATCATGACCTGAGCTGAAGTCGGACACTTAACCGACTGAGCCACCCAGGCGCCCCTGTTTAGTGAGTTTTAAATGAGATTATACACAAAGCGTTTATTACAATGCCTAGCACAGAATAAGGGCTCGGTAACACCAGCTCTTATGTTGGATGATCATCGTGAGAATTTCTTTTACTCTCCTGGAAGTACAGAGTTTAAAAAGCATCATCCCCACGATGAGGAAAACAGTTGGTGTCAAATATACCTCTGACGGCTCCAGCGTCTCTGGGAGGCCTCCCTTCTTGGTTTGGATTTCCACCTTGGCGTGTCAGCAGGGGCTCCTTGGGAGTAAGAACAGCTTGGCTGCTTGCCTTGAAACTTATTGGCACAATAATAAGAGATAATGATTTCCCTGTATGCACTCCCTCAGAGCACTTATTGTTTAAGTATTTCCCTTATTCCTCCTTTGCCGGAAAACAATACCTTATAGAAATCAGCTGAGGAAGACACTATTCGCAACTTCAAAAGTGCAGCCTTCTCCCTGCCCGGACTTGGCGAGGAAACCTGTTTGGAGCAGTTCACCTCAGACCCAGGAACAGAATGTGACAAAATGAGTCCCCGAGGACTGATGTGGGCACCAAACACTTGGCAGCTTTGGGGCCAGCGAGGCCAGCGATAAGAGATTGGTTTCCTCAATTGATGTCCCATTTGGACCATTTGCCAGCCCCAGAAGGTCACAGCCATGCTATGAAAATAAGAGGTTTTTTTTTCTCTTTTCCACTCACCCTCCATGCCTTCCACGATATTTCTTCTCCGTCCCTCGGGAAATTTGTGTCTTTGCGGGATCTGTCCTCTGCCCTGCTTTTGTGAACATACCAAGGCAGAGATCCATTTAATTTTCAGAAACTGTGTCTGTCAATAAATTGCTTTTGCTCTATCTTGGAGGGGGGGCTGCCACCGTCTTCCCCGAGCAGACATTCCTTATGTACAGGAAGCGTTTCTCATTATCTGTCTTGACCCCTTGTGCAATCTTCTTTTCATCCTCTCCTTGAGCTTTTCTTATCATGGTTCACACTCCCTCCACCTCATTCTGTAATCGGCAGCATCCTTCTTAGCACCTGGCGGCGTATCCCTCGCATATGTCCTCCGCCACAACCTTGATTATTCCCCCTCATCATCCTCCGGAGCCTCTCGAACTGGGAGCGCCGTCCTTGATCTCACCAAACCCAGCACTTCAGCTCCTTTGCTTCTGAATCCTCCAGACCTGCCTCGTGAAGGAGATCGGGCGTGAGAAATTGGAGGGCTCTATGGGGGCGCCTGGGTGGCTCAGTCGGTTGAGCTTCCGACTTCGGCTCAGGTCATGATCTCACGGGTCCGTGAGCTCGAGCCCCGCGTCGGGCTCCGTGCTGACGGCTCGGAGCCTGGAGCCTGCTTCGGATTCTGTGTCTCCCTCTCTGTCTGCCCCTCCCCCGTTCATGCTCTGTCTCTCTCTGTCTCAAAAATAAATAAATAAATAAATAAATAAATAAGAAAAAAAAGAAAAGAAATTGGAGGGCTCTATTTCTCCACTCTGTGTTTACTGAGCGCCTCCTATGTGCCAAGCACTGTTGTCTATGAACAAGACAGATATGTTGCCATACTCACTGGGCTCACAATGAAATGAACAAGGAAAGAGACAAGTGAACAGACACCCGTGGGTGGGGAGCCCCAAGGAGCCCAGGCCACCACAACAAACTCACAGGCACTCTGTGGGGTATGTGAAGTCTGAGGGTCACATGGCAATACTTAGCGTCTGTCAGATACTACTGGCTTGAGGCGGTATAGGTGTCCACATTAGATCAAAGTGCGTTCCTTTCCACAATGTATCTGCAGTTGCCGTGATAACAAGAAATACTGTGTAAAAATCAGTGCGGTGTCTTATATGATTGCAAAGTTTTGGACAGTGGACAGTGTCCAACAGCTCCACGCATCCCAAGAGTATTTAAGAATGAATTTTAGGGGCTCCTGGGTGGCCCAGTCGGTTAAGCATCTGACTCTTGATTTCAGCTCAGGTCGTGACTTCACGGTTCCTGAGATTGAGCCTGGAGTTGGGCTCTGCACCGACAGCATGGACCCTGCTTGGGATTCTCTCTCTCCCTCTCTCTCTGTCCCTCCCCTGCTTGTGCTCTTTCTTTCTCAAAATAAATACAACTTTTTTTAAAAAAAAAGAATGAATTTTAAATACCATATTTCCTTCAATTTGTGAGACTTATTTTTCAAATGGCTACTGAGTTCTTAGGGGTGCCTGGGTGGCTCAGTCAGTTAAGCATTCGACTTTGGCCAGGTCATGATCTCGTGGTTCATGAGTTCGAGCCCCGTGTCAGGCTTTGTGCTGATAGCTCAGAGCCTGGAGGCTGCTTCAGATCCTGAGCCTCCCTCTCTCTCTGCCCCTCTCCCACTTGTGCTCTCTCTCTCTCCCTGACTCTCAAAAAGTAAATAAACATTTAACAAAAAAATTTTTTAAATGGCTGCTGAGTTCTTAGGACATAAATACTACATTGTTCAGACCTAACTACTTAATCAAGTAACTGTTCAGGGCTTCTCTGGGCTTTGAAGCTCCATGAAAAATTAGAGACACTAAGAACACCGTGTGAGAGAAAATTTGGAAATCTCTGATCTAAGCTGAGACCTGCAGGGTGAGGATTTGTTCATTGGGCTGAAGGAAAGGGAAAGAAATCTCCAGGCCAGGTAACACTATATCCAAGTCCCAGCCGTGAGAAAGAACAGGGTGAGTTGGGGAACTGTAAATTGTCTCATAGTGCCAGCTTCTTGCTCCCCCGGAGGTGAGCGATCTGGCCCACCACTGCTGCACGCGTGCACACTCATACTCTTGCACACCCCTCCCCTCCCCCAGACCCCTGCCCACCGCTTTCCCTCCTATTCTCAGGCCTCCAAGGCCTGGGATCACACTGCAGCAGGGAAAACAAAGACCTAAAGATTTGACAAGCCTACTGGGGTGGGGCCAGGCAGACGGTGGCCGCCCAGCAGTGTCAACAGCCTTCATGGCAGGTCTGGCAGCAGGTGCCAGAGAGTCAGCCGGGGAGAGACTGGATTTCAGAGACAGGACTCCAGTCCCTGGAAGGAACTGAGGCCCTGAGCAGGAACCCAAGCAGGGACACAGTTCCCAGAAATGGGGCACAGGGTGGAGGTTCAATGACAAAGAACAAAGTAGGAGCCCAGTTACAAAAACGGTCACCAGAGCTGAGAGGGACCAGCCGAGAGGAAGTGGTCTATTCATAACAGGAGAAAATCAGAAACAGCTTTCATGTCCAAAGTAGGGGATTATTAAATAAATTATGGTAAACCTGCACTGTGGAATACTGTGTGATATGAAAAAAAAAAAAACAAAAAAAAACAAAAAACAAAAACCACGTTCTATAAGACCACGGACAATAGGGGAATAATCAGGTATATGAAGTTGGGACATTAGGTGACCACCTAATTTGTAAAACAAAATGTCAATGTGGGCTTAGAGACAGCAGAGAGGAAAGCAGATATGGAAAAATTACTGGAAGGAGATATAACCAAATGCTATCTAAATGGGTAGAGCGTAACTGATCTCAATTTTTTCTTTTTACTGCTTCTCTGTAATTTCCAAATTTTCTCAAGTGGGAAAACAAAAACTATCACATCGATTTCTTTAATGAAAAAGAAGCAAAAGCAGAAGCCGCTTGGAGTAATGACATGTCCCAACGCAGACCAAAGCCATTGGAGAAAGCCGTGTCCCCAAAGGGGTCAGTTCTCCGTACAAACATGGAAAATCAATAATTAGAAGGTGCAAGGTGGGGTTACCAGATGTTTGGTATAACACCAAGGCCAACCTGGGAATTGGAAAGGATGAAAAATAAAAACCCAACAAAGTAGAAATGTCACTACTGCTACTTCTTTCCAAAGTTCCCTTTCCTTCACTTCTTTTTTGTTTGTATTTAAATTCAAATTAACATACAGTGCAGTCTTGGCTTCAGTGGTAGAACTCAGTGACTAGATATGACACCCAGTGCTCAACCCCAAAAGTGCCCTCCTCAGTGTCCATCCCCTCACCCATTGCCCCTCTAGCATCCCTCAGTCTGTCCTCTGTATTAAGAGTCTCTTATAGTTTGTCTCCTCTCCTATTTTTACATTATTTTTGCTTCCCTTCCCTTGTGGTCATCTATTTTGTATTTTTAATTCCACATATGAGTGAAATCGTATGATATCTGTCTTCCTCTGACTTATTTCACTTAGCATAATACATTCTAGTTCCATAGACGTTGTTGCAAATGGCAAGATTTCACTCTTTCATTGCTGAGTAGTATTCCTTTGTATATATATACCACATCTTCTTACTCCATTCATCCATTGATGGACATTTGGGCTCTTTCCATAATTTGGCTATTGTTGATAATGCTGCTATAAACATTGGGGTGCATGTGCCCCTTTGAATCAGCATTTTTTTATCCTCTGGATAAGACAGTATGGTATTGGCACAAAAACAGACACATAGATGGATGGAATAGAATAGAGAACCCAGAAACGGATCCACAAATATATGGTCAACTCATCTTCGACAACACAGGAAAGAGTATCCAATGGAAAAAAGACAGTCTCTTTAGCAAATGGTGCTGGGAGAACTGGACAGCGACATGCAGAAGAATGAACCTGGACCCTTTCCTTCATTTCTGTTCATGACCAGGTATGATATCTGTTTCCAGTGACAGCTGTGGCTGTAACTGCTTTCAAAGCCCCGAGCGTCTGATGAGAGGAACCCAGGAGGTGAGGTGAAAAGTTACGGTGGTAGCATCAGGACAGCACTCTCTGGGCAAGTGACATAGCATGGCGTCCGGGGCAGCAGCCCTTGCTCTGAAGCTGACCATGTCTTCTGCTGGCTGTACGACTTTGGACAACCCATGTCTGAGTCCATTGCTTCATCTATCAAATAGGGAGAAGTAGGGCCAAATAATATTGGCCCTACTGGGCTATTGGGGCTTAAATCAGATTAATCTGCCTGGCTGTGCTCTGGGAACCACAAAGTGTCATGCGTGTGTCAAGTTTACTATTACTAACTGCTAGGTGGCGGGTCTACTCACACGGAAAGACACATTTCTAAAAGTGTTACAGACCTCACAAATTCCATAAAACCCATAAAACACAAACTCCATAAAACACATCATGTTTACATACTGCAGCGAAGTCATGGTGCTTATACGAAATCTCATCCAGACAGACCCGTGGCTCTGATCTTCGTGGGGAAAATGCAAATGAGCATTCTTCTATCTCCATTAGGGAAACCCCATAAAATAAAGGCCCCGAGCCTGGAAGGCTACAAGGGAGCTAGAGAAAAGTTAATGAGAAAAGTCTTTGTCATTTTTGCTTGGCATCTAATTTTTCTAGCCAAGACATCAACATGTCTCTGCTTTCCAGTGACCCTAATCTTGATCTTAGCCTCAAGTCATGACCTAGGAAGTAGAGAGCTTCAGAATATTAATTGAAAAATCAAGTCTGATATAACCTCTTCTCCCAGAGATCCTAAGAGACCCTGAAGAAGGTCATAAAGTATTATTCTTTCATTGAATTCAGAGATTTTTACGTTGAAAGATGAATGAATGAATGAATGAATAAATGATGAGTGAGTAAAGACTCAAAGTTTTATTACAAGGAATGAAAATTATTCTCTAGCTTCTCAGGAAAAATACAGCGTTAAAAAGATATGCCCAGGGGAGCCTAGGTGGCTCAGTCAATTAAGTGTCCAACTTTGGATCAGGTCATGATATCGTGATTCATGAGTTCGAGCCCCACATTGGGCCCTGTGCTGACAGCTCGGAGCCTGTAGTCCGCTTCGGATTCCGTGTCTCCCTCCCTCTCTGCCCCTTCCCTGCTCATGCTCTGTCTCTCTTTCTCTCTCAAAAATAAACATTAAAAAACTAAAAAAAAAAAGGATATGACCATTTTAACAACCAAAGAACCATAGAGAAAGGACAGAGTCCGATGTGGACGCATGGAGTTCTAAGAATACTTTCAGAGAAACCACTCTGTTCTGAGACACCATTAAGTGTCCCATCCAAGGGAGCCCCAGACTCAGGGAATAAAACTGTCACTGACACAATAGACTAGAGTCCCTGTCCCCTCCCCCTCTCCTCCTGCCCCACCTTTCCTTCCCAGAAGACCCGCAATACCCATCCCTTTCCTCAAACTGCAACCTGTCAGATTGGGACTATCTTCTAAGCAGCCTCCAACCCATCCCCTGTCTTTTCCCACTTCTGCTGCACACCATGCTGCTGCCTGATCAGGGTACCCCGTGCTGCTGGCCGGAACCCTGCCCTGATACCCCAATCCCAGATCAGGCATGGGAGCAGCGCAGTCTCAGAGGTTCCTGCACCTGGAAGAAGAGGTACCTTGCCCTCAATCCTGGCTCCTACGTTTGAGGAGTCAAGGTCCTGGAACCTGTGACTATCTTCTTAGTCCTTGACTATCTGACACCTTTTCATATGTCTTAAGGATGTTTTTTTCCCCTTACAAACATATTCAAGTCAAATAAAGAGAAATACGAACCGCTGCCTTGAATTGAATTCGTTTGGACTGAACCAGACGTTTGTTGTGGAAAAAGAAAATCAATTCATTTTGTGGATTTTTTTTCACCTGTTTCTGAGAACCCTGAATCTGGCTGCATGCCAGGGTGCGAGGGGTCAGGATGTGTCAGCCTTCTCTGTCTCTTTGTCCTTGCCTCCGGATTTCCTTCCGGCTCGCAAAACACCGCTTCACCAAGAGTGCTTCATGGGCAAGTCACAATGCCTCATCCACCCTCCAGCCTGAAAGGCCACGGATCTTTCTCCGGCTTCCCCCCAAATCAGCCAGTATTTGGGGCCACATAATGCCTTACCACTTACTCATTCATTACCAGTGATTCTATTTGAGACTATCTCATCAAGCAATTTTATCAAAAAGGTACCCATTATGACTGCTTATTTTTTTTTAATTTTTTTATTTCTATTTTTTATTCAAATTCAAGTTAGTTAACATACCCTGTAGTCTTGGCTCCAGGAGTAGAACCCAGTGATTCACCATCTCTATGATTGCTTTTTAAAAAAAAAAAAAAATTTTTTTTTAACATTTATTTATTATTGAGAAACAGAGAAAGAAAGAGCATGAGCAGGGGAGGAGCAGAGAGAGAGGGAGACCCACAATCTGAAGCAGGCTCCAGGCTCTGAGCTGTCAGCACAGAGCCCGATGCGGGACCCGAACTCACAAACCACGAGATCCTGGCCTGAGCTGAAGTCAGGCGCTTAACCGACTGAGCCACCCAGGCGCCCCTGATTGCTTATTTTTAACGCATAAAAATTTCAAGTCAAAATGGGGGTGAGTCTCTTGTTAACGGGGAGACGTGGAGGTGGTGGGGATTGAGGGCTGACTCCCAGTGATCTTAAGGTGCAGACGGATAGGGAAAGCTCTTGCTTCGACATCTCTCCAAACAGACATCTCCCTCATCGCTTTGGGCTTTGTAGGAAAGGAGAGGCAAAGAGGAGACTCAAGAGTTCTACAGACCTGGGTTAAGAGAAGGAATTCAAGTGCACTCAACCTTAACCATGGGCTTGAATAGAAAAATAAGCTATCTTCCCAGAGGAGAATCACCAAAATGATAATGATACCTCATGGCTCTCTGTTTCAAAAGTGATGGTCACAAAAGCAAAGCGGGTGGAGAGGGGCCTGCTAGGTGGTCCTGTGGTGCCTCCTGTTGTGAGTCCTGTGCCCCAAACAGACAGGAGTGACTGAGATGTGTCTTAGCATCCTACACCACCACCGCCGAAATCCTTGGCACCCACACCGGTCCTAGGCTTCCCCAGCCTCTGCTGTGGAGAGGAGGCGATGAGGGAGGGGACAAAAAGCCAAAAGTTCTGATCTGTGTCGAGAGTCACAGCCCCTTTCGTTACCAGGCCCTTCAAATCCACGTTCGAGTCAAGAAATTCCACAATCGGTGCAAACAACAGATTTGAGGGGAAAAGTAATAATGCAGAACCGCCAGCTAGAACAGATTTTCCTGCATTTGAAGATGGCAATAATAAGACAGAAGACAGATTTTTGCCTTCAAGAAACTATCTCTTCATTGCAGCCAAAGCAGCACAAAATTCAAGGCAAACATTCTATTATTTTCCCCCCACTGTTTGGAAATATGGAAAAAGAAAATCTTGCCATGATTTTTTTTCCCCCTGGTTCTACCAGAAGTGACACTTTGGGTTTTTTGTTTTGTTTTGTTTTGTTTTGTTTTTTATCTCCAGCATTAACAAATGACTGGGGATGATTCTTCTGGTGCTTGGAACGGAGGACAGACCCGGCAAAGAACAGAGCCTGGATGGGAGACAGTCTGCAGGAAACTGTCGAGCCGCAAAGAAAACAGAGGCCCCCTCCACAGGCTGTCTTCACAACACTAGTCTTTTTGAATATGATGGAAATATGATCTGCCTTATTGATCCCCAGCTCCCTAAATAGAACAGAATTATTTGTAGCAAATGCAACCAGCAATCACAAATGTGCAAAACAGTAACACGCTACCCTCGTATCTTAGCTTCAGACCCACTGCCGAGTACCAAGCAGGGTGAGTGAAACTCCCATGCATTTTGCTCACGTGCAGTTTGGGGAATCACAAGAATCTAAAAATGTCACAAGATTAGTAAGTGAAAGAATACAGTCTGCTTCGAAAGATCGAAATACTAAGTCTCAACATTAGTTTTTTCCAGGAGAGTTTGGGTTTTTCCTCATCTTTTGACTTCCCTCATTGTGGATTGCTGAAGTAAAATAGGGAATAATTAGTTATCATTTCAGTGAACCCACCCACTCTACGGTTGGGAAAACTGAGGTCCCAAAGAGAGGAAGTAACTCCCCAAGGTCATATAGATAGCCAGTAGCAGAGCTGGGATTAGAATTTCGATACACCTCTAGAAGATTCACTCCCCTGGTTAGGTGAGTCCAAAGCTGGTTCCATTTCTGGACGGGCAGAGTAGCTTTGCCCAGAAAGGGTTCTCTCCGTTAACATGAGATCGTGTGCTCTGTAAGCTAGTTGGTGACTTCCCACAATTGTGCTATTGGATGGTGTGACTTCCTCAGCACCTTCTCAGATCCTTCTACCCATGTCTCGGGAACACAGAAGATGGGTCATAACAGTATCTGCAGCTCTGAAGGCAAAGATACCCTTCCTCTAACGGATATTCTCCTGCCACTGGTACCATTGAATTTTCATTGGTAATTTTGGTAATTTTCTAGAAGTTCTGTTTTGTTTTGTTATGCATCTTGGGACAAGTTATGACTCTATGCTACTTTTTTTTTTTAACAGCCCTGAGATTGATAGGTGACTTCTTAAAGCCTAGCTTCCTTTTAGAATTGGGCTTATAGTCATTACATTTCAGCCCATCTATGTGCTTAGCGGGGTAGGCATTACAGAGGTGCAAGTGTTTCTTTCAATGCCCCCTCGTTTCTTCTGACCGCTGTCTCAGCTCTGTCCTTTCTTTAGTCTTTACATTGTTCATTTCCTCCATTGTTCTATGTGTGTCTTTCCTAATTGACAGCAAAGCAACTGGGTCCTTCACTCAGAGCAGCCCTGGCTTTCTCAGTATTTAGAAGGTCCCGGAGAAACAGGCCAGTGGGCACCTAAAGCAGCTGACCCTCTGAGTACTCACTCCTGGAGCCTCGCTGAGCTTCGGTTTCCCCTTCCTACATCATCCCACGTGGACGACCTTGCTAAACTCGGCTTGGGTTGGGGCGCCTGGGGGGCTCAGTCGGTTAAGTGTCCGACTTCAACTCAGGTCATGATCTCACGGTCTGTGAGTTCGAGCCCTGCGTCGGGCTCTGCGCTGACAGCCCGGAGCCTGGAGCCTGCCTCGGATTCTGTGTCCCCCTCCCTCACTGCCCCTCCCCTGCTTGCACTCTCTCTCCCTCTCTCAAAAATAAAGATTACAAAAAAAAATTTTAATAAATAAAAATAAACTTGGCATGGGTCTTTATCCCTCTTCCCTCAAACCTCTCCTTGGGGTTTCCGTGAGCTGTCTCCCTGGGTTTTCTTGCCCAGCCTGCCTCTGTTTTCTTCTTTGAGCCATCTTCCTCTTGATGCCTTGAAAGACCCCCTCTCCCAGACGTGTGGCCTTGGCCCTGCTTCACTCCCTCCTACACTGGCTGATGAGGCCCCAGCCTGAGAATCTGCATTTGCTTTGCATCTGAGCACCGACCTGCATCCCTCCCTGTCTCTGGAAGGGTATCACCTGGATGTTCCAATATCAAGTTTACTTTTCTTAAACTAGAAGAAAACACAGGTGAACACTCACAGGTGAATTTTCTACCTATATGGATGGCAAATAACTTTCTCAAACTAAAAGCAATAGAAGAAATCACAAAGGAAAATAGATTTAATTATAAAAAAATATTGAAACATCTATACGTTAAAGGAAAAAAGGACTCAACAAGCTTCCTTTCCTCTTGGGGAATATACCATCCTCCTTGGCCCTCGGTCTGTACAGCCTCTAATCAGTACCTCGGCTTTGAACTGTCTATCCTGACCCTGGCTTTGGCCCCCCTTTGAGCCACGCCCCTACCCAGCGCCCATCACTGTGATCCATCCACGGGGCTGCTCTGGCTGATACGGACAGGGTGTCAAACACGAGTGTCGAACCCTTAAAGCAATCACCTTCCTTGATAATGCTCTCGTTGTTTTACTCAATATGTATGTCAATATTTGACTTCACAAGGGCAAAAACTATCTTCTGCTCTGGGCATTGTGCTAGATTTGAGAAAGATGTGCTAACTACGTGACAGAATGAGAGAATGGACATTTGAAGCCCAATTTGAGAGGAAGTTAATTTAAGGATTTGAGTTCTTCAGAAGTAAGGTTTGAGGATCAGCTGTCAATTTTCAACGCTAAGCAATGATGAGCCAAAATAATTTAAAAGATCAAACTGTGAATGACGGACTTCCCACCCAAAGGTCCCTTTTCTGACGGAGGGGACCCATGTTGATAACGTGGTGCACAGCTGAGCTTTGTTCTATCAGAGCCAAGCCCACGTAAAACCAGTTCCTTCGGTGGGGGCATTTACTCTGGCCCCTTCCTCACTTACAAGGCTGGTGGAGAAAGCCCTCGAAAGATAGGAAGACAACCACCTCTCACTGAGCTACTGGAACCAGCCCCTTGTGCAGCCATGGAGCCACCAGGCAGAAAAGCCGTGCTCAGCGCCCATCAGCCCACGGGACAGGCCTTAAGGTGAAAACCCAGAGCATGACCAAAGAGGAGGTGAGAACTCCTTCTTCCTTTTTACTAAGTTGCCCTAAACGTCTTCATTCCCTCTTCATAGCTTATCTGAATTGGCAAGGCTTTCCAGATTACTTTGTGAGATTTTCTTCGTCCTTCTGATCAAGTCAGCCTTTGTCAATTCCTACCATTTTCGTAACTCAGTCTTAAACCACTTGGCATTCAAAATTAATTTACCTCCTACAGTTATATTGCCATGTCCCTTTCTCTCTACACTTCTGCCTTTGTTTCCGGTATTTCAAGCACAACACAACACAACACAACAAAAACCTTCAATATAACAAAATTCTTGGGGAACTGGGCATTTTGCCATTCGAGCATCACTGCAAAACGTGGAGGTTCCCACTAAGCTAAGGCACGCACGGTTTCAGGCGTTATTAGGTTAAGAAACAATCTAAGAAATTACCATTTTGGCAGATCAAAAATGGTTGAATATTGAGACTCCCATGGTTTAACATCATATGATAAATGCTCCATTCAACTTTGGCCTCACTACGACTCTCCAGGTAAAGGCTTTTGGGAACACCCAGCAAAAAGCGAGCAGAGTGCTACGTGGTGTCCTGAGCAAGCCTCACACTGAGGGGCTACCAGGATAAAGCCAGTGGCTTCTGAAAGCAGCTGAGGAAGGTGTGGGGGGCTGACGGTCTATGTCCTGGACATTCATGGTCAGGAAGGGGACACCTGTGTACCCGTCTGCTCCCTTCTCCTGCCTGCCTTTTGCAGAGGAAATGCATTTGTAATGTCTTCTCACTACAACAAAGAGGAGAAATGGACAAGAGGCTGTCTCATCACCTTTTCCTCTGCCCTGACGCCCCATGGGGGGCTGGAGAGCAAGTATCAACTGTGTTTTGGAGGTTGTAAGAGGAAGTCACTGTCATTAACCCAAAACAGGTCATTCCATCCAGGGGACAATGGTTGGAGGTGGAAATTTTAGCAGGAAAGCAAAAGAAATTCTTTGACCCACAGGCTGTGCCTGGGTCCATGTGTGAGGACACAGTCGTGTCACCATGTATGATACAGACCATGGTGGAGCTTCACCTTGAAAGTGAAAATAAAGAAGAGGAAGAGTCTGGGGGCTGGTGTTGGTGGTGTCATCGCAGCTCCAGAATGCGGTCCAATTGTGTTTTCATAAACAGGAAACTTCTCTTTTCACAGCTTCAGTGGGAAATAAAGAAGCATTGTTCTGGGATGGCACTCCTCCTTCTACTTGATGTTTCTAATGTATTACCCTACCCGCCCTCCCATCCTCAAGGCCAAGAGAGACAAAATTTTTTTCAACAAAGTCTAGCATCGGGCCACTTTTCCAAGAGGAATGGGCTTCACTGTGACACCTTCCCCACCCTCCACTCACTTCTGTACTGCCTTCCAGTACCTTGCCTCTGGCACTGGGTGCATGCATGGCCCTTCCCACCAAGAGTCAGTCATCCTGCTTGGCCAACCACACCAAAGCAGCCACACCTTAATGAGTCTATATGTTGCATGAGGATTAAATGTACATGTATCTCCATATATAGATATAGAGAATACTGGGAACAGCACTACATAAGTAAGCACTGTATAAATGCTCATAGTGTGGTAGGAGGTGATTCATTAATGGATTGTTATTATTATAAAGATGAGGGTGGTATAAGAAATCACTGCTTGAGGGGCGCCTGGGTGGCTCAGTCGGATTGAGTGCCGACTTCGGCTCAGGTCACGATCTCGCGGTCCGTGAGTTCGAGCCCCGCGTTGGGCCCCTGTGCTGACAGCTCAGAGCCCAGAGCCTGTTTCAGATTCTGTGTCTCCCTCTCTCTGACCCTCCCCCATTCATGCTCTGTCTCTCTCTGTCTCAAAAAATAAATAAAAACGTTAAAAAAAATTTTTTTTAAATAAAAGAAATCACTGCTTGAGGATCTTGATTAAAAGTCAACTCTAGGGACACCTGGGTAGCTCAGTTGGCTAAATGTCTGACTCCTGATTTCAGCTCAGGTCATATCTAAAGGGTTCCTGAGTTAGAGTCACTCTCTTTCTCTGCCCCTCCCCCCTTCCCCCTCTCCAGTCGCTTAAGCACTCTCTCTCATGCAAAATAAATAAACTTAAAAAAAAAAAAGTCAACTTGTGTGTAATTTTCTAGCAATCACATTTTAAACAACAAAAGAAAACAATGAAATTAATGTTAACGTACTTTGTTTTACCCACACATCAAAAATATTATCATTTCAGCATGTAATCAATATAAAATTAATTAATGAGATATTCTAGTGTTTTTGTGTGCTATGTCTTTGAAATCTCTTCTGTAATTTACACCCACAGCACATCTCAGTTTGGATGCTAATTTTTCAACAGTTGAAGCCATATGAAATCCAAAACAGTGGAGTTTTGTTAAATGGAAAAAAACAATATGCATTGCTTCAGTTTTTAGCTTTAAGTTTAAACGAACTGAAACTTAAAATTCCATTCCTCAGGTGCACTGGCCACATCTCAAGTGCTCAATAGACACAGCTGGCTAGTGGCCACCATATTGGACCATGTAGGTTTAAGCTACCTACTGACTTCCTCCACTGACCTCATGCTAGGTCAGTGACCTTGCTAGGTCCTCATGCTAGGATGACCTCACTGACCTCATCCTATCTGGCCTACAGCACACCGTGGCCCTGCTACGCTCTCTTCACTCCCCCACACTAGCTCCTTCCTACACTAGACCTATGCGCGCACCTTTCCCTTTACCTGGAACGGCTCCCCCTCCTCTCTTCCAGGGCCCTTGCCCCCTTTAACTGCCAGCTCACCTCCTCCAGGACAGCCTTTCCCAGCATCTGCCCCCTGAGGACTTATTAGCATCCTTTACAATCTGGTGTGCCCAAGGCTCTGAATATGCGATCTGAACTATTTTATCTGTGTGTTTGCTCTGTGTAGGGCTGTGTGTGTGTGTGTGTGTGTGTGTGTGCATCCTACTTTCCTGACCTGATTATAAAACCTTCCAGGGAACTACCCTTGACTTTATGAACCATGTTCTGCTTGCCTGGACTATTGCAGTAGCCTTCTGCTCGGTCTCACTGCTTCCTCCCCTGGTCCCCATGAAAGTCCGTCCTCCACACAGCAGCCAGCATTACCCTGTTGAAAATACAAATTAGATCCCATGTCTCCCCAGCTAAAAGCCTTCTAGTGTCTTAACCATTTTTCTTAAAATGAAATGCACATTTCTCATCCAGGTCTTCGCAGCTCTCCGGGACAGGCCCTGCCTGCCTCCTGACTCCACCACCACCCCCACCCCCCTCACTGTGTCCAGCCACGCCGGCCATCCTCCTGCCTCCGGCTGCTCAAGCACCTTGAGCCCACGCCCACCTAAGCGTCAGTGCCCTTGTTGGACCCTCTGTCATTGCTTGGTTGGTTTCCTCTTGTCACACGGGAGGCCTTGCCTGACTCCACTCTTAACTCCTGGACCCACACTCTTACACGACACCCTGCCTGACTTTCTTCATCTGTTCTTACAACTTTGTTGACCTTCTAGTCATCTTTTCTTGCAACTGTTTGAAACCACTGTTCATCAATTGATTGGCTCAGTTGATGTCTGCCTACACAATAGAACGTAAGCAGGCAGCTTGCCCCTTTTGTATACCACTGTGCCCCGAGGCCTAGAGGCCCAGCAAAATGGAAATCCTTCACTAATACTTCCAGTTTATGAATCAACATAAAACTCCCGTGTAGCTCCTGCAGTTGGTAAAACCCCATGATATATTAAAGAAGTGCTAAATTGATATCACAGTTCACAAAGCACCAAAAAACAGTGGTTGCAAACGCAAATCCTGACAGACACTTGACAACTGTACGTGAGTAAGGCACAATAGGGAGGGGTGGGGACTGTGGCCACTGGAGAGTGCTCGCTTCATTCAGGAGAGGCAAAAATCACTTAGCTCAATCACTTAGTCCTTGTGCTGCCTCACAAGAAGATTGCCGAATGTTACCTGAAACTCTGATTTTTTTAAAAAAAGGTATACATTCAAATTTTTAAATAAAATGTTCTAATTATTAAAACTGTTCAACAAAATAAGACTGTTAGATACATTTGGCTATCAGTTTGCGACTTTGGATTTGAATGCCTTTGGATGAATTTTTATTTCTTATTCAATTTCAACTGGACCTTTGATTAAAAAAAAAAAACCCCACACAACCCAAAATCCATAATTTTCTCTTTTTGCTTTTTCACATTCCTCTTATAGTGCTCCCTTCAATCCAGTAACTCAGAAGTCCTTGGGGTTTGAGGACCAAATCCAATGACTTTTTATCACAATCTTCATTGTCTTTAATCATTTCATACTTTGGGAATAAGTCATGCCCTGGGTGTTAAAATACACCACCCAAGACCCTCTTCAAGAATGAAAGTCTGGTACCCTCAAGCTGCTGGGAGTGTTACATTACCTGTGGACAACTCTTAGCTTTCAGCCCCTTTGGAGATAGTCTAAGCTGAAGAGAGCTGCCTTGTGTAAGGTTATACCCCCTTCTTGGGGTGGCCCATGTCTGCTGACTGACACAGGGTAGAAAGTCCTTGCTCACCACCCCAACTCAGGAAATCTCTGCAGGGGCACATGCATTTTGGACTATCCCAGAAATCCACTAGGGCATCAGCTAAAACTCTAGCAGACCCCCTCTTCTCTCCTCTGCCCAAACCTGTTTCATTAACCTCTCTTTCAGAGACATTACTCCCAAGAGCATCCTCTAATAAGCCCCCCACCCATGATCTTCATCTGAGTCTACTCCCCTGGGGACCCCAAGTGTAACTGTTGACATAAGAAGTGAGAATTCTGACTGGACCTCCTACAAGCTGGCTGGTGACAAGGACCCCATCCCTGGCGGTGGGCCAAGCACAGGTAGTCCTCCCCACAAGCTTGCAGGGTCATTATCACAACTTTCCCACCTGGCGAAATGGGATGATGTACTGGTAGAGGGGGGACGTGCCAGCTGGGGCAACTTATCAGGTATTTGGGAAACGCGGCAGAAGATATAGTTCTAAAAACAGTGGAATTTGGTGGTTTGGGGGAAGCTCAACTGAGATTTTGAAAACATAACAAAAGCCTGAGCATGAGTAACTGGCACTTTGGGGTCTTGTGTGCAAGGACAAGCAGTCAAGAAGAGGTCCCCATCTTGGCAACGGGAATGGACCCTGACCTTCAGGAGGAAGTAGGGCTGTTGTTACAGAATGGGGATAGAGAAAATATTGCCGGCACCCAAGTGGTGCTCTTGGGCATCTCTTGGTTCTCTTTTGTGGAATTGACAATAAATGTACAAATATAGCAGCTCTGATCTGAAAACGGTATAGGGTCCAATGGCTCAAACCCTCAGGAATCGGAGTTTTGGTTATGGTACCTGCTAAGCCAAAAAGACCAGCAAAAGTACTAGCTAATAGCGATGGGAATCTAGAATAGAGGGACAGAGGAGAGGAGGAATGTCGATTATGTCTCTGAGACCAGCCACGCTGGTGGGGGCTCTAGCTTGTCCCACTAACTCACCTCTTCCGAGTTTTCCTCAGGAACAGATTCAATTCCCATTGAATCCTAGGGAAGCTGTTCCCAGAACATATATGAAGTGGTTCTGAGAGGCACAAGGGATGGACCCCAGGGGACACTACCTGGATTCCCCTTCAGGAGTGACCAACCACCACCACCACCGCCATCACACAACTGCCAGGAGTGTGGCCAGCCCTCCTGGGACATCAGTCACCTTTGGGAATAGCCTCAGGCAATAAGAGCCTTCTTGCCCAAGGTCGTATCTCCTTTCCAGAACAGCCCGCTTGCTATGTCTAATCAGCATGGGGGTATAAAGGCTCAGTCCCCTCACCCCGACTGAGGACATCTCTAAAGTGTGTCAACCCCATTTCAGACCTCCCATATGTCATCTGAGGCCTCAGTTGGGATTGCATCGTGGCTCAATGTCTCCTTCTTCCCAGCCCTGCTTCTTTCCCTTCTCTTCTATTGAGGTTGATTCCAGAAACATTCCCTAAAAATCTCTAGGACATTAATCTTCTTCTTAGGACCTTTATCCCTGAAAATGCAACTTCTGACATGCTGACTCTTCCTTCTTTCAGTGCCCCTCAATTCTCAGCTGCTGCATTTCTCCTGTCCCTCTGATGACTTTCACCTGCATCTCTGGATGCTCCCGTTCTTCCTCCCATCCCTTAAAGGTAAATGGAGGTAAACGTAGTCACCTTTCCTCAAAAGAGAGCATTTTCTGATGATAGGACGCTACCTGCTGGCAGAAGGTTTATGCCCACATCTGCATCAATGGGTAGCTGTGACATCATTAGCTCTCCTACTTTTCACATTTCTTAGAAGTAAAGCATCATTTCTTTTGTCTGCCCCTGGGATCTATAACAGAGGGCAATACACATGGTAAATGGTCTTCCCAAGTCAAGAAGCTACTAGAAGTTTCTCTAATCTTCCACACAAATTCACATTATGTAATGTTATCCTCTCTCCACCATTGCTGGTCTACACACACACACACACACACACACACACCTCTTACCACAGAGACGAGACAAAAACATACCCACAAAAATACACATGAGTTCCATCCTACTGCCCATCTTTAACTCACTGCCTGATAACCTCTAGCCTCTGGGAAGCAGAGCCAATTCCTATTCTAAGTTCACAAAGATTCTCTGATTCCCTATGACCAACAGAATCTTTGTAGACTAACAGGTAGTATAATGTAATAGGAAACCCAAGGATTTGAACCAAAGACACCTGAGTGTTAGGCCACTTACTAGCTGTTCTTAAGCAAGTTCTTTGTTTTCCCACTTTAAAAAGTAAGGGAATAGTTCTTAACCAAACAACCTTCTTCCTCGGACCATCAAGAAGCTAAACTAGGGATGCCTGGATGGCTCAGTCAGTTTAGCATCCAACTCTTGGTTTTGGCTCAGGTCATGATCCTGAGGTCATGGGATCAAGCCCCACGTCAGGCTCTGTGCTGAGCATGGAGCCTGCTTGGGATTCTCTCTCTCTCTCTCTCTCTCTCTCTCCTCCCTCACTCGTGCACTCTCTCTTTCTACAAATAAAAATAATTTTGAAAAAAGAAGCTAAATTAAAAATTTATATGTGAAAATTCATAGGAATTGGAGACATATCTATAAGGACAAATTTAAATTCAAAATCTCTTTGAATTTTCTTTTCCGATATATATGCTGCCTAAAGGAAACATTTAGATTTAAGTAAGTGCGGGTGAGTACAGTTCAGGGGTCCCGGGCCTCCTAGAAGCCCCCAGACGACTCAGGTCCGGGTTCTTCGCTCAAGGCTGCTGACCCACTGGGGAAGGAGATCTCTGCAGACAGTAAGCTTCTGCTGAGACTTCCCATGTCTACTGTAAGAGGCCAAACTAGGGCCGTTCTTCCAGGAGCTGCTTCCCAATTCTGCTTATAGATTTATTTTTAAAAAGTTGCCTGCCTCCAAATCTCCTTCCCTTTTGTTTACTTTTGGGAGCCTACTCTGGGAAGCTCATTCTTTACAAGTCTCATCTGTGTCCCCCAACCTAGGAGCTCATGGAAATGACTACCTACCATGCTCTTCCCTATACTAAGCTGGTTTATGTGTACCTCCTGCAGAGGCACCTACCCTTTACCAACTTCCACTGAGGGGAAGAGAACCATAGAGGGCCGGTGACTAGGGCCAGGGAGATACAGTTTTGGGCACGGGACATGAGAGACACTGCCACCTACTTAGAAGAGAATTTCCCATCCTATCATTTGGCTGAGCTCAAGGTGGAAAGGAACACTCGACGGGACTTCCAGGGATTAACTTGCTTGGACGTTTGCTCTCTTGCAACAGGGCATCAAAACTCAGGCAAATAGGCACTTAATATTTTCTGGATGATCTTCGGAGATACGGTTTTCTCAGTATCCAATGTTTGAACATCTCAAAGAGCAGGAATTTCTACTGTATGGCCAGTCATAGTCTAGGCTGCTTTATCTTAAACCCATTTTATTCATCTATTCTTTTATCTATTGAATATTCCAATGCCTACAGTGGCCAAGCATTAGGTTAGCCCGTTTCTTTTTTTCTTTTAATTTTTTAATGTTTATTTACTTTTGAGATAGATAGAGGAGAGAGAGAGAAAGAGAGAGAGAGTGGGGGGGGTTGGGGGCAGAGAGAGAGGGAGACACAGAATCTGAAGCAGGCTCCAGTCTCTGAGCTGTCAGCACAGAGCCTGATGCGGGGCTCAAACCCACAAACTGTGAGATCGTGACCTGGGCCAAAGTTGGACGCTTAACCGACTGAGCCACCAGGCGCCCCTAGGTTAGCCCATTTCTTTTGCAGAGCTATCAGCAGCCATGGATGACAGCAGCTCCTGGTCTATCTCCTGAAAACCCATCATCTTCTTGAAGACAACTCTATGCCTTCGTCCTGCTCCATCTCTGGCCTTTCAATCTCCCCAATGTTTTGGAAGACCAGCAAGAGGCCATGGCAAGCTGGATGCTACCCTTGCTATTTCGAGCAGCAACCCAGAGCTGCCCACCCTCCTCCCCACCCCCACCCTATTGTGGAACTTTGACTTATTTTCCTTTGAGTCACTGGCACTCAGTAAAGAGTTGATATAAATAAAAACATCCCTGTTCCTCACACAACTTCTGTCCCTGCTTGGGGCACTGTTAATCCCTGGGAAGGTCCCAGGAGACATAAAGGTAAAGGGCGATCCTTAACATCAAAGGTCACAGACAATAAACGGGAGGGGAGAAAGGCGTGGGATGTGTGAATTCTTGTGAAACGTTTCCAGGGATACAGAGGAGTGCCCAAGAATTCAGCTTGGAAGTGAGTCACCCCAAAAGGGCTTGGGAGAATGAGGGCGCACGTGGAGACAGATGACAACAAGGACAGCTGGGCACACACCTTCCTCCCTCCGCAGTCTGAAGCTGTGGGAATGCGGACTGGGTCAACAAGGCCGGGGTGGGAACCCCCCCCCCACCGCCCGCTGGGAGCTGAGAACCCGGCCATGTGACCTCTCAAGGCCATCATCAGGACACTCTCCACTGTCACTTAGCACCCGAGTTCCTGGGATCTACATCACCTACTTCCTTGTTCTGAGGCCCAAGGAGGTGGGAGGGGAGAGGAACGAGCCACAAAGCCAGGGGAGTGAGCCCAGGGCCTTAGAGGGATGATGGCCTTCCCCTCATCTGTGTCACTCTTTTAAGTCGGAGTCTCTTCCTTCACTTTGCTAATAATGTAAAGTATCAGCTAAAAATTGCAATGCATGCATTTCATTTGAGTTTTATTGCCCTAACAGACAGCATTAGATTACAAAAGAGGACATTTTTCTTCTCAGTTTTAGCTTATTCTGATGATTTATGATTAGATACAGCAAGAGTTCATAAACTTCCCTGACCTGCTGACAGTTTTTACAGGCTCCCAGATTTATTTCCATCTCAAACTTAACAGCTTTCATGTGACTGATATTCCCAGCGTCGCAGCGTGGCCGAGCCAGGGGCTGAGAGAGCGCCTCTAATCTCCATGTTACTAATTTAAATGAAGTCTTGGTCTGTTGTTTAAAAAAGACATCAGTCATCCCGGGGAGGTTTACAGATCCTCTTGTAATGTAATGTCAGCCCCTTCTGAGATATGAGGTTTATAAAGCCTCACGATGTTGAGTGTTGGCAGACATGCCAAGGTCATTGTGTATGGCAAAGGGAGGGGAGGGGAGGGGAATGCACTTCAGAGCAGGAGCAAAGAATTCCAAAGGAAGATTGTTCTCCTGGAGACGCGAGATGGGACCGCAAGAAAGAAACCTGAGGGTTAGTGTCCGGGGGGAGCAGGAGAGAGGAAGACAGCGTCTCGTTCTGATGGGAGACCCTTTGCTCTCGGCATGCCCCGGCCCCGCCCAAGGGTGGGCAGCCCCGAGAAATCACAGCCACTGACCCCTAATCTGAAGACTGTTCTGGACACACACTCTTTGTTCGAGCGGCACCCTCTGCAAAGGGCGGGTTGAGCTGTGCCACAGGTCTGGGGAGAGAGACCTAGAAAAGGGTGCCCCGGCCTCCACCTACAGACACTCTCCCGGGGTTGGGAAGCCTCAGGAGGGAAGACTGATTCGCCCAGCTCTGGAGGCCCCCCAGAGGTGGCCAGAGAGGGGCAGGCTTCCAGCCAGGGAGTGAAGCAGAGCTGGGAGAAGACAGATTCCTTGCACCAGCCTGGGCTGTTCTCACACATTCACACGCCTGGGTGTCTGAAGGTCACTTGCAATCAGACCTTCACGGGGCAGGAGCTGCCTTTGTGTTATTTGGAGATCAGATAAGAAGTGACGAGTAGCAATAAGTTCTGGCTCCCTGGGGAAATGGGCTGAGGGCTGGGGGGAGGGGGCACCTTTTATTCCCCTGGGAGAAGAGGAAGGCGTGGAATAAATGCTTCGCCCAAGCACTCCCTCGTCGGCAGGGGAGAAAGGCCAGTGCCGTGTGTCCCTGAAGACCCAGGTTCCACAGAGGGAATGACAGCATGATGAGGAGTCACTGTTCACAGCCCCGGACCACGTGGGCCTGGGGAACGAGCACGGGGTGCGTCACTGTTCCTATTCACACTCACTGAGCGCTAACCGCACGCGAGGCTCCGGAGAGGACCTCGATCAGTCTTCGCAGCCACCGAAAATTAGGGAGGGTGACTAGACTGGAGGTTATTATTGCCATCTGACAGGTGAGGCAACGGAGGCTTCGGATACTAGAGAACTAGCCCAGGATCACACAGCCAGTAAGTGGCGGAGCTGAAGTTCAAGTTCACATCTGATTCTACAGCCCAGTTTCTTACCCCCTGCATCCTAACCCAACTAAGAAGACCACAAAATAAAAACTTACAGAAATACATATCCAGCTTCTGGTTGCTCGTCTATAATCCTTTGGAACACAGACATCGAACCGTCTTTTCTTGCCCTGGAGAGAGACTGAAAAATGGGTTTATTTCACGGTTTCTCAAAGGGAGGTTCGGGGCCCGCGACCATCATCGGCTATAACTGGGACGTTAACCAAATGCAGTTTCCCGGCGGGAGCCCTTTCAAAATCTGCATATTAACATATGCCCTAGGAGATGCTGATGCACATGACATTTGAGAGCCACGCATCCTTTCAAAGCATATAGCGGGCGTCCTGCAGGACTTGAGCAGCATGGGGAATCAGTCAGTTTCAGTCAGCAGCATTTCCTGCAATTCCAGCAATTCCTGACTGTTCTCCTCCAAATGCAGCCCGTTTATTTGTTTGACATGAATTCCTACAGCACAATATTAGAAAAAATAAGTATAAACACACATCTCAAAGTCACTTCCGAAAGATTTGGAAATTATCCACCATTCGGTGTCATTTATCTCTTTATCTAGAGCATCCATAGATAATGGTGATATAGAAACAGCTGGACCAGCCAGATGTTGGCATTTGTTAACTGCAGCCATTTCCCTGTTAGAATACCAGATGTCCCTGTTTGGGGGGATTTTCTCTGGAATATCCAGTGAACCACCCGGCATGGTTTCTCAAGAGGTGTTCTGGGGACCCTCAGCACCTGAAACTTCTGGAGGGCTTGTTAAAACTGCAAATTCCCGGGGCGCCTGGGTGGCTCAGTCAGTTAAGCATCCGACTTCGGCTCAGGCCATGATCTCACAGTTCGTGGGTTTGAGCCCCGCGTCGGGCTCTGTGCTGACAGCTAGGAGCCTGGAGCCTGCTTTGGAGTCTGTGTCTCCCTCTCTCTTTCTCTCTGCCTCTCCCCTGCTCATGCTCTGTCTCTCTCTGTCTCTCAAAAATAAATAAATGTAAAAAAAAAAAAAAACAAAAAAAAAAAAAAAACAAAACTGAAAATTCCCAAGCTCTACTGCAGGCCTACTTACTTAGATACTCTGTGGGTTGGGGTCCTGGAATCTGTATTTTTACCAAACTCCCTGGATGGTTCATACGTACACTCAGATTTGGAAATAGACATGGTACACAGGAGAGATAAGACCTGAGCTTCACAATCAGATGGGCCTTAACTCAGAGCTCACATACACTGTCACTTGGGATGCAAATGGTCCAACCACTTGGAAAAGCAGTTGGACGGTTTCTCATAGAATTAAACCTAGCGATTCCACTCCGGGGTATTTACCCAAGGGAAATGGAAAATGGGTTCATGCAAATGCTCAGAGAAGCTTTATTCGGCTTCAGAGAAGCCCCCAATTTGGAGATAACCCAGAGCCCATCACCAGGTGAATGAATGAACAAATGTGGAACACCCACACAATGGGATACTACTCAGTAATAAAACCCAACAAATTAGTGATACGACAGAGGTGAATCCCAAAAACAACACGTCAAGAAGAAAAATCCAGACATTGAAGACTACATACAGCATAACTCCTTTTAAATAAAATTCTAGAAAAAGGAAAGCCAATCTATAGTGACAGAAAGCAGATGACTAGATGCCTAGGCTAGGGACACAGGAGTTGCCTACAAAGGGGACTTGAGGGAACTTTTGGAGATGATGAAAATGTTCTGTATTTTCATTCTGGAGGTATTACAAGGCAAGTGTGTTTGTTAAAGCTCATCAAACTTGACACTCATCATCAGGGAAACGCACTGAGCTGTCGCCTCACACCCGCCAGAATGGCGAAAATCAACAACACAGGAAACAACAAGTGTTGGCGAGGATGTGGAGAAAAAGGAACCTCTGTGCGCTGTTGGTGGGAAAGCAAACTGGTGCAGCCACTGTGGAAAACGCTATGGAGGTTCCCCAAAAAATTAAAAATAGAACTACCCTACGACCCAGCAATTCCACTACTTGGCATTTACCCAAAGACTACAAAAACACTAATTTGAACAGATATATGTGCCTTTATATTTACTGCAGCATTATTTACGATAGTCTAATATGGAATCAGCCCAGGTGTTCATTGATAGATGAATGGATAAGGAAGATGTGGTGGAGGGGCGCCTGAGTGGCTTAGTCGGTTGAGCAGCCAACTCTTGATTTTGGCTCAGATCATGGTCTCACGGTTCGTGGGTTCAAGCCCCATGTAGGGCTCTGCGCTGACAGACTGGAGCCTGATTGGATTCTCTCTCTCTCCCTCCCTCTCTCCTTCTCTTTCACAATAAATAAATAAACATGAAAATTTTTTAAAAAAGAAAATGTGATTATACACACACACACACACACACACACACACACTGGAATATTACTCAGCCATAAAAAAGAATGAAATCCTGGGGCACCCGGGTGGCTCAGTCAGTTGAGTGTCCGACTTCGGCTCAGGTCATGATCTCGCAGTCTGTGAGTTCGAGCCCCGCATTGGGTTCTGTGCTGACAGCTCAGAGCCTGGAGCCTGCTTCGGATTCTGTGTCTCCCTCTCTCTGCCCCTTCCCCGCTCATGCTCTTTCTCTCTCTCTCTCTCAAAAATGAATAAACGTTAAAAAAAACTAAAAAAAAATAATGAAATCCTGCCATTTTCAACAACATGGATGGAGCTAGCAAGTATAATCCTAAGCAAAGTAAGTCAGAGAAAGACAAATACCATCTGATTTCCAGCATTTAAGAAACAAAACAAACAGAAGGGGAAAAAAAGAGACAAACCGAGAAACAGGCTCTTCACTACAGAGAATAAACTGATGGTTACTGGAGTAGGGGCATGGTTAAGGTAACACTTATCTTGATGAGCACTGAGTAATGTATAGAATTGTGGAATCACTATATTGTACACCTGAAACTCATATAACATTGTATGTTAACTGTACTGGATTAAAAAAAAAACTTTAAAAAATGAAGGAGTGTTCAACAATATGCCAAAAAAACACACAGCTAACATATTTTCAAATACTTAAAATAATAAAATAGTACTCCTAGTGCTATAAATGAGCATAAATTTACTTTGTATATTGATATTTAAAACAGTACCCATTTACTAGATTGCATAGAGAGCTTACAAACAATATAATTATACTGAGTTTTTAAAAAATCTCATCACATTCTATATTTCAAGTGGGTACATTTTATTGTATGTAAATTAGAACTCGATAATATTGATTGTCACATATTCTTTAAAGTTCAAATAATTCTCATCATTTATTAGCTGTGTGACCTTGGCCAAACTACTTAACTTCCTGCTTCCTTCTCATCATGCCAATCCAAAGTAGTTTTCCATATTTCTCTGTGCCTCTCACCCCAAAACCATTCTTCCCACTTTAAAAACCTAGAAGCCCCATTGATTATGTAAAATTGTCTTTTAAAATAAACAGGGAAGAGTCACAGTTCAAATGTTTATATTCATTTTTAAATGTGCTGGTGTTTTAAGGACATGCTTCCCATCAATAACGTGATCCCGGCTGATGGAGGTTAGCAGCGACATCACATGCAGTCAGGAAGGATTTTAGGTTCTTTTGGAGAAGAGTAGATAGAGGCCATCTTTGCTTGGGTTTCGTTTTTTTTTAGCAGGAGGATCGCAAGCCACTGGAGAGCAGGGATTAGCTGGAGGTGTCCTGGAGCTCACATATTTACAGACGGTGCGTTACCGCACAGGATTAAGCCATTCACCCAAAATCACCCATGCAGGTAGCACTCTATGCTGGAAATAAGGGTCTGCTCACCTTTCAATGATATTTCTTTCATGCATTCAATATAACCTCATTTCACACACATTTAGAACATGTGCCAGGCACAGGGAACAGCCATTGGGTATTCAAAAATGAATTTTAAAAATACATACATTTCCTGGGGCGCCTGGGTGGCTCAGTCAGGTAAGCATCCTACTTCGGCTCAGGGCATGATCTCGCAGTTCGTGGGTTCGAGCCCCACGTCAGGCTCTGTGCTGACAGCTCAGAGCCTGGAGCCTGCTTCAAGTTGTGTGTCTCCCTCTTTCTCTGCCCCTTCCCCACTTGTGCTCTCTCTCTCTCTCTCTCTCTCTTTCTCAAATTTAAATAAACATTTAAAAAAAATTTTTTTTAATCTACACATCTCCCATCCTCTGAGAGCTCAAAGTGTATTTGGAACACAGGTACACAAGAAACAAAATTAAAGCAACACGTGTCGTGCTGAGATACGGGCAGAGGTCAAATGCTGTGTGTTACCGAGGCAGTCAGCATCAGCTCTTGCCTGGGAGATGGAAGGAAGGCTTCCCGGAGGACCTCCCATCACCTTCATCCGAAATGATACAGGCAGTGCAGCAGATAGCACGGGGGATCCAGGGCTCCCGAGCACAGGGAGTAAGAGCGTGCGGAACAGGCGGAGCCCGAAAGGGTCCGGTAAGGCCAGGGAATGCGGACAGTTGACGCTGGGAGCGAAGACTGAAGCGGACCACAGAAGGCAAGAGCCTCCTCTGAGGGTGGTCGACGTGCACACTGGGAGCTGCTTCCTCCCCCACTTGCAGCAGGTACCGCCTATGAGGGCCTCACACCTGCACTCTTCGCTGGAGGTTGCCCTCGGCTGATCCTGATCCGAGCCGCCTCACCCGGAGAGGCCCCGGGGAGAGATCCCAGCCAACAGCGGACTGACCTGCAGCTGTAGAACCCAAGCCCCTTGGCTCTGGGCGGGACCACCGCCTCCTCGTCCAGCCGGTGCTCCAGAGCGCCCCCTGGGATCAGACAGGGGCTGTGCAGCTCCTGAGCTGTCCTCTGCCCGGCTTCTTCATCTGCCCTGTCCTGCTTCCCTCACCTCCCTGCCTGCCTCTCCTGAGAGCCCTCCCTCCCTAAGTCGCTCGGGTGCTGCTTCAGAATCCAAGCCAGGAAGCCCGAGCTGCAGTCCTAGCACTGCCCTTGGGAACTGCCATTCCCTAAACCGTTGCCTTACAGCCCAGGGCTGCCTATATTTACTGCGTTTGTGGTTTTCTTTCATTTGTTCCCTCACTTGTGCCCCCTGGAGACTCAACCCTGGAGAGAAAACAGGAACGTCCATGAAATGAGTCTCCTGCATTTTAGAACATGGCTTTCTGGATGCCATGGCTTTCTCTCCGTGGACAGATTACTTCTGGAGCTGCAGACCCATCCCTTAACACCATCCGTCCCTCCCTCTCTCCTCTGCCTCCTAACCACTCGGCTCCGGGCCCTCCCCCATTCATTTCCGCTTAGGGGCCCACCCCCACCCCCACCCCCCTGCCTCCATTGCTGTGGCCCTCTGCCTGCCAGCCCTGCAGGGCTTGTGACCAGCTGGCCCTTCACTTGCACCCCGTTCCTCTGCTTTCCCCGTAACCGTCTCTCCACTGCCCTTTCTAAAGCAAGTGTGCGGCCACGTCCCTGTCCTACTCAAGAACCTCTGCTGGCTCCCTATTGCCATCAGAACAAAGTGCCTTGGTCTCTCATGTTTCTTCTTAATCCCGCCACATCGTATCTTTCCAGACGTAACACCCACCATTTCCCTGATACAAACCATAGAGTGCAGGTAAAGCAGGTAAAGCGGTGAGGGAAGCTGGGGGCAGGTAGGAGCTGTGTCACCTCAGACCAGATACTGATACTTTCTGTAACTCAGTACAGTTACCTATGAAGTGGAGACAAAATTTCTGTCTTTAGTGGTGTCAAAGGATGAAGAAGAATAGAAGTAAATGGCGAGGTCAGTTACAGTTGGTCAGTTAAATTACTGGTCAGTTACAGTCCAGCCGGACGGCGCCACTTGTTACTCAGCAAATACCATCCAGACCTGCCACCTCCGCGTTTTCCTCAAGCTGTTCTCCCCCATCTGGGATAACGGTGACAAAGTACTTCGATACATAACCCCTGATTAAGGGGTAATATCCAAAATATATAAAGAACCCATACAACTCAATAGCAAAAGAAAAGAAAAAAAGAAAGAAAGAAAGAAAGAAAGAAAGAAAGGAAGGGAGAGAAGAAAGAAAGAAAGAAGAAAGAAAGAAAGAAAGAAAGAAAAGGAAGGAAGAAAACCTGATTAAAAAATGGGGCAAGGGAGGGGCACCTGGGTGGCTCAGTCGGGTAAGCATCCGACTTCAGCTCAGGTCATGATCTCAAGGTTCATGAGTTTAATTAAGCCCCATGTCAAGCTCTGTGCTGATTGCCCGGAGCCTGGAGCCTGCTTCGGATTCTGTGTCTCCCTCTCTCCCTGCCCCTCCCCTGCTCATGCTCTGTCTCTGTCTCTCTCTCTCTCTCTCAAAAAATAAATAAACATTAAAAAAATTTTTTTAGTGGGGCAGAGGATTTTAATAGGGATTTTCCCAAAGAAAACATATGCATGGCCAACAAGGTACATGAAAAGATGCTCAACAGCACTCATCATCAGCACTTACTGTTAGAATGGTTAGATAAGAAATAACAAGTGTTAGGGGCACCTGGGTGGCTCAGTTGGTTGAGCATCTGACTCCTGATTTCAGCTCAGATCATGATCTCTCTGTTCGTAAGATTGAGCTCCATGTCTGGCTCTGCACTGACAACGTGGAGCCTGATCGGGATTCTCTTTCTCCCTCTCTCTCTCTGTCTCTCTCTGTCTCTCTCTCTCTCAAAAGAAATAAATAAGCTTTAAAACAAAAACAACAAGTGTTGGCGAGGATGTAGAGAAAAGGCTACTCTTACATAATCTTGGTGGGAACATAAATTGGTGCGGCCACTATGAAAAACATCGTGAAGTTTCTTCAATAAATTGAAAACAGAACTACCATCTGATCCAGTAAATTCCACTTCTGGATGTTTCTCTGAAGAAAACGAAAACACTAACTTGAAGAGAGATCTGTACCTCTGTGTTCACCGCAGCATTATTTATAATAGCCAATACTCGGAAACAACCTAAACGTCCATTGATGGATGAATGGATATTTAGTCCATGAATGGAATATTATTCAGGCCTAAAAAAAAAAAACAAAAGCATCTTGCCATTTGTGACAATATGGATGGACCTTGAAGGCATTATGCTAACTGAAATAAGAGGGAGACAAAAATCCTGTGATTTCACTTATATCTGGACTCAAAAAAAAAAAAAAAAAAAAAGAGCTAATCGATATAGGGAACAATTCGCAGTTGCCAGAGGTGAGGGTTGCAGGGTAAATAAGTCCTGGGGTTATAATGTACAGCTAATGATCGTAGCTAATACTGTACTGCATATTTGAAAGTTACTAACAGGCTGGATCTTAAAAGTTCTCAAATAAAAGGAAAAGTACCTTTTTTTCTGTGTCTCTCCTTAAATAAGTGGCTCCTTCTCCTGCCTTTTCACCCACCCCCCCATAAGAGTCTGTGTCTTGTGAACCAAAACAATATAGAAAAGAGCTCGTGGGTAGATTCTGACTGGCAACTGAAGGAAACATGCAACATTAAAATGTCATTTTAATGACAGTGGAGGTGGAGTGGGGCTGATTGAGGGGGGAGAGTGGGGGAGAGGGAGCAGACAAGAGCAGAAGTGGACACCGTGAGGCCAGTTCTCTTTCAGAGGGTGACATATGACCTCGGTCAGGGGTGCCTCGGAGCTGTGAGCAGAAAGCAAAGGCTTCAGGCCTGGAAGCTTCTCTGGGCCCCTGTATTCAGCATGCCCTCCGCTGGGAAAAGTGGTCCAGGTAGAGCCACGACGATCCAGCTCACCCCACCCCAGCCCCCTCAGCAATCTTCGTCCAGCCCATCCCAGAAGTGCTGACAACCCTTTTCCATCCTGGCAACGGAGAGCGAACAATCCGCATTCCACTCCTGGGAAGCCTGCGGCCTGTGCCTCTCCGTGTCTAATGCACGCTGAGCCCATTTCTTTTTATTTTTCCCGAAGGGGGAATATGAGCATGGATATGAAGACCGGCACCTTCCTGCTGAGGCTGGCGCTAACTTCCTCGACAAATATCCAAGGAACAAAGTGTCCAAGGAAAGGCGTCCACGGACAAACACGCAGGCGGCACTGGGTTTCGGCGGGCGCGCCCGTCCTCAACAGATCCAGGAGCCACCCGTGCGGATCTGAACACCCACTCCTGGTCTCGTGGGGCTGTGTCACCAGCACGGCGCCCGGGGGACACCCAGGGTCTGGGCTGCCCTTCCTCGCTTCTGGATACCAGCCATAAACACGAACACCGAGAGCACATGTTCTGTGCCAGGCACAGACCAGGGCTTCGCAGGATACGTATATACATTTATCTATATGGTTCTATAGGTATTTATTTAGAAACATTAAAATGCACTTCCTTTTTATCAGAACACAGCAAGCTAGATGCTAGTATCACTCCCATCTTCCGGAAGAAGATCCGGTGGCCCAGATAGAATAATCTGCCCAGGGACACACAGCTCTAGGACCACAGAGCTGGGATTTAAGCGGGTGGTCAGGCTGTAGCATTGTGCTCCCAACACCACACCCCATCGTTTGCGGGGATTTTCCCCGCTCAGTCTCCTTGCCTCCACCCTCCCGCTGCCTCTTCAAAGCCAGCCTGTGGACCGTGGCTTTCTCCAGACACGGGTGTCAACACGTTCCTCTCTAGGATGGAGCCCACGATGGCTTGGTCCTGCCAGGCCTACACTCCAGGCATGGGGATCAGGATCCTCCTCTCCCTTCTGTCATCCGGCACTCTCACACAGTTTATCTGCCTCTGACACCCAGTTGACCTGCATGCCACTTTTGGGGCCCCTCCTCGTTATGGGCCTTCCACCATCCATATCGTAACAGTCATGACCTGGTTTATCTGCAAATGTTTCAGGTAAAAATTCCGGATCGCTGGTGATTTCCTCCCTTATTATTTTGCAAACTGACCGAGGGAAAGGACTGTTTGTCTTTCCTCTGCAAGGTTAGTAGAGGTAAAATTCTAAGGAAATGAAATTCTGCCCACCAATTCATAAAATTCCACCATTAGAGGTTCATTTCTTCGGCTTGACTTTGTATTCCCTTAAAATGAAAATGCTCTTAGCAGGAGTTACCAATTGAGCATTTCCAGCCATTCATTCTTAGAATGGAAAAGTTGATGAGAATCTACTCCTGTGCCCACATTTGAGGCAACAGAGGGAAATAAGAACAAGAGTATGAGAACACCAAATGTAAAGATTAAGAGAGAAAAAAAAAAAGATGTACTATCAAGGGAGAAAAAAGCACAGAAAATGGGTGTCAGTGATGCCCCAGGACAACTTATCTGCCCAATAATTCTGTTGCCCCAAAGCACACCAACTTGCCCCTGCCCCTGCCACTTGCATTTTGAGCTCAACATTTTGGCAAAGATTTTCTGAGGCACGGGCATGGGCTCATGTTCCTTTTTCCTTCTGACTTTTACTCCCCACCCGCTAGCAGCCGATGCAGCAGGCCTGTAGCCACAGAATCGGGACTCACAATTGGGACCGTCGATCATTGGGTTGCAGTCCAACCGCTTGTCTGCCTACCTGCCCTCCTTCACCAACGCGCCTTGGACTTCTACCCACCTCCAACATTTCCAGGGCTGGATTCTCTGAGTTGAAGGCTTTTGTTGCAAGCCAGAGTTTGGGGCATGAAGCCTGGCATCTAAGGTCCTTCAGCTAATCCATTGTTTAGATGCTTTCATTTCCAGGAACAAAGGCTCCCCTACCCCCACCTCTCCGTCCCTTCAAAGGGCACCACTTTGTAACAGCAACAGCAGCACATCACGATATCATTTCTGATATCCATAGGTTTCGGCATTCAGTAACTGGGTTTTGTTCCAGGAAAAAGCAATATTCTTTGACAAACAAGCCATTTGCTGAGCAGTTTAAATGACATTGCAAAGAGTGACACTACAAACCAATGAGCCTGTTTTCCCTGCTCCTATTCACTGCAAAACAGCTAATGCCCCAGATAAAGAGTGTAGATCACATGTGACTTATAACGTGAATACAGCACTGTATAAAGAGCCACACGAAAAGGCTGCCCTGATCAGTCACTCTGCTTCTGAGAGAGCCAACCAAGCTGAATCTTTTCCTTTGAAATCTTGGAATAAGAAAACACTGTCACCCCAGATCCTTGAGGGTTTTCTTAAATGGCTTCCATTCCTTAAACCTTTCCCTTCTCGTCACTAACGTGGCAAAGCCCAGGTCTCTGTTAGCCCTGGGACTATTGTAACCTGCTTTAATGCAGGGCGTTTCCAGGAGGCAGATGTTTTAACTAGCAGGGGAAAGAAAGGTCTGTTTCTTATTGACGGAACCCTAGCATGTGTAATAGAACTTCAAAGATGTGAGGCCAGATTGGGCAGGCAACATCAAAAGCTTTTGACTAGTGCTGAGTAAACCTTGTATTCTGACATACAAGTTCTTATCTATTCTGCTCCAGACTTGAGAGAAGGAGGCTGCATCTAACCAAATCACATTGTTTTTCCTCACAGCTGCCAACTTGGAAAAATATCAGGGCACAAAGGGACCATTAAAAAAAAGAAAGACACACACACACACACAGACGTGTTTTGTTAGTTCCTAAGCAACACAATATCGCCAAGACGGGGGCTCTTAGAAAAAGGAGAAGACATTTGCTACACTTCCCTATTGAGGCCACTGGCTAATCCTAATTTTTATCTTTTTATAAAGAAATTAATCGAATGAACTTGGACAAAGTCTGTGTCTCCCCCACCCATCTACAACCCTGTCACAGTGTCCCTGTTTCTTTGCTAAACCCTCACTCTCCGATGAGGCCAAATCAATGGTTTAATTACATCTAAATTCAAACAATGAAGCTATTTCCTGATTTAACATAAAAAAAACCACTAAATTCATTTATTTTTAAAATGGTTTAAAGGAATTATAGTCACTTCTTCGGATTACCTGCTTTTTCCATTATTAAAAAAGAAAAAAAAACTTTAAAATGTGTTTCATTTCGACGTAACTGGAACATAATAATATTTCCCCAGTCTGGGAACCAGAGAAAATCGGGATGGCCATCTTTCTATCAAAGTCTGTATGTGTCTGCCTCATGTGGCTTTGTTTCAAAGCACCCAGTTATTTCCTCTGAGAATGTCTATGTGTGTCAGTACTGGGGCAGGGAGGAAGAGCCCCACAGAAGGAAATTAGTTTTAAACCTGGAGTTTTCCTCCTACATGGAGAACACATTTCTTTAATCAATGGGTCCTTCTGAAGGTCTTGCGTGTGGGATCTGTCGGGGATGGAAGCCGCCCCAGCCTGCCGTCCGCAGAGCTCGGCCACCAGGAGCTCTCTCTGAAGCAGACAGATCCGTTTGTCAGTCCCTGAGCTTTTTGAAGCACTCTGCTAGCTTGGCCCCGATGGCCCAGCCCCATCCTGATCTCCTGCCCCTCAGCTCTGAGCCTCTGTGTCCCCTCAGATGGTTGTCTCCATATTTACAGAAGCCTACACAAGAGACCGTGTCGACCAGGGCAATGATTCTCAACCTCGGGTAAGACTCAGAAACCCAGAACCCTGCTAGTCTAAGAGTATACCAGGCACCAGGAGCTTAGCCTCACCTGTATGCCTGCAGGAAGTGCAGACTCTCGGCCCTGGGCCCAGGCCTGCATTCACCCAGCTCCTCGGGGGGACCTTTGTGCACATCCGGTTTGAGAAGCCCTACCCCGGAGTCTTTCCGTATACGCATGCCCAGGCTCCCACCCGAGGTCTTGGGGATGATTTGGAGTGACATCCTGGATCCCGTGTCTCAAAAGTGCCCCCGGGGGGATCTGCTCTGTCCCAAGGCTAAGAACCAGTAGTGAGAGGCTCAGAAGCATCAGACAGACCCAAGCTGCCATTTGGGCTTGTCTACTTAGTAGACAGCGACTATGCGTTTGTTAGAAATGAGCTAAAGGGACACAGAGATGCTTAGGGAACTATCTGTATTAAGTTCAAAGAGCCCCGGGGGACAGCCGTCTCTGAGCCCCCTGGTTTCCTTCTACCCTTCCCTGTCCCTGCCATGTCTTTGACCCACCCTCTTCCCTGTCTCCAAAGCCCAGCCACCTACAAGGCATTTTGAAAATGCTGCCTTCTGCTGACGCTACTCCTGGAGTCCTTTTCTGCCTCCGCTTGCGCTCAGTCCTCACAACCGCTTCCCTTCTCTGTCCCCGTGTCCCCTTCAGTGGCCGGCCCTGTTCCTTACACTGAGCAGACACCCCACAGAAATCGGTTAAGTCCAACTGAAGTCATGCTTTACTGGTCATTCAAAAAAGCTCTCCATTTTACAGATTGAGGCTACCAAGAAAAGGGGGGGGGGGTGGCAGTGTTTCTACTGAATATTGGTTTCTAAAGGACACATCTTTCCAGGCCAAAGTCAGCAGAATATTGAGGCAATTCATCTATTCGGTGAAGCAATTATTAGACCAAAAACCTATAATTGGAAGAAACATAAGCATTTAAAGACTTACTTAGCATATTCCACTGTCAAGCCTGAGAGTGTGAATTATCAGAGTATGACATTATTTTAACTTTGGTTTGTGACATAAGTTATTTTAGAGCATCTTTCACTCACGGGTGCTTTAATCAAAGAAATCCAATTTGGCCCGCCCATTCTCATTTGAATGGTTTTACACTGACAAGGAAGGGGGGCTGGCATCAGGGTCGAAGGTTGTTGTGCCACCCGAAGCAGCATAGGCACGAGGCTAGATCGCCCAGATTCATTACATAATTTCTCACCCCTCCACATCGTTTGACCTGGGTCAATAGATTTTTAATTCACTTGATAAAAAGTGGACCCCTGCCCTGGATGACTCACAGGCCACATGATATTGACCCAATGACCCAGAAGTCCTATTTCAATTATAGAGGCAGATGAAAAGTTCCTCACTAGCAAAAAAATGAATTCTCCATCCAGGGAGAATTCGGTAGCAAAGGGTCTTCTATCGTGGGCAGAGAATTCTATCCTCTTCAGGACTCTCCCACAAAATTGGATTCTTCTTTGGGGACCATGAGAAAACTGGAGTCTCTTTTTCAGCTGGGACACAGGTCAGTAACCAGAGCAAGACTAGACTCTCACACCTCTGGGCTTCTGAGCAGAGTTGGGATGATCCCCATCGTGAGAATGGCACCCCATCTTTTCATGTGGACCTGTATTAAAAGCTTCATGGCCACACTTTTCTTTGAGCATCCACTGTGAGCCAGGCATTTCCCATACGATATCTCATTTAATTCTTAACAATAACCCTGAGGCAAATAGTTTCATCAACCTTTTGGCAGATGAAAAAAACAAACAAACCTGGAACTCATTGAGGTAAAGTGGTCCTAATCATACAGCTAATAAGCAATAGAGCTGGGCTTAGTACCATGACCCCCGGCTCTAACTACGACTTGTGTTGCAGCTGGTCTTCTGGAGGCAGTGTCCGGAGTCTGATCCACATCGTCTCCTCTTCTTGACCCTATGCCCTCCTACACCAACTGTACAGGTTACCCCTCCTGCTTCTGGTTCCGTGCCCAGCTGTTTTCTAAGAGGGCCCACTTTCCTCGTGCTTACCTGTACCCACCAGACGTGGCAATGACTTCATTCAACTTGCTGTGGAAAGGATTTGAGGAAAGTCTTTGGTCTCCTTGAAGCTGTATGTTTTGTATTTCTTTGTAGCCTTGCAACTTCGATAATGTCCCAAACTCACCTTGGGTTCTCAGTACCTGCTGCTGAATGATTAAGTGAGGGAACAGCTACTGAGTGCTATTCAGGCGGTGATTCCACACTTCTGCCCTGACCACAAATGATCTATTTAATTGAGTTTAGTGACTCCACAGTAGCTGTTATATTACCTCAGGGCAAAATTACTCATTTCTTGCTTCTAAGACTTAGTAATTTATATGCCGAACATGTAATAATCTATTATATCAAATATCCACTCCAATTTTTTTTTTTTAAATAGCTTGCTGCAGAGCATAACAGCCCTGGATACACAAAATAAGTGCCGGTGACTTATGAGTTTGCCCAGAAGAGCCTTCTGTTCTCGACACAGCTGTCTCAGAAAAACATAGCAAAGAGTGTGGAAGGAAGCTGGGTAGGTAAATATTAGAAGAAGCCTTTAAAAGCAGCCCTGATCACTGGATCCTTAGGATGTGTTCATCAGGCAAGGATGCCCTAATAATGGTTAATATTGATACAGCATTTTACAATGCAACAGACAGGCAATAGGAAGGCTGTTTTTCTGAAGATAAGCAAGTGGGGGCACGATAGACTAAGCGCACAACCTCAGACCAGAGATTAAGGCACTCAACAGCAAAGAGCAGGCATCAGAGGGTGGGACTGCCCGCATGGTGGTCTATAAACAGCACGGCTGACGGCAAAGGAATCTTTATCTCCAAGTCCAGCATCCCTGGCCACTCCACCTAACCCAACAGTGAGTAGAAGCATGATGGGGAGGGGAAAAGAAAGAGGGGGGTGGGTAACAGGCAGAGAGCACCCCCATGCTCTCCTGTTCACTTCCCTGACTCTCCCACTGGAGCAGTGGCCACTGGCTGCTTCTTCCCAATAGCAGGGATTGTTTGCGAGGCCATGATAGTTTGCAGAGCCTGCCTCTTTTCCATCTTTCGTCCTTGACTCACAACTCCCTAAATCAGTGCCAGCATAAAGAGCGCTCCTTCCCACCCCCTCGCTGAGGTCAGCTTGAAGGCCTGGCTTCGGGGTCAGGCCCGCCTGGGTTTGAATCCAGACATCATTGCTTGCAAACGTGATATTGGGCAAGGAACTCAATCTTGCGGAGCTTCAGTCCCCTCCTCTTCAAAATGGGCCTAATCTTGTCTGCCTCTTCAAGTCCAATCAGGGCTAAATTGTATGATATAGACTAAGCATCTAACCAGATCCAAGGGCCGGGAAACCATGCTCTGTAAATCCTAGTTCTTTTTCCTGTTGCTTCTACTTTTTTGTCCCTCCCAAGCTACTCCATCTTTTGCTGCGATGTAACTAGAAACAGCTGGGAAATACCTGGTGAGGTTTTGCTTCATTCCATATGTCCTTGAAATGAATCTTCAGTCCTCTGTGCTCCTCTTCTCGCCATTAAACCCCTTTCCTTTCATCTCTGGGGAAATCTGGAAACCAGAAGATGCTCTGGCCTCTCATGGCAAAGAACTGGGGCAGATCTGGTTAATAATCCCCCAGAATGGTCTGCAGAGTGACTCACATTTTGGTTTTCCAGGACTCACCCAGTTTGGGAACTGAAAGTCTCACATCCTAGGAAATGCCCCATCCCAAGGGAACCAGGGCATCTGATCACCCCACCTGTCTGCAACGCAGTTTCAGAGACACACAGAAAGCTCATCACTCCTCAGATTTGCAAATAAGAGCAAGTGACTCAAATAAAACTCAGTCAAAAATCTATATGAGACACACAAGTCCCATGCTCCTGTGCCTGAGTCTTCTTGTCAGTCAGCAGAGGGTCACTTGAGAGTGGCCCCATAAAGGACCTCAAATGCTGTTCTTCCTGACAACCCACAGGCTGGAGGGGACAGGTAATGGGAGAATTACAAAAGCCACCCACTTCTCATAGTACAAAGAACACTCTTCAGGCCTTATTGCTGAATGAAAGACAGCAAATGCATACCCAGAAGGGAGATTGTTAGAGTACTAATTGAGTGACACTGCTGACCCAGGAAAAGCAATGTTCCCAGGACAGGAAGTAGGTTTCTCCACTCTTACCACACCAGAGGACAAAAGCCTACATACCCGAAATGTTTAGACATTGAGAGAATCCCAACTTTTCCACATTTACCAGCTTACTGCTTAATTCCCCTATGGCTGGATTTCCTAGACTATATATTATAGGGTTGTTGTGAAGAATTAATAAAATAATCCATGTGAAATGCCTAACACAGCTTTCATTTCCGGTATTATGGAAGATCAAATTACTTGAAGACACTCCCAATATGAAACACCTAGAAAATGCTGAATAGATTATAATGAACATCCTTTTAAAAGCAATAACTGGGTTTATAAGAAAATGAGGGAAATTTCCAGAGACCCAAAATAAAGGGAGAGCTAAACACCAGAGTGGAAAGCCTGAGCAGATGCCCCAGCTGCTTATGGAGGGCAGCCAGATTTGGTAATACAAGGGCCTGGGCGTGAATGTCCACATGTAATCAGGAGATTGGGCCTTGAGTCCACGTGATGAAGGAAGTGGAATTCACACATCTCTCTTTCCTTTTCCCCCACAGAAGATCAGAAGCCTTGAAGTGCTACCTTAGTTGTAGGAGGGAGTAAGCAAAATCTATACTCTGACTCAGGAAGATGATCAAGAAGTTTAGCTGTCTTAAACTAGGCTCTGGATAAAGAAAAGAAATAATCTCCTCTGGCAATTCATGACCACAGGCTTGCATTCATGTGGGTTTGGGGCTCAATTTTGCTCTAGATGCATGATATAAACAATTAATGTCAAAAGGGACTAGGGCCTATGATTCTTGTGTGCCCTGCACAAACAAAGGAATAAATTTCTCTGGAGGGACAAAAATTTCTTCAAGCTGGAAGAGTCCCTCAGGTAAATGTCTATTACTATAGTCACAACCCAAATTTATGAAGCACATAAGGAGGCAATCCACAGTGAGTGGGAGTCAGGAAATACAGCAAAGAGCAGAATTCTGACCCCTGACAACATCCACTTAAAATAAACTATCAGAATTAAGCTAAAAACTAAATTTGTTTTAGAAGGTTAACTATATAAAAGAATTTTTTAGAAGCACAATAAAATGATGATTATACTGAGAAAAGAATAAATAGAATTTCTAGAAATGAAAAACATAGTCATAGTTTAACCAGCAGAATAGATACAGCCAAAGAGAGAATCAGCAAACTGAAAAATGGACAAAAGTATGAAATACCTAAAGGTGTAAGGTGAGGGCACCCAAATGCAGCAAAGAAAGGCAGAGATATATGAAAGAGAGGCTAAGATTTGAGGATGATAGAACAAGAAGTTTAAACACACATCTAATGGGAATTTCAGAAAAAGAGGAAAAAGACAATTTCAATGGAAAAAGGGCTGAGAAGCTTCATAAAATGAAAAAAGATGTCAGCTCATGGGGCACCTGTATGGCTCAGTTGATCCTAAGCATCCAACCCTTGATTTCAGTTCAGGTCACGATGTTACTGTTTGTGGGATTTGACCTTATGTCGGATTCTGCACTGGCAGCCCATATCGTGCTTGGAATTCTCTCTCTCCCTCTATGTCTCTGTCTCGGCCCCTCCCCCATGCTCTCTCTCTTTTTGTCTCTCTCTCCATCTCTCTCAAAATAAATAAATAAACTTTAAAAAAAGATGTAAGCTGATTAACCCTAAGTGCAATAAAAATTAATTCACATCTAAATACATTGCAGTGAAAGTGCAGAACATAAAAAACAAAGAAAAGATGTTGAACAAAACACAAGTTACTTCAAAAATAATTATTATTGGATGGGCAGTAGCCCTTTGTCCAACATTTTATTATAATACATACAGCAAGTTGACAGAACTTCACAGTGAGAACCTGTATTCCCACTACTTAGATTCGACCAGTAACATTTTACTGTATTTGCTTTATCATATATCTATCCTCTATCCATGCCTGTCTTCATCCATCAATCCCTCATAAGTTTTTTAAATTTTTTTATTGTTTTTTATTTGGGCATATTTTTTGTATGTGTGCATTTCAAAGACAATTATAGGCATTGCTACACTTCCCCCTAAATGATTCAACAAGGATATTATTAAATAGAGTTCAATATGTTTTTGCAGGTGCTTTCTATTGCTCTCAAATTTACATACAATGAAATGCACAAATCATAAATGTAAGTTTCTATGTGACCCAAACCTTTATCAAATATATAAACATCAACCCCAGAAATTTCCTTCCTGTTTCTTTTCCTTCAAAGTCAACCACTATACTAATATTTCTCTGCCATGGATTAGTTTTACCTGTTCTGGAATTGCGCATAAGTGAAATCGTAAATTTTAATATAAGGCTCCATTCATGTAGCACACTGATTTTCATATTGATTCATGATGCTGCATGTATCAGCGCTGTATTCCTTTTTATTTATTGTTGACTAGTTTTCCCTTGTACAAATATACCAGTTTGTTTATCTATTCCCCTACCGATGGGTATCTGAGCTCCTTCCATTTTAGAGATAAGGAAAAAAAGCCTTTATGAACACTCTTGAAAAAGTTTTTTTGTGAACATACATTTTGGGAACACTGTATCTCCTTGGTAGATACCTAAGAGTGGACTAGCTGGGGTCATAGAATAGGTGTCCATCTATAAGACATCACCAGACTTTTCTCCACATTGGTTGTATAATTTTACACTCCCAACAATGTATGAGAGTTCCAGTTGTTACACATCTTTGTCCACACTTACTGTTGTCAATCTTTTTAATTTTAGCCATTCCAGTGGGTATGTACTGGTATCTTATTGTCATTTTAGTTTGCATTTTTTTGATGAGTAATAACGTTGAACACTTTCTCATGGGCTTTTTGGCCAGTTTATATCTTCTTTTACTAAGTGCCTATTCAAATCTTTTGCTGACAACACTCTTTTGCACAGCAACAAAATAAAACAGAAAACAATAGAATAGTATTTTATCAGTTAGGGTCAAGTCAGGAGACTGAAACCACACCAGCAGTTTAAACGGGAAAAATTTAATATAATGAATTATCAACTGGTAAAAGGTGGTTAATTAATAAAATGGACCAAACAAACTCTACAGTATAAGAGATAGAAATTACACACACCACACACACACACACACACACACACACACACACTGCTACCCTTAGGAAAGAAAGGAAAGCGAACAAGAAAAGAACTTAAAATCTCAGAGGACAGGACCCTGCAAAGTTGAAACTCAGACCTCTGAGAAGAGGGCATGGTTGCCATAGGAACATGATGCCCACAGATATGGTGGCAAAGAAATTGGTCATTGATAAGCCATGAGATCTAAGAGCCACCCTCTAATGTGGTAACAAAGAAACTGGCTAGAGGGTGTCACAGATAAACAAGGATCCTTACATTTGATTTGCTCCCTGTTAGGCAAAAAACCAGAACAACAGAAGAAAAAAAGGTTTCCTTTTTCCTTCTTCCTCTTCCAGCCTTGTAGTGTCCCTCTGGTGCCCTCTCTTGGCAGAGCCTAACACGAAGCCTTCTGGCGAGAGAGAAATGTAATCTAGAGAGTTCAGGTATGATATCACAAAGTAAAGCAAAGAAGGATGGATTTGGACCTGAGAGGCAATAAATTAATAACAAGCACAAATATCTTCCAAGTGCTGAGGGGAAAAAAAAATACCTGTGAACCTAGACTTCTATACCCAGTTAACCTAGCATTCAAGAGTAAAGGCACACCACTGACTAAAAATGGTTTATTTTTTTACACTTTATTCAATACATACAAGAGAAAATATGTAACATATATATAAATTAAGACTTTTTCAGGCAATCAAAAACTGAGAATGTGTAACTTACAAACCCCCTAATGCGAGAACTACCTACCTTCCATCAAGAAGATGAAAATTGAATCCAGAAAGAAAATTTAAAATGCAAGGGGAAAAAATGGTGAGCAAAACAACTGGTAAACGTATGGGGAAAATATAAACAAGAAAGAATAAACAAGAAATCTTTAAATCATCAATAATGATATAAAAATAACTAATTTGTGGTATAAAAGCAAAGAGTAATTAAAATGTTTGACAACAATTTGGGAGACAGGAAGAAATGACCAGTTGAAATGTTTTAAGCTCTTTGAATTTCTGGAAAGAAGGTAGAGTTTAAGGCCTTACCACTTAACAATACGGAAAACAATGTTATTGGTGCTCTCTAGCAGTCTACAACACAATCCTGGATGACACATTCTAAGTCAAGTATATATGCTATTTTATGTTAGGGCTGTCCTCAAGAACAAAAATAGAACAAACAAAATTAAAATCAGTAGAATAGAGAATAAAGAGAGCTTTATCTACTCAAAATAAAGTAGGAATAAAGAGGAAAAAGAAAAAAGCTTAAACCACAACAAATGAAAAACACAAAATCTTCAGGAGAAATAAATTTAAATGTATCTGTGATTCCAATAAATACGAATGAAATAAACTTCCCCAGATTTAAGACAGAGATTTTCTTGCCTTAAAAAATCAGCTATGCACACTATACAAAAGACGTAGCTAAAATTTAAAACATATAAATATTTTAAGTGAAAGGATAGAAAAAAGACATATTAGACAAATACTATCTAATAGAAATCTGATGTCGCCTTATTAATTCCAGATGAAATAGATTTCAAGAATTGTTAGAGGTAGAGATACTTTATAATGATTAAAAGAATAATTCATCAGAAAAAAAGATAATTACAGAAAGTTCTATTGACATGAGCTTTGAAATATACAAAACAAAAATTAATAGGGTTTCAAGAAGAAATTGGCAAATCCATCCTCACAATGAGAGATAATAATATACTTCTTTCAAATCAGTAAGTCGAGCTGACAGAAAAATCAATAATGATGTAGAAGATTCAACAACATAATTAACAAAGTCCAAAGTCATATAAAGAACTGTTCAGGCAATTTTATGGAATACATTCCTTTCAAGCACACATGAGGCACTCATAACACTTCTCATATGCTAGGCTGCCAAGCAAATTTCAATAAATACCAAAGAAGTGGTATCATACACACCAAGGATCTTGACCATTGTACAAGTAATTTAGAAGTTAATTACAAAAAAACTTTGAAGATGTTAAAAGCCTACTTCTAAGTAAAGTGAATAACACATGTCCTTTTATAAATGAAATCATTGGCTCCAGAATCTGACTTCCAAGGATATTGAATATGCAATCTTGACTCCCCTAAACCTGTCCCTCCAACAATTGACTTTCAGGATTTTAAAAAGTACTCTTGGGGCTCCTGGGTGCCTCAGTCGATTGAGTGTCCAACTTCAGCTGAGGTCATGATATCATGGTTCACAAGTTCGAACCCCATGTCGGGCTCTGTGCTGACAGCTCAGAGCCTGGAGCCTGCATCAGATTCTGTCTCTCTCTCTCTCTCTCTCTCTCTCTGCCCCTCCCCAGTTCATGTTCTCTCTCTCTCTCTCTCTCAAAAATAAATAAAAACATTAAAAATAAAATAAAAAATACTCTCACTTGAAAAGTTTGCCTTATCATATTCTTCCTGGGACAGCCACATCCAGGTAGAAAATATCCCTGCCACTCTTCCAAAGGACAAAATAATGGTCTCAAAGCTGAATTGGGCTGTCTGCTCTCCAAAATGCTTGAGAATAAAGGGGGTGGTCACTGGGATTGGAATGTGTAATTGATGGGTGAGGGGACCCTGAGAACAAAAATGCTTCAGTGTTTATCCAGAGTTGTCCCCAAGAAAAGACTGTGCTGGTGTATATGCCTGGCTACTACTAAAGTTGTAGCCCTAGGGCAGGGTTTGCAGTTTGGCCAGGCAAGAGTCTAGAAAAAAGAGGTAAGTGGGGCACTTCATGCAGCATCCCTAGGCAAATGGAAGTGTAAGTTATTCCACCTTAAGTGAGATACAATGGCAGCCTGGTTTATCAGCCTGTCTCTGGTAAGCTTGATAAATGTAACAGTAGTCCTCTAAAGGGTCCGTTCTCAGCCGGGGCAATATTGCCCCCAAGGGGCAAAATTTGATTGGGGGAAGTAAAAATGCTTAAATATTACAATGACTTATGGACTTCCAAAGGGCCAAAGAACATAAATAGATATATGGTATACCTATATACCTCGGTACTTCATGGGAGAGAGGGAACAATTAGGGGGAAAAAAAGTCTTAAAAGGCTCTATAAGGGAGCAACACTTTAAAACACAAAAAAGAAAGTTTGAGAAATACCCGTGAGGAGAGAGGATAACATCCATGAGTAGGCAGATACACAGGAGTCTGGCGATATGATCCTTCCCTTAGGTAATCCCCACCTAGTCAACGGACAGACTAATTAACTAACCTCTCCTTCATTAACAGCTTTTAAACTTCAGAAAAAGGCATCAGTCATACGTCTAAAGGGCCATAGAGCTCAATTCTCAACTTCCCAATCAACCCTCAACACATATTTGGTGGTTTTTGTATTTCTATCTGTGCTGTACAATATGTTGGGCACTACCCACATGTGGCTCCTGAGCGTCTAAAATGTGTCTGGTCCAAAGTGAAATGTGCAGTGAGTATAAGATGTTGAGAGACACCCCTTCATGGATCTCTCTCGTTCTCACGCATTTTGCTCGGTATGAATCTTAGCCTTTTGGGGCTGATGTAACAAAATTACCGTAGACTAGGTAGCTTAAACAACAGAAATTTATTTCTCACAGTTCTGGAGGGTGGAAACCCAAAACCAAGGTGTCAGCAGATTCGGTGTCTGCTGAAGGTCCGCTTCCTGGTTTGCAGACTGCCATCTTCTCACTGTGTCCTCACATGGCAGAGGGGGTGAGGGCGCTGTCTGGGGTCTCTGTTCTAAGAACACTAATCCCACTCGTGAGGCTCCATCCTCATGACCTAATCACCTCCCCAAAGCCCCATCTCCAAATATCCCACTGAGGACTTGATTTCAACATATGAACTGGGGGGACACAAACATTCAGTCTATAGCAGTATGCCAAGAATATAAGACTCTGATCACTTTTTACCTAGGGCATGTATCAGAATTGTGCTTGTAGTGAGCATCCTTGAGGGATGTGATATCTGCCTTTGGGACAAAGTAGGCTTGCCTTCTGCTTTCTATAAAAGGGTGAGTTCCCTAGGCTCAGGGTTCTTCAGCAGTCACATAAACCCATTATATGTGCTACAACCACCTGGGCCCTCCATGTCACCCCCATGGGACTTTAGACACGTATCGGTTTTCTGTTGCAGAGTAACAAATTATCACAAATTTAGCAACTTAAAATACTACCCATTTATTAGCTCATAGTTTTGTAGGTCATAAGGCCACACAAAGCTCTCCGCTCAGGGTCTCAAAGGCTGAAATTAAAGGATCCCCAGGCTGAGTTCTGATCTGGGGATGCTGGGGTACAATCCACTTCCAAGTTCTTCCAAGTTCCGGTTGTTGGCAGAATTTTACTCCTTGTGATTGTAGCACTGAGATTCCCCCATTTTCTTTGCTGACTGTCAGCAGGGGCCACTGTCAGCTCATAGAGGCCTCCTGCATTCCTTACGACATCATGGTCTTTGTGTCGAAGCCAACAGTGGAGAATTTCTTACCATCAAATCCCTCCCATGTTTTCGATCTCTGTGACTTCTCTGTCTCTGACCTCTACACCCAGATTTTAAAAGGTCATGTGAGTAGATCAGACCCACCTGTTTAGTTGCCCTATTTTACATTCAACTGATTTCAGGCTTTAATTATGTCTGCAAAATCCCTTCACAGGG